>NC_065554.1:5873099-7073099 GCF_022605725.1 Anthonomus grandis grandis | reverse complement strand
ACAAAAACTGAAATCAGCCATAAATATGAACGAGACTGCTAAAATAAAAAATAATGTTTGTGTTACTGGACTTCTAGCTTCTGTTAAAGTGGAAAATAAAGATACTTGTGTATTAAAATTGCTACATAGGGTGTGTCCAGACGTCAAAGAAAGTGATGTGGACAAGATGCAACACATACCGGTTAAAAATGGGGTTAAAACCATAATTACCTTGAAATCTGAGAATTTAAAGCAGCGCCTCCTACGATCCAGGGCCACCAAGGGGAAAATCACTGCAAGCAATTCAGGTATGGGAGATTCAGCAACACCGATTTATATAGAAGGGGAGCTCACAAAAGAAACTTATCTACTTCTTAAGAGGACCAAGCAGCATTTAAAGGACTCGTATAAATATATTTGGCACAGAAATGGCAACATTTTAGTTCGAAAAGCTGATGGTGAAAGGTACTTAGTAATTAGGAATGATATGGACTTAGATGAAATTACTGCTTAATACTTCTTGTTATCATATTTTGAGTATATACTTTTTTGTTTATTTATTTTTAATTTACCTATTATAAAATTATTTAAAGAATATGACGGACAAACTAAAAATAGGTCAAATTAATATTCGTTCCTTGTTGCCAATGTTTATTAATTTTAAATCTTATGTATTAGATAATAATGTAGATATAGTAGGGTTATCTGAAACCTGGTTAACTAATTACACGACGGATGAGTTTCTTCGAATTCCAGGCTTCATTTAGTTAGGCAAGATCGCTCTACTGGTCGAGGAGGGGGGGTAATGTTTTATGTAAAGAGTTTTATTAATTTTCAAATAATTAATTGTTTAACTGGGAATTATGCAGAACAATTATGGTTAAAAATCAAAATTGAAAACAAGATATTTATAGTAGGATGTTATTATAGGCCGCCCAATAGTAATATTAATAATTTTTATGATGAATTTGAGGTAAATGTTTCCACTTTACTAACAGAATATGACCTTTTCTTGTGTATGGGCGACTTTAATGTAAATATGTCTAATCTGCAATCTAATGTTGTTGAACTCTTCTTATCCATTCTAGAGTCTTTAAGTTTAAAGCAAATGGTGGATGAACCTACTCATCAAGGACTCTCAGGTGAAACACTTTTGGATTTATTTATTTGCTCGCATGAAGAATTTATTAGTTCGGTAAATATAGATTTAAATTCTAACTTTTCAGATCACTATTTTCTAACATGTGACTTAATCTTAAAAGTAGCAAAGCCGGAGGCTTTTTTTCATACTTATAGAGATTTTAAAAATTTTAACAAGGAGGATTTCACTAGGCAACTAGAGACCATTCCATTTGATGTAATTTTTTATTTGACAAATTTAAACGCTAAGATCGATGCATTTACCAACTGTTTAATAGAACTTTTTGATATTTACGCTCCAAAAAGAACTGTACGCATTACTAAAAAAAAAATTCCTTGGATAACACCTAATTTAAAATATTTAATGTCACTTAGAAATAAAGCTCTAACTAAGTATAAGAGGAGTAAGTTGCGTGATGACTGGGAATCTCATAAAGAGTTAAGAAATTATGTAAGTGCAACTTTTAAGAGGGAACAGAGGGGGTATTTTGAAAATCAAATCAGAATTAACGGATCTAGAGAAAATTGGAAATTGATGCGTGACTTAGATATTTATGGGTCATCAAAAAATAGTGCGATTCCGGAGCGTTGGTCTGCAGAGGATATTAACAACTATTTTGTTAATATACCACAAGTTAATCCTGATGCGGATTTGTTAAATTTTTACCTTAATAATACATTATCAAAGGCCAATGTTTTTCATTTCAGATTAGCTACGGATCAAGAAGTTAAAGATGCTCTTTTTCAAATTAAATCAAAAGCCATTGGAGATGATGATATTGGTATTGATATGTTGCTACTTTGCTGTCCTATAATTCTCCCTGTAATAACACATTTAGTAAACTATAGTATAGAAAGATCATCTTTTCCTGATAAATGGAAATGCTCTTTGGTAACACCTCTTCCTAAAGTAAATAATCCTGTAGAATTGAAGGACTTACGCCCGGTTAGTATACTTCCTACTCTTTCTAAGGTCTTAGAAAGAATTCTTAATATCCAGATATGGGAATATGTACAAAAATATAATTTACTACCGGAAGTACAGTCTGGATTTCGACCAGGATACAGTTGCTCGACGGCGCTTTTGAAGGTCACAGATGATATTATTCAAGCTATCGAAAATGACGAACTAACTGTCTTTATTCTTCTAGACTATTCAAAAGCGTTTGACAGGATAAATCACACTCTTCTTTTGGCAATTTTAAAATATCTGGGTTTTAATATACATTCATGCACCTTAATTGCTAGTTATTTGCAAGGTAGAAGTCAAAGGGTAAAATTGAATAGTAAATTGTCCAATGCAAAACAGCTTTTATTTGGTGTTCCACAGGGATCCATTTTGGGACCTCTTCTGTTTACATTGTATACTTCACAGATGGCCAAATACATTACATTTGCACTTCTTCATTTTTACGCAGATGATACACAAATGTATAAATCCTGTAAGTTACACCAATTGCTACAAACCATAAATCAATTAAATGAAGATTTAAGTACGCTTCTATCAATCTCACAGAAACATTGTTTAGAGCTCAATCCTTCTAAATCTCAAGTCTTACTTTTTGGTAGAAACAGGGCACAAAATTCACAATTACCTAATATTAAATTAACGTTAAATGACGAAAGTCTTATTGTCACCGATTTTGCTAAGAATTTGGGCCTAATTTTAGATAGCAGTTTAAGGTTCACTCAACACATTAATATGTGTATAAAGAAAGCCTTTATCAATTTAAAACTTATATTTAAGCAAAGACACTTATTAACAACTGCAATGAAAAGGATGCTCTGTGACTCTTTAGTGCTTTCTTATTTTAATTTTGCAGATGTAGTATATGGACCATGTTTGCTAGAAAGAGATAAATACCGTATCCAACTAATACAGAATCATTGCGTAAGGTTAATTGGGGGTCTGCGGGGCAGGGAACAGGGAGTATCGGCTAAATTAAGAGAGTTGAACTGGCTTAGAATGGATGAGAGGCGTATTTATCACTCAATAGTTTTAGTTTATAAAATAATAGCAAGGAAATGTCCAGAATATTTACACAAAAAAATTAAGTTTCGCACTGAAATACATAACTTAGATCTTCGCGACAAAGGCTCTATAACCATACCACGTCTATCTTTGAGAGATCTTTTATTTATAATATAGCGAAGCTTTACAACAGGATTCCAAATAATTTGAAACATTTGCCGGAAGTATCTTTTAAAAGAAAAATTAGGTCTTACATTAAATATTTGATGTAGTATATTATGATGTTTTATAGTGGCTAATCTGATTGCAATAATGTTTAGGGTGTAGTACTTATTGATATGAAATACTAAACTCACGAATTTACATATAACTTGCTTTTTTTTATATAAATTATAGTACCTATGTAAATTGTTACGTAGTTAGTTTTAGCTTAAGGTATAGGGTTCAGTAGAGTAGCTATAAGCTAGACTGCGCCGTAATAGACCTTAGCAATAAGTTTATATCTTTGTATTATATGGGAAAATAAAAGTCATTATTATTATTATTATTATTATTATTATATATATTTAATAAATTGTTATTAAAAATAATTATGATTTTAATCTGGTATAATGCATTTTTTTTGATTAGCAAATAAAGTTTAGCTTTTTTATTATCATAATAATGTGTATATGTATTTTATACGTAATTGTTCGGGATCTATTCAAACGGTTTAAAAAATTATATTTTAGGGTTAATTTTTTTAAATACTATTTTTTTAATACTGAACCTTAAAAGAGTTTATAAATTTTCAATAGAATTGTCAACTTATCTTCTTCCAGTCTTTTTCTGCACCAGTTTCTATTTCATCTCAAAGTTGTCACCTTTGGCGTTATCGAACGGTTTATAAAAATTTAAAACTAATAATAATATATGTATGCAATACCAATATTTACTTATATGTAGTCAATAGAGGTCAAAGTAAATCTGAAAAATAGCTACACAAAAAAAAATCTTATTTAAATAATCATAAAGTTTTTTAAAATCGCTATACATACCGGGTTATTTTCAACTTATGCGCATAAATTTGGGAAATGTCTAATGGATTAAGGTCAGGCGAGCGAGAGGGCCACCCAACTGGACCATCACGGCCTATCCATCGTCCGGGAAACACACGACCTAAATGTTGTCGTACTGATCGTGAAAAATATGGTGGAGCACCATCAGAAAGAAACCACATGTTCTACCTAACGTTGAGATTTACATTTTCAAGAAGCACTGGTAAATTGTTGCGCAAAAATTCTAAATACCGAGCCCCAGTTAAACAATTTTCCAGAATAAAAGGTCCGATGCGCATCCCGTTCAGAATTCCAGCCCACACATTTACAGAAAAACGTTGTTGAAAGTATGTTCTCCCTGTAATATGCGAATTTTCCAAAGCCCAGTAATGAGTGTTATGAAAGTTGAAAATTCCATTGCGTGTAAAATTTGCCTCATCTGTAACTAAAATGTTCATGGTAAAGTTTGGGCTTAACTGCTGGTGATGTAACAACCACTCACAAAAGTGTACTCGAAGTGGCAAATCTCTTGGAAGTAGGGCTTGTACCCTCTGCACATGAAACGGGTACAGCAACTTGTAGCCAACTTGTATATTGCGATATTCCAAATCGCGCTGCAATTGTCCTAGTGCTAATTCCAGGTTGTTTTTCGATAACTTCTAAAATATCCTCCTCCAGATTTAGAATGTGCCTAGATCTAATATCTCCTCCATCTTGTCCAGGCCGCGGCCGCAAATTGCCAGTTTCTCTACCCCGCTGAATAACACGTAAGAAAGCCCTACTAAATATGCACCCTATCTCGGGTGCATATTTTTCATCAATAGTGTATATTAATTAATGTCATTGTGTCAATTATTTTTTTACAAAAGACTTCTGTGGGAAACAGATGTGCGTTTGAACTACTGAAAAACTTCCTTAGACAATAATAAAATATATATACAATAATAAAACTGGTATTTTATTTAATTTGTTACATTAGAGGAAGAAAGTAACAACAATAGTTAGAAATCTAAATAAACAAAAGGATAATGAGTTTTGATATCTTTGAGAATGAGAAAAGATTCGACAAAACGTACATAAGCATGTATGTATATTTTTCCAGTACAAATTATAAAAAGATCATTACTTCTTAATAATTAAAATATCAGATATTTGTAAATATTGACTGCAACATTACCGAAAAAAGATTAGACGTAAAGTTGACAATTTCGACACAGGTTCAAGAGCTAATTCTAAGTCTCAAGCTAAGAGCTGCCGATCCAGTCAGTTTGATTTTAAAGCCCATCATTGATGGGCTTTTTAAATCTTCTTCTGTACGTCAGTAAATATACCTTAATATTTTTTTAGAAAATTAGTCTTTCTTTTCTTATTATAAGCTTAACCACGCGTTTATAAAAAAGCCTAATTATGAAATAAACATTAATAAAAACCTAGTTATGAAATAAACATCTTGAATTTGTCCAGAATATCGTTTATGTTAGGAATGGGTCATCTATAATTAATAGTTTTTCATTGATTTTTCTATAATCATTTACTAGTCTCCATTTTTGTTGATTATAGAAGCATCTAGTTTTTTAGGTACTATCTAGGGAATCTCCAAGGGCTGGATGATAAACATATAATTGCTTTTTCTAGCACCTCATTGATTTGTTTTTGTAACCATCTATTTATCAACCCATTTTTTAAATAAATAGTATAGCAAAAGTTAGTTGTTTACCTACCTTAAGAATACGACTTGATATCAAACAAAAAAAAATGATTTTTGTGAGGGCATTAGTACCCAAGACGCAATAGGCAATTTAACTAAAAAACTCTAAAAAAAGTTTCTCGATGGTTGTAATCTGGCTAAGGCATTCGATAGAGTTGACCACCAAAACCTATTAGAGGATTTGGATAATATTGGAATACGGGGAATACCGCATAAATTATTTAAAAATTATTTATCTAGTCGCACTCAAAGAAAATATCGTTAGAGAAACAAGTATTATAAAGTGCAGTATACCTCAGGGCACTTTACTAGGACCTTTTTTTTATAATTTACTAAAATCAATTATTGGAGATACATTTTGCAGCAGATATTATTCGACACAGTTTTATTTTTTACCGAAAAAAAAATGGGAAATTCTAGAAAGTATTCTGTAAGATGTTTTGAACAATTAGCACAGGAAACATAATTAGCTTACAATGGGTGATGTAGCACAAATTAGAGACAAGCTAGTTTTTGTGTATATGAATTCATACAAACGTGTACTATAACAAAAATATTACAAAATTGCCTTGTTCCAGTAAAAGACAAGATTTTGTTTTTGCATGTAGTTTAGGGATGCGACACAACATCTTTTATGTTTAACAAAAGCAAGAAAACATGCTTGTCTATTTTAAGGAAGAATCCTCAATTGTATGAAGAGCTTTCTTCGTTTTATACCAAAGGCACTTTAAAATCAGACCTTTTCAAAACAGGCTTCGAGTTTCTATTGAAATTATATAATGCCAAAAAAGCCAAAAGTTTAAACGAACTTCGGTACTACATGTACCATATCTTCAAGGCAGGGCCTGTCAGGTCATTTTAATCTAGCAGTGTTGCTTTTCCACTAAAAAATCTGCTAAACAACATTTACTAAGAATATATTATCAGGTAAATTAATTAAATCCATTTAAAAATTATTAAGATTAATAATTTTATTCTTGGATTTTTTAGGTTCAAGAATGGCTCAGTAATAACATGGGCCCTACCAATTGGGGTTGGATAAAAACGCATAATGGTGACCTCATTCCGGACAAAACAAAACGAGATGTTGCACCCTCAGATCTGCTCAAGCAAGTTTTTTGCAATTGCAAACAAAGTACTTGTGAACGGAATTGTTCTTGCAAAAAGTTAGGGATTAAGTGTTCCCCAAAATGTGGCCAATGTTGTGGAATAAATTGTACTAATGCTATTTTGAACTGGAGGATTAAGACATTACAGAGTTTTTATAATCAGCAAGTAAAATCTTTATATAGCTTACTTTTCATTCAAAATTTTCATTTTTTTGTTCGTACCATTATTTAGAAAATCTGTAACTTTTTAATTTTTTGAGCTAAAATATACTTTATTACATTAAAAGATGCGTCTCTTTAAGTACTAAAAATTAGGTATCTGCGTAACTTTCGATAATAACATAAATAAAAAAGTTATTCTATAAAAATGAAAAAAAAACAAGATGGCGGACGTTTTTATAACATTTGTCATAGTTGGATCGAATGGGACTTTTAGTATGTTATTCTAGAGGCTTTTACCTACACATTAAAAAAAAATTAGCGTGTCTCTAATTTGTTCTACCTCGACACCTATATTGCCTGTACTAAATGTTTTTAATTGGTTTTCGTACAAAAGATATAGTGTAAGTTATAAAACATCTAAATTTCTGCATTCTTCATTACATAGAGATGCTCTTCCAAATCATAATAGGTTAAAAATTCAATTAAATGATAAAATAACTTATATTTCAGCAGTACCTAGCATAAAATATTTAGGAATTTCAATAGATGAACAAATTAAGTGGTATATTTATGTACAAATATTGTAAATACCTTAAAATCTCTATTAGGTAGATTTAAGCTTTTAGCTGGAATTATAAGAATTTCATATGTAAAGATAATGTATTAGGGTAGGGTAGAATCTTCTTCACAATACGGAATTTTAGGATGGGGAGAGGCTAAAGACGTATTTTTAAAACCTAAAAAACGTTCAGAAAAGTATCTTAAAAATAATTTATAAAAAGCTTAGACTATATTCCACAGATCTATTGTACAGTGAAACAAACATTCTTGACATTCGTCAAATATTTTTTTATAATATTTTAACATATTTACACAAATATAAGTCAAGCATTTCATTAATTATATATCAGTATAATCTAAAAATCTCATCCATTATTCTCTAAGAGACCAACATACAAACTTGACAAAAAACAAAGAAAAACACAAAGTCACGGTCTCACAACATGTAATAAAACGGACTACACGTGTTTCAACAGTACACCCAATACTTCTTCTATCAGCTAATAAATCTATGTCAAGTTTGGGTTCACTAGCCTCAGAATAATATTCATGACGTCCCGAATAACGTGCCGTTAATTGTAACGTAAAAAAAATGGCATGCCGTTATCCCTGCCGTTTTTGGCATAAAATTAATAATTATGCGTCGACGTAGTCAATGAATATAAAAAAAGAAACAACGCTACCAAATGCATTGTGTAACAATTTCGCAGACAAAAGGGAACAGGACATCACGTTCCGCTCTAGTTACAGCATCATCAGACCTTTAGAAGCCATCCACACACTTCACAGTACATCATTATATATATCATTATGTACTGTGAAGTGTGTGGATGATGACTTCTAAAGGCCTGATGATGCTTAACTAGAGCGAAACACCTGTAGCCCATTTTATTTCATGTTGTGAGACCGTGACTTTGTGTTTTTCTTTGTTTTTCGTCAACATTAGTATAATACAACAAATCGTCAACAGAAATCCTCACAAACCGCTACAGCTAAGAAGACAATAGACCAACACTGTTTTACTTATCTTCTTACCAGGTGATTTGATTTCCTACTAGTAGAAATGAGACGTGTTATTATTCTAGGTAGCAACTCATTGAGATTGGTTAAAAGTAGGATCAAAACATTTATTGTTTTTCAAAAAAGACAGCTTATTAGCAATCAGCAAATGGTTTGGTAAATATTAAAAATTAACATGTCCACTTATATGGTCCATTAATCTTAATCTGGGCCTTGCTTTGGTGCAGTAAACAAAGAAAGATAAAAACTAAATTTTTTAAAAGAAATACAAAATACAGTAGGTCTTTAGTTTAGTAATTCCGTTATAAAACTGTTTTGTTAAATTGTTTATTGATTGCTTTTTTTTGGTTTAAATTAATTTTTGTGCATTTGCATAGAAAATAAAAATAGCTACATTTTCTTTTTTCCTAAATTATGCAATGAGTTCATAACTTATTTGTTTTATTTTGAATTCTATTAAGGCTGTAGTAAAAATACCAGCAAGACCTCGCACCTCTTATTTATTGCCAAACCAATGTTTATTAAATTTACTTTGTATTTTTTTGTTATATTGTATTTGAAAATAAACGTAGTCATTATTATTATTATCTCATCTGTTGTATTTATGTCATATTTATCATGAGATGTAAATGCTAATTTATCTCCTGATTATAGAAAATAACGGAAAATTCTTGACATAATTTCAAAATTTCTTTTTTTTCTTCCGAGTTCATATAATAAGTTCGAATAAGATCCTTTATATTACATTATTTATCTTTATTAATAAATTTAGAATTGCTGATGTTGTTAAATACATTGTTTAATGAAAACATGTCACAGTATTAGTCAAAGGTTTTACAGTCAATGAATTGGTAAACAAAATGCTTATTGTTTTATCTGTTGCGTCTTCCAGTTCAACTGGGGTAAAACCATTGTTAAAAAAAGACAATGTATATGAAATAAAGAGTCCATTTATTTTTATTGGTTGTATTAATTTTTCACCTTCAAAAATGCTAACAGAGATGTTCTTTATAAGCTGTTCGTGTGGGTTTATTGATAAGAAAATGTTAACATCTTCTGGCTGATGATAATAAAATGAAGTAATAGGATATAGGATAATAAAAGTCCAGTAATACTATCATAAAAATCGAATAGAATAAAATCTAATTAATTTTGAATACTATATTCTTTAAAAAGTGGTAACGTAGCTTGGAATTGGGTTTGTTGGCTACCTAAAGCTATTCTAATAGTATTTTTACTAATATATATACAATTAGAAAATAAAGTTTGAGCAATTGACGCTTTTAAAATTGATTTATTACTGCCTGTGTCAATGAGAGGCTTTAAACGATTAATTAAGATATTTAAACGATAAACTATTACATATGGCACGCGGTATTTGATGAAATATTAATTTCTATCAGCTGGGTTGATTTTGAGGAAACTCTTGTATAAAACTGAACTTTGAATAGTTGTTTTTTTTAATATTGTTGACATAGGTATAGATTTTGATCATTGATGAATTGGTATTTGATTAGGTCTGAATACATTTTTAGGCTTACCAAAAACTTGTTCATTGTCAGGTAGTCTTCGATGTAGTAGACTTCTAGGTCTTATATCAACAAATTAACCGGACCATTGTGGATTAGTTAAAAATTGTCTATTTTGATTAAAATGATTAATAGCAAATTTTTTTATTATTATTTGAATAATTATTCTGATTATTATAAAATGATTGATTATTATTATTATAATAAGATCTATCACTAATAAAATTTCTGGATTTCTTAGATTGATTATTAATAATATTTAAGTATATATTACCATATAATCTTTCAAAATTTTCATGACTTACGTTACGAATGCCATTGAATCTTCTAATGAATCTAGCTTTCTTAAATGCACGTTATTTCTTGATATTATAATAGGTTCTTTTTTTAAGCAGATATTGTTAATTCGTTACTAATTCTTTCAGCAACACTGCTTCTTAAAAGTTGTAAGCGATTTCCAAAATTTAAGAGATTTTTCCTTTAAAGGCTTTGGCTCTAGTTCCTGAATTAAACAATCAAGTTTTTAAATCTTCTGTTCTATTGCCTACTAAAATTTCTGCTTTTTCAATTAATTTTTCTCAAAAAGACTCGAATATATCTTTTAGTAAATCACAATCATTTAAAGGAGAATAACTATTATAAACACTATCACATCTGGAATAAAATTGTTTAGGGTATTAATATAACGATCATATGGTTTATTGTTATCTAGTCTTGACTTAAATAAATCTCAGTCTATTTTGGGTTTATTTATTTAAGGCTACTTAAGTTGTCAGATTACATTTTTTTTAATAAATTGACTATATCTTGTATTTCTAAATCTGAGCCAGTATCTGACATAAATAAATTAAAATATTATTCTAAGATTAATTGTGTTTAATTCACTTGATTTTTTTTGCTTAAAATTCATGCGATCTATTCGCAGTAAAATATTTATGATGATACAAATGATCCTTATTAAAACATTAATCAAAGGATAAAATAGGAGCAGAAAGGAAGTGGCATTCACCTTTCGCAACTCTATTGTTTTCTGCGTCTGTGTACCACGTTGTTTTTTTGGACTACGTCTGAAGGGGTTAAAACTCCCACGTTGAAAGGTCTACTCTACGATGGAAAGCACTATTCAATGGACACAATCCTACCGACTGCGCCAATGATATTTTAGAGTGAAATACTCGTTTATAAAAATTATATTTAATTTTAAAATACTGAATAATATGGTAACTAGATAACAGGTATACAAAGAATTAACTTAAATCTAGCTGGCGAAATATTTTTTTTTCTTATATGAGAATTTAACAAATAAGATAACCTCAGGATAGAACATTATTGCTTCGAGGGTTTTTAAAATGAGTATTTATATTATAAGGTAAGGATTTGCTGTTATGTTTTTAAATATTTAAAATGCAAATAATTCTTAAATTATTAATTTAAAATGCCTTATGTACGTGTCATTATAAAAACATCAATATTTCTCATTTTTAATTTCAGGAGTTGTTCATATCTTCGGAATCTGTCTACATCCATTCATATTATTTATTTCAGTTTAAAAAAAATCATTAATAAAAATGTATAAAACTCTGCGGAAAAAAATAGTGCTATACGAGTATTAATATGAATCCATCGAAGTTTAATGTATATACGCAGGTAAATATAAATAAAAGCTTTCCTTCTTTTAAAAGCGACCCTAATATTAAAGCAGAGTATAAAAGGAGACTAGTATATGGCAATCAAAGTTAAGTGCCTACTTTAATATAAAAGACAGAGATAAGCATTATAGCAACCTTTTGTTATAAGGGTATACTTAACCAAAACAAAAGCAGCTATAAATCAATGGGTGTGAGTAATTTACTAAGAAATAAAATTAAATTTTAAAGTTTAAACATGCATTCACAAAAAAAACATAATATATCTTGAAAGAATGTAAATTGTAAAAAAAAAATAAAAAAGCTGCTACGAACGGAAATGGACCAATTGAAAATCGATTGTAACTCTTCGGGCTGCTATCGTTCATTTATTTTACAGAAATAGCCAATTTAAAGGCCTCTTCGCACTCAAGATTTTATCTCTGAATATGTTAAATCGAGCGAGTATAAGCGTTAAATTTTTATCTGAATGGCTTAAAGTTACATAAGTGAGGGTTCAAATAAATCTTGTAGGGATTTATTTGTATACGATTTTTCTATAGATTACCCTTTTAGGTTTATTTTTATTGTTATATAAATTTTCCTACCTATTTATTTGATAGTCAATAATTATTGGCTTCTATAGACATACATTATTACCCATTAGGATTTATTCATGTTTTTTCTGCTTAAAGTAATTTAGTACCCTTATGATTTCTTTGTTGTTTTTATTTTATGTTTATGATTTTTTGTTGTTTATGATGTTTTTATCGTATATATATTACACTGTTGATAGTAAAACTTTATATTTCCCCTACTTCTTAAAGCTTTTATTGGAGCATAAGCATAAGCATTTATTGGACTTACCTCTTGAAAAATATAATCAGCCAATCTAGTGTTTGCAACTTATTTCCATTAGATAAGTTCTTTAAAAGATTTACTTTATAATTTTTTTGTAACTGAGCCCAATTTCCATGTTTATCCAGACTTTAAATTTGATAAAATCTCAAATGCTTAGATTGGTTGAAAAACCAGGGATCAATGCGTTCATGAGAATTTGTTTTTTTGTTATTACAATTTTTGATCTAATACAACTTTTGTTTATCACTTAATATGTTTTTCATCTCCGAACTTTTTATCTCTTAGGATTCATGTTAATAAAGGCACAAATCCGATTCAGTTCGGTCACTTTTAGTCATATAATAACCTGCAGATAGTTACAAAACACCAAAATAAAATGCTGTTACATACTCCTTATATCGTAGTCAAAACCTATCTACTATCACTCACTATCCAATGAAATAAAAATATTCAAAATATAATGAGATATAGATAGGCAGTGAAGACTGACGCTCTTAAATTTTTAGGATGATTTTTAAATTTATTAACTTTTGTTTTATTTTTGAAAATATATTATGTTAAAATACGTGGAAAGTATAATAATTTGTATATATTACACTCCCAGATATCATACATTCATCCCAGGATTTCAAGATATTAGAGGGATTAGGCACTGTGCGGACCAAACTTTGCAGACGATATCTGATCTGGATAGCAGTGTTAATGTTTAAATCAGTGTCTATATATATGTTCGTTTTCTGGGAACTAAGTTAGATCCCAAACTCTCCTGGTACGATCATGCAGACACCAGAATGAAGAAGGCCACCTGCGCGCTATGGGCCTGCAGGCGGGCTTTCGACAATACCTGGGGTCTATCTCCTAAGATTTTCTAAGATGTACTCCGTACATGTGAGATCCATGGGATGATCCATGAGATCCATCGAGTCCATGTACGGAGAAAGCGAAAATTCGTGCTCAACTGGACAGAGTCCAACGTCTTGCATGTCTCAACATAACGGTAGGTGAATTTGGTCACGGGCCATACAGGAATGTCCTCTCCTTCTGATGGGCAGTGACTGCATGGCTCCAGTGACTATGGACTGCGAAAGATTCGTGACGCACATTACAGGTAGAGAGGAGTGGCAGCATTCCAACAGACCTGCATTGCTAAATAGGGGGACTATCTGGTACACAGATGGCTCCAAATGAATAACAGAGCTGGATCAGGGCTTTGTGATGGGATCCCATATACCAGTAGGGCATACTCCACTGTCACGAGCACGCCACTGTCTTCCAGGCCGAAGTATTTGCTGTATTAAAATGCGGACAGAAAATCCTAAGCTGCGGACACCGCAATACAGTCGTATCAATATGCTCGGACAGCAGAGCTGCCATTAAGGCTATTACAGCCGCAAAGGTAAGCTCCAAGCTTGTACTAGAGTGCATAAACGTCCTGAAAAAACTGGTGCAGGTTGGCTGCAGGGTCCAGCTCGTCTGGATACCTGGCCACGCAGGCCATACAGGTAATGAGGAAGTGGACTCTCTTGCCAGACTGGGATCCGCGAATGTGCCGATGGGGCTGGAACCCATAGTTGGTATGGCCAAATGCGTTGCGGTCGCGTCAATGAAGGGTCTGCTGGATAAGTGGACCCACCTAAGATGGACTAAGTCGCCTGGTATGAGACAGGCCAAAGCGCACATAGTTGGGCCCTCTGCCTGTCTCACCAAAAATCTACTACGCCTAAAAAGAGGCAAAATTCGGCTAGTGGCAGGTCTTTTAACCGGTCACTGGCACTTAAGAAGCCATCTCCATACTATCGGTATTGCGGACAACCCGGAATGCCGATGGTGCTGTGAGGAGGATGAAACCGTTGACCATGTAGTCGGGGAGTGCCCAGCACTCACGCGCGCCAGGTTCAAATACTTTTGTAACACATTCAGTGTACCGAGTGACTTTAAGTCCTTAAGACCAAAGAGCCTTATCGGTTTATCTAAGGCCATTGGGCTCTGGTAACCCCCGGTGGGGCATGACGGGTCCATTAGAAGACCTATATGCATAACTGCCTCGGCAGCCCACTGTTTCGACAATTCAATTCAATTTAATTCAATTCAGTCTGTATATATTTTTTTTTTAATTGCAGTCGCTTATTGGTCTCGATCAAATTAATGGGAATAACTCCTGTTATTAATAAATATAATGATTGGAACAGTCTGCACTTTTTAATATATTTTGTTCTTAAGTTATTGTTAACTGAAGTTATTTTCTTAGAACCTTTATCTATTAGGATTAAGGCAGGTTTATCACGACTTTCCCCTTGATCTAAATACAGCCCCGTCCTAATACAACTTAGGTTTATCATTAAGTATCGCTACCGAGGCACACTTACACTATAATACCTTACCTGTAGCAAAAGAATTTTTCCTGCTGGCTTCTGATGGACCATTCTCGCTACTAGAGCATATCGCTCTTTATATTCTATTAAAGCAAGGGTCTGACAATCTCTCATAACATAATATGTTATATATACTTCAACGTTTTAGATCCGTACCTACATGTGTCAGACTGTATTGCTTCTCCACCTGTAACAAATTTCAGATAGTTCCTCGTTGAAATTACTTGACTTTGTATAGTCTTTCAGTGAAAAGCTAGCCCTCAAGTGACGTAGTCCTGTCAAATCTTATTAACGTGACTCTCATGTAGTGGTTTGACAGCTTAACTTATCCTGCTGAGTACTATGATATCTTTCGACCTATAGCGCTTGAAGTTTTAATCGTGTATGTGAGTCATTCGCCTCACATACTTGTTGACGTATTTCGGATTTTTCAGCATTTCTAAAGAAGAATAATTGCAAGCTTAAAATTTGGTGATCTTGTTATCTAGATCTGTTAATCTTCCTCCACCCAAATTTCCACGTTTGGTTCAGATCAGCCGTTAACAATTTAAAATCATTTATACAGATTGTCCGCAAAGTCAACGATAACACTGAAGGGGCTGATGGAGCAACTCAAAAGCACCCAGAAAAATATAAAATGGCCTTTGTAAAAAATCGATGGTTTCGAGATATTGGCAGTTAATGCAAGTCACTAAAATCTTATTCTTGGATCAGATTTTCGATTGTCACGCCTTAAAAATAGATATTTTTTACAATTTAGCTTGCAACGCTGAATAGTCATTTTACTAATCAAAGACAAACAATAAACTAATGAACCAAAACATTTAATAGGGCATTTATTCTAAAATGAAAGTATTATTTTGTAAAAAACGGTTTACTATTATTGTGATAGAGTGAAAGACAAACCTAAACATTTTTTTTTTTAATGTTTAAAAAGTTTTTATTTAAAATTTTAAGTTCATTTTTCTGTGGACTGTATTTTTTAACTGTTTTTTTTATTGGTTAATCATTTATTACATCCTTGCTGCATACCGCCTAAGAATATGCAAACATGCAACTAATTTTTGGTAAATGCAGAGAAAATGCTCTAGCAGCATCTAATCTATATCAAGAAAGATATTCAAATTTGGCTCGATATCCTGACTATCGTGAATTTATTAATGCTCATCGCTTTTATTCCAAAGGCACAATGCCTCATGCTCCTGTTCGAGAGGAAAGATCTTCTATTGATTATGTTGACCAAGTTTAAGAGGAAATTAAAAATGATCCGACTACATCAGCAAGAGCAATCAAACGAAGAACAGGGATACCGAAATCGATAGTAAACGACATCACGAGGTGATTTCAATATCATCCTTATCATGTTCAACGAGTGCAAAGCTTATGTTCATTCAAAAAGGATGGCTTTCAGAACATGCATAATTTACACACTTATGCGTTGAAAAACACACTCTATTCGAGAAAAAAGGTCGCAGTAACGATTTAAAGTAAACTTGTGGACCGGTATCTTGAATGGACGTTTAATTGGCCCATTCGAATTACTAGAAAATTTGAACTAGTAGGTTAATTTAGGTTTTTGTCAAAATTATCTAAAAGTTCTTTTAGTTGTTCCTTTGGCCTGTAATGTGGTTTCAAAATGATGGTTGTCCAGCACATTATGCCCATGAAGTTCGTCGATATTCAAACCACACGGGGTGTGTGTGCAGATGAATCGGCCGACTTGGTCCAATTTTATGGCCTTCCAGGTCTCCAGACCTTAACCTCCTCGATTTTTTTTAAATAATTTAATTATAAATTTGTTTTATTTTTTCATAAGGTAGATTAAATTAATCTTTCACTCTATCACAATAACAGTAAGATAAAATAAAAGTAGATTACATGAACCAACTTTATAAGGTATGTATTAGCCAGGTTGCCGTACAATTTTTTGGTCCTATATGAGGGGTCAAAATTGAGGTATTAACAATAAAAATCAAAAATACATTTTAAAATAGATTTCTTATTAAATGTTTTGGCTGTTTAGTTTAAGGGAGAGTGGGGTAATTGGGTGCAGCGGGCAATTGTGCGCATTGCAATCCTCGCTTAAATATTGAATATTACGGAATCTTACAAGTGCTGCCACCTAGCGATCGATGTATTAAGTACAGCATATACTCGTAGTTAGTACGAGACCGTCAAGGACAAACATGCATGGACAAAATATTGGAAACAAAAACAAATTCTCCATCCCGTTACATAAAACATTTATGTATAAAAGATCCTTTTCATATAATACAATCACCTTATATAATTACATACCTGATTATTTTTAAATATTTAATATTAATAAATTTTAATACAAAATGCGTTTGTTTTTATTTAATCAACAAACTCACCATGAATAGGAAATCATTTTTTTCTTATTGAAGACAAATGAGCATGTTGAGGTAATACTTAATGAAAAAAATGGGAAAATAACCAAGAAAAGCATATCTAACTTGTGTAATAAACCAACCTTAAAATATATTTGACGAATTTATAAATAGGTGTTGGCATTGTCGGAACTATCTACTTTTTAAAGAAAATCTTTACCTACTACTGGATAAAGTTATTATATCTCACGTTTATTCCGAAGATATATTTAACTAGGTAGTACGCCGCTGGTGTACTTCATGCCACACAAGTTTAAAGAAGCTAGAAAATTCCCCATCCCCACTACATCCCAGGGTCATCCGTCTATACCGCTCATTCGTTGTTTTGTGTGTGCGGTGTGCTACACGCGTTCTTAAAAGATCGCTGAAATTTGCGTTTTATTTTGCTGTTACCTTTATCCAAAGGTTTGTAAGCTTTAATAGCGCATGTAAGTATCATTTCCATCTACTTGTTTTAATAATTATTGCAGATGGGAAAGCACAAAGGGTCTTAAAGTAGATCTAGGGATCGTAAATCTCGTAAACATAAGAAAAACGATGACGCAACTGAACGTCGCTCGTCTCGCCACGAGGAAAGGCGAGCCGCGCATGTGCATTCTCGTCATCGTCGTCCCTCCCCCTCGCATAGCCACGTTTCTCGCTCCCACAATCGAAACTCTCACATCTACGATTCTCGGTCTCGCTCTTATTCTTCTTCCTCGTCCTCAGCTCGCTCCGATCCCGGGCGTTCGGCGGAACGGCGGGGAAAAGATGTGCGGTCATAAAATCCCTAAGAACTGTTCTATTCTATCCCCTCCAAAAATAAATCCTGAAATAAATCCTATTCTATCACAGCCGTATACAAAACGTGACGAATGTCACACTAACTATCAAAATTTAGCGAGCAAAGGAGCATCAGCGCTGGGAAAATGTTTAACTTACGTCTTGGATGAGATTAAGAAAAATCCTGAATCGCCATTAAGCTCTATTCTTTTCCCAGATCTAGTAGATGCCGGAAATTTTTTCACAGAGATATTTCACGAAGCTACTTCTACACGTCATAGCTATATTTTTCAAATTTTGTCAAAAACCGTTAAAGAGGCGGTAAAAGACACAGTTCCGGGCGAATATCTCTTTGGTCCGGATCTAGGCGAGAAAATTAAAGCGTTAAAAAATTTCGAAAAATCTGGGAATGAAATGAGAGAATTTGCCTCTCTAACAACAAATCAACTGCTTCAGGTATAAAAAGGGGAGGGGGGCAGTCAATGCGGCAACCAAACAGATTTCAACATTCTGCTGGGTATCAGCGTTCACAGAGTTTTCCGAACACTCGTAAGCCGGAAAACCGAGTACGCCCCTCTCATGTGACAAGAAGGGACATGAGATTGAAAAGGGGACAGCCTTCTGCTCGACGGGACTATCGCCCGAAATTTCAATAGAGGTAAGTAGAGAAAAATTGGCTGGGAGGCCCTCTTATTTTATTAGTTCTTGGTCAAAAATTACAAGGAATAAAACAATCCTATCCTGGATTAAAGGTTACCAGATTCCACTTGTAAGCGAGCCTTATCAAGGATCTGTCAATAACAAAATATATTCCAGGCAAATGTCACATAAAGTTCTTTTATTAATGAAGCATGCAGTCAAGGAGCTTTTAAATCTTGGGACTATCACACCTTGTTACAAGGACAATCAATAATTTCTTTCACCAATCTTCTTAGCAGAGAAATCCAATGGCAAGCAACGTTTTATCCTAAATTTAAAGAAACTAAACAATTTTGTAGTTTGTCCTCACTTTAAGATGGAGGATTTTAGAACAGCGCTTAAACTGGTGCAGAAAAATTTTTGGATTTCTACAGTTGACTTGAAAGATGCATACTTTTGTATTTCAATTGATAGTTCCTGTAAAAATTTTTTAAGATTTTATTTTTAAGAAAAATTATATGAGTTTACATGCTTGCCATTTGGACTCTCATCAGCACCACACTGTTTCTCTAAAATAATGAGAACTGTATTAGAATTCTTTCGATCTAGGAAATTTTGTGTGTTGGATATTTAGATGATTTTTTTATAACAAATGACTCATATGAAGGCTGCATGAAAGATATACAATTTGTTGTAACTACTTTACAAAACTTAGGCTTTGTTATAAATTTCGACAAGAGTTCACTAATACCTCAACATCGTAAGAAATATTTAGGTTTTATTTATAACACGAGTAATATGACAATTGAACTTCCTTTGGAGAAAAAGAAAATCATAAAAAAACTAGCCAAAAATGTTAAAAGTAAAGATTTTTGTACTATTTGCTATCTTGCCAAATTTATAGGAATTTTAACGTCGGCTTGCCCTGCAGTAAAATATGGCTGGCTGTATACTAAACGCCTAGAAAGATTTAAATGCTTAGCTTTATCAAGAAACAATTTCAACTATGATATTTCGATAAAATTAAGAAATTCTGATTTAACGGAAGACTTGTGTTGGTGGGAACAAAACATATTAGAGGCCAATAATGAAATTTCTCAAAGGTGTTTTGCCATGAAAATTTACACAGACGCTTCTCTCACAGGTTGGGGGGCATGCTGCGTGCATGAAAAAACTCATGGTTTTTGGAGTGACCTAGAAAAATTAAATCACATAAATTTTCTTGAGCTGAAAGCAATTTTTTATGGCTTAAGATGTTTTGCTCCCAACTTACATCATTGTCCGGTGGTAATTAGATCAGATAATACCACTGCAATTTCTTGTATAAATCGTATGGGTAGTATACAGTCAGAAAAATTGTGTAATTTAACAAGGGCCATATGGCAATGGTGCGAACAGCGCAATATCATTATTTTCGCATCATACATCAACTCTAAAGATAATCGGCAGGCTGATGCAGAGTCTAGAGTTATATCTACGGAAACAGAGTGGTCTTTATCTATATCAGCGTTTAAAACCTTGGCTAAATCTTTTGGCACCCCCGATATAGACTTGTTTGCCTCTAACATTAATAAAAAGTGCAAAAAATGTTGTTCCTATAAAAGAGATCCTGAGGCCATGGCGGTGGATGCTTTTACTATTAACTGGTCTACCTTTCATTTTTATGCCTTTCCGCCATTCTGCTTAATCCTTAAAGTACTTCAAAAAGTAATCCAAGATAGGGCTACAGGTATAGTGGTGGTCCCAGACTGGCCAGCACAGCCCTGGTTTCCATTATTACAAAAACTAAAGATCCTATTATTTTCAAACCAGACTTAAACCTGCTTTCTTTTCCTTTCAGCCTGGTTCACCCTCTAGCCAACAATCTTTCATTGGTAGCCATGAAACTATCAGAAGAGCATTTATTGCCAAAGGACTGTCAGAATCTGTAGCTGACACAATAATGTTTTCTCTCTCTGACGCCACTATAAAGCAATATGGCGGCACATACCAAAAATAGTGGAAGTATTGTCAGGAGAAGCACGTTTCTTTATACAATGCATCAGTTTTTCAAATAATGAATTTTTTACAAACTCTCATAGACAATTCAGACTGTAACTACAGTAGTTTTAACACCCATCGCTTGGCTATTTCCTTAATTTCCCTGGATAGTATAGGTTCAAACCCTTTACTTAAAAGATTTTTGAAAGGTATTTCCAGAAAACGACCCCAAGCCCCACGCTATAACTACACATGGGATCCACAACCAGTTTTGAAATACCTTGGGAATTTAGAAGAAAATAGACTTAGAAATGTAAGCAAAAAACTAGCGACGCTTTTAGCCCTTATAACGGGAGGACGCCTTCAAACTCTATCTGTAATTCGATTGTCAAATATACAAATTAAAGAAGAGAAGATTCAAATCTTCATTTCAGATTTTATAAAAACTTCTTTGTCTCTAAAAAATCAACCCCTATTAAACATACCGTTTTATAGAGATAATACTAAAATTTGTCCTGCAACAACTTTAATAAAATATATAGAAATGACAAAACCTTTACGAAACCCAGAGGATTTCCTCTTTATTACTAATAAAAAACCACATAAGAGGGCCACTAAGCAATCAATCTCTAGATAGGTAAAACAAGCCCTTACGGACTCAGGTATAGACACCAACATTTTTAAACCTCATTCAACAAGGCACTCTGCTACTTCGGCAGCCTTTAGGGCAGGTATTTCAATGGAATCGATTTGCAAAACAGCAGGATGGTCTACTGCAACTTCAACTTTTGCAAAATTATATAACAGGCCGATAATAAACTCGGAGGAATTCGCTGTTAAAGTGCTAGATAATTATTCTAAAGGGAAATAATCTTTCTTTGTTAAATTACCTATATACAAAACAAAAACTGTATTTTAGTTAATGAAACTATCTTTAATATTCATTTAATATATAGGACTGAAGTATATGTTTGGTTCTTTTCCTTAATTGGATTGTATCTGAAAACCGACATTCTTTAAACATCTACCTAGTTAAATATATCTTCGGAATGGACGTGAGATATAATTAAACGATTAAACGATATTACCTGAAGTTCGATCGTAATTATATCGATCGTCCATTCCGAAGATATACAAACCCACCCTACCCAAAAATCGACTTCCAGGAAACCTTATATACATACTAAAGAACTGTCCATCAATTTTTATGCCCTTCTTTTCAGATACAATATTTTATACTTTAAATAAATGAGCGGTATAGACGGATGACCCTGGGATGTAGTGGGGATGGGGAATTTTCTAGCTTCTTTAAACTTGTGTGGCATGAAGTACACCAGCGGCGTACTACCTAGTTAAATATATCTTCGGAATGGACGATCGATATAATTACGATCGAACTTCAGGTAAGTTCGTTTAATCGTTTAATTATATTACGATCTTTTGTATCGCACAGTTTGTCGTTGTGTATAATAATTATTCAAGTAACTTTCTTTTTCTACAATGTGTGCGTACATTTAAAGAGCTATTCGCTAATAAGTTGCATGATATTGTTTTATTTTCACTTTAAAGGGATTAGGTAGGTTAAGTAAGAGTAGCCACACGGCTAGACTTCGCCTCTCTTATATCCCTGTAGAAATGTATGTATGATACTCACAACTGTAAATAATTTATTTGTTAAATAAAATACGTAATAATATTATTATTTTTATTATTATATTTTGTAAATTTATTATTGAATATCCAAGAAACTTTTAAAAGTTACTTGGATGCTTGGTTTAACTTCCTGTAATTATAAAACAAACAAAAATTTAATGAAGATCTATAACTGGCATATGTAACTAAATATCTTATTGCTTGCTTTAAGTTATGGTTATTGTTCTATCACACTCTAGTATGCAATTTAAAATACAGTTTCCTCTAAGATTAAAAAAAAATTACAATTTTTCTGGATAAAACTTTGATGGATATAATAGTAACTTTTTTTTCTATCTTACTATCATTTTTAATGCGATTACTGATACTGATATTAGGAATGATTGATTTATGTTAGAATAATTTATTTCTTTTTACCTAATGATTTCATTAATTAACATCAAGTTTAGTGTACATCAAATCTACGATCTTTTTAAATTAATATTTGCCGATTAGTTAAGTAAAGAAAATACCTAATATAAGTTTAGTTGTTAAATATTCTAAAAGTTTAAGTTTATTTATTGACCATATATACAATTTATTTTTTACTTTATTTTAATATTTTGTCCTAACCAATAAAAGGGATCTATATTACTAATAAATCTTGAGGTAAATATAAAGCAAATTTCCAGTTTAGTCAATATTCCAGAGCTTAATGAACTTTGGCTCTGAGAGATTTCGAAGCAATCATGATTTTACTGCTGTCTTGGCTTACAAGGTAGTAGTAGATCAAATTATTCGCTTACTAAATTCGTAATTTGGAATGTCAAACAGTGTGTCGGGGAGCGGGTCCATTTGGTTATATTGCACAAAGGTGGTTTCGTCTCTGTTTCTATGCCTTACTTTGGCTTGTTTGTGGTTTATCTTAGATTTAGTTTATTAAGTAACTTTATTATAAGATTTTTAATAATCTTTTTTTGCAATATTTTATTTGTAATTTTTAAACTATAGGTAACTTCTGAAAATATTTTGCTTTTTTTAAAAAACATAACTTTATTGAATTGATAATATGAAATTTCAATAAATTAATACTGGTGTTTAAATAGCTAATATATGCCCTTTTCTTGACTTAAAAAAAAACAATACTGATTCTCTTTCGGTATAAAGTAAAAATTGGAAGATCGTAAAGGGACGATTTCAACTACGAATGAGTAAATTTCCAATATTTACATTTCACAAACAACCTTGTCTTTATTTTCCTTTACGAGTCAATAAAGGAGGTAGTTTAGAGTCTCTTTCAAAATACCCCTTTTTATTGGCCTATCTGGTGTGCTTTGCCTCAAATTGATGGCAAAAGATGCAGCTTAAGCAATGTAGAGTAAAGTAGTAATATTTTTATAGGGAGATAATAATATAAGTAGAAGTAGTTGTGATTGTCGATAAACTAGTCGGGAGTAGAAATTTATACTTTATTTAATTTATGCACATTTTCTATTTTTTGTTTACTGAAGTTTGAAATATCAATATCTTCTAGGGTACGTTACGTGTGAGGTTTTTCTTATGTTATTTGATCTACAGGCTCTGCAAGTAAAAATTATCAGCTTAGATTTTTCATGTTGTAGACTACTTCCATCTAGCTCTTTTAAATTTTCAAACAAAACCACAATTGGCATAAACATATTTATAAACAAATATAAAATTAATCATTGTATCATTAGATACCTCCAAACGAGTGAATTATTTACAAAGTGAAACTATATAATATATGAAATATCCTCATATAAATAAACGCTAATAATAATTTTAATTTTCCCTATATTTGCCATAGTCAGTATTGTCTATTACTTCTTCAGTGTCTACCGCCTCAGTATATGTCAATACCTATTTCTCATATCCTATGCAAGAATATTATTGGCTAATGCTAAATAAAAAAGTATAAAAATTCAATTTGTATTTTCTGTAATTAGGTGACTTCCCTGTTGAAAATATATGACTATTTATTATTAATACAAACTTTTGTTTATAAGAAGGATAGTATATTAGTTTAAAATTTATTTTCCTAGAAATATACTATTAGGGTATAACTATTCCGTCTTGTTTTTTGACATAATTATTTGAATATTAGTACTAACATTAAGACACCAGAACAACATAAAGTTTCTTTATTCAGAGATACTCTAAAAGATACAAAACTTATCTTATTTAAGACTAACTAAACTTACTTAAATAAAAATTCGCCTAGCAACTTTGGAAGTCCTATTTCCCTTTCTGTTCGGATATTTAATTTTATGATAAACCAGTCATTTAAAATTTTAATTTTTTGTCTGGCAGTCTGTATTTTCTCCTCAGATTTAGCCCCCTAATCCCTCCCTATAATATTAACCTCGTTCTTAATAAGCTCCTTACCTTACTGTCAAATTTTGAACTTTTGTTGCTTCTTCTTATATTTATTATCAGTCATCCCCTAGTCAATATAGTAGGGTTAATCCTATAATAACAACGGCCATTATCTTGCAACCGTATTATCATATAACTATATTTAGCAATTTTGTCTATCGTATAATGCTTTCTCTACAGTTTACTATGACTTCTATTAGACCTTTTCTGGTGTTCATGTTTTAATTTTTTCGTTATTAAATTTTGATAGGTAATTCCTAATTTGTTTTCCATACTAAGAAATTTATATATATAATCTATAACTCTAAATATAATGATAATAATACTTATAATAAATGTCTTGTATTTGATACAAATACAAGACACGGTAGATACTCTATTGAACCCTACATATCTGACTACTGGTAACAAAAAAAAAATAACAACAAAGTAACAAAGAAAATAAATATTCTACAATTCATATCACAGGTTTAATAGACTTAAACTTCAGTTTAATTTTTTTTAAGTGTTGTTAATTCAACAGGCAATGAATTGTATAGCTTAATGGCAGTGAAAGTTAATTTTTATCCTACTAAAGCATCTGATATGTTTGGATATGTCTGTTATAAATGTGGATTTAGAGGCTAGTAGAAATGATGGGTTTATTATAACAGACAGTTATTATTATTTGGAATTAATTTAAAGATAAACAATTATTAAAGTAGTATATTTTTGTCAAAAAAAAGATACTTAATATCGCTTAATAAATATTTAATCAGAAGGTTTTATTGTTTCCACTTAATTCATTTATCTTACAAGACGGCAAAATAATAATGTCTTCCGAATAATTTCTTTTCTAATAAGCGTCAAACACTAACAATGGAGCGCCTACCACTATCATCAATATGTTAGTGTTTTAAAGTTATAGAATTATAAATAAAATAGCTAAACTATATTTATTTGGAATCAAAAGACTTGGCTCTTATTAACTATGAGGTCATATATATAAAGGTATTCGATACGAAAAAACTAACCTTCTGTCAAAATTTGACATTTCTAAAAGAAGAAAAACAAATTTTGACATCGGATTCAAAAATTTAAAGTTAACCCCAAAAGTTTTGTATTTTGTTCTTTACTTTTTACCTAACTTCTGTAAAGGGAGGTCAATATGTGGGGAAAGACCATGTAAACTTTGTCAAAAGCTCTAAATGCCTTAATCTACTTCTCAAGCAACACACAATAGTTAAATAAACGTCTATTTTTGCTTCACACCAGATGTACATTTTTGGTTAAACTTTAACTATAAATATCGGATAAAATGGCCCCGTGATATACGTTGAGGAATTTAATATTATCTTTATGGTTTATTCACGTTTAAATAGAAGGTTTAATGTTATTTCCTAAAAGTTACACGTTTAATTGAATACTATTTAAAGACGTTTATAAAATGCATTTAATGGAATGAGATTTTTTTTCTAAATAACTTAATACGAACGTAGATATTTTTTTAAAATTTGCAGATGCGTTTTATGCATCATTTCCCGACGTATAAAGAAAAAACATTACTTTTAAAAATGGTGTCCCCAAGGGATTTATCGTAAATATTATTTAATAAAAAAAGTACACCACCGCATTTTTCTAAAATAAATTTTATTTTTTAAATCCTTGTTACGTTTTAAGAAAAAAAAAGTGAGTTTTTTTTATTTGTATATTTTATTGTGTATATTTATTATTTCATACACGTTAATGTATTTCCTATTTTCTCTAGATTTCTTTGTGCATAATATCTTATTATACCACTTTAAGATATATACGTGTATGAAAAGTATATCGTGTCCTACATCATGGCATATTTGTGATATTGGGGTCATTTTATCACATATTTGAGGTATAGTGATGAAGTATAAAGACCAGCTATATAAATCCTATATTATAACTATCTATATAAATCAATTGTCTTGAATGCCAAAATATTCTCCCTTATGTAAATAGAATCGTATATGATACAAGTATATTCTACAGTTTAATAAATATACTATGACCATATACGGTTATCAAACATAACAATAGTTTTAATTTAACTCTAAGTATTCATGGTCGAAAATTTAAACAACCCTGACTAATGGTTTAAGGCCTCGGTGGTTAAAAAAATAGTCCATATTTTGATGTTGCTTTGCAATGCACTGCCCAAGCACAAAATTTAAACAACCTATTGGAGCTCGCTCGGTGGACATTTTAACGTTTTTTTTTTTTTACTTTGGCAGTTAGATTTCTTATTCGGTGGATAGCAGCATTGATGAAACACCTGTTACGAATTGAATTTTAGGTTAAAATAAACAAAACTTAGTTATCTGTGTCTAAATTGATAAATACTATTAGATCCTGCAAAAAGTGATAGTTTACATCATTCCAGTAAATATAGATATTTAATTTACATATATTTATTAGTATGTTGTAAAAAAACATTGTTTTTATGTGGTCCTTTTTTACTACCACCGCTCTACTTAGAATATTGAGTTTCACTAATTATAAAATACCTATACAATATTTTCTTGCAGGTATGGAGCCATTGCTATTTAAGACAGAAGGAGGTTTGACTTACGATAAAGTCAACACACAAATCGACACATTTTATGTCGATACACTGCCTTCGGGGTCTGAGTCAGAAATTGATATGAACTCCTCCGATATAGAGGACGAAACTTTAGTTCCTATAGTTATTACATATATGGAAGAAGATCTGGCGGTTTCTGAAGATTTTGGAAGATCCAAGTGATAATATCCCTCTTTCCGAACTACAACAACAGTGGTCAAAAGGTAAAATTCCTGTTTGATCTAATGTTCATAGACCTGATCCTCTTCCTCAATTTACCGAACCTTCTGGAATTCCTCAGTTTATCAAAGGCATCAATGATCCAACACCGTATATGATTTTTGAACTGTTTATTACTAAGGAACTTATTGATACTTTAGTGTTTCAAACAAATCTTTATACCAAGCAGGAAAAACTTTCAACTAAGAAAAGCTATGTCCCTACAAATCAGTGTGAAATTAATGCTTTTCTGGGCATAAATTTGTTAATGGGTATCAAACGTAGTCCCAGCTATAAGGATTATTGGTCAACTGCTCCCGAATTGCATGATGCTTTTATCAGCTTAGTAATGACCCAAAAAAAAATGTGTGCAATTTGTGCAACCTATGGATCTCCTAAGTTATTAATTACTGATCGAGGAAGTTATTTTACTGCTTATCATTTCAAAAATTTCTGCTTATAAAATAATATAAAACTTGTACTCAATGCTGTTGCAACTCCACGTGCCAACGGACAAGTGGAAAGGCTAAATAGAACCATATTAGGGGCTCTTCTTTCTTCCACCTTAGAAGAAAATACTTGGAATGATAACGTTAAGAAAATTCAATTTGCAATAAAAAATGTAGTAAATAAATTAACAGGAAAAACAGCCAGTCAACTTTTATTTGGATATTCACCAAAAGGATCTAGTGACAGTATTTTACTTGATGAAGTTCAACAAATTCCGGATGTTATTAATAATTTGTTAGAAATAAGAAGAGAAGCTGCTGAAAAGATAGCCTCATCTCAAGAACAACGAAAGAAATATTTTGATAAGAAAAGAAAGCGTCCGAAGAGATTTAGAGTTGGTGACTTAGTCCTGATTATGAAAAATCAACCTGCCACAGGGACGAGCAAGAAACTATCTGCACCATATGACGGTCCAATGGTCATAAAAAAAGTACTACCAAATGATCGCTACATAGTAGTTGATATGATGGGGTCACGTCGTCTCACTCGAAAAGCGACATATGAAAATGTTATTGCGGTTGATCGTATGCGACCCTGGGTACCAGCTGGTGGAGTTTCATCTGGTGAGTCGGATCTGAGCAGTGATGAAGAAGGGGAGGTGTAGTTCTGTCCGATCCTGATGCTAAGGATGCTGATCAACTCGAGACGAGTTGATAGCAGGATGGCCGAATGTAAGACCCTGTTTATTTTCTAAAGAATTGAAATATTTTTCTTAGTCATTAAGATAAAATTTATCGGTCTGATCGAAAAGAGGTCCAGGATATTTACAAAACTAAAGCTAGCTCAGCGGTACCGTACGTAACCAAATACGGTTTACACTTAGCGTTTCCCCGCGGGAATTATTTTTATGGGTTTCGATAAAAGAGTCTGAGATAAATATTTGGTTTATAAAATTCATTGGAGTTTTGGTCACTAAAGAGTGAAGTTATTTAATAAATACAATAAAGGGTGTTGCGACGTGAAATAAGCTGTGTTGGTTTGGTGTAGTGTTTTACTACAAGAAAGGGTGAGTGTTATCACAGAGTATGCTTATTTCTATCTTATTGATTACACCGATATTTTACCTTTTTAATTAAAAATGTGATTAATGAAATATTTTAATGACCGATTGTTGTTTGTCTTGCTTGTGTTGTTGTGACGATTGTTTATTATTTCTTGTTAAGATACTGAGCTGGTCTGGGACCATTGCACAGCTCGTTGTATTTAATAAGGCTTTGTATTTGGAGAGGACCCTCGCGTTTTGGTGTCCATTGCACCCCTCAGTACAAAGTGTGTTATCGTCAAGTGGTCTAGATCGGAGATTGCTGTCTCAATCTCATGTTTTATGACTAATGTTTTTGGTAGCATTTTGGCTACGGTTTGTGAGTAATGTAGTGCTCACGTTTTGGCATATTGAACGATTGTATATCATTCAATATCAGTACGTTGTCGTTACTGGAACATTTAACAATCGGATAAAAGTAATAAATTATTCATCGCATCTTCGTCCTTCTATGATAGTGTTGGTAGGTCCCATTTTATGGCCTATCGACGCACAGATATTTCGAAGAATTCCTAAATTAATAAACCCGCGACCGGGTCTCTCTACCTGCTTAGCCTCAGTTCATTTTATTGTGCCGGCGCGTGCAGATATTCGATTGTAAAAAGTTTGTGTTTGGTTTTTTGCGTTTTTAGTATCATAAGCAATGCCTAAGGTTCATAAGAAAAGGAAATTATCAGAATTAACCAGAGATGTGGACGATATCAAAATGACTTTAGCCCGTTTAGAGAAGAGGCTTTTACCGCAAACAAGTTCATCTTATTCTGGTAGGTTAATGTTTTTAATTTATCATTTTAGATTACATAAATCGTTTGGACGGTATTCTTCAGTAATAATATAAGGTTGGGGTTGTTTTGACCCCATACCTTCTTATACAAAAATCTTCTGTTATCGTCTTGATTAACAGGAGATAAACAGGTCGTATTGACCGTTAGGTAGAGGTCCTTTTTTTTGTTATTACTATATTATAGGACATTTTACAGATAATTTGCCGTTAGTTGTATTGACTAAAAATATTCAGCAAATTTGTGCATGTACACCTACCTACCTATAAGAGCAAGAATTGTTTTTTGACTTGCTTTGCCACCCAACAACATAATTTTATTGTTGTTTTGATTTACTTTTAATTGCACATTTATGAGTTTTTCATTATTTTGTGTAAAAGAGGGCAAATGCCTGGTTTCTTATTTAGACCTTTTCTATTGTTGCCAGATTCCGAAAGCAGTAGTTCTACCAGTGATATGGATACTGGTAGACACGCTAATGGGACTCCTCCTGTTGACAACAGTAACTTACCTAATAGAGAAGCTCCTTTAGAAGTTGAGGTGCCAGAAGATTCTACCAAAAATGTAAAATTCTTTAAGGACCACCCTATGGACCAGAAAATATTTGGCTCTAATATTCATGAGGAATTGGCTGTAAGATGGAGTTGCTACGTACGGGAAGGTTTACCTGTAGATTTAAGGAAAGAGTTGCTTCAAAAGCATTTAATTCCCGAAAATTGCAAGACTTTAAGTGCCCCTATTTTAAACGAAGAACTTAAACCCATACTTTCATCTCAGACCTTGAAAAATGATAATTTTCTATCAGGCATACAGTCTCAAGTAGGCATTGGGCTGTCGATACTGGGTACAGTAATTTCAAAGAAAATAGAAAAACCTGATCAAGAGTGTGCCACAAATATGATTGAACAGTTAATAGAGGTCGGTCAGTTATTCGCAAATGTACATCATGCCATGTCCTTAAAAAGAAGGTTCGAAATCAACCCCTTCATCAATGAAGAGGGAAGATTAGCAGCCAGCCAAATGGCGATAGATGAATATCTTTTCGGAAAAGAATATATTTCTAAGGTAAAATCTTGCCAGGAAATGAAAAAAACTGGTAAAGATCTTTCAATCTCCAAGAAAGTGGATTTATCAAGACCTGGAACTTCGAAGGCATCATCAACTAATTTAAACTACCAGCGCACCTATCCCAAGACCAAGATGAGAGAAGAGAGGAGGGGGAAGAGAAGGATAGACCGTCAATGGAGGGGATACCAAGGACCGAGCCAGGGACAAAGGAGGGAATACAGGAAAGCGGAAAAGAACACACGCCCATACACCAGCAAAGCAGATCGCGATCGTTAGAGGTAAAAACAAATTTAAAACGTACACGGGGTATTAAAGATAGGTTAGATGAATGGACAAAAATAACAATCAATAATCAAATTTTAGAGTGGGTTAAGGGAATCAGAATAACTTTTAATTCTAAACCAAAACAGTCTAAAATACCAGTTCCTTTTATCTCCAGAAAGAACTTAAAAATATATAAAGAAGTAATTCAACAATTATTAAAAATGAACGTTATATCTAAATGTCACGCAAAAAAGGGGCAATTCTTATCATCATATTTTTTTATAAGAAAACCAAATGGTTCTCATAGATTTATTCTCAATCTGAAAAAATTAAATTCTTTTGTTTTTAATCGCCATTTTAAAATGGAGGATTACCGTAATGCTTTAAGAATCATTTCGAAAGGATGTTACATGGCTAGGATAGATCTCAAAGATGCCTATTACCTCCTATCTATCGACAAGAGAGATAGGAAATACCTACGTTTTTGTTTTGAAAACGAGTTGTATCAATTCAACAGCTTACCTTTTGGATTAAGTATAGCTCCTCTTGTGTTTACGAAGTTATTAAAAACAGTGACTAAACATTTAAGAGAGAGTGGTTGTAAGATAATAAATTTTTTGGATGATATTCTCATTCTTGGCAATGATTTTTTGCTATGTTATGAGGCGGTAGTCAAACTAAAAAGGAAAATAAATTACAGATTCGAAATTTTGCTTCATTAACAGGAAAACTAGTCGCAGTTTCACCTACTTTAGATTATAGTTGGTTGCACTTAAAACCACTCGAGATTGCGAAGCAGAAAGCTCTTAAGTTAAATCATTACAACTTTAATAAATTTATGTACATTCCAGAAAACATAATCCCGGAAATCGATTGGTGGCTGGCAAAAATTTCTAGAGCTATAAAACCAATAAAACCACCAGCTTTTCGTTTTGAAATTTATTCTGATGCATCAGAAACAGGTTGGGGCGCATGGTGTGGTGATATAGAAGCAAAAGGTTTTTGGGGAAAGGACGAAGTAGGGAGACATATAAACTGGCTGGAATTATGCGCTGCATATTACGGTCTTAAATCTTTGGCAAGAGAATACTTAAATTGCAGAATTTTGCTTCGAATTGACAACATTACGGCAATTGCATGTATAAATCGGATGGGTAGTATTCGACATCCTCATTTAAACAAAATAACACGCCTTATCTGGGAATGGTTTGAATCAAAGAATATTATTATATCGGCTTCATATATTAATACTTCTCGAAATACTAAAGCGGATATTTTATCTCGAAATAAAACCTACAATACCGAATTTGAGTTAAATGATGTTGTATTTTCAAAAATTATAAAAACATTCGGGCAACCAGAAGTTGATTTATTTGCATCAAAGCAAAATGCAAAATGTGAGAATTATATTTCTTGGGGCCCCGATCCAGACTGCCTTTATGTGGATGCATTTACTATAAGTTGGCATCCATATTATTTTTATGCATTTCCCCCTTTTTTATTAATTGACAGAGTTATACAAAAAATTATTTATGAAAAAGCCACTGGTATTTTAATTGTTCCAAATTGGCCTACGCAACCATGGTATCCCGTATTTTTAGAACTTCTAATTAAAGAACCTATACATATTGCTTCCGATAAATATTTAGTATTTTCTCCTTTCAGAGGAACTCACCCCCTTCATCAGAACCTTTCCCTGGTAGCAGGGAAGTTGTCAGGGAATCGTTAAAAAGAAAAGGGATTACGGATACTGCTCTTCCAATTATGTTAGCTTCAGTAGCAGACAATACCTTAAAACAATACAACATTTGTTACAAAAGATGGTGGAACTTTTGCGCAGAAAAACAATTCGATCCTTATAACTTTAATATTAATTTGATTTTGGATTATCTCCTTGAGAATTTCAATAAAGGGCTCTCTTATTCATCATTAAATACTTATAGAGCTGCTTTTTCTTTAATATTTCCATTAAAAAGTGAGGAGGAAAGTGTTTTAAAACGGTTTTTTAAAGGAATTTACAATAAAAAGCCCAGTTCTCCTCGTTATTCGACTACATGGGATTCTAGCCCCGTTTTAGGATACTTGGCCTCGTTAATTCCTTTACAAGAATTAACAATAAAAGATTTAACATTAAAACTGGTTACACTACTATTATTAACATCTGGTCAAAGAGTGCAAACAATATCAAAAATTGAAATAGGTAATATTTTCCAGAGTTCTGAAAAAATTGAGATCAGAATACCCGCTAAATTAAAAACTTCAGGTATTGGCAAAAAACAACCATATTTGGTTTACTCATTCTTTAACGATAAACCAGAACTTTGTGTAGCTACCACCTTAAAACATTATTTAGAAATTACTTCTCAGTATCGCCTTCAAGAGGAGGCACTTATATTGACTTTTAAAAAACCTTTTCATCCTGCCTCTACACAATCTATAAGTAGGTGGGTAAAAGAAGTTCTTGGGAAGAGTAATATTGACACCAAAATATTTAAAGGGTATAGCATAAGGCATGCCTCGACTTCTGCAGCCGCAAGAGCAGGCTTAGATATTGATCTAATTCGAAATACAGCAGGATGGACTGAGAAGTCGATGGTATTTAATAGGTTTTATAACCTACCTTTAGTAAAAGACCCCAGCAGTTTTACAAATTGTATTATAAATAGCTTAAAATAAAATGTTTATAGACATATATGCATATATATATATATTTCTAAATATATATATATATATATATATATATATATATTTAGAAAAGAATACTTAATGTATTTCAAATATTTTGTTGTTTTGTATAGTACTAGTTAAGGTTTGTAGTTAAAATTGTTGAAGTTACAATTTGACAGAGTTATTTAGTATTTAATAATTTGATGTTTTCTCTGTTTAGATTTCAGTGCGAGTAGGATTAGTAGATATTATTATTTTGTTAATGCGTTTACGAAAATTTTTAGTAATATATGATTATTAATTTCTGCACAAAAATCGCAGTAATTTCATTACCTACAAACATCTACCAACACTATCATAGAAGGACGAAGATGCGATGAATAATTATAAGATTGGTTGACTTACCTGTAAGGAAGATCAATCTTAATTATTCGAGCATCGAAGTCCTTCTATGATAGGGCCCACCCTCCCAAAAATATTTAAATAGGCGCCCTAGGATGATGCGATTTTTCGCGTCACAATAATGAACTGAGGCTAAGCAGGTAGAGAGACCCGGTCGCGGGTTTATTAATTTAGGAATTCTTCGAAATATCTGTGCGTCGATAGGCCATAAAATGGGACCTACCAACACTATCATAGAAGGACTTCGATGCTCGAATAATTAAGATTGATCTTCCTTACAGGTAAGTCAACCAATCTTATAATTGGTGAATAATGAATTTTGGTATATTAAAGTAAAGTGGTTAAATATTGGTGAACATGAATTAAATGGTTATCGTAAAAGTAAAATCACTGAGCAAGTTTAAAACATATTAATTCAAATTTTTCATATTAATGAGTTTTGATTAATTTTTTTATTTAATTAATTTTACGGGAATAAGTTTGCTTAGGTTACTTTTATTATTTCAGATCTACACGTCACCATCTCTACTTTGGAGTCGCCCAAGCGCCCAGTTGTTTTACAAGGTGTTTATTCTATTTTTATGATTTATTTTGATTATTTTGGACTATTTTGAATTTATTTAACGTATTAAAAATTATAAAATTATTTAAATGATGCTCACAGGTTTTAATTAATATATATATGTTGATAATTTTTTTACTAGCGTCGATCTATTTCAACAATTGAAAGAAAGAAAAATCCATGCTGTTTGAATCGTAAATATTAATCGTCGTCATATGCCAAAATTTAAACCAGACAAGAATTTGAAACGCGGTGATGTGCAATGGTTTACGAGAAGTACCGGATTGTTAGCTGCAAAATGAAAAGACCGTCGATGTGTTCACATGTTATCAAATTTTCATCAGCCAAAAGATGTAGGAACAGTAAAAAGAAAAGAAAGAAGTGGACAAATTACTGAAATTCCATGTGTTCAATCTATAATCGATTACAATTGTAATATGAATGGAGTCGACATATTTGACCAAAGACTTTCTAACTACAAGATTGACCGTCGCAGTAAAAAGTGGTGGCATCGAATATTTTTTTACTTATTAGATGCATCAATTGTAAATTCCAATATTATTTATAATAAGTTGGAGTTACCAAAAATGTCTGCTAAAGATTTTAGACGAAGTGTCATAAACGCTTGTAAATCGAAAGAGAAAGTTGGTTGCATCATCCGATGTTAAAATAAAAAAAATACAAACCTTACGTACCCTTAGAGATAAGATAGCAGTCATCTGCTTATCAACCTCCAAGATGCGCGCTTTGTAGCACTAAGGTTAACCCAGTAAGGACGGATTGGGTATGTTCCATATGTAAAGTCCCTTTGTGCTTAGAAAAACGTAAAGAGTATTTCCAAAGTTATCATGCAACGTAATTTTTAGTACCTAAGTTTGTATGAGTTTTTAAATAAATTTGTTATCTTACTCTTAGTTTTTTTATTTTGTGTCGCGGTGGTCCACAATATGATCCACCGAATTATGAACGAATTATAAACACCGAAAAGACTGATTGGCAGATTTTAATTTTTTAATTTTTTTATTATTACTATGTATTAAATTACTACAATTTTACAAAAAATCATAAAAAAAAATATTTTGGCTCTACTAGGTATTTTTTTACTAACTAAATTAGGCCCGCTAAGAGTTAAAAATCGTATTTTTGAACCTAGATAATGAAAAGTTCTCTAGAACCAAAAAAAAACTTTTTCAAAATGACTTATCTGTTTATTAGGATAAAGGTTTTGTTACGTTTTACTCAAAAACCTTAAGGTTGTGTTAGAAAAGTATAGATACAAGAATTATTTCTTTTGATCACCTATAATTTTCTTAAAAAGTAATTTTTTTCCCGCGCAATTATTTTTTGCGAAAAAAAACATTTTTCATTGTTTTCCAAAATAATATGTATGAATAACAGCTGCTTTCGTCATTAATATGTAATCTAATAATACAGTTTGTTAATTTAAATTTAATATAATTATATAAAATATGTATATTAATAAATATTTAATACAAAAACAGTGCTATTAGATTGGATATTATGAACAAAAAAAGGTCATTTTTTAAAAGAATTTCTTACTAGGCAAATGTTTGAAGTGAGTGGGGGGGGGGGGGTTAAGGGTTGTGTTGATAAAAACTATATTTTTGCAGAAAATATATATTCAATATTTAATTTAGTAACACTTTATTTAAATTTGATATAATTTTATATATAAATATTTAGTATAAAAACAACGTTATTAGATTGGATAATATGAATGAAAAGCAGTGATTTTTCAGAATAGAAATCCCGTGTCAGTTTTTTTAAATGTTGAAGTTTTCTCCCTTTTGTAAATTTTGTCAACAGGATCGTTTATAATATACGTATATTTTACAGTTTATTGAATACACCTTAACCTTATACGGTTGATAAATATACCAAAACCAATAATTAACTAAAAAATATTGAATAAATATATATTTAACGATATTAATTTATGGTGAAGAAACACTTGGGTATAAACTTTTGAAAAGGATACTGTTTTATATAATACTATCTATTGTAAATTTTTAAAATTTTATAATTAGTAATTATTATAGTGAAAAGTATTTTTTCAATTTTATCCCGTTAAAGTAAGTTCTTCTTAGCTTGATTCAGACAAACATATAGTTTTTTTATATATTTAATAATATACTTAAAAGATCGTAAGAATGACTTACTTTACTTACTATAATTTTTTATTACAATTTAATTTATTTGATAACTACAATATTCTGCTTACTTCATTTACATATTGCTCTTTTTAACTGTTGAAACTCTATTAGTTCTGATTGCATCCTAAAGCTTCGATTAAAGTGTACGAGTAAAGCAACATGTCATTTTGTTATTATATCACATTCTACAGGTGCCTAAAGCTCAACTGCCTTTAGGTGTATAAACAGATTTTCCGACGGAAAATTCGCGTCGACATTGTACCGGCGACTTACTAATGATGTAAATATTGTGCGGAGAACAAGCATTTGTGACGGGTATTTATTGTGTTTGGATAAGCAGATTTAGGTGATGTTTACCAAGAGATTTATAGCTATATACATGAGAATTCCCGGTGTCTCATCAGCGGCGTATTAATGAGTCTATGTATTATATTGAGGCAATGATTAATTTGTAAGAGATTAAACGTAGTAATAAGAAAAAAATTTAAGTAGTTTGTTTTTAAAATAATTGCAATTTTATCTATTTTTTTTCTAGCGTAAATGCGTAAGCTTTTTGCAACAAAGAAATTATTGCAATGCAAATATTTAACTACACCGTTCACAAATATTATTGGACACATACGAAAATCAATCTCGGATGCCTATCTTGGAGGCACTATCTTGACATATGGTATTAAGTCGTTGGAAAGTCATAAGAAAAATTTTTATTTAGTTCTTTTATAACGATTATTAAAAATGCAATACTGTATCACACTCCTACTGTCTGGAAAATTTACATGTAAACGGTTATCCTTATGTTTTGCTTAATAAATCAACCTTTAGCATCTTAGGATATTCTTTAAACTATTTGTCCAACTCTTCTTTGTTTAAATACGCTCGTAGTTTTAATAAATTTCAACAAAAACAATGTCATTTAAATGCCATTTAAGAGATTCTACGTAATTTTACAAGGAAAGGTACTGTCCTCATTTTCCTATTTGTTGGTATATTCATTAGGTTTAGTATAATAATTGGCAAAATACTTACGTTTGATGATGTTAAAGCATCTAAAACAAAATATAAAAAATATATGTATATATATATATATGTATTATCGTTTTCTCGACCGTAGTGCGACACAAATATTTTGGGCATTCCTTCTGGGTATTCCTTTTTGGGTTTTTGATATCAATTTAATAAAATTCTGTTATCGTTAGAACGAATAACAAACGTATCTAAAAATGGAACTCCGTGTTTGTTATTTTTTGTTTCCATCGTAAATTGTATATGTTTATCTATGAAGTTAAATATATTTAAGGTATTTATAAGTTCATTCTTTGGCACTGCCGTTATTAAATTATCAACACACTTATAAAAAATGGCAATTGAAAACAGAGCTTTTTGCAAATTTCACTTAAAATGTAATCCATTACAATTTGAGCTGAAATAGGGCTCATTGGCGATCCCATTGGAGTTCCAAATATCTGTTTACTCATCAATATTTGCTTTTCAAGAGAATATAACTTTTGTTTCTTATATCCCGAAAAAAATGTTCTTCTATTCTCTAGCATGCACCATGATTCAGCCATTGATGTTACAACTGGTAAAAATAAAAAACCTGATATCGTAACTTTCTACAATGAGACAAAATCTGGTATTGAGGTTGTAGATAAACTTTGTGCCACTTATTCGGTGTCTAGAAACACTAACCGCTGGCCGATGACAGTTTTTTATTCAATTTTAAATGTAGGGGCCATAAATGCATATGTAATTTACAAAGGTAATCGAAATCCTATAATAGCTCACAGAAGACATTTTATAAAAACACTAGCTTTAGAACTGACAAAAGATCATATAAAAAACAGATCACAAATTGCAAGTTTACCAGATCTAAAGAAAAGAATTTGTGAAATTGCTACCGAGGCGGAACCGGTTGGAGGGGAAGGGACGAGTAAGAAGTCCAGAATGGAGGCTTCTGGTACCCGGAAAAGGTGTTACATTTGCGGTCGGCAAAAAATCATATGACTAAATATACCTGTATAAAGTGTGAAAATTTAATTTGCCTAGAACATGCAAACTACACCTGCCACTCCTGCAATTAAAAAAATTATTGATTAAATTTTTTTAAATTTTATATTATTTTATTATGTTACTCATCGATTACTTTGCAATTTTAATTATTATCTTGAGTTAAAAACGGTTTATTTTTAACTCAAGATAATCAATTTTATGTCTCTGTTAGCTTGACATTTTATATTATTTGATTTTGTGTTCAATATTGAAATACATTTATATAAATTAAACCCGGTTTAGTTCGTGAATATTTCATTATATATCTTTAATATCATATAATATGTATCATAATATTTCATATTTAATATCTTTGTTTAATGTAAAATAAATATTTACAGTAATTTTGGACTTTTTTTTCGATAATAGAAGAGGCAATAACATGTTAGTTACACAACACACACGCAAAAAGAAGTAAGTGAACTGTTTAATGCCAAATACCCAAACCATTCTATTTCTCAGTCAACAATTAGTAGAATAGAGCACAAATTCATAACTTCAGGTCATGCTAGGTATTTGCCAAGATCTCTGATTGATTTCAAGATTTCTGAAACAGTATACCTTTTATAACTAACCTCGTATCTAATATTCTTATTGTGAAATTTATTATCAGCGAAAAAAATACAGTCCTATTGTTTAGGAAATGTTATGATAAGAAGTAATATCTTGTACAGGCTAGGAACTGTGTAGTTTCATTTTATCTTATTATAATTGTAACCGTTAAGATGTAACGTTAACTACTAATAGTCCTTTTTTTAAATGTATATGTCTCTTAATGTAAAATTTTAATTTCCACATTGTAAGTACTTTATGACTTTAATTTATTTTCGTTTTAATAATGATGTTATTTTAATTCTTAGACCATTTGGACATTTTTAAAGCGTGTATTATTTTCCTTTGTCTTTTAGTTAGTCGGTCAAGGTATATCGGTCTATTTAAATTTATAAATAATTTTTTTCTATTTTAATTAAGGAAGCTCTACCTATATATTATATATTTAATATATATATTAAAGTAATCAATTGTATTGAAAAAATTGCATGTATTTTTCAATCAGGTATTCATTATATACCGTTATGACAAATCCTGCATATTAAACACTGATAATACTGGAGGTATGTAGTTTAAAGTACAATGAAGTACAAAATATAATTTTATACCTACCATACTTTTGTAACTTATTTTTTTCAATTTTTGTAGATAAGAACGAACATATTTATGTTTTTGTAGTCATTGTTATTTTAAGAAGAAAACCAAAAATTGTAGTTTTTTAAATCTTAGAGGTATTTTATAAATGTAAATACCATTGGTAAAATATTCATAACAAATGTGTCAAAGAGAAATCTATTCTTCTAAATTCCAGCTGTATAAAAAAGATAAACGCCTCTTCTGCAATAAATTACCAATCCCATATAACAGATTTACACACAGACCCTTTCACACCAATAGGATCAAAATCAATAATCAGACTTTAGCGGCTATTGTGTATCATTCTATCATACTTAGGGGCAGCATGTTTCCACAGTGGCCTAACGTAGCCCTGCTGAGTCTAGACATCTCCGAAGCTATCTCCAACGGCTTAAATAAATAGCTCGTGTTGAGATGAATCTCTTCCGCCTTGTCGGGCGTTAGCTGCTTTTAACGTACAGCTATTGTTTGCTCTGCTGCTCTCGTTCGTTCGACTGCATCTAGAGATACTACTTCTGGACAGCAGAGCTTAACTGGACATTTATATGTTACGCTTTTAAATTTTCTTTTTTAATCTTATAAGGTAATTTTTTTGCTTTTTTTAACTTTTAGAATATAGTATGGAATATTTATACATAGAAAAATTAAATGATCACGTTAGTTTATATACATGTAAGTAAATTAAAAAAAAAATAGTTTGTAATTTTTTTTTGTGGCAGAAGGTCAATTTAATCATATAGCCAGTTGCATTCTTGTATGTTATATTAAAAATATTAATAATATCCTATTTTATTACTTCAGTTTAATCCAAAAACCTTTATTCATCTTTTAAATAGTTGTCTCATAAAACATTTTAATTTGCTTCAATCTACAATCACCGTGCAATTAAATATTGATACAGTTTTATCTATTTTAAATATTTTAACATAAATGAGACAAGGGCACACTCTTCACGCCACTAGGGTCTATCAAGGCAACTTTTTAATAACAAGACAACAAGACAAGGAAGTAGGCCACGGATAGATATACAATGAGGACGCGCAAGTTCGAACATATTCATTTAAAGTTCAGGGGTGTCTTTGAAAAAAAAAACACTCGGATAGGTCGATGCGATTTTTTTGATAATGAAATCATGTATACAGGGTGAACCAACAATAAGAAACGACCAACAACTTTTTTAAATGGAAACGCCTATTTTTTATTCGATTTTTGAATTTTGCATAGAATTTTAGGTTTATTTTGTATGCCATGTCTTATACCTAATACAGTGAAAGTTAGTTATAGCGACGGTGAAGGGACCACGAAAATTACGTCGCTATATCCGACCTTTGTTATATACGACCTGCGTTTTTTTCTAGCAAATTAATAAAAGATAGACTTTATGATAGCCATAAGAAATAAAATTCGCTATCCAATTTGTTTAAAACAATTTATTAACCACTAATTTACAAATTCACAACATTTAACAGATACATATGTATGTATGTAGTACCTACACCTTCTTCAGTTTTAAGACTTGAAATAATCTGTGATTTTACTCTGTTTCTTTGTTCGAGTATCATAATAGATGAATTCAGTTTTTTTTCTCTAAATTATTAAAATGGTTTACCAATATTTTTTCCGATGAATAGTTATGCAAAACAAACTTTTTAATAGTATTAGTGGCTTGAAGAGCTTCTGCTGCAAATGGAGGATGAAATTCTGCTCCTTCTGAACCCTTATCTTCGCTTTCCTCTTTGTTCTGAGAAAAGGATAAGATCGAAGTCGTCTACAATTTGTTCTTCACGTAGATTGTCGCATACTTCCAAACTATTTTCTGCATGTAAGAACTCGGTCCATTAATCATCTGACAATGCAGCAGACTTTTCTATTACAGCCAGCGGAACCTCATCTTCCTCTTCAAAATTAACATTAATTAATTTAGCCAGTAGAATGTCATCTTCTTCATCAAAGCTATCATTTCAAACATCCTCACTTTCTATGAAGCCTCCATGTCTAAAACAGTTGGTAATTGTTTTTGATGAAACTCTATCCCATGCTTTAGCGATCATTGATACTGCATCTAAAAGACTAATACAACACTCTTTGCCTTGTTCAGCATTTTCTATGATTTTCATTAAGTGAAACTTTTTAAAATGCACTTTTAATAAGCGAATAATCCCTTGGTCGATTGGCTGCAGAACAGAGGTAGTGTTTGCTGGCAAAAACTCGAGTTTTATGTTTTTTAAATTATCAATTTTCGGATGAGCGGAACAGTTGTCTACTAAAAGTAAAATTTTTTTCTTGGTCTTCACCAACTTTGCATGCCATTCACGAACAATACTGACAAATAAATTAGAAGTCATCCAGGCCTTTTTGTTGGACTTGTACACGACAGGTAATGTCTTGATATGTTTGAAACATCGTAGATTTCTCGACGTGCCGTTCACAATATGTTTAGGTTTATCCGATCCTGTCATATTGGTAGCAACTAAGACTGTAATTCGTTCCTTTGATAATTTTCCGCTGGTACAAGTTTCACCCTTGACTTTTAATATCTTATCTGGGGTCAGTTTATAAAAATGTCTTGTCTCGTCGGCATTATATATTTTGTCATCCTTATATCCTTTTCGTATTTCAGGCCAGACAGTTGTTAACTAGTTTTCACGTACTCCTTGAGGCACACTGGCAGCTTCGCCACTTATTTTCCCAAACACTATTTTATGTCTTTGACGAAAACGCTTAATCCAATTTTCAGAACATTTAAAGTCCACTTTACCCATAATTCTTCCAAAATCATTTGCTTTTGCCTGTAATATTGGACCGCTTATAAGAGTTCCACGACTTCGCTGACTTTTAAACCACTTTAGTAAGGCTTGATCGATATTTGGGTGTTGAGATAATTTGCGTTTTTTCTTGCCCAATAAATTTTTGTTGAACGCTTCTTTAATTTTATCCTTGTTCTTCAAAATTGTGGATACACTTGAGTGAGATAAATCAAATTCAGTAGCTACAGTAGCATTACTTTCACCAGATTCAAGTCTTGCGATAATAAGACCTTTTTCTTCAATTGAAAGAACTTTTCTTTTCTTTGACACCGAAGCCATTGTACAATGTTTGTAATTACAAAAACACAATCAAAACAAGGTAAAACAACAATAAAAAGCAACATCAACCCTTTGTAGGAACTGTTAATCCACGCTGGACTGGAATAAACTACGCACAATACGCTTACGTCTATCATGCAGATGTTCAGAAATAGGGTATTCCCCGAAAACAACTCCTGTATTTTACCGCGGCGAGTCGTTGCTCGTCGGTTGTCGCAGTAACTGGACTAAAAAATCCAAATTCAGCGAAATGAAGTCGTTAAAAGCGACTTCGTCACTATAACCGACGACGCTATAGCCGGACTTCTTTACTATTGAAAATATAGAAATCCAACCAAGATACGGGCGTTTGGTCGTTATATGCGACATTTCGTTATAAGCGACGTCGTTATTGGCGACTTTCACTGTACTAACATTATTAATAAATTTGCAACTGTTTGGGTCATTTGAGCATATTCAAACATGTTTTTTTATAGTTTTTTAACAGGTATATTTGATTGTTGACACCTTGTCACTATTTAATCTCCTGAACCGTCCCACGCTTCCAGAAAACAAACAATTAGACATTTTGCTCGATTTGCAAAAAAATCCACATAAATCCCACAGATCAGTCGGTTAGTAAATTATGTGTTCTAAAATATTTGCATAGGAATAAATGGCATCCATATAAAATTTAATTAATTCTTATTGAAAATGATCATATCCGCAGAATAGAGTTTTGCAAAATAATAATGATGAGATTTTTATGATGATGGTGAGAGACATTTTTAGGTAAGATTGTTTTTTCCGACAAGGCAAGTGTTTTTTTAAATGGTTTTGTAAATAGGCAAAATTTTCGTTATTGGGCACCAGAAAATCCACACTGGAGTATGGAAAGTCACACACAATTTCCCAAGAACTTAAACGTATGGGCAGGAATTGTGGACATGTCGTTTATGGGTCCCTTTTTTATTGAGGGCGTACTAACCTCTGAAAAATATTAAGAGTTCCTTCAAAATCAGATAGTACCTAGTTTATTTACACTTTATCCAAATGGTGAAAACCCATTTATACCGGCAGATTCGATATGGTTCCAACAGGATGGCGCCTCCTCCCACACTATTCGCGAACAGTACGAGATGATACCTTTCCAAAATTTTTCCAAATAGATGGATTGGAAGGGGGGGTTTTATGGAATAGCCAGCAAGCTTGCCAGACTTAATCCCATTGGATTTTTAAAAGAAAAAGTTTGTTTTGATAAACCTGAAAATTTAGAAGAATTAAAAAATAGAATTAGAGCCGAAATACAACAAATCCGACCTCAAACAATAAGTAAAGTATTACAAGAATTTGAATATCGCCTTGGTTACTGTCAGGGAGTTAATGTTCAACAATTTGAACATTTATTTTAGTTTTTTGGTTTTGTTTTTTTTTCATAACCTGTTCCAAAAATTCATGGTTATTTATAAAAAATTTTTATCGCAAATTTCTTTATAAATATTGAGATTAGGTATAGGATATGGTATGCAAAATATACTTAAAATTTTATACGGAAAATAAATAAAGTCGTGACAAAATATAAAAATTAACGTATCCGAGCATTTTTTTTCGAACAGACCCCTAAATTTTAAAAGAATATGTTCCAAATTGCGCGTTGTCACTGTATACAATAACATATATGAATAAAAAGGAAGGTTATTAGAGTTCAAAATATAATTTAACCTAAAACTAAATACTAAGATTTATACTTTTTAAATCATTATATAAACACGTACATTTTCTTGCATTATTAAAAAAGTAAATGTATGATATCAAAAGGACATTTTATACCTTTGCGATAATTTGTACGATTCATAAATAATACCTGGATTGCTTGTATATATTTTTTATATTTAAAAAATATTTAATTCAGGTTAAGCATTAATTCATTATTAACTGAGAGATAAGCTGAATAACCGGCATGTCTAAATTTCATTCTAATTATAGTAGTTATAAATCGCCTGGACACATTTGGGTATTTATACGAACCGACCGACAAGTACCAACCGACAATAATTTATAAAAGATTGCCTACGAACAGTTTTCTAAATATCATTCCATTTAGTAAATAATATATGTTTTATTATTGCTGTCACATCACTAGATCCAAGTGAGTTTAATATAAGGACTTCACAACTAATACTATCTTTTACTAGGTGATCAGCAACTTTATTTTCTGTGATGCCGGTATGAACCTTCACCCAAAAAAATGTAATGCTTTATTCCACCATATTAATACGACGAGTAAGTTTTAAAAATGTTTTATATGATTGGATCAACTCAACGATTATGAGCACTATCTTTTCTTAATAGATTGTAGCACAGACTTTAAATCTGACAAAATAACAAAACTCTTTTTGTCATTATATCACAGTATAAAATTAAGTGCTTCTCTAATCGTGAAGCCATTGTCACCTGAAATAATACTGAAATTTGTATATAATTTATATTGACATTTTATGTTTAAAGAAGAAATGTCAAATGCCGCTCCATTGCCTTCTGCCTTTATAAGTAATGATTTGTGAGTTAAGATTGTTTGTTTTATTGTATGTTTAGTTTTCTATGAAGTCAGGATATTTGAGTGAAATTTTTTGTAGAGATGCAAAATAGTCAAAAGATGAAAAATCAAATGGAGTTAGAGTATCTAATATAGGATAAATGTCTCGATAGACCGCGCTTAATGTAGGAGAGTTTTTTTTTTAAATTCAAAAATACCTAGCATATTAAAGTAGAAGAAAAGTTATTCAGATACAAATTTCTTTATTAACTTCAATAATTTTATAAATTTACAATAGTAAAAATCCTTAAATAGTTTGGAATAAATTCAGTAGTTAATATACCTTTTTTTTTCAAAACAATCCTTTGTATATTATATAGTATTATATATATATTATATAGTAATATATTATGTTATATAGTATATCCGAAAAATAAGATATGACGCCATCGACGATTTTTTTAAATAGTAACCCTAATTTTTTATTGCGTATTTTAAAAGGGTATCAAATTATACAAAGCTGCAGTTTTTCAAGTTTATACAGTTAACTATTTTCAGGATAATTAAAATAAAAAAAAATATATTTAATATAAATTATAAAATCTGTTTTACTCAATTTTTTTTTTAACAAATGGTTTAAAGGTATTTGAAAATCGTTTTAACTGTTTTTAACGATTCATGTAGAAATAGATATACAGTGTCTCTTAGAATTAAAATACATAGTATATATAGGGTTAACAATGTTTTTTTTAATGGCTCTCATTACTTACTGCTAAAGAGTATATCGAGTTATATAAAACTGCCAAATGTTAGGTTTTTTATGATCTCTATGATAATTGAAACACCTTATTTTTAAGAAAAACATAAATTTACTTAACTTTTTTTCCTTTAATAAGTGTTTACAATGTAGTTCATTTATTATTTGGCAATTCCCTAAACGTACTTGAAATTCGTTTTGAACCTTTTTTATAACTTTTGAAGAAATTATTCTACACTCATGCCTTATTCTGTTTTTCAATTAGGCAAGATTTGCGGGATTGGACACAAACTTTGGATTTCAAATATCCCCATAGGAAAAAAACTAAAGATCATGAAGTCATGGTGGCCATTCAAAAACTCTTTTTCTACCAATCCATCTGCCTGGAAATATTGTATCAAGATGATATTCGAACAGGACGTGTATTAGATTTTATTAGTCACTTTAAACATATATTGACTCCGTTTAATTATAAGTAATTTTTTCAGCATTAAGACATTTAACCTCCTTTATAGCTTCATAGTGCGTGTACGCCAATGACTTTTAAATAATACTTTTAAAATCCTATTTTGCAATATCTGCTTTTATTTAAATCAATCTAAACCCTACAAAGGGAAAAGATATCTGAAATTTGACGGGAAAAATGAATTATAAATATACTTCTTGCTCTTAAATGCTAAATAGTCTCGAACTCTCTATATTGCACCTAGCATTGGAAGAATTTTTCAAGTTTCCATCTATAATAAGTTCCAAATATTTAGTGTGTATTTTTATGGACCTTAAGAAAATTTATTTTTTTGTTTAAAAAATAAAAAAAAAATTATCGACCTCGATTAGTTATTTATTGTGAAATTTGGATCAAGCAGTATTTTCTGAATTTCTTAAGATTCATGAAATAATTTCTTGTATTTTGTCAATGGCTTTTGTAAGCATTTTCAATATAGTCTACTTAAAAAAATTAATACGTCAATGGTTGACTTTAAAAAAATATTTTTGAAAACTTCATTACTTTCAAAGTGAGTTGTGCAACGTCAATAATGGCAGGAAGTAATAACAAAAAATGTCGGTCCTATAAAAGAATACAATCCAACAATCAGTTGGATTATTTAAAAAAAAAGAATTGAAAATTAGTTTGACCCAAATTGGGAGATCTTGCAGACCATTTAATATTGCCAGTATTACAATTAAGGCGGTTAGGAAAAGTATTTGTTATATTTTTTTTAATCTAATCGCATTATGAGCAGAACAGCCATCTTGTTGACTGAATAGACTGATCCCAGGTCAATATCAGGGAGGAGTTGAACGGTGAGAAGAACTTGATGTTGTAGCAACTCAAGGTATTTTTCGGCGTTTAAAGTACTATCAATGAAAATGGCTCAATAATATGCTCGCCCAAAATCCGAGCCCAAACATTCAATTTTTGAAGTTACTGAGGTCGGATCAGACAATCGGAATCCGCCGTGCCGCTTATCCACCAGAAAGTAAGCGAGAAGCGGTATTGCCATTTATGATATCTCTGTGTAGTCTCTAATCGCCAATCTGTATATAAGTAATTTTTTATTTATGTCATCCTCTTTTTCTTCTTTTCGTTTTTTTTTTTTTTTTTAATATAAAAATATTACTGGCTGCTTATATAAATTGATAAGATTTTTTCAACAGAGCAATAGAAACTAGCAACATTTGTTACAAATATTATTTCTAAAATTTAACCAATATTACTTAACTTTACTAAAAAATAGATCTTATTTTTTTTTTAAAACCGTGCCCCATAGAAAAAAAGCGAAAGCAAATTTTCTAGATAAAGAACTAGGAGAAAGCCTGTTACTTTTTTGTGTAATAATATCCAATTTAAATAGCTTACGTAACCCACTGACAGGATTTTAAAAATTTGATATACAAGAGAACTTGCTCAGGATATAATACCATAAGATATTTTTTCTTATTTTAATTTAAAGTACATGCTTCTTAATTTTTCTGCAAAATTAAAAAAGATACCCTGTGTATATAGTAAATGCTATTTGTATAAATTATTAGTCTTTCTATTGAGATATTTTCCATAATAATAAAATACAGTTATCCCTTTAAGGATGTGGGCTACTTGAAGTAAACATACAGCGTCGTTTACGTCATTTCGCTAATTTTCCTGGATACACCCCGCATACAAACTTGTTACAAACATGTCTGCGTTTGCGAATAACGATGTACAAAATTACAACGTCAAGCATTATAAATTGCAATCAGAAGTGTCTACGCTTACGAACGTTATTTACATACATCGTTAGTATGTTACTGAAACTCCTAACTACGATTCCTTTGAAATATTTGTGTACGGCTGGGATTTAACTGAATTTAGTCGTAAATTTTAAAAGTTTGGGGTTATATTATTGTTATTTTAAACTTTAATTAAAGCTTTTTTAATACTTTAAAAAGCTAGCTTTTTTAGATATATAGAATATCGTAATTAAAAATATAGCATTTACTTAAAATAAGGAAAATCTATGGGTATCGATTGTATATTCGCAAAAAGTCTTATTTTTTTCATATGTTGTTATTGTCATCTAAAGTGTTATGTATTATATTACGTTTATGTTGACTACTAGGAATTGCCAACGAAGTACTGGATATACAATGCGATGTAACTGATATTGAGTGCGTATATCATATTTGAAAATAATCCGATTCCAAAGACCGTGCAGTAATGGTTCGCTTTTTTTAAACATCAAAGTCCTTGGCTATAAAAAAATGCAGGAACTCATTCATACATAACCTATGAAGACTTAACTAGCAATAGGTTCCAGTTTTTAGTAACAGGAAAGCAAAAAATATGAGCCAATAAGGTCTGGTTCTCAAGTAGAAAGATCTATTTGCAGGAGCAAAATAGTAAGCGAGAGCTGAAATCTCTGGCGGGTGTTTAATTTAATGTAGTATACTAGTCTGTACATTTATCGACTCGGTAAATACCTCATGGAAACATCTGTCTTGTCGAGATAAGAAATACCAATTTATTGTTCGCCTTTTTTTGTTTTATTTCACATGTCTGTTAATTATTTAGGAAAAATGTTGGTATTAATTTGGTTTAGTTTTTAGACTTTGTATACATTAACTTTTTTTCACTTTGATGATTATTTTCAACTTGTATGTACATACTACTCAACCATATCCAAGTGGCTGATGAAATTTCGATGCGCAGTGGCAAAACCCTTTGATGAACACCGTAGCTCATTTAAAGAAATCTAGTTGTGGAGGCCTGTTGGTTTACATCGTAGTGTTATAACCGAGTGCTATAATCGAGATCAGTGAGGTGACTACTCATAGTGATTTTCATACTATTATGCTTAAAACAACCGCTGAGTTTCCCCATGAAATACTTGATTAGTTTTATTTAACTTAAGTTATTTGTTTAATGGTGCGACACTGTATAATAGCTAAATTTGATTTATTATTTCTGCTTTACTCAATCTTTTATTGCCTAATGCGAGAAACAAGGAAACGAGACAATCTATACTCTACTTTTGCGTCACGTGACCGGGCAGGCCAATCGAAGCTCTCCGTTTTAACCTGCGCGATCGCGACGAGTCGTAGAGAAGAGGCTGTGAAGAAGTATTTTTTAGTTCGTTCAATTTAAGAATATAACAAACATGTAACTCAAACCATTAAAGGCAAGCTGTAAAATTGAGTAGCCTTTTTTATTAAACCGATATTGGGAATATCTTAGCCCAACCAGGGACAACACGAGAATCCCGAAACATACATTGGTACTTTGTAGACGGCTATAACCAAGAAATAACGCCGGAAGCCGCCATGTAAACCAGTGATCTAGTTGCAAACGGGAAACATGGCCGCCATAAAAACCCGAAAATGCAAAGCAATGCATTGTGAAATATGTTGTAACAATTGAAGCTGACGAATTCAGAGCCAGGAAAAATAAGGTGAGTCCATTTTCCATCATCCCACTTATCCTTAATGCAATATTAATGCCATTTGAACCACCTCTTTTAATTTATACATATTTATTTTATTTTTATCCAGTACTTAATAATAAATCTACCGAGTGAGGTATGTTACTAGTTTAGTTTTTAGGTATGTGTTATGTTATTTAATTCAAACAATTATAAAGCATACCTGCCTATAACCCGCCTTAAACAGGCCTTTAGTGTATCCAATTAACTGATTTACTAATTTAATTTAATACTTACATTTTTCTTCTTTGGTTTATTAGCCTTTATCTTTCTGATTAACTTTATTAAGCCTACCATAAATAATAAAAATGACAAATAAAACGCAAAGAAGTAATGTCGGTCTAAATGACTCATCCCAGGAGCGGTGTAAAGCTCAGGTAAAGGAATATAATATTCTTGTAGCTCAACGCGATGCACTAACAAATGAAATAAATAGATTTTTCAAACATTTTTAGAAAATAAATGTATAGATTTAGACAATCCTCGAGACAACCCTATATTAAAAGTAGATTTGAGCACCCGTTTAACGGTATATATATATAGTAATATTGAGCCCATTCTTAGTGAATTTAAAATTATTCAGCTAAAAATTGACCAATTCTGCTTGGCTAATGATTTCGAAGAATCAGATAGCCAAGAGCAAGAGCGTACTGAATTTGAAAATTTATTTTATTAAACTGTATCCAATGCCAAAGCAACTCTAGAAAGAATTCATTAACTTGTTAATGCAAGTGTGCAGCCAGACTTAAGCTCAATTCCACATTTACCCACCTTTCAATCAATATATTCATATGGTCCTTGTTTGCCCTCTATACTCCTACCTAAATGTAATGGCTCTTATGAGGCATCGACCAACTTAAAAGATATATTTCTATCTTTAATAGATAAAAGGACACAAATTAACAATGTGGAAAATTTTTATTATTTACAATCTACCCTGCAGAGAGAGGCAGCTCAAATCATTAGCTCATTGGCAACTACCGAGCATAGTTATGCTACAGCATGGTCTTTGTTGCAAGAGAGATATAAAAATAAAAAGGCAATTATACATTCCCACATTAAATGCATTTTTGAATTGCCTGTTATCAAAGACGAATCCCACATTCGGCTACGAAAATTCTTAGACCTATTCCAAACCCACTTTAAATCTTTTCAAAACCTCGGGGAACCAGTAAAACAATGGTGCACGCCTGTCATATATCTGTTGAACTCAAAACTAGATTTTTCAACCCGAAAGAAATGGAAAACTTTCACTAAAGATATTGAAATGCCAACAATCCAGGATTTTTTAACATTCTTATCTCAGCGCTATTGCTTTTTAGAATCTTTGGATGTTAAACTAAATAATAAAAAGTTTCCTAGTAAGTTTGAAAAATCCTATGAACGTAAAACTTTAATAACCCAAAATGCTCCACGCTCATGCCCTAATGTAATGTGTCCCATGTGTAAAGATACACATTTTATCTATTCATGCAGAAGGTTTTTAGAGTTGTCTGTATTAAGTAGGTTTTTTGAGGCAAGGAAAGCAAATCTTAAGCCCAAACTGCTTGCGTGCAGGCCAAAGACATGGAGAATGTCATTCAACAGCTGTAGAAGATGTCAAGCGAGGCATCATACCCTCCTACATAGAGAACCTAATCTGGATTCTAATATCCACTCAACTGGTAAACCTCATCAATCCCAATCAAGATATATGCAACCTAACTTTTTACAGCCTAAACGAGAAACAAACTCAAATTATACAAGTATTTTCAATTCTGGACATCCTATGATGCAAGGCAATAACGCCAACCATCAATCTCATTTAACCGCATCGAAGCATGCACCCTTTAGTCCTGGTAGCCAACAACAAAATACAATCTATCATAGTCTTATGTGTGAAACCCCAAATGCACCCCTATCCCATAATTCGGGGTATTCAGATTTACCCAGTACAAGCCAAGCAAATAAGGTCCATGATCAATAATTTTTCAGCCAAAAACCCAGCCTTGGTGATTAATAAAATCACAGAGCTCACACCTCAAATTCCCATTGACATTTCTTGCATAAAACTACACGGTGACATCATTCTTGCTGATCCAAGCTTTCACACCCCTTAGGAAGTTGATCTTCTGATAGAAGCTGGTTTATTTTATAATATACTTTGCTCGAGGCAAATAAAAACTGGCAATGACAATTCCATTCTACAGGAGACCCAGCTTGGATGGGTAGTAAGCGGACCAGTTTTTTTACTGGCAAATGTTTCCTATGCTTCATCGTATAAAACCCATAGCCAATCGTTGTTTTGCACCAATGACCTCCAAGGCTGTCTTGAAAAGTTTTAGTTGACAGAAGAAACCACTCAGCAAGTACACCAAGTCCTCTCTAAGGAAGAGTCGAATGTGAAGATCATTTTCAAGAAACCACTCATCAGGATTTAACAGGCCGCTTCATAGTGAAACTACCTACTAAACCCAATGTTTTTAATCTAGGTGACTCTCTGCAGCCTGCTTTAAAGAGATTCTATTCTCTGGAGCAGAAATTTAACAAGCACCCAGAAATTAAAAAAATTATACATAGATTTTATTAAAAAATATATCTTGTTCAGCCACATGCCTGAAATACAAGCTAATCAATCAATTGATTCTAAGTATCCATGCTATTATCTTCCCGACCACTGTGTCGAAAAAGTTGATAGCACCACAACCCGTTTAAGAGTAGTCTTTGGTGCCTCTTGCGTCTCAAGTACGGGCCTATCCCTGAACGACACCCTTAAAATAGGTCCTAATATTCAAAATAATTTGTTCTCCATCATTGTGAAATTCCGTAAACACAATTATGTTCTTATCGGTGACATCGACAATATGTATCGCCAGGTTTTACTAGAGCCATGTCAATGCAGCCTTCAGCGAATAATATGGCGGGACAACCCCAACGAAAATATTTGATATTTTACCTTAAATACTGTCACTTATGGTATGGCAAGTTCCTTCTATTTAGCTACTCGCTGTCTCAAGGAAATTGCTGATTGTTCTAAAAACAACTACCCCCATGAAAGTCAAGTGTTACATATGAACTGCTACGTTGACGATATCGCGTAACCATCAAAAATGCAATTTTCTTAGAGGTCCATGGATTTTGTGACATAAATGCCTTTGAAGCATCTATCTATGTACGTTCAATCAACCCACTTGGCAACATTGCAGTCAACCACTTATGTGCTAAAAGTCGAATAGCGCCCCTAAAGGCTGCAACCTTGCCCCATGTCGAGCTTTGCGGAGCTCTAGTTTTATCACGATTGATGAAGAAGGCCCTAAATGCCCTAGATTGCAACCCAGACAAAAGAGATTTTTATACCAACTTTACCATAGTTCTCTATTGGATTTCTTTGGAACCTCGCTAGTTAAAGACTTATGTGTGCAATCGAGTTTCTCAAAAATCCAGCAACTTACTATTATAAACAGTTGGCACCACATATCTTCAACAGAAAATCTAGCAGACATAATATCTAGGAGCACCAATCCTCAAGATCTGAAATCTTGCTCCTTATGGTGGTATGGACCTTCATTTATTTCAAAGCCTACAGAATTTTGGCCAAAGAATACCAATATTTCGAATTTTAAACGTAAACCACCCGATCCTGGCATCCTAGAATTGAACCCAAAATCCATAATCTTTACTTCAGCTCATATTGAAAGAAATTCTTTGTTTGACAAATTTTCAGACTACAACAAGCAAGTCAACGTAACCGCCTATTGCCTTAGATTTGTTCAGAATATAAAATCACCCAAGACCATTCGTCAAATTGGACATTTGGAGCCCACAGAGCGTCGGAATTCATTAAATACTCTAGTCGTCATGGCCCAAGTTAAATGTTTTTCTGACGACATTCGAAACCTTAAAGTTAAGGGAAATGTAAAACCTCAAAGTAAACTAAAATCCTTGAACCCATTTATAGATAGTCAAAGTATTCTGCGTGTCGGTGGACTATGAAAAAATTCTTTCCTCGATTACCAAACCAAACATCCTATGTTGTTACCACAATATCACCCTTTGACCCGTTTGATTATCACTCATGAGCATAAAAGAAACCTTCACTCAGGAGTACAATCAACTCTATTGTTTATCAGGCAATCCTTTTGGCCTCTCCATGAAAAATCAGCCGTAAAATCTATTTTTTGAAAATGCGTAGTTTCCTGCAAAATAAATCTCAAGCCCTTAGCTACCCTCATGGGAGACTTACCTGAACTCAGAGTTACCGCTTATAGACCATTCCTCCACACCGGCGTAGATTATGCTGGATTTTTTCTTATGAAGGAATCGAAGTTAAGAAACCGCAGAATTATAAAGGCCTACTTATGCGACTTTGTCTGTCTAGCTACCAAGGCTGTACACTTAGAGGTAGTCAGCGATCTAACCTCTCAAGGATTTAAAGCTATGCTTAAACGGTTTGCGTCAAGACGAGGATTGTGTAAATATTTGTACTCTGACAAGGGAACGAATTTCATTGGAGCACGGAGCGAATTACATGAAATATTCAAATTCTATGATACACTGAGCTTCAGGCTTATCTTAAAAACAATATGATTAATTTTCACTTTAACCCTGCTAAATCACCACATTTTGGGGGTTTATGGGAGAGTGTAGTGAAATCATTCAAACACCATTTGCGGCGTATTTTATCTGAGGATAACCCTTTAACCTATGAAGAGTTTTATACCCTTGTGGTTCAGGTAGAGGCAATATTGAACTCTCGTTCTATTCTCCTATTTCCTCAGCAACGATCCTTTAGAACTTGAATCCTTAACTCCCGGGCATTTCCTTTTTGGACATGCGCTCAATATGGTTCCCGATGCTGATTTCAAGCAGACCCCAATAAATCGGCTTACCAGATATCAAATGCTCCAGTCTATGGTTCAACATTTCCGGCGGAGATGGTCAGAGCAGTACCTCTACACCCTTCATGAGAGACACAAGTGGCGCTTCAAAAGGGAAAGTCCCAACCTTTTTGGCGCATTGGTTTTGCTCAAGGATGACAGCAACCCCAAGTGGACCGCTGGTCGAATCACTGATGTTCACCCCGGAAAGGATGGAGTGATGCGTGTGGTGAGTGTGCGGATTTCTAATGGAAACATTTTAAAACGAAGTATCGTTAAGGTATGCTCTCTTCCAATTTCCGATTAAAATCTTTGTCAGTATTAGCTTAGCTTGCTTCTAACTGAACTTGTGAATCTAATAACTTTAAGTCTTATATTTTAGTTTAATTTGTTAAATTTAACTTATAATTATTCATTTTTTCAATTACTTAATTTTAGAGCTTTAGCTTATTGAAAGATAGTCCGGGTACTTTCAAGGGTGGCGGTATGATTAGTTTTATTTAACTTAAGTTATTTGTTTAATAGTGCGACACTGTATAATAGCTTAATTTGATTTATCATTCCTGCGTTACTCGATCCTTTATTGCCTAATGTGAGAAACAAGGAAACGAGACAATCTGTACTCTACTTTTGCGTCACGTGACCCGGCAGGCCAATCGACGGCTCTCCGCTTTAACCTGCGCGATCCCGACGAGTCGACGGGGGAGAATCGTGTAGAGAAGAGGCTGTGAAGAAGTATTTTTTAGTTCGTTCAGTTTAAGAATATACCAAACATGTAACTCAAACCATTAAAGGCAAGCTGTAAAATTGAGTAGCCTGTTTTATTAAACCGATATTGAGAATATCTTAGCCCAGCCAGGGGAAACACAAGAATCCCGAAACATACAATACTTTTAAAGTTAAGCAACCTTAAGATAAAAGAAAATTAATACAACAATAAAATGACAACAACTGCATTTCAGCAAATAGAAAGTACAAATTAAAACACAATATTGACATCATACAGCCTTATATACCAATTGTCCATTAACAAAACATTTTCTTGAAACCACGAAAAAAAAGATTGACTACGGGGAGTAATGGTTGTAATTATTCATTATCTTTTTGAGTCCAATTAGCTATAATGAGCTAATAAAACACAACAATCTTAAAAAACAAAAGTTTTCTAGGTTTTGATAGTATATCGGCTAATCTGATTAAAAAGGCACATGCGGAAATCCTAGAGCCATTTCTTCACATAATAAATCAAATTTATAAAACTGCAATTTATAAATCAGGATCCAAAAATTTCATAAGTAATTAAAAAAAGTCTTAAAGACAGATTAATTAACTTCTTTGTCACTAATAACATTTTGACGGAAAATCAAAACGGGTTCTTGCCGGGTTGTAGTACTTCAGATGCCCTCCACAAATATACTTAAGAGGTTACAAATCATCTTAACCATAGCAGAAAGTGCCTTTCATGGATCGCGCTGGAAGGATGGAAGGCATTCGACACAGTCCCACATCATAAAATTTTTGAAGTTTTGAAACATATAGAGTGAGAGGAACTGCGATTACACTGGTGATAAATTACTAAAAAAACAGATGCCAAGTTGTTACAATAAATAATATTTTAAGCAAAGAATGAAAAATACAAATAGGAGTTCCAAAAGGCACAGTACTGGGCCCTGTTCTGTTTATAATTTATTCATGTACTTTACCTAAAACAGAAATAAATAATGGGTCATTATTTCCAATGCCTGGAAACATTTAAATTGAGCCTAAATGTTACAAAGACGAACTACATTGCGTTTTCGCTAACCACAACAAATAGACCCTACTTTTCGCAATTTCCTATGGATAAATATCATCAGATCGAGGAAACAGCATATACAAAGTTTTTGGACCAAAATCTTAAATCGCATGTACATACCGAATATCTGGGGCAAACAGACTTAAAAAAATTATTTATAAATTTTATATACAGAGAACTTTCCTAAATTTAAAGGAACTCATGATAATCTATAACTCATTAACTGCGTCAATCTTAAGATACGGTATTTTAATACAAGGAGGATTGTATAACAATGCTTTACACAAACTAAATATTGTACATAAATATATCTTAAAGACCATTTATAACCAACCAAGAGTTTTCCCAACTGATCAACTATTTAAAGAGCAAACAACGAATTTAAGGGAACTTTACATTACAACAATCTGTTCATTTATTCATTTCAAACCTCATATAAAAATCAGTATAAATCATATCCATAATGCAAGATCAAGCATTATTAAGGCCAGAGGTGACTTAAGCATTATTAATAGTTTAAAAAATATAAATTTGAATTTTCTATATACTTAGCACCAAAAACTTACAATCTTCTGCCTTTTACAGTAAAGGCAATAAAGAATGAATCTAAATTTAGCAAAGAATGTAATAAGTATGTTCACAATCATTACCAAAATTTTTCCACAGTTTTCTGATAACAAACTTATATCTTGTATGCAGATACAAATTTTAAAAAAATACATGTTGCACAGCTGTTAGAGGACAGGTTTTTGTTTTTTTTCTTTTTCTTTTTTTATTGTTATGCAGTCTGGGTCTTTAACATGGTTTTTCGGTAAAGGACAAAGGTGAGGTCATAATTCCATCTGGTTTGGAATTATACAGTTTTATACCATTATATAAAAAGCTCTTTTTAAAGAATGCAGTTTTATGATTGGGGATAACAGTTTTTAGTATTTTTAAAGTAAACAGCAAAATTAGTTTTGATTTTTCTTTTGAATGTAGAGGAGATATTTTTTTCTGAATTTATTATTTTATAAAAAAAGGCCAGCATGGTCTATTTGACATGTTTAACCCGTCAATTTCATTTATTTTATGTCATATATTATCAAATTTTCTTAAATTAAAAATTAATCGATAACACATATTTTGAATTTTTTGTATTCTATAGCTGTCACTCTATCTAAGACAAGGTGCGTAGATAAAGCCTGCATAATAATGGGACAGAACATGAGTCTCACATATTTTTTTTTAAGTCGACATGTAGAATATGGCGGCTATTATATAATTGTATTAAAGAAATGTAAGCTTTCTGTATAAGATTTTTTACATGCGATTCTAAGTTATGATCAGTGTCAACTAAAATACCGAAATTACGAGCAGAATTGAAAATTGAAAGTGCCTCTTGCAGAGGTACTTTTAAGAAACGGTTTTTATAATCGAGATGCATTCCTATTTGCTAACTTCACTTACATCATAAGTACAACTGTTTTGTAATTTTTGATATTGGCAAATAAACGTTTTGAATTTGAAAATCTCAAGTCCGGCACCGTATATGTTTGTATTGCCAAAAAACATAAGCTTAGATTCTGCAGAATTTATTTTTAAAGAATGCTGATCATAAATTTTTGTTACTAATTCTTATTAAGTCCCTATTTATATTATTTAATGTACCAATACAATTATTTATATTAAAATGGCAATATAGCTGTTTGTCATCAGCGAAGGCTTGTACTTTGCAAAATTGTGTTTTTAATACATCAGCTGTATACACTATAAAAGAAGAGGGCCCAAAATTAACCCCTGCGGAACCCCAGAGAGCACCCCACACTCTTTACCCGAAAATTCTTAACCCAATTTATTTCTTTGTGTTCTATTCTCTATATAAGTTTTTAAGTGTGTCAACGAATTTAAATTAAATCCATAAAATTTTAATTTTGCTATTAACATCTCGTGATTGATCGTATCAGAGGCTTTCGAATAATCCAGGATTATAAGGACACTCTCCAGGCCCTCATCATATGCTTCGATATCACTTGTGACCACTGATAAAGCACTTGTTGTTGACTGCGTCCTCTGGAAGCCATTTTGAACATCAGGAATTATTTTATTCAGATTTAAATAGTTGTACATTTGCATATATAAAATGTTCTCTAGTACTTTTAACATTGCAGGCAATATAGATATTATTCGTAGGTCGCTGAATGAGGTGAGTTTGCTATGTGTTTATAATGTTTGTTAGATAGGCATCAACAAAGGGACTACACTGTTTAATCATTGTCGCTGTAATACCGTTCACACCGCAGCATTCGTTTTTATGCTATGGAGAGCTTTGTCCACCTCTTTAATTGTGCACAACTCAAAAGAAAATCCATTAGCATTAAATGTATTATTATTAATATAAAAATTTATTTTTGTACTGCAATCTGAGACATTTTGAATAAATTGTGAAAAATATTGATTTATTAATTCAGGTTGAGAAAGATTTTGCGACAAATCTATACTTTTGAACTTACTTGTGCATACATTTAAACTATTTAATGTATTCCACAGCTGTTTAGGTGATTATCTTGCAAATATAAAACTAATATAGGTTTCTTTTTTCGATCTAACCATAGATAGCGTAAAATTGCGCAGTTCCTTGTACCCTGTCCAGTCTTGAATCATTTTTGATTTTTTAAATTCTTGTAGGGCCTTGGCTTTGTAACCCTTACAGTTCTGATTGGTGCATGAAAGTTAAATACAAAAAGAAGATCGTTATTGAAAATTTCAATTTTTTTTCAATTTTATTTTCGTATGAAATGTTATTCCAGGGCAATGACTGTAGGTCTCTTAGGAATGAGTTGTGTTCAAAATTCTTATAGCATCGGTAAGTTACAAATTTTGGTTGCATTTTTTTTTCACAAAGATGTTTAGATCTACAGTCTGGCTATTCTTTATGCGGCTGCGAAAGGAATGCAGTGTGGCACGTTGCAATTGGTTAACGTTTCGTTGCTATGGAGACGTTCCGATTAGGATTGAGCAAAGAGTCGCGCGCTGCCACGTGCTTTTTTGTCTGTCTCGATTTTTATGGATTTATTCAGTGGCAAAGCTTCTTTCTTTTCTTGCCTTTAGTGATAGCTTAGCAGTGTGTTGAATTACGTTTCGTTTAAGTTGTATTATTCGTTGTTTTGTTATTTGTGATCTTAATATTTGTTGTATGGTACTTTTGTTAATAGTTTTGTGCTTATTTTATCGTTGACATTGAGATTTTTGTTAAAATGAACAAATTTACACGTGGAAAGACACTAAATAGCCAAGCAAGAGAGGTTGTGGCAAATGTTTATAGGTAAGAAATTTTCATTTAAGCTATGTATCTGTTTCATTTTAATAAAATATGCATTCAACCATCATTCCAGTCGCGAAAAAATTAAATTACTGTTATAGGTCGCGAAAACGTTTTTTTTTTATTAATTTTACTTAAAAATAATAATAATAATAATTAGTTTTTTTAAATAGCTAACCCTTTTTTGGGTTTATAGGATTTGCGATGAAAAAGCAACAAATAACTGTTATAAATTGCCAGTAAAGCGAAAATTGGAAAGAGTGTCGCTATACACTGGTGTCGGCATTTCCAGTGTCAAAAAAATTCACAAAGAAGATGTTGAAAGGATGGAAAAGGACCCCAATAAAATGCTTTTGACTCCAGGAAAAAAAGATTCAGCTAGACCTTAGTGGAAAAGGACAAAAATTTCGACTTAATAATAAGACATCTTATTAATAGGTTTTATTTAGAGTTTAAGGTTGTGCCAAGAACAAGAAAATTACTTCAAAAATTGCAGGAAGATGGCAACTTTCCTTATTGCCAAGAAACACTAAGGAGATTACTAAAATCCAATGGATTTTATTGGCGTAAATGCCAAAATAAAAGAAAAATTTTGATGCAGCGGCTTAATATCTTAACTCTGAGATATAAGTACCTTCGGGAAATTCGAAAACATCGGCAAGAGAGACAAAATATTATTTATTTGGACGAAACATGGATAGACAATGACCTGACTTTTAAGAAATGTTGGAAGAGGCATACCGTTTCCGGAGTCATTAGTAATAAATCATCTACAGGTAAGGAATAATCTAATTAATTAAAGTAAATATTTTGCTATATTATGTGGTCGTGGAATATAATTTGTAATATTTATAATAATGTTTTATATCACTGAATTTGAAACAAAATTTTAGGTCGACTCATAGTTGTACTTGAAGGTTCTGAAAATGGCTTTATTAAAAATGCCTGTCTAATATTCAAAGCTGGACTTGCTACGGGTGATATCGTGGACAGATGAATTGGGAAAATTTTACTCGATGGCTTACTGAAAAACTTCTTCCTAACATTCCTGCCAATTCGGTTATTGTCTTGGATAATTGGATCCATATCATTCTGTTCAGGGAGATAAGACTCCAACCAAATCAGCTCTAAAACAAGATATAGTGAATTGGCTTACAAAGAAAGGTTATTAATTAAATTGATATTTTGATATATGCAGCATGTTTTCTACAAAATATAATCAAATAAGTCTTAATTTGTAGTCAAAATAGTCTAACTTTAATTTAAATATTGAAGTATGGGTCCTGAGAAAAAAATACTATATTTTAGACATTTTAAGTAACAACTTTACGATTTAAATATTTCTTACAGGCATAAATCATGACCCAAAAGCCAGGAAAGTCGATCTCTTTGATCTTGTTGTCTTCCATAGACCCCCCACTGATCAAAAAAATTATGTGATTGATAGGATTATCAAGTCACATGGACATACCCCACTTAGGACACCACCTTATATGTGTGAACTAAGTCCTATAAAATTGGCATGGACAAAGATTAAATATATCATAAGAAGCAGAAATATCACGGGAAATTTATCCATAACAACCTTAAAACAAATTACTGAGGAAGCAATTTTATTAATTTCCAGGGAAGATTGGCAAAAATTTTCTCAATACGTTAGAGGTGTTGAAGATAAATTTTGGGAAACAGATGAGATCATGGAGGAAATTGAACCCATTATAATTACTTTATCCGCTAGTGATGGCGATACCGACGACAGTGCCGATGATTTTGATTTTAATGATTAAAATTGAATACATAAACAGTGTATTTTTTCTTAGTTTTTTTTTTCATGAGTTGAAACGAAAAAAAAACTTAAGAAAAAAAAGTTGAGGGGTTGATAATATCAAATTAATTTGCTCCCTAGACAGCATTAGCGAAAAAAACGGGGGTGACTATTTCGCATTGGATCACCCTGTATATCATGATCTCAAAATACCTATATGTATTCTAAAATGCATACATAAACTACAAAAAAAATATTAAAATTTTACGAAATAATTTTTTTAACTTTCAATACTTTATAAAATTTCGCACGCCACTGGGCATTTGATGAATGAAATCAGCCATGTTTTATTTACGGCGGCGTTCCCCTTACCAATGCCCCGTAGCCGCAGAAAAAATAGCCAGACAATACGTAGACTAGTCTATGATCAGAGATTTCATCAGTTGACTGCGTGCCAGAAGTAGCAACAAAATCTGTATACGAAACGAATATTGGGTCTCTATAATTTATTGCTATGACTAGTAATATGTGTAGGCTCACTCAAAATTTGGTAGAGATTATATGACTCAAAGCAATGTTGAACTGGATTATCTAAATTTTAAAAATCCAAATTGAAATCACCGACAAAAACTACGCTTTCATACTTCATTGTTAATTCTGACAAAATATTATCAAAATCCTGTAGATGCAAATTTACATTTAGATATCGAGGTCTATAAAAATTGGCAATGGCAACTGTTTTAGATCCTAAATTTATTTTAAAATATTTGAAACATTAAAATTAAAATTGCTTTGATCAACATTTAAATTATTCTTGAAGTAAGCTCCTACTCCCCCTCCTCTACCATGTTCTATATTACATTTAAAAAGTGTATATCTCGGTATCTCAAAAATCGAAGTATCTTGAAAATTATTAATCCATGTTTCAGTTAATAAAACTGCATCAAATTTTTCAGTATCAATAACTAGAGTTTTAAATTTGTTAAATCCTGTATTTATAGAACGTAGGTTCATATACGCAATTTTCATAATAAAGGAATAAAAATTAACAGATAATTAATTTAGAATAAAACTTAACAGAGTAATCACGTTCACGCCAATCAATCGCCATATTCAATTAATTTAACAGGTTTATCTATATATATATAAAAGCTATGATGAAAAAGATAAATGGTATGTATATGTAGAATATTCTATTTAAGACCAAGATGACCCAAGGGTAAAAGACCATGAATCAGAGAAATATACACAGATACGACTCTAATCTTAAAAGACAAATCTCAATCACAGCTTATAACTTTAGTTCAGTAGCTGCATTTAACTTATTATTTTATTAAATTTAATAAAAAACAAAATATATATAAACAAATTTTTTTTTAGTTACCTAACCATTATATCAGTACTAAAAATAATACATGTAAACAAAAAAAGTAATAGGCAAAAATAAACAATAAAAATTAAGTTCGTTAGTTACAGTCTGATTGCATACAAATAAGTAGAATAAATGAAATTAAGAGTCACCTGTAAGAAGCCAATCTGGAAAGCCTTATAATTTATTCAGTTCCTTCATGGTTTTTATGTAATTAATATTATTTCCCTTTTTAATACACACCACACTGTTTTGTACGAATACTTTTGTACCGCAGCCGCTAAAAGTGCACGACGAGACTGTATTAGGTCCTCCTTAATTTGAATGTTTTTTGATTTCAGCCTTTTTTTATGTTTTAACACAGATAATCGTACCGCGTCGCTTGTAAATTTTATGAGGATAGCGGGCGGCCTATCGTTGATAATTTTGGAGGCAACTCTGTGACAACTTATAATTTATTGATTTGCTACCGGAACCTCGATTTTTCTAAATAAATCCATAATTTTGGAGCGCAGATTCTCTTTTTCGATTTTAGACATACTAAACACTCTGATGTTAAGGCTTCTGGACGATTGTTCATAATCTTCTAGCGTTTGTTTACATTTTTGATTTTGCACTTTTAAGTCGTTTATTTCTATACGCAAAGTATTAATGATTTCCTGTTGTTTATTCAGTTTGTCAGTAAATTTATTTTCGAGCAGAGCAGCTAACTTTTGAGCGAGTGAATTCAAAAATGACTCCTCTACAAACATTGATTTTATGCTATCTTGACAAAACCATTTTTCGCGCACTTATTATAACCTCACTTACAGTAAAATTAAAATTTTCACGGCACAGGATGTTTTTCTCCAAGAAATTTTATCATGCACTTTTTTTGAGGTAGTAAATAATTAAATAAAGTCAAATTTAACTAGCAGCTACTGAATAAGCGTGCTCACGCTACCAGCGCGATCTCTCAATCAGTCGTAAAATTTTTGTAATAAAAACAAAAACATTTTTGATTCTTTAATATACAATATAATATTTGGATATGTAACTTTAAACAATTAAATTCACTTACCAAACTTTAAAATCAAAAAAAGTTTAATAGATAAGTCTTCCTAACTCGCTTGACTCGATTGATTTTTCCACCAATCTTTTTAAGCCGTCAGCAAAAAAATTCTGGCAAAAATCTTCCCAGGAGAATTGACGCGACGCGGAGATTTATGGTTTTTGGCCCAGCAGGATGCGAGATTGATAAGTGCCAGAAAGTAAAGACCAGAAGTTTGCTCCCCTTTTAACTTTTCAAAGCTTTTGTCATCGCGTTTAACATTTTCCTTTGCCCGGGGCCAATATTACCACCACCTTCGATCCCCACAAGGGTTTCATATTATAACGTTTTCTATTTACACAGATTCCCAGGGCGTTGTGTGAGATACAGAGACGTCATTCCTTATACATTGGCCTTACTTTTAATGTCTTAGTTTTAAGTATTTGTGTTTAGAGTTTCCTGCTGGTGGAGTGGCTAAAAATATTTCATTGAATTTCTTTTGATTACCGTGGTATAGGAGATATACAAAGTGTCTCATAAATAATGGTTAATAGTAACAGATGATTACAACAAAAAAATATTTTATGTTAAATTCTTTTACTTTGAATGTCAGAGGCAACCCAGATATAGCGTAATAAACTTTTTTTTGAATTTTGACTATAAATTTAGTATTTGTTCTTTGTTTTTATTCAAATTTGGAGTATGGTTTTTATTTATAAAGCAAATCTTTAATTAGCCTTTTTTAAGTTATACAGCGCCAACAACAACATGTGTATTTTTTTTAATTCCGTAACCTATTTAGGTTTGACGCAATTTAATTCTTTATTTAAAATACCCATTGTGCAAACAGTTTTGCTCAAAAAAGCCATACTTTAATCTTGCTATAATTAATCCTTTTCGAGTTATTTACATTTAATAAAATACATATTTTTATTAAATAAAACTATGTACTTATTGTTTACAACAAGAATTTGTAATAGCTATTTTACTGAACCACTGATGCACAACGTAAATAAATTAATATCAATTCTGGCATGTATAAACAAGAAATGTAAATAGGCTAATTTCCATAACTTTACAAAAAAAATCAAAATTAATAGCAATTATTACTTTTCAAAACCAAATTTGTAATAATATTAGTTAAACAAAAACAAAAAGTTAAGTAGCAAAAATGTATAGTACTGGTAGAACGTAAAAGGTACAAGTAGCATTATTAATTTAAAATAAACCACTTCAAATCTTTTTTAAATTGGCTTAAGGCTAAAGACTTAAAGCTATCAGATAATCCGTTGTATAATTTTAAAGGCATTATAAACAAAACTTTTTTTAAATAAAGCTATCTGGTGATGTGGTATAGTAAATGAATTCACAATACGAAAGCTTCGTGTATGTCTCATGTCTAAGTCGGGTCCATATATAAATTCACAGTAGTTGAAATGAGATAATAGCCTTAATAAGATTCATAGAGATTTTTTCGAAGTTAAATGCTCAAAATATCTTTATTAGCGTATAAAAGTTTTAATAAACGGTACGCTTTCTGAGTAATTTTCGTTACATGTTTCAAATCTGAAATCAGAGTCTTACCAAAAACCCAATTTTTTTACAATCTCAATGACAGGAATGATAATACCATTAATATGTATATTTAAATAAATAAAAAAATCAATTTGGCCTTTATTAAGTAAAACTAAAGAAAAAATTAATATGGCGTCTAAAGGTCTAGCAAATTTTGCTATTCTACTTAACCATGACATTACATGAGAAAATTGATTTCGTTTAACAAAACACTATTATAGTACAATAAAAGCCTTAGCAATTATAATAATTCACGAGACAAACAAACTAACTTTTAAAATTCCAACACCAAATTTAGCCTTAAGATTGACAAAGAGATACATATTAAGAGTTACAGTGCGGTGATAACAGAATGGCACACATTAAATTACAAATATTTAAGTATATAAAAAAAAATACTTTAATTGCTCCCTTATTATGTTCACCCTGGCCTTCGACCAATTATTAGCACAAAAGATTTTGCCGTAATTAGGTTTTAAATCATGTTGGATAGATAACTCACTCACAATACCAAGATTTTTATTTATCAAATTATTGAGATGTAACAAAATTGTCCGATCTATAACTCAAATATAATTGAGTGTAGTCAGCATAAGCCTGAATTTTACAATGTTTAACTGAGTGCAAAATACTTGAGGTTTAAATTAATAATAAAACACGGCCCAGTACACTAACCTGAGGAGCACTAGATAAAATGGATATTGAATAGATATTTTATTATTGCACGAGACACATTGCGATTTGTCTTTTAGGTAGGAATCTATGAAATTAACTAATTTAGAGATCATAAATCTATGATCAATAGTATCAAATACTGTTGAAAAATTTAGAAGAGTTATTATTGCATTTTCGCTTCTATCGCATGCCTCAATTAAATCTCCAGTAACTATAGCCAAAGCCATTGCTGTTGAATAGGTTTTTTTAAATCCGCAGTTCGTATTGGGTGTTATATTTTTGTCACATACATACTGATAGATCTGTTTTTATAAAAACTCCTCGAAAATTTTTGAAAGCGTTGATAGGATACTTACTATTCTTAGATCAGACAAATCTTTAAGATTAGATATTTTTGGGAGAGGCTTACCAACTACAATTTACCAAAGACTCGGAATTTTCTTTTCGATACAAACATTTGTAAGTTAAGTAACATATTTATCAATAAACGGACGTGTTGATATGTTTTGTTAGTGTTTGATAATTTTTGCAGAAATAAGATCCACCCTAAATACATTTAAACGTAATTCTGTACTAATTATTATATTACTTATTTGATCTATAGTTGCAAGTTCACATTTTAGAGATTTATTACCACTATAAATATTATTATTAAAAAATTCTTTGATCCTGACATTCAAGGGCTACAGTTTGCAAAAATTTACAAAAGTAGTCATTAATTTTTTGTGGATCAGAAAGTTCTACAAGTAAGATTTTTGAGATTAAACATTTAAGTTACTTAGTGAACGCCAAAGCAATTCAGGCTTTTTCATTATTTTTAACTAGATTATCGAGATAGGATTTTTCTCTCTTCGAACACACGTTAAGGCAAAATTGGTCTATTTATACTCATTTCAATTAGTCTGTAATCGACTTTGTTTAAATTTTTGCAATGCAATATCCCTCTGCTTCATAATCAGTTTTATATTTTCTGTGAGCCATGGCGGTTTACACTTAGATACTTTGATGATTTTAATGGCCGCATGCTGATCAAAAGTGGTAAGAATATATTGGTTTAACAAAGCTACCTTCCTATCAATATCATTTTTCCTTAAAAACCCATGCCAATCATTTAAGTCTTTTTTAAATTTTAATATTTCAAAATGTTTAAAATCTCCAATTTTTAATTTGGATTTTACTTTCGGTTTGCGATATTTAAAACACAGTACGTTTGATAATGATCTGAAATACGGGTAAAAGGCCAAAATACCACAGGAGGTACCTAGATCCAAATAGCTTATAAAAAAAGTCTAAATTAAAATAAATTACCTAGACACATAACCTCATCAAAACATAGACAAATGTAGGAAAACACATTATCGCAATCTGCTATAAAACTATTCATATTTCTATCTCTAGGTCTATACATTAGCAGCAACTACCAGACTTTTTTGAGCCTATAATAGCTTTTAAAAACAGATATTCTAGTTCCCCTTCTAATTCAAAAGGAAAAGACATTGTCGGATATTGAAAATTCCTCTTAACATACCACCAGTCTAAATACTCTATGACGAATAAAAATATTACCCTTAATTTTAGGCGCTTCAGAACTATTACCTTCAGACAGTCTTAAAGTTCAATAAAAGCATAATATCAAAAACAGATCTAATATTTAAGGGGACAATTGTTATGTTATACATATCTAACGTAATTCCTATAGATTTTTGACACAGCAAAAAAGCGTATTTCTACTACCTACAGAAAACTTACAAAAATGCCATAAATAATAAATAAATAATACTTAATACATATTTAAGAAGACTAATTTATATTAGTCAGTTACCTACAGTACCTAAACAAACAAGAAGATAAACAAAATTAGCTTAAACACTTTTGTACGGAAACACTTAACCGCACTTTCGAATAGTCGAAGTCGATCTTTTGTAATATGTTCTTTTATTTAAAGACTAGTCGATTTCAGGACTTTTAAAACTTCCTCGGTTGAGAATTACACTAGTATTGCCGATGGTTTATCAAGGATTTGTAGTTTCGCGATGATCCTAAAGCATTTTTTATGGAGGTATTTGAAATATTTGCGTTCATCTTGTTATTAAACACACGAAAAATCTTATTTTATATGTTTTCGGTTTCGTCGGATTTCATGCCAAAAAAAAACATTTTCATTACGCAGTGACTGTTCTTGGTTATCCAATCGTCAGCGCAATAGTGCATTTTCCTTCTGCAGCACAGAGATTTCCACTTTAATGTCACCGTCCTGCTGCTGAGTTTGACTTCCTTTGCTTAAAGGCGAAATTAATCTTCAAACTTTTCTCCATCCACTATTGCAACCTTTGTAGCTACATCCTCAAAAAATTTATCGTTAAATACGTCTAAAATAACAGATTGTATTTCTTTGACGTTAGCAGTTGTTAAAACCACTATGGCTGCAGATGTTGGCGAATCACTAAATAAAACTGCAAAAACATATACCTACAGTAGATAAGAAGTTCCTACTTCCTTCAAAGTACAACAACAATAGTAAAACTCAATTATTTATGAAAATACAATAAATACAAAAAAGCAAATATTAGCAAAAATATTAATTGCTGCTGAGTCATTTTGAAAGGAGCCATTATTTTTTGGAGATTCGGCGATATTTTAGTAAAAGGATTTTAAAAAGTATTGATACAAATGTAGGTCAAGTATGTAATTTTTATTTTTAATATATCTTTCGTATTTTAACATTTATTCGAAGTGTAATAAAGCAATTTGAATAGTTCGAGAATGTCGTTTTTTTAAAGTGCAAAACATGAAATGTAAATATCTAAAAAAGGGTTAATCGTACGGAAATTTTTGAATTACCGGACACGCGACTGGTTTTTCGTGTTTTTTGGCAGCCTCGAATTTAAGGACCCGTATTAATGCATTTACTAGCTTAGGTGGAGTCTATCCATCTGTGCCATTGCGAAGTCTACTCAAGAATATTTGGACTGTCAAAGGTTTCATAGTCCTCTTCGGGATATCTGGATATGCCAGTCAAACCAAACGTGCAATATCGATGCCCCGACTTTAAGCATCGATTTTTCATTTTTGATTGGCCATAATGCATCTTAAAATGCCTCACTAGGTAGTCGTTGACTTCTACGAAGGACATTTTTTGTAGGATGGCAGCAGCATCCTTGCTCAAGGCTAATGACCTTCTCCCTGGATGACCGACCATTTGCTTTTGCAGCCACTTCAAACTGACGCTAATAAATATTTCATGATGTACAATTATTAAATTAAGGCATTTTGAAGCACATCAGCCCAGCAGATTCTGTATTGCCATAAGCTTTGTTCCTATTGTTCACCGCTGAAGGACTACAGGGCAGCTCATCGATATTGTTGATGTTCAATGTTTTAATTTTATTTTAAACTTCCTGGATGCTGTTTTTCTGCAATAAAAGAATCCGCTTTTCCAGTCAAAAATATATTTCAGAATTTCTTCTTTTATTCATTCTTAGTTTTCAACCTGGCAGAATTCTCTCTTAGCTTTTCCCTAAGCTCAGTTATTAAATTGGTGAGTGTGGCACGATTTTTTCCTCTTTTTCATCATTTTCGAGCCATTTAGCTTCTAAGTTAGCAGAATTTTCTTGTAACTATTTTTTAAGGTTAGCGGACTTTTCAAGTAATTTTTTTTTAAGCCTGTTTTAATGTTTGCAAAATTTTTCATCAATTTAAAAATTAACTGAGGTCTATTCACATCCCACACCTGACACCAATGTAGCGTTTTTACCGTCGATACATGAAAATACTCAACTGATTTATTTATACATTTACATTACTTAACACGATCACTTACGACTACTAGAAATATTTATTTTCACTTTATTTATTTACTATTATTTATGCTTTATTTTAATAATGCGCCAATAATCCGAACTGAACTATCAACTGAGCCCCAGCGACGACGCGGCTTTATATACAGTGACTGCCTAAAGTTCCGCATAAATTCGATAAAAATTAGAGACTTTTTTTGAAATTTTTAATTTAAGTTGTGCATTATTTCACATAAATTTTTGTATACAGGATAGAACAAAAAAAAGATATGACGTCATCGGTCATTTTTTTAAATGGAATGCTATATTTTTATTGCATTTATGAAATATAGGCGAAATTCCAAGCAAGTTTTGTATAACACACCCTATCTCAAAAGTCAACTGTTTCCGAAATATTTACATTTAAATAACAAGAAAACAAATAAGTACGTCTATTTACAAATTAAGGTAAAATCGAGGATAAAAACAATGTTATAAACACTGCCAATTGGTTCTATTTCCATGGTTGCACTTGTAAAGAATCTCCATTTTCGAATGTTATTGTCAGTTTAAAAATTAATAGTTTTTATCAGAATAAATTATGGCTAATTTAACGGAAACCTAACGAATTGAAATTTTGATGATGCTAGGGTACAAAGATCGAGTGCGCACGCAAAAAGAAGTAAGTGAACTGTTTAATGCCAAATACCCAAACCATCCTATTTCAGAATCAACAGTTAGTAGAATAAATCACAAATTCATAACTTCAGGTCATGTTAGGGATTTGCCAAGATCAGGTCGTCCAAAAGTTTCTGAAGAAACTAAATTAAACATTCTGCTCTCCATCGAAGAAAATTCAAACAATACAACTTTTAAATTTCAGTTGATAATAATATAGCCGGAACGTCAGTAAGACACATCTTAAAAACAAATGAATACCACTCTTATAAAATTAGACTAATACACGAATTAAATGAGGACGATCCTGATTTTGTCAGTTTGTCAGTTGTGTTACGAGTTTCGGATGAAGCAACTTTTTGTTTAAACGGTGTCGTAAATTGGCAAAATTGTCGGTACTGTTCAGTATCAAATCCACACTGAGCAACTAAGGCTCATACACAGTACCGTAAATCTATTAATGTTTGGGCTGGTATCATGGAAAATAAAGTAATGAACAAGACCCTGCTGTCCCGACAGATAATTTCTGGTGTCAACAAGATGGCGCATCGCCACATTTCTTTCGAGATGTCCGTAATTACTTGGATACAGTGTTCCCAGGAAGATGGATAGGATGAAGAGGGCCAATAGAGTGGCCGGCCAGGTCACCAGACCTAAATCCCTGAGACTATTTTCTATGGAGGTACCTGAAAAGTAAAATTTATATTGAGAAGCCAAACAACGTAGAAGATTTGAAAAATAGAATTAGATATGAAATTAGACGTATATCACCCGAAATAGTTAATAGTGTTTTACATGGGTTTGTAAACCGTCTTACTTTCTGCCAAGAAGTAAATGGGGATCAGTGTGAACACTCGATACATTAATAAGAGTTTTCACAGTTTATAATATTTTATCCTCCATTTTATCTTAATTTGTAAATAGACGTACTTACTTGCTTTCTTGTTAGTTAAATGTAAATATTTCTGAAAGAGTTGAGTTTTGAAGTAAGTCATGTTATACGAAACTTGCTTGGAATTTTGCCTTTATTTCATAAATGCAATAAAAAATATAGCATTCCATTTAAAAAAATGACCGATGACGTTATTTTTTTTTGTTCCACCCTGTATACAAAAATGTATGTGAAATAATGCGCAACTTAAAATAAAAATCGACGGGTCCGAGCGTTTTCTCAAAAAATCATGTCTCTAATTTTTATCGAATTTATGCGGAACTAGGCGGTCACTGTATACTCGGCTAATCATGAGTTCGGAAGATTCGCTGATCTTCCAGCATACGTCAAAATACAAATATTACTAAAACTAAAAACTAGACTTGTTGGAGACAATGGAGATTAGTAAAGCTTTTAAAAGCCCAGATCTGTCCTGTGTTAATGAAAGGTTTGATTTTGATGGCCACCTAGTTTTTAATAACCTCAAGTAGTTCCAGACTCCTAAATGATGCTTAGATTTCTGAAATGTATAAAGGATTTGATTGTTTAGTTGAGTTCTTTGTACATAGATAGTGCCACTTTATTGTAATTTTTGTTTACTTAAATATTAGGTGTTTTGTGTATATTATGGTAAGTTTTTGTTGAATTCTCCTTTTTTCGGGTTACATAATTTTAATTATTGTTTAGGTCTGATGATGCTCTAGTCGAGCGAAACATGTAACCTTCGTTATTTTATTAAATGTATTTGTGATGCTGTAGATTTCGTGTTTTTTACCTTTTATAAAAGTGTATGACCAGCATCTTTGGGATAATGGATGAGTTTTTCAAGTTAAAATACAAATATGCCTAGCCAATGAGAGCGCTTCGGCATCCGCGAGGGCCTGGTATGCGAACCGCCAAATTCAAAATAGGAAATTTTCAATGTATGTAGAGTTTTTCTATTCATATTTATATTTAATTAGGTTTTTATGATGCGTATATATTTTAGATGAAGAAAACTGCAATATGCATTAAAAACATTTAATAAGAAGATATTTTAGCTATTATTAGTAAATGGATTATTGATTTTTTTAAATATTTACAGCGTGTGATCAATTATCATTTTTAAAATATTTTATAAATACTTGGTTTTTATAGCAAATTATCTCTTTTATTGATTAAATTTGTTAATCATTTGGTATAGCGGTACGTGTAAGCACAATGTATGAATTATTTAATTATTATTGTTAGTTAAATATTAAAAAAGGGGTGATACGAAATTGAATTGGTGTGTAGAGCTGATAAATTAATAGGTGGATGAGTGGATAAATAAAAAAGTTAGAAAATAAAAATAAATGGCAATTAAATTTTTTAACAATATATGGTGAACATTTAAATGTTCGCATTTTTACATACCTCTATGTCATAATTCTAATATGCACCTTAGTAATATAATAATTGTCAATAGTTATTTGAAAGTCTAATATTATTTTAATTATTTTAAATTGTCCATTACCCTACCACTATACATATTCTATACATTATACTTTAGTGGTTGATATAAAGTATATATATGGTTGGAAAAGCTGGATAACGGGGTAAATATGACTAAAAAGTCAAAGTATAAGAACAGAAAACAAAAAAAAACCTTGAAATTATATTTTAACTTTGTTTATTTCAAATAATAAAAAATCTATAAATTTATTTGTTATTTAAATATAATAATTTATGGTATTTTTAATATCACAATTAATATTTTAATAAAACAACCATAAAATTAAATGCAAAGAGGCTAAATGTATTAATCTGGTATATAGTATGTAGACTCGCAGTTCTTTAGCTTATTTGTCATCTCTGCTGCTCATGTATATACAGCTTAAACCATTCAAACTTCCATTCAATAGTAACATGAAAAAAAATTACTGCTCTGTATACATTTTAATTAATAAATATATACTCACACAGGATCTTCCCCCTCGTTCCATGTCAATTTCAAGTTAATCCAATTAGCTTTTCTGCACCCTAAAAAATATTAAAAACATAGCAAACAAAATGTAATAGAAAATGATTAGTTGAATATTAACATACTATAAGCTAATATTTTAGTCTTAAAATAAAAGATATAAAAAAAGTTATACAGAAACCAACACCATTATTTAAACCATTATGACGTCTTAAAATTTGTTTTTACAATTTCAAACCTACACCAAATTAAGCCTTACAAAAACTATACCTAGTTATGTATATGACCTCTTACATAAAATTTGTATTTACAATTTGAAACCTGCACCAAAACCTTACAAAAAATATACTTAGTTATATTATACTGATTATAACACAAAATACCATATAAAATACCACATCCTATTTTTGTTAACTTCACAGCTATACAAACATAAAAAAATAGCTACAATTCAAATATTATCTAGCCATTAAATACACAAAGAAATCTAACTTATTTTTTATTTGGATAGTACATTTGTTTTTCAATTTTTCTTTTCTTTTCAATGCCCTGAGTATTTTCTTCCTCCACTTCTTTATTTTTAAATTTGTTGATTACAGCCATACATCTGGCAAATGCATTTTTATCTAAACTTCTACCATAACTACAAATTTCTTGCAATGCAATCTTCAAATAAGTATAAACGAGGTAATAAAAATGTAACTTATATTTTACTCAAACTACTTCTCGATTTTCTTCAAAGTCCATTGCAGAACTATTGACTTTCATTTTTGAACTCTCGTAAATAAAATGGTTTACATCCTCTTGATAATTGATTTGTCTAGTTGTGGGTTGATCAACAAACAAAACTTTATCCTCTTCCTCTTCACTCACAGTTGGGGAACCTACAACAAACTCGCTCCTCTGCTCAAAAATGGCTATAGCCTACAGCATGTATATGTTTACAAAGTACTGTTTTGACAGAATTTTCTGGATACTCACATCTGTATTTATGAAAACATATTTTACAGATGTTACAGTATCCAGTGCGACATTGCTCACCACATAGTTCATGACTAGACACAACATAGAACTTACCACTTACCAAAACACTTTGAATTTTCCAAATTCTAAAAATTCTACCTTACCATTCATTTTTTCGGCTTTGTTATGGGCTTCTGTTACAATTTTATGCTGATAGCTATTTGAGTTTGGTCTTGTTGACATGTTCCTTGAATGCGAATGCTTCCCCCAGACTTCTCACTTTGCACTCGCTATTAACTCCTAAAAGTAAACACAACAAAACACACTTATGTATGTTTGATAATGATAACTAAGATTTTGTACAACCTCTGATCACTCCTGTTGCAATTGTAAAATATATGTTCTTCGCAATTCTTAAACTTGTTTCGGGTCTGACAAGCATAATCTACTTCCCTATTTTCTTGTGCCCTCCAAGATGTGAATTCTTCAAAATTCCTAAAATTTAAAATTGATTCTTTGACAGTTATATGGTGAATATCAAGCAAATGTTTGTTCAGTTAAAATATGAAAATGTCTGGATATCATTAGTACACGTTGGACATATAATGTGTTTTAATTATTCCTTTCCAACAAATTCAGGGTGAAACTTTTTCCAATGTTTGTTTCTGGTAGATATGCTGGAAAATTCCTTATCACAAACTTCACAGATTGCATTTTGTTGACTGCAAAATAAATAATTATTCAAATTAGAACTAAAAAAATTATATGTATCTTACCTTAGTGATGCCATAATTGTCTAACAGACAGAAACAGATAAGTGCAAATATTGGTTTAAGTGGAAGGAAATTATGCACTAAGAAACACTGGCAAGTTTATTGAAAGGTAATGAAACTCAAACACTAAATTGTTTGTTTTTGAGCCCAAAACCAACACAGATATAGATTGTATAGATAATGGAGTAAAAACTCAACACTCTACACTATGAATTTTCACTCAAATAGTTGCAAAGTTGATATAATTGTTGATAATTAAATCAATTATTAGGAAGCAAGTAAAGCAAATAAAATCTGCAATATAGGTTAAGTTAAACAAAACCAATGCCTTGATTTTCAATTTCCGTAGCTAATCGGCAACGAAATTTGACGTACGAACTTTCACCAAAGGATCAGCAGTGCTGCTCCACTCTCAATTTCTCTGATTGGCTGGGCATATTTGTATTTTAACGTATGCTTGATCTTCCACGCGTCTCCAGAGACATCGTGCAATGTGCCACTTGTGTCACTCCGGAATGACTGAAAATTAGCTGGTATTCTCGGCGTTGCCAATATCGATACAGTAAAATGTTATTAACTTGTTAAATTATTTTCTAAAAATAAAAATTTTCAATTGTTATTATACACATAATATGTTTTCTAAATTAATTCATATTTTACCAATAAATTTAATTTGTACTACATATAATTTATGTATTTTGTTAGGAAACAATAATTATAATATATTCTATTAGTGCAGTCGTTAAATACAACTTCTTAAAAATTAATTTATTTTTTTTATATTATTTATACGTCAGACTCAGAAAACACTGTGTATAATTTATTTTAACAGAATTAATATGACTTAGTATTATGCAATATTTTTAAAACTTTTTTAAGAAATTTGTGTGTAAATAAGAGTCCTTATTTTAGTCAAAACAAAATGAAAAACTAGGCCACCCTCCATACACCCTAATTCACGAACACAAAGATGTAAAGTTCACCGGGCCGTATCCATATTATCTCGCTCAGCTATGGATCACTACAGAAATTTATATACTATAGTTGCGTTGGATGCCTTATTCCTTATCGTATACCTATGCGCCCTCCATACTAATCGCTTAATGGATTTTCTGCTTCCATGGAAGTTATTATCAATCAAACAGGTAATAATAATTAAATTATTTAATTTTCGGGTCTTGATTGGTTCACAGGAACAATGACGATACTATGCAGAGCGTAAATTAGATATTGAGTAATTGAATTTACATCGACCTACTGAACCATATATAATATTATACCTACAATACATACTTAATATACAAGATTCTTAGTTAATAAAATAAGGTTTGTATGATAATGAAATATTAGTAAAAACAAGTTGTTTTCCTAGTAATTGCTAAATATTAGTATTATATCTTCTTTTTAAATGTGAATATTATTTTATAGATTCTTTGGTATCATCCCTTTAAATTGAATTAATATTTTTCTTCTAAGTATAACAAAAAAATTACTAAAAAATTAAGTTTAAAGTCAATATAGAAGAAAAAAAAAACAATCATTAGGGGACAAAAGAATAAATGACAATATCACTATTAAATAGTTAACAAATATACAAAAGTATCCGATTAAGGAAGTGGAGGTGTGAAGCCGCAATTCATATATTCTGCTATATTATAAAAGAAATTCCATAATAGAATTTTTATAAATAAAGCTTTAAAAGCATAAACACTTTTAATTCTTTTTAATTCAGTTTAGTTCAGAATTAATAAAATAAATAGGCTGTTTACAATTGGCTGAGAGTGAGTGTCTCTAGATACGGAATAATCCGGCAAGTTAGATCTTACAGATATAATTAACTTAGAAATGAACAAAGAAACAAAAATGCATAATTTGCAAATCTTGAAACCGTATTCTACAATAAATACCATAAGGTTTCAACATTACTCCTTATTATTTTCTTCTGAGCTCTGAAAAACTAAAAATCCTCTAGAGCAATTATCTCAACACATAATAAATACCATATAATAAACATGACTACATATAACTGTAATAGTAAAGAAGTAATAGAACAGTACCTATTATAAACTGATATCTTCAAGACTGTATATAAACGGTAAGACTAACTAATATGCTTATCGATTATTATACCCAGATACTTAACAAATTTTTTTTTGTTTTGTTATCGTTTAAACAAGTGAACTCTTATCTATTTCAGTGAGGCTAAAAAAATCATCTCGGTTTTTGACTTATTAAGGACTAGGCTGTTTTTGTTACAAAGACTGATCATCTGATAATAACCGCGCAGATTGATAATATTTTTCAGACTTCTCACTTTAAAAATTCTACATCAAACGCCTCTTTTTAAATAAAAAATATGCTGACAGATTTATTAATTAGTTTAAAATTTGATAAAATATATGAATATGGGGACAAAACTGCATCCTGTGTGGAGCGTTCCGTCCTGAATCCAAATTGGTATATATTAAAAAAATGTTCTTTGTGGAAAAAAAAGACTCCAAAAGCTGTTTAAATAAATACTTTTTAAAAATTTGTGATAATACGGATAAAAGTGATATTTCTCGATAATTGGATATTAAAGGCTTATCACCCCTTTTATGTAGGGAAACCACAAGCGAGCTATTCAACGCAGTTGGAAATGATCCCTCCTAAAACGACAAATTAACAAGATCTGTAATTGGAGTTATTAATAATTTAACAATATGGGATCTCTAAGGGATTTTTACAAAATTTTCTTACATAGTTATACTATTACATACTATTACTACAAAGTTAATGGTATAAGTAAAATAGCACTAGTAAGATAAAAATAAAAGCACCATAGACTACTGAGAGTAAACTTACATATTTGTTTGAAACGTTTTGTCTTACACGACGACAGCATCTAAAAAAAAAATTTCAATTTCAGCTGTACATACAGCTCTGATTAAAAACCTTCCCATACCGGGTTCTATGCCAAAATCTGAAATGCTTTTTTAGAAGAATTTAAGATTTCCCAACCATTTGCAAACACTCTGTATAAAAATGGAAAAAGGGTATGTGTTTGTATTTAACTTATTAAAGAACTATTTATTTAATTACCAGTAATTATTCTAGTTAATAATTTATCGATAAAATTATAACTAATAATTAATATGCCACGATAGTGTGAACGAGAAACGACGCCCGAGGATATTATAATAATATATTCAAATGTCTTTTAATTAAACATTAATACCTGTATAGTTAAGGGCTTCATTTTTATATTTTTTATTGTGTTTGCTAATATCTTTAGTTTTAACAAATTTATTAGGATGCGGTATTTGTTTACTTTTTGCTAAAGTTACACATAGTCATACTTAGTAAAACACCCGGTATATCACCTGCTTGATTACTGCTAAAATATTGTTATGAAAATGTAAATATATTAATTATTCTTAGTTTAATATTTCTTACTTACATGGTCTAATTTTGTATAGTTTATCTTATTTAAGGGCTTCAATTCAAGTTATTCATTATTCTCAGGCATTTTTGGTCACTATTCGCTCGTACGTCAACTGATTAAATTTTTTTTTGGCTGAGAAGGTGATTAAGAGAATTTTGTCAAATATGAAATTAAGCCCCCTCTGTATCCAGATTGACAGATTGGCGTGTTTTTTTTTTAATTTATAAGGGTGCTTTGTTTTAAAATGAAAGCACAGTGTAATAATATGCACTTTTCCTCATAAACATGCAAATAAATGACAATTTTCTTAAATAAGATGTATAATTTAATAGGTCATGATTAGTTAGCCATCAATTATAAAATTATATATATTATATTTATATAATTATGTATTATTACATATTACCTACGCAGAACTGAATATCTTGTAAATAGGTATCTCTTTATGAAATCATAACATTTTCAAAATACTCAAAAAGCTTTTTTATAACTTTAATTTTCTAACAGTTTTGTAGTATAAATTAACAATATAAGAAATACAAGAAAATAATTTTAATAAGAAAAAAAATTAACTTTTAAAGGTGATGCACAAAATAACAACTGATGCTAAATCGGCACTTTTTTGTAATTTTTTAAAAAGCATTAAAGATGAACCATAGGCCTTCTTCGCAGATTTTGTAAAATTTCATGATTCTCCTTTAAAAGTGCTCCTAAGCCTGAAAAGTTCTTACCAAGAAATGCCCCTCGGAAGTCCTGATTTGGAGCACCATCTTGCTGTAGTAGGTAAACTAAGCATTGTATTGAGCTAATGGAATATTTTAGAGCAGTTCTGGAATAATTTCCTTCATGAATTTTCATCAAGGTACTTACATCTGTAAGAGCTCTTTTACAAATCCTATAAACTATTTGCTTGTCCTAAATAAAACATAAAACCCTAGCTCCAAAGCGTCTTTATTGTGTCAAACATTAAATGCTGATTTTCTGTATGCAGTTCAGTGCATGCATTCAGTTTTTGGTTCTATGATAATTAAAAATCGCCGAATTTAAAAAAAAAAAACATTCTTCTAATCAGATAACCAGTTTGCCAAATGAATCCTTAGCATCTATTTGCTGCAAATACTACGAGCAAATTATTGTCTGGCGCTCAACGTCGTCAGGATGCAAATATTACACTATACGAAATATGTCGTATGTAGTACCATTATACTTATATTTCTTCAAAGTCCTTTAAGCATCAGTTTTTAGCGTACCAATTTCTTTCTTAATCTCGCTACATAAGGACAAAGGTTTTATTTCTAAATATCCGAAATTTATCTCTTTTCGTTCTATGTTCTCATTGATGCATGTTTTACAATGCGGCTGAACAAAGGATTTATGCTTAAGTAACATGGTTGCTTTTTTTTCTGGATATCTAACGAGCACACACTATAATGATAAAAGATTTTCATAGCCATATTAGCTTACTCACCTTTAGAAATATAGTACCAAAGCTTGTTCAGAAATTTCTTTGTAAAAGATACCATCACATTTTTTGTAATTTTTATCTGCTACCGTTGAAAAACTTAATAAATAACAATTAAATAAAAGCACTAAAAGAAGGATAATAAACTGGTTCTGGAAAATATTATTATTATGAAAACAATGAATAAAGTATTATTGTATGTTATTTATACTGCAGATATGTTTTCTATCGTATCAACGCACTTGCAAACATATGCGGATGATACACAATTATTATTTCAGTCTAATCTAGACTATCCTGATCAGGTTGCTGAGATTTTAAATACAGATTTATCTAATATTTTACAATAATCGACAGAACATAATCTGACAATTAATCCTGCAAAAACAAACAATACAATGTTACTGTTTTGTTTTGAAAAGAAACGGGGCATATTTATGAATTAACTAAATATTCTGATTGAAAATACTCGGTTAACTTTTGCTAACTGCGGTAGAAATTTAGGTCGGTGTATAGATGTACAGCCTAATTTTGAACAACATTTAAAATCTTTACTAAAAAGAAGTTATGCGAGAATGAAGCTTTTATATGCAAGCACACACCTTATAAAATTAAAAACCAGAAAAAAATTGTGTAAGTCACTTATAATGTCTGTTTATTCGCATTGTTTCATAGTATATTATCCATTCTTACATGTTGTAAATAAAAAACGGATACAAAACGTTGAGAATGCATGCTGTAGGTTTATTTATAAATTAAGAAAATTTGATAGTGTTTTAGAAAATATAAAAAAGTTGAGTTTTCTTAAGTATCATAAATGGTATAATTTTAACTTTACCCTAGAAAACTAAAAATTATGTCAACAACCAGTACCTATATTTGTTTAAAAAACTAATCTATATGGAGGCTGTGCATAATTGCTTTTTATGAGATAAAATTTTTTCAACAATGCCACAACATAGAACTTCTTTTTTTTAAAAAGAGCTTCAGTTATAATTATGTTAACTTATATAATTATTAAACAAATAGTGAAAATAAGAGACACTTTCAGTGGGCCAATAAGCATAAAAATTGGTGTTCCTCAAGGAACAGTTCTTGGTCCCATATTATTTATCTTTTATCTAAATTCCTTGACAGATCTGGATGTTGTTGCTGTTACAATATCCTATTCTGATGATACTGTTGTGCTTTTCTCAGGAGAGACTTGGGAGAATGTGAAAGAAAAGGATCAGCTGGATTATTTTAATTAACACTTAATTTAAACAAATCTAATTACATAGCTTTCTCTGCCTCTGCAGCAAATCGCCCTAGATATTCGTGTATTTCGGTACCAAATTTTGAAACAGATAATAAGAAGGTAAATAAGACAGAATATTTGGGTATAATAATTAATAAAAACTTGAGGTGGGAAAGTCATAAAATCAAACTACAAAATAACATCAGGAAATTAATATATAAATTTTACATTTTAAGAGAAATATTATCTAAAAAGGTATTGATAGTAATATATAGGGCATTAATTGAGTCACTTATACGGTACGTCATGTTGGTATGGGGAGGTCTCTATAACACCACTTTAAACCAACTGAACGTCATACAGAAATATATCTTAAAAATAATTTATAAAAAAAACAAACGTTATCCAACCCATTTATTATTTACAGCGGATGTTCTAAGTGTGAGATCAATATATATTCTAACTTCATGTTGCTATACCTATAAACAAAATAATAAAAACTATATTGACCATCAGCAAAATACCAGATCAAAATCTCATAAAAATCTGAAGATTCCACAAAATCACAAAAATGTCAATAAACCATTTTTAACATATGTTGGACCTAAAATATATAACTTGTTACCAGTAGATATTAAAAGAATACAGAAATTACAATTTATTTAAAAAAATTTAAATCTTATATAGTCACCAACTACACAATTTTTAAAAATCTCTGTTGAAGGGAAAAAGAATAAGAAATTTGATGTATAGGTATAGAATACGTGTAGGTTTAGTTTTAGTTCATAATGATACAATTAAAAATTTAATAAAATTGGTATTATTTAAATACACTCTGATAAGTTTTAATAGATTTATGTAAATTTATATCGGCACATACAGCTGTTTATTCAGCTAGGCGCTTTAGAAAAAATATAGATTTATAGATATATGTTACTATGATTGTAATGCCATTTATTGCTAATAAATTTATTATTATTATTATTACATAATTTAGTACATAATTTAAGTTATGCAATAATGGTTATTTAAGGTCTGTCTTCGCCAGTTGCGCTATTTCTGTGCATATGATGTGAGTGTACATTTTATATGTTTTTGCATTGTATGTACAAAGAAATACTTGAATAAAGGCGCTATTTATTTATTTATTGTTTATTTAATTAGAATAAACCAAAAGTCAATCAAAAAACCAATAAATTACACTAATATTTGACATTAATTCTTGTTTCTTTTCATAAGCAATAAGCATCGTCTACTGTTAAATTATGCATTAATTAAAAAAAAAATTTCATTTATTTTCGTATTTATAAGAAAAAGTACATAATATTATATATTTTTACAACAATAAAAAAAGACAAATTTTATAGTCCCTAAATATACAAGTTATTTTAATAAAAAAAACATAAATTAAGTATGTTTATAATTAAAAAATACTAACTACGTAACATATATATAAGAATATAATTTTACCCCGATAGGTTGAAGGATAACGGAGATACAAAAAGGGTCCCAAAATACAGTATTTTCAATAATGCCCTGTATCTTAATATTAACCTGTATGTTAAACTAAAAGGGCTATCAAAATCTTATTTTTAGCTTTAGCTTTAACAAAAAGTAGCACACTATGGCGAAAATCACAGATCTTTGATGTTAAAATTAACGGAAACACTCCGCAGAAGTACCCAAAATGGAACATTCTATACATGCACACACTTAACTATTTTCTTTTAGGAGTATTAAAAACTTACGCTTGATTACCTGTTAAGCTAAATTTCACATGAAATGAAAAAGTTACTTTTAAAAGAACAGCTTTTAATTGAAACTTGCCTAAGCTTTTAAAAATAAGAATAACAAAAATATATTTTTTTTAAGTTGCATTTCTTTAAATGTAGACAAGCATATTAACCTAAAAAGTATCCATACTTTATTCTGCAAAACATTTTTCTTGTATCATCTTGCCAGCAAACTTAATTTTTAAATAAGAAATATTGTGTAACGATATCTAAGCCTAATTATGTATTTATAAATATTAACATCACAGAGAAGAATGTGAGTTAATAAAAAAAACTATTAAAAGAGGACTAGTACAAAAATAAGAAGAACAAAGAAGAGTCCCTTAAGATAAAATTTCACCAAAAAGAAAAAAGTTTCTTCGTTGCTCGTTCTGTATTGCCAACTTACCCTTTAAGGAAGATCTCATCAACCAGAGTTTCAACCATAATTAATAATGTTAATACCTTATGATTTGCAGAAATTCCTATCTTATATATTCGCCTACAAAAGTATATTTTTATATAAATTGTAAAAGAACTCAAAAACTTAAACTCAGACATACGATTTTACACATAAAATATATAAACTAATGTAGAATGTAATTAATGTAAAATATCATACACACGGTGTTCGATTTAAAATGACAAAAATTTGTTAGCCGTTTAATATAGAGGCACTAACATCATATTACTGAACATTTCTTAGAGATATTTTGTTACTCCTAATATACCTTATCAAATTATAAAAAAATCTAAAGCCTACTATTTGAGAAATTGATTGCCATCACTACATAAGAAATAAATATATTAATAGTTATATTAAGATTCGTCTATTCATTAATTTTCAAAAATGAGCTCAATCGATTTTCCATCTTGTTAGAAAAAATTAGTCATAAATTTATTTTGGGGGAGTGGCGAAAAACGTCTGGCCCGAAAAAGATTTTAGCAAGTCAGTCAACTCACCTACGTATAAAATTAAACTTTCCATCAAAACCTATCTGAAGATTTATAATCATGATAAATTATGGACCATAGTCATCAATCAATGCTTTTAATAATTTTCGGAAACCTTCTAACTTTAAATAGAGTTTGTTGGGATTTATAGTTGGATAGTAGAGATTCATTTGATAACGATGTTTATACTTACTCTCGCTATATAGCCAATGCATTATTGTGCTTGAAATATTTAATAGTAATACACCTGTTTATCTTTAAAAATTATAAAATATTTTCCACCTCGCATCAGCCGGAAATTAAACCTTATATCTCCTTTTTTAAATTTGAATTGAACGTATTCAAATATTTTGCAATTTAAACTTAGATTCCACAATGCATGCAGAAATGGAGAAAATGCAATGTTGCCTACCATAAAATCCTAACTTGCTTAGCGTAGCTTACGTATTTACATATTACAACGTTATTTGCATTTCTATATCCTACGCTGATATTTTATGCATTATTACGCAGCAGTATTCGGATACAAGAAAACGGAATCGATATAATTGTTGTTTTCTGTTATGTGTTTCTCTTTAGTTTGAATTTCCTTAAATACGTTTGTTGTTTATATGAGTTGTAAGAATATAATATTTCCTGCTTTTAAATTGATACTTTTAAATATCCGTTTTAAGATGGATATGATAGATCCGTAAAAATTTTTAGTCTCAAAGTCATTCAATAATAAGTCATCACAAACTAGTTCAAATTACTTCTGGGCACTAAAACTCAAATTTAATACTTTTAAGCGACTTAAAATTTTTAGAACCAAGGGGGCCAAGGGAGTTTAAGAAGTTTTTACTTTTGGACATGATTGATTTATAGAATGGGTTATTATAAGCAAACAAAAGTTAGAGCCAAACGGCATTTTGAAGAAGAAAAGTCCCTTGATATAAACACCATTTTACTAAAAAACTCATATATTTGCATTTAAGAAAAAACTAGCGAGTTCATTTTTGAAAATTCATTTAGGCTTTTTATACTTATACGATAAATGGCACTTATTAAAAAAAAATGAGAAAAATTATTTACAAAATATTAACCAAAAAAGTAAATGTAAATTCCCATAGATTAATTATGCAAATTAAACTTGTCTTACAGAAGTAATTTATGGTTTACTAAAACAACTATATCGTTTACTGTATTTACACACGATGCAAGAGCTGAGTCATTGATTTGAATAATCTAGGATTTCTAATTTTTCATGCTTGTCTGGGCCTTAAACTTCTTAAAACAAATTTTTATTTTAATTTCTTTGATGGCAAAGATAAAGCTAGGCAACACTAAAGTGTGTCTCTGTTGCTTCCTATACAGTAAGTAAGAGAGCAACTTAGAATAGAGTACGTAGGATTAAGTAAGATTCAGAGTCATGAAATTTGTGTCTCTCTCGGTATACTGAGTAAAATAGATGTAGAGAACTGCCGGTTTCATGTTGTAGGGTGGCAGAATTATAAAGTATATCATATTTTATCTAACTGATTTTCTGTGGATAAAATTAACAATAAAAGACATGAAATCGAAATATTATTCAAGTATAACTTTTAATTTTATAATGCAAGCCTTGTTACTTGTTCTGCCAAGAAAAAAAATATATGGTTTTATGGGATTTGTCTCAGAGCTTGTTTCTTTACATTTCTATTTTTAAGTAATTTAGGAAAGATATCGTGGTGTAGAGTTTGGTAAATTTATTGTATTTATGTAATATATATTCTTCAGTTTCTTCAAAGTCATCTGCAGCATTTTCTTCTGTAGACCTATCATTTTCATTATATGTAAAATCTTTTCTTTGGATCGTATCCTTGCACATTCTTCAAAATTAATTAATTTTTATTCTTCAGCAATCTTATTTATTTTTCCGGGTTTGTGCTCGATACAGTATGTGTATTTTTTAAGTTTTCAATGCTACCTAGCTAATCTGCTACCTAATCTTTATCATTAAAATACATTTTCGACCGAAGAGATAGGGGAGGAAGTATTTGATAGTTCACACCCTAGTAAATAATTCTCTCTTGATGACAAATTTTACAAATGCACTTGCCTCTGTAGTAAATAAGAAAGGTTCTTCGAAATTAGGGTTATATTAAGTTGGGGTCCGAAATTAAGGCTTTTAGTTCGTTAAAGGTTTCGATATCTTTGCAAAGTTGAGTATAAAGTAAAAATCATAGCATGCAAGACCTAAGGAAGACTTTATATCTTTTTGTGTTTTAAGATCCAGGAAATTTTGAATACAGTCGATTTTAGAACAGTTTAATGCTTTATTTAGTGACTAGGTATCATAAATATTCCCAGAAGGAATTCTAGGTTTGCTCATCAAAAACGTACTTCTTCAAGATGTTCATGAATCATAAGGAAAAAGATAATAATATCGTTCATGTAGACTAGGCAACGTTCAGTTTGGATGTCTAAAAGAATGTTTTCGATGACACGCTGGAATGTGCACATGGCATTTATTAAGCTAAATGGCATGCGAATGAATTTTTGTTCATCATTGTCTACTAAGAAAGACAATTGTCTATTAAAATATATCCGATCTTCTGAATCTATTTCGATCTGATCGAAAGTAGAAGCAAGATCAACGGTAAAAAAATATTGGCGTTTTCCTGGTTGATGCAATAGGTCAGATATGTTACTTGAAGAAAATTTGTCATTTTCGGTTAATTCATTTAATTTCCTGTTATGGATGACGATACTCAATTTTTGTGTTCCTGACGATCCGATTTCTTAGGTACAACCCAAACAGGTGAAAGCTAGGATGATGTAGAAGGTCGAATGATGACTTGGTCTAACATTTTTCCTAATTGTGGTTTACTTCTTTTTGGTAGATTATATGTCTTCTTCGAGGTAGCAAATATTTTCAAATTACAAGGAGACTTCTAATATATTTTTTTCTTTTTCTTCTTCTCCTCCTTTTAATTGATCTATTATAATATGCTTTTTTGTCTATTGGTTCGGCTATAACTTCGTCCTGTGCAATAAGCTTTATTATTAGGTTTGACAAATCTAATTATTTAGAAATAAGAGAGGTACTGAAAAGATGACATTTTAATTCAAAAATTTGCTCGGGGCGTGCGTCAATTAAAATTGTGTTTGAAGGAGGCTTAGTTTCAGGTAGAAATGTATTGTCAATCCCTTTATGCAACCATATTATTTTAAATTTTATTAGTTGCTATTTTTTGATAAAATCAATTATGCATAAGTAAAACTCTAGAAAATGAAGACCTAAAATGCCATCGAATTCTGTCTAGATAAAAAATTAATATTTTATGTGGGCCTTTTATATTAAAAGAACCTAGTGTAGACGCAGATATTTGCAATTTTTGGTTAGTTATGCTTCTAGCGGTAACATCATCTATCGAGGATCTTCCTTATATACTTTTTATTTTTCGTAGAAATTGATATTCCTACTTGCATGTCTACTAAAAGTTTAAACGCATTAAAAGCAGCTTTAATATAATATAAATTTTTTGAATTGACGGTAAGAAGTGTATCTTGGGAAAGTTTTATTTGGGAAACTTTAGGTGTGGGTTTAGGTCTAGGTTTAAAGTTTTATATAATGGGTTGACATGAGGGGGGCGGTTTTCTGCCAGAAAATATTGGTCTTGACGGCAAGATACTTATTATTGTATTTCTGATCCTCTTCTAAGTAGGATTCTTGGATATTAATATCATACTGCTCGGAGTCTGGTGTATTAGAATTATTAAAACTAATATGATGGACACTATTTGATTGATTGCTGATGATTTGATTGATTTGTTGATTGTTGTTTACATAGTTCGGAAAGCGTTCAGCTTGTGGTTGATGTATATTTGGTCTTATATTTGGTGCTGAATATACTTCTTACGATACTTATTATTGTAATTTGAATAACCAGGTCGTTGTGCTTGTAAAAATCGACAATCATTAATATAGTGTCGAGTACGGCATACAATTTAAACATTTAGGTGATTAAAGTAAAACTTTTCTTATAGGTGGCTTTTGAGGCTTTGGAGGTACCACCGTCCTAGAGGGTTCCTGTATTTCAAAATGAGAGTGTTGCAGTTTCCTACGAATTTTCGGATAAGCATCTAAAATTTTGGCCTAACCGGGATTTCAAATCAGTAAGAAAGGCATTAAGGGTCTTAGTATCTCTTAAATTACATTGAGCAAGCTTTGGTCGACATTTAAAAAAGTTTTTGTATAGAAGCATACATTTTTGAGTTTAAAATCTCCAAGCAATTGATAAATGTAAAAAACGACTAGGCCATTGTACGTCTTGTATAAGAGATGATAAATCCCTTAAATCTCCAAAGTAAAGATTAAGAAAATGCTTGTATATGGCTGTAGATTTCCTAAATTCCAAATTTACAGATGATGGTAATTTTTCTATTAATCTTGAATGGTAGCTGGCATTATCCATAACAATAATTGAATTTTCGGGAATTGACTTGATCATTTCGGAAAAATAATCTTCAAAAACATCAGCGTTCATTTCTTCGTGGTAATCCTTAGTTGACTTCGATTCGAATTCAAACAGACCGGCATTTAAAAATCCTTTATAGCTCCCAATATGTGTAATTATGAATCTGTGGCCCTTACCAGAAGGAGACTTCAAGCCAGTCGATAAACCTTCTAAAAAAGCCTGACGGGAGCTTCCAAGATTTTTATCCTGCCACCACTTGCTCACGGTGTGTATTTCGTTAAGCCAGGTTGCATCCAAATAATAAATGTTTCTTCCTTCCTTTCGATACTGCTTAATTTGCCTTAAATACTTTGTTCTCTAACAGGCTATTTCTTCTTTATCTATTAAAATAGATTTTCTATTTTGCTTTTGCCAAGAAAAATGTAATTCGTGTAAAATTTTCCATAATTTTTTTCTTCCCATTTCTGGTACATTTTCGTCTTCTTTTATAAGTGTCAAAATTTTGTCGATAGTTGGGATTTCATTCTTAAAATAAAATGAATGTACTGTCCTCTTGATGATATGCTTTGCTGTCTCATCAACTGCTATCGGCTTCCTACCGGCAGTTTTCTTTACACTGTTTTTAGGCAAGTTCTCACGGTTTTCACTTTTTCTTTCACTAAAAAGTTTGTAAATTGTTGCTTTACTTATGCCTGTCATATTGGCACATGTAGAAACTACATTTCTAATAGTACTTAGAGGCATTTGATGCACAAGTGCATCATGTACGTTTAGTACTATAGTCCTTGCTTTAAAATCTAAAACACCATTACACACTACGGGGCTAAACTTTGACATTCTTACAACAAATGCGCAACAATACTGAAAAATAAATTAAGTTTTTAGGATATATTTACATTATATACCATAAAATATAACTACCTGTTTGCATTTAAGATTGCACAATTTAGGTACCTATAATACTTATACCTCCATATTTACCTACCTAGACAATATCTACTTATAAGGGTTAAAAAGAACTTGTTCATTAGGTACTTAAGTAATTCAAAGAATTATATGGCTAAAATTATCCTATTTTTTGCACTATTAAATAAACCCAACAAATGAAAACATTCAGGTCTTAATGTACTTGAAAAGTGGGACGCCAATGGTTTACGACCGTTTTATGGCTATCGACCCTTTCGTGTGCTCCTACGGATCAAGAAATGGACTATAGTCCGATTTGGTTGTAATTTAACATTTAAAGTTTATTTAGAATATAATATATGAATTTTAACAAACTTTTGAAGTATTGTGTTTTATGGTTAATATAATCAAGTTACTATCATTACTTTTTGCTTTTGGCCGAAACTGATTGAAGTATTGCATATTGTTTTGAAGGGTATTACTGCAAATCTCTTTTGCTACCTAACATACTTCAGGCAACTATTTAACACATTGTGGTTCTTTAAGTCATTAACCATTAATCTTTGGTTCTCTTACTGGATCTAACCTCTTTTGATAATCATTAGGTTTATTTTCTTAGCACATTGAAAAAACATCATAAAAATTTGTCACCTTTTTTGGCAAGCACAAAACAATACTACTGTTCCTCTTTAATAAAATATGAAGCATTTTTTTAAATAAAATATAATAAGATTCTCTATAAAGAAGTCAATATTTAAAGTTTAATTGAATGCTGTTAATGTATATTAGAGAAAAAGGCAACAACATCGCAACGCCGATCGCATTCTTGATTCCACCGACCAAGAAATCTCAACCAGTGACGTCGTCAAAAAATATTTACATGACTACTATTTAATAATAAATTATGCTTTAAATTATAACCAATATAACCTGTCTTATAAAAAGCATTTTTAGGAAAATTAAATATTTTATAAATATTGTAGATTTCTTAATAAGTTTTTATTATTCTACGTTTATGATGATAGTTTTCCCTTAACATGATTTTATGATAGTATTGGTATGTACTTGGGAAAAGATTGGCTTGAGTCGCGTTTTTTCCATACTTTAGTACAAACGGCAGAAGTTTTTACAAATGTAACAGTTCACAAAACCACGTAAATGAGACCGTTTTCGTTTTTTAATAAAAAACTAAAAAAAAAAATACAGAAATTCACAAATGCCAAATGTAAACATAAAGCCGTTTAACAAAATGAAATTTTGCAAGATGACATCAGGTTTTGCGTGCGGTGTTGCGTGCCATTACAAATTTGTTAGAAGCGGTTTTAGGTATAAAAATGTTAATAATTTTTTTTTGCTTTAAGGACATTATTTTTGCGCTTTAAATAAAGATATAGCTATTTCTACTTTTTATCTTTTATCCAAAATTTAATACCAATAAGTTACATTAACATTAATATATAGGTTGGTATTTAGCTGAAAACTTCCTTTTCTTGAAGATGTGTGTAAACTTGACAACAAATCGATGAATATATTTACAAAAAATCGATGAATATATTTACAAAACACCCCCTTTGCTATCTTGCTACAAAACAACCCTGTGTGCATGTTGAACTTAAGCAGAGTTGTTGTTTACTACTTCTTCAATGTTTTATGTTTCCTTATTTATTTATTTAACTTTTTTAACTGACAAGACTTATCTCCACGGACTAGAAGTATAGTAGGAAAGCGACTATACTTGTTTCTTGACTAGTATAATTATGTTTTATTTAAAAATATAAGAGTATATAATACTATAGTATTAATGCATAGGTATATGATATATATTTCTTTGTAGAGAAATATACATACAGATCATGTTATCGTGAGCTACGTATTACCCAAAATATGGCAATGGCAACACCGCTTGGTTGCGGCTTGCAGGCGGCGGAATTTTTCGTTTTTATTTTTTGAACCGGGAGTTAGCAGACCTCACTTTGCTGTGTTACCCCACGTTGCATTAATAATTTTTGAGCGTTATTTTAGTGTTTTTTTTACTATGGCTGCTTATGCCCCTTCCGAAAGAGTTCAACTAATTAAATGTTTTTATGAAGGCAATTCGGCAGTACAATGTAGAGATTTGTTTTCAGTGAGATTTGAGAATAGACCGATTCCTTATGTAAAAACGGTTTTAAATGTGGCTACAAATTTTGAGACATCCTTTTGTCTTCAAGATTGTAAAAAATGCCACACAAAACGCCAAGAACCACCTGTTGAAGTGGTCCAGGATATAGAACGGCGGGAAGAAATGGTTTGCAGTACCCTAGAACTTGATTCGACACGGTCCACTTGAAGTGTTGGAGAGGAACTGGGAATGAGCAATAAAACTGTTGCTCGTATCTTGCTCGTAAATATGGGTACAATTAATGTTTCAAGTATTCAAAAACTCAAGAAATATTTCCTGAAGACCAGTGGCGAACAATGGAATTTTGTGAAACCATGATGGAAAAAGCAAATGAAAATGAATATTTTTTAAAAAATATTTTGTTTTCTGATGAATCTTCTTTTTCATTACATGGCAAACACAATCCTTCCATTGTTCGTTATTGGTCTTAGGAAAACGAGCACAGAAGTTTTCAGTTTCGTACCCAGTATCCTCAAAAATTGAATGTTTGGGCAGGTATTTTGGGCGACAATGTTATAGGGCCATTTTTTATTAATGGCACTTTAAACGCTTAAAAATACCTTGAGTTGCTGCAAAACCAAATTCTTCCTGCCATTTAAATCCTACCTAATGTAGACCTGGGATCGGTTTATTTTCAGCAAGATGGCTGTCCTGCTCATAACGCGGCTAGGGTAAAAGAATTTTTAACAAATACTTTTGCTAACCGCCTTATTAGTGAGACTGGCGATATTAAATGGCCTCCTAGATCTCCAGATTTGTCTCCAAATGAATTTAATTTGTGGGGTTACCTTAAGCAGACCATTTACAAGCATGAATTTAGTAGACCAACAAATTTAGAGGAGTTGCGAAATAAAATTGTCGAAGGTGCCAATTCCATTTTACCTGAAACTCTTTTGGAGGTGCAAAATAGCTTTTACGATAGGTTAAGTTTTTGTTTAGCGAAAGAAGGCGGTTTATCTGAACCTTTTATTTAAAAAATGATATGTTGGTAAATTTGTTTATTAGAGTTTTATTTCTGATTTTTTATTATATTTTTATCAGATTTGATATTTTATTTTTTATTAGAATAACACTTTAATTTTCATTATGCAAAACACAGCATATTAATCATTTTAAGATTACAATTATATGCGGGTTTTACACATTGTCATGTCTGTAAAACCCGCATTAGAATAAATATTTAAAAAATGCCTGGATTTTTGCGTAACATTTTGGGACATTTTGTCGCCAAACGACGCAATTCCCACGAAAATCATATGTTTACTAATCCCGTCCTCGGGCCGGCAAGGGCAGTGCTCTGTCGCAGGCACTCGTACACGCGCGATGTTGCAAAATTTCGCCTCTATGCGGTTTCCTATAAGTAACGAACAAAAACACGATCTGTATATTAATCTAGTAAAGAACGATGTTTCAGCTCTTTAAATTGGCACCCTGTATCGGTATCGAAAGTAGATATGTGAACTGAATTAAGTAAACAAACTCGTAATGTTACTAAGAAAGTTGAAAGGAATGTTACTGGATTATCTAAGACCAAATTGTGTAAGAATATTTGAGGTGTTAAAGTGGTGAAATCAAGTCAATAGTTGAAATTGGTCTATTAGACGTCATTGTAAGCAATTGTAACCTACTTATAGATAAACTTATACAATTTTAAAAAAGTATTTACTCTTTTATTCATAGAAAATTGAACTATATATATTATAGCCCAAAAACTAAAACCCAATGATCATCGTTCCTGACATGTGTAATGGTGCTGCCTGTCATGCCGCTAAGAAAACTGTCATGTAAGAGTAGTCTGGCGATAAATAAAGTTATTTAAAAAATTATTCTGTAAATTATTTAGCAGGTCTGGTAATTTAATTTTGTCCTTCGGGCTTATATAAAATCGAAGATCTTTATTAACTCTCTAGAAGAAATTAAAGATTTAAAACTCAACATGATAAACTAAATTAAGTACGAGTACTGTTGTCGGTGTAAAAGCTTTAGCGCGAACATAGGAATTTAAAATACCGGCATTGTTGTATACGTAGAAGGTGTAATAATATATCGTATTATTGGTGCATTTGTTAGTATTCGTATTTTTTGTTATAAAATTTGATCAAGTTTTGGTTTTTATTTTATAGATGTTTCAGTCATGCTTTAAATTTGATACGGAAAAAACCTTAATATTTTCAAAACATATTCTGTTTAAATGGTAAATATATAATTATCACGAGAAAAATTCTTTGATGAAAGTTCGATGAATCCTAATACTTACGAGAGCTTTGACAAGAAGGTGAACACCCCAGTGCTGCTATCGCGTGCTCGGTATAGCTTTCAAGACTCATTTTCAAACTATACCACATACTTAACCCAACAAAATATACCACATCTATTTCTACCTAACATCCCTTATTCATATTAGTTATTGTACCTTTCAGACCAGAATCAATAATAAGCTCTTTATAACTAAAGTTCTAAGAGCAGGCGTTCCTCAAACATACACAGGTATCATTTACCAAACTAGCCCTGTTTGCTGACTACACTGCTCCTTATAATTGTATTAGGATAGGATAATTTAGAAATTTTAAAAGCAGTGATTTTATAAATAATCTTGCATAATTAAAAGTACCCTGTTTTGCTAATAAATTTTCAAAAGCTTAACCAAATGTCTTTCACTTTTGTATCCGTGCTATGCCCAAAACCGTAAATCTTTAAACACAGTCAATTCTCCATGCGATATTTTCACATCGAGTTTTCTCCGAGCTTTAGCGCTTTCGGTCTCTTGATAAATTTGCGTTTTTTATGCAAATATTTTTTTTAAACGGATGTTTTAACTCTAAAGGTTTGATACAAGGCGCAAGTTTTAAAGTCAGTAAAAAAAAATTTCTTTGTGTTTTTCATTTTTAATGATTCTACTGTAAACTTAAATACTGACTTTTGAACAGTCATAAACTATTTTAATATCACACTTATAACAACTTTATGCCGCCACTTTAGTTTGTAATTAACTTCTTGTTTATCACACTTGAGTTCATAACCTGTTTGAAGTATATTAATAATTACACCTTGCTCCTGACAGCAAAAAATAATCTACCAGACAAAGAACCAATAATTAAAGTTAGTTACATGAAATAAAGTGGGAAGGTAATGAAATTCAATAATAAGCATTTTATATTACCAATTTAGTTATATTTTTAAATACGCGTATGTTGGGCCAATTTGCGCGTTTGCAATACAAACATGTAAAATATTTTAAATATGCCAGATGTGAACATCAAAACAATAAATCTCTAAATTCAACTGAATTCGTGCATAATTCTACCGGTGAATAAATTTTCATTTAGTTTAAAATATTATCCTATTAGCCCTGATAATATCGTATATTAAAATTTGACAACTGATTCTGGTTTATCAAATATCGGAAAATCCAATTATGATTTTAGGGATTAATTGAACCAATTACGTATTTATATGTTAATTAAAATATATATGGGACAGCTATATAATATAAAATATGAAAAAAAAATAAAATGTTGTAAAGTCAATTACGCAAATTAAACTAGAAATTCATTTTTAAGATTACTAGGAAAAAACTGGCTTTAGAGCACTCTTAAGAATTGCAAAGCCACTGATCTGTATTAAAATTTTAGCTGAAATTATGAAGGTGCTGAATGGAGGCGCTAATTAAACTATGCAATGCCATCTACAGTTCGGTCACTTTCCAAACGAACGACTAGTATCAACGTATGTAGCGCTACGGAGAACCCACCTGCGAGGACTGCCGGACTATCCGCCTTATGAGTCAGACACTTTTTAAAAATTATACTAGTGATGAACAAATCGACACTTTTGTATGTATCGATTCATTCGACACCATACATCTTAATGTATCGAAACGAGTGTATCGACAGAAAGACACAGGAGATGGGTACTATAAAAAGATACTCTACCTTTGTACGCTTCTGTGTCGGAAAATTTTATGATTTGCCTCTTGGTTTACCTATACATACTCAAATAAAAATCACAATAATAATAATGATATTAAGCTGCATCGTTTACGGTATGTTTTTTGTTCTTTGTGGTGTCTTTTTATAGAATTTACAATATATTATTTCATAGATTTGGATTTAATTAAATTCCAAAATTTTCAAACACCAAAACATCGTTTAATAATGCAAAATGTTATATAAATAAAAATGGGCAACTTTTAAAAACCAAATTTAAAAAACGACAAAATAAAAAAAATATTTTTAAAAGTAACAAATATGAACCCTAAAAAAAACTAATGAAAAAGAAATATAAGAAATAAGGCAGATAAGAAATTAAAATATTAAAATCTTTGAGAATTGAGGCGATTTCTTCTATCAGTTATTATTTGCCCTGTTTTTCGAAAATGTTCTTTCGCACGGGACAAATGTCGCTGGGATAAAAAATTTATCTTTTCATTAGCCCAGAAAGGCTAGTAAACAATTTTTTATTTTTTTCCACCATGAAAGAGGGTCGATATTTCTGGGTAACAGTGCCATTTGAAAATACTTGTCAAGTTCAATGATACTGGCTTTAGAATTTTCACTCTTCTCAACTAGTTTGTCGACTGTTAAATGAAAGTCAGACCAGATGCTGCTTGACTTTTGTATCTGCGTCTGCGTGGATGTTGATGCCACAGATCATTTCGATTTTCGGGATCAATGCTTTTGTTGTTGTCATTATTATTAGCATTTCAAATTATTATGCATTTTTTTAATTATACTTTCCTTGGTTTGTCTCATAACATGGTCATCGTGAAAACCATATTCCCTGAATCTGGAGTCTAAAAATCTCGCTTCCCAAATAATATTTAAATTTCGATATCGTTTTTTGAACCTATTTATAATTTCTTCGTTTAGTTTCCCAACAAAATTCTCTACCTGTAAGCTTTCGAAAGTAGCTTTCCTGTTATGTTTACTTCAACTGTTATTCCATTAAAAATTGCAATAATATTGCAACACAACAACTTCACCGGTGAGGAGCGGCAGGCTTGTATTATTTAATATGCCCAACGCACTTTGTAGGGATTCTTTTGTTCTATTGAACCTATTGAGCATGTCGAATGTCAAATTATACCGAGTGGGGCAATCCTGCTTTAATTTCTCAATTAATCCCATTCTCTTCTGGACATTTTTTAATTTTTCTGTTGCTGAAGAACTTCATTTGAAAAACTCTACAATTGTCTTTACTTTTTGTAAAGTTGTACTAATTTAGCTTAAACTTGCTTGCACCACCAAGTTGAGGGAATGAGCAAAAAATGGAAAATTCCACCACTTTCCTAACTGTACAGCAATTACCATATTGGCTGCATTGTCTGTAATGCATGCTACCAATTAATTTTCCACAATCCACCTTGACAATATTAATGTTAATTGCTGAATAATATTTTCGGATGTATGCTGTCCCAAAAACTTAAAAGTTGATAGAAGTCGAGATTTTATGATACAGTTACCATCAGTAGTACTGGCTATATATTCAGCTTTCTCAGTTTCTATCTTAACTTGCGTGAGGCACTTTTCATAGGCATCTATATAGCAAACTATTTAAGAGATCTGCTGGGTAAATGATAATTGGGATTTAACCGACCAACAAATTCTTGAAAGATATTTTGTTGCTTTGAAATACCAAGAGTTTTCTAAAAAATGTAGTAATATTTATCTGATCCTGTATTGTTTTAAAAACTTGGGGTGGAGCAGCATCACAAGAACTTTTTCTATTATTATCAGTTTTATTATTAGTAGGCGAAAATTTACCTTTATTGCTATATTCTTCCTCATTTTCCTATTGAAAACCACATTTACGACTCTCTTTCTACCAGGTTTATTTTAGGATATTTTAGTTTGAGATGTCGTGCTAAACAAGACGTTGAGGAGTGTGTTTATTAATTTTTAAAACAGATGAGCACAATTTGCATTTAGCTTTACTTCCATCTTTAACATCTTGTGTAAAATAATCCCAAACAACACTTCTTTTTATCGACATTATTTAGCATTGAAACTGAGAAAATCAAAGTTGTATTTTTATAACTAATAGAGCTCAGATTTAAAATTATATTTACTAATCTTAATGTTCGGGAAAATACTTATATTTTTTATAAAAATACGACTTACACTTTACACTAAACTTGCACTACTTTACACAAACCAGCAATAGGCGACGCACAACACAAAACAAAGAATCACTATCAAAATTACCTTGAGCAAACCCGCCAAACAGTCAAAAGCAATAACCACCGATACCGACAAAAAATAATAAAACAAAAACAAAACAAAACATAACCTCTAATTTAATCTTCCGGAGCTCGCGCTAAGTATTTTGGAAAGGACGCTCGCATGCGGACTCAGAGTCCGCAGCCTTTAAATGTTCATATTTCTAAAAATTATTGGCAATAAAAGTTAATTTTTATTTATTTTAAGATTTTATTCATCCAACATTTCACACAAAACTTATAGCTACAAGAAAATTAAAATAAACATTTAACAACACATAAAAACTTTCTAGAAATTAAAAATAAAAATGTTTTTCATTCTGAGCAGCATTCATGAAAAATAACAAGTGAATGCTCTAAACAAACACATTTGCGGCATTCAACACAAAAAAAACGAGGTCATTTTTTTTTTCTATAGCAGTATGAGCAACGTCCACGTTGTCCTGCTGGTAGGGGCTCAGATGTAGGTGTTTCCAGTCCGAAAAGTTCTTTTATTCTCAACTGCGTAGCCTTAGGAATAGTTTGCGTTATTCGATGGTGAATATAGCCCTCCACTAATTGAAATGACAAAGATCGCAAAAACTTTCTTCGTCGTATACTTTCATTATTATTCATTGAATGAACAACAAAAGAGTTTATTCCCGATACATTGAGTAACGAATAGAACACAACCATGGGCCATCTTCTTGTATTACGTGCACAGTTATAAGACGCACATAACTTGTCCACGCAGTCAACCCCTCCTTTAGATGAGTTGTAATCCAATATCATATCTGGTTTTCCAGTAGAAGCATCTATTTTATCGTCAAAATGCATACTTGATAAAAGCAGCACGTTTTTTTTCTTTTTTGGTGTATATGATACTAAAGTACAGTTATGACGAAAGGCGAACATGGACGATAAAAGTGGACGACTCAAAGGATTCGAAAATTCAGGTGGCAATTCCCTTTTGTTTTTTCTAACTGTACCTAATAAAGTTAGCTTGAAATCGGACTGAAGGGAATTGAGTAGCTCCATACTGGTAAACCAGTTGTCAACTGTAATATTACGACAGGTTCCTTTTATTGATTGGCACAATCTCTGCACCACTGCAGTGGGAGAATTACTCGCATGGAATGGACCCTCAGGCTGATTTCCTACGTAAACCTCCATGTTCCAGGTGTAGAAAGTCTTAGCGTCTACCATAGCAAATATTTTTAGCCCATATTTATTGGGTTTGCTAGGTATAAACTGCCTAAAGTTGCAACGCCCCCGAAATGCTTCTAGCTTCTCTTCTATTGTTAGCCATTCAAAAGGTGTATAGGCTGAATCAAAGTTACCAACAACTGTATCAAACACTGCCCGGATGGCAGCTAGCTTGTCAGTCTGTTTTCGTTCGTCTCTAGTTGCCAAATCATCAAAACGTAAATGATCTAGCAGAAATCGAAATCGACATTGGGACATCGTTAGTCGAAAAACCTCGACTCCAGTACCATTCTGTGTCCATATTTCCTCAATATTAAGTCGATTAGATTTCAATAGCCCAGATAAATAAAGCAATCCAATCAGTGCTTGTATTTCTAATATATCCGTGTCTTTTGCATCTCTTTCACGTTGGTAATTGCCTCTACTCATGGCAATATGTCTGTTTGTATTTTCGACTATCGAATTCAGTACTTCGTCTGTAAAAAAAAGCTTCCAAATGTCAATTTCTCTTTTTAGGTCTTTCGCAGGTCTTTTTACCCCTAGAAGATGCTTTATCAAGTTCTCCGCCCTGGTTTTCACATTTCTTTTCATCATATGTTTGGCCCACTCAGTTCCATCTTTGCCAATAAACACAAGGTAATTTCCCCTAGCCACTTCATCAGTGGCTTCCGTCTCCGAAGTTTCTTGTTCGGTATCACTATCCAAATCTTGCCTTTCTAAATTGTCTTCTTCTCCATCATCTTTTTGGTCCTCAAAATCACTCTTTGGCTCCTCATCATCTTCCAAACATTCTTGCATGAGCTTTTGCAAACGAGCCTCCTCTCGACTCCAGGAGCACGCCATCTATAAAAGTGTACAAATAATAATAATCTATCTTAAATTTTAATAATAAAAGCTAACACTCACCATTGCAGAACAAGTTTAACAAAAAAAAACGCATAAAAATATTTAAATTAAACGCTCGCGCGCGGACTCACAGTCCGCAGTGGCTATAATTTGGCAATAAACGCACACACCAACGCACAAATGAGCACTGACTGTAGGAGAACCCGGGATAGACAGATACTAATTATTACAGCGCTGCGGGTTGTCGATTGTCTAAATTAACGACAAAATAAAATAGTTGCAGAGTGAGAGTCCGCGCGCGAGCTCCGGAAAGTTAAACGCACGTATCGGCTAGCAGAACACTTCAAAACTAGGTTCAGACAGATGTCTAAATCAAGCTTTATTGGCCAATTCAGTTTGGCTATGGAAATCCCAAACGGTAGACTAATGGACAAATGTTGTATTTATAAAGAGTTACATTTTCCTTCTGTGCTTGCTGCTAGAATTTATGTCTAAAATGTACCATTAACACTAACGGTTTTTTGTATTAAGTTTTGTTTATGTCATTTAAAATCACTGCGTCGGAGTGTCACTGTGTTGAAATTATCGATAAGACGTGTATCGATACCGTGACATAGTATTAATGTGTCGACACACTGCGTCGAAACACCGACTGAGAAGCCATCACTAAATTATACATCGGAAAAATGAAGTTTGGATTCCGCAATGCCCTATGTACACCTGCAGCCTTTTTCACTCTGCAAGTTCTGATGTAGAGATGCCGTGATGTCACTTGTCACGTCTACATGTATTTCCTTCCTTCCGCCCTGCAAAGAATAGATATAGACGATTAAGATGAGAATTTATGACGATCAGCACCAATTTGGACCCAGGGAAGCTACAAGCAGAAAGTAAGGAGATCTCGAGAGTCGCTAGATTTGTGTACTTTAGAACCATCCTAAACTCGCTGAGGAGATCAGTTCCCGAATCGAAATTGCATAGTCCATATTTACCAGGATGAGACTCTTACTGTACTGCGATGAGCTGAGTTTAGACACCAAGATGTGAATAGTGAGATGCTGTGTTCTCAGGGAGGTGCGATACGGGGTCGAGGCCTAGACCTTGACATAGACTACTAAAAAAAAGATCAAAGCTTTTGATATGTGGATTTACATGAGATGGAATTACGAGAGAATATTACGGATATCTTGAGTGGAACATGCCGCCAATGGCAAAGTCCTGCGGCGCATGAAAAAAAAAACAAAAAGGCTTAATATAGTGAAGCGGCTTAAGCTTGAGTACCTCGGTTATGTAATTCGTAATTAAGAAAAATATTGAGTTCTTTAACTCGCTATTCAAGGCAAAATATTTGACAGAAGAGGACCTCGAAAACGCAATAATTAATTTTTTTTTAAAGTTTTAATCGGCAGAAAGAAGCCTACTAATTTGCTACTTTACCCAAATCTGCATCTTAAATATTAACAAATACCAATAGTGTCGACTTAATCGGAGGTACCCTGTATAGTTAAAACTAAAACAAACAATGTTATGGCTTCACTCTAACTAAAAAACAATACAATAAAAACTGGTATTTCTGATAATCTGGCTACGCAGTTTATCCAGTCCATTTAATTCGCTATCGTTAGTGTGTGCGCTAAGTGTAGGTATGGACAGGGTAGTCTTCTTTTAAATCAGGGAATATAATCGGCTAATAATTAAGTACAATTGATTGTCGATTGGAAAAAACGACTTTTTGTTTATGTGTGATTTGACAATTGATAGATACCATAAAAATTAAAGAACCAATAAACTTACTCTTGATTTTGATATTCTAAAAGCAGAGTTTTTTTATTGGGTATGATGACTGCATATCTGCTTGCAGATTCCAGCTGATTAAATATTAGTTTAGAGATGCTCTACTTCTTGGCAGACACTTTGATTTGTATTTTCTAGTAGTTGGATGGAACAAGGGCTGTCTAGTGATATTTATTGCAGGTTTATTTTAAAGCAGAAGAAGACCTTTCTATAAATCTCTTGGCACTCATTTTCGCGATAAGATAAGTGTAATAACTAATTTTTAATTAAAAATTTGTTTTTCCGTATTATGACCTTAAACATGCTCTGCTATTGGATAAAAATTAAAATAGTTAAATTCTTTTCCACATTTCAACCTGGCATTGCTGCTGTCAATGAAAACGTTATCTTGGTATTTAATATAAAACTCTCTTATTTAATTATTTGCTCATGGAGCAAAGTGTTTTCTAAAGTAAACTTTAAAGTAGTAATATTTTTTCAATGGGTTTCGCTGGTTAATGCTTAACACTCTGTATAAATTCAATTAATATTATTTATTGCTGATTCTTTAATTGGTACGTAGTTTACTGCTGATTTTATAATTGGTATCTAAACCTACTGCAAGATTTTGTTCAATATTTGTATGAACTGTTACATCATCTTGAATTATGTCACGTTTATTACCTGATTCAACAATAAGTTAAATTTTATTCAGATTAGTTTCATTGGGTCGTTCCAAGTTTGATTCTCCAACGTTAGAGTTTAGATAAAGGATCTTTTAATAAAAATAGCCATTAAAGGCGCTTGGGATCAGTTATTATATTCAATATTTAAACGAAAAGGCCCATTTTAGGAAGATTTTTTTATATTCTTCTAAAATACTTGGTTGATCAAACTAGGCATAAACAATATTTTTCTGTAATGGAATAATTTTGTTCAAAGCCATTGAGAGTATTGAGAGGTCTTGCTTAATTGATCCTTAAGATAAAATGGCACCAATAGCTATATTGGATAGCTTGAATCTGTAGTTTTTGAAAAAAAAATCGAAATATTGTAAGATCGGTTCCTTAATGAAAGGGTTCTGCAAATTTCAAAGGAATTTTTAAATTCCTCATTGTGTTTTATTTTCGCACCTTTTTTGAGATATTTAGTTGACGGTTTGAATAATTTGGCATAATTTCTGAACAAAATGACAAAATTATTTAGGAAGTCCTAAGAATCCTCTAATTTGTGCAGTTTTTTTACTCACGATAATCTTATCATGATTCTTAGGTTTTAGTTCACTAGGTGTTTTATTATTACAAATTTTATTTAACTTCAACTGTCAAATAATTCTGGCTATTAAGAATTCATTTGTTTATCAGTGCATACTAGTTTTCATGTAACAACAATTAAATTTGCATTGTTATTGTATTTAAAAAAGAAAAAAAAATCATATAGGGTAAACTACCCAATGATTGGCACTTTAAGGTAGTGTTATTAATAAATGCGTTCCTAAAATTATAAATTTAATTTTAAGCCAATAATAGTCATTTTTATTAAATATCTAATAATTTAATACCTGTAATTTATTCATTTTGTTATTCGTTTATATTCTTTGACCCAAATTTTGTTTAATTCGTTTCAATTGAGAAAATTTCCAATTATTGGCACCCATACGCCATTTATTGGCATCCCATATCTTCCAATTATTGGCACCAAATATTTTTAGCAAAATAGCAAGGTACCTAGGTATTACTCAATGGATATTCCCAACAAAAAGATCATTTTAGGTATAGTAACAATTATATTTCTTTTGTTTTCATTCAATAAAGCAAAAATGTTGATTTTTTTTAGTCCATTTATTTTATTTAAAACAAAAAATCCAACACTTTTTAATAAAATAAAACAGAAGTTCTTTTGATGACATTTTAAAGTAAAACAAAAATTATGAAAATACAACAAAAATGTTGAAACTTAGTACAATACATAAAAAAAAATTCTAGTCATCATTGGGATTTTGTTTGCTTACCTATGCAGGTTTTACAAATAAAACTTTCTGTATAAATTTAATTTTTAGTTAAGCAACTAACATGATAAGTTCTGGTGCAGTTCTTGCATCTTATTCCTATGTTAGTCCTATATATATATTATTTGTGCAAATAAAACATATTCCGCGGGGAACAACAATGTTGTTTTCTGGTAAAAATGTAATTGACGAACGATCGGGACTTTCAGGGAAAAGATTTTTTATGTGAGAGAGATTGGTTTTTAAACTCTATAACTTATTATTATCATCAGTCTTATTTATGTCAGTCTTTTCATTATTGGAACTTGTCATTTTGTGATACTGCTTACCTAAACATTTGCCATAGTCGATTGAATCTGGATTCCAGGGATATAAGCCACAAGCTTTAAATCCGCTACGGGCAACTTCAGGTTTTAAAAAAAGTACAGCTTCTTTCAGGATTTTCGCAAAGTGATCCTTACCAAACTTACAAAAAGGACTTTTTCGACGCCAATCCAAAAGCGACTTCTTCCACATTGCCTTAAGTGGTCTAAAGTTGGAGACATCTGCTGGCTGTAATATTCTTGTCGAGTTTGGGTAAAGGGCTATTAGAACAATACCAAGTTCGGTGCAAAGCGTACTAAGCTGATAGCTAAGGTGAGTTGCATGTCCGTCTAAGAATAAAATAACTGGGAATTCTATGTTTTTGGTTTTTGAATATGGATGGAGTATATTTTTGATATAATCTATAAAAAGTTCGGTTTTCATCCAGCCGTTATCGCTTAATCCAATTCCCCATGAGTCTGGAACACTATTAACGACTGCTTTTGATAAACGCTTATTGGAGTAGATTATTAAGGGTAGAGTGGTAACGCCTTGTGCCGAAAAGGTAAACATAACTATTAGATTCTTCTTGGCCTCCCTTTGATCAACCTTGTACACATTACGGGAACCTTTTGGTGCTAGTATTTTTCCCATTTTGGAACAGAACTGAAAACAAATTTCATCCCCGTTATAGATCCTGCTTGGGTCACTTAAAACGGAAAAAAGGTCTTTTTCTTTAAGGTAAGTTTCTATTTCAGAAAACCAGTAACCTCGTATGTTTTGCTCAGACATATTTGCTGAAGCCGCAGTTACTCCTTCGGGTGTTCGCTCTGTCAGAATTAGATGCCTCTTTAAAAATAGATTATACCAATGGTCACCAGGAATATTATTTTTAAATGGGGTGGTTCTGTTATCTGCATCCAAGAAGTTCTTTACAGATGCCTCAACATCTACTTTTTTTCGTGGAGAACCTTTTCTATGGCTATCTAGAATCCATTGAACCAGTTTATTTTCTTCGTCTTTTGTTAGATATGTATTTCGTCCAAGTTCTAGTTTTGAAAATTTGGGGCCTAAATGGTATTGTAGCATTTGCCTTGGTATGCCGTATTTTACAGCAACGGTTTTTTTTTGCTACACCATCCCTTACTTCAGCCAATGACTTCTGAAGCAGTTCTTCGGTGTATGATTTTGAATATTTTGTGTGTTTCTTTACTTTTGGCATCTGCGAGTAGAAATAAAAAACAAGTTACATTAAACAGAATATAATTTTGAAGATACTTAAAAATATACAGATATTATAACATACTTCTGATAATAAATTTTAAATATGTGAATATTTAATTACCCCTTAGTGCAAAAGGATCATATTAATTTAAATTTGTCTTTTATTTACTTAAATTTAACATAGTACAATTTAAAAACGTATACCTACCTACCTAACTTATTTATTAAGCAAAAAGTCTTAAAAATACACTTGGGTAGGAATTATTTTTAACGGGTACCAATATTAGGAACAATAAAATTACCGCCAAATCTATATTTTGGCACCCATGCCAATAATTAGATTTTGTCAAGTTATGGTTTCCAAATGTTGGCACCCTATAAACCGGTGTAAAATAATAGTTTTCATAGCTGAAAACATGGTAACAACAAACGTACAGGTTCTATAAAAGTGTATAACAATTTGTACAATATATATGAAGAGCCGAAATAGCTTACAGAGGATTAAAAAAAGTAATTTTCTTACGAAAAAGCTGAAAACCTAACTTGTTTGGTAACAGCGTCACTTCTAACACACAAAACATCCGCTATACTAGTTTTAAGATGCACGCGCAGTTATCTAGTAGTAAGAGAAACGTTGCCAAATGTAAAAAGAAAAACGAGAATTTAGATATTTTGCATCGATTTCTTATTATTATAACTTTAATTTTAGAGGGCCAATCGATGGTCTGGTGCCAACATTTGGGTGGTTTACCCTATTTCGATCTAATTGCATATTTGAACGTATTTTTTAGTTTTTATCAACTTGTTTTAATAACAATTTTCGACATTTTCACAAATAAAGGTCCTTTATTCCTAAGCAAAATTCATATTTTCTAATATACCTCGTATACGACTCGTATGCATTTTAGATTGTAGACCAAGTTCAACTTTACATAAAAAAGAACTTTTTGTCATAAACACAAAAAAGTTTTCCATACAATGCGAAGTTAAGTGGACACACTGTATAAGTGGTAGATAACTCATGTTTTTTTTTGTTGGTGTTTTGCTTTATAATTATAATTTTTACAGAATTACATTTATATACTGAATCAAATACACACGAACAATCATGCCACATGTGAAATTCGAGTACGATAAAATACCACCTGAGCCCTAGAAATCTCCCCTTCCTAATCCATCCAATCCATGGAATAGCAAATTCAGTTCTTTTAGATTTCTTTAAACGCCTTAGTTAAAGAGCCAAAAACCAAAAACAACTTTTTATTCATAAAACTTACTTCTTATTATTATTCCAACATAGAAAAATAATGTTTATGTCTAGTTAAATCAACCAAGTAATAATAATCTAGTTAAATTATTCATAAAAAGTAGTTTTTACTTGTTACAAACTTTCCAAGATACATAGTTTTATTAAAAAAGTACTGTATGAATCAGCATTACCCCATTATATTTATACCATGTGGGGCTTGTGCAACCGGATTATGTATATAATTTACCTTTTAAATAAGGTTATTTTTACCACCTACATAGAAAGCAAAAACCTTTTTCGCAAAAGGTCTGTTTCGATTTGCAATACATAAAACTAAAGCTATAGATTTTTGAATATGCCACCTAAAAATAAATATGGAGTTTGGCTATTTATGAGGGTTTGAGAGCTTAATAAGGGGGCTTTGGTTATTTATTTATTGAAAAAAAAATTATTAAACTCGATAAGTCCTGGGATGTCTCGAGACTTGAGTTAATTTTTGAGTTCTATATCCATAAATATATTTGTATCAGATGCCGTCTCATATTAAAAATTCAGCCAATTTAACTGATTCCTTGTTTCCTTAGGGTTAATACGGTGTTCTTTATTTACATTTCCTTTATTCATATTCATTTAATATATTATGTTTTTTTTTCATATTTTCAAATTTTAATATAAATATTTCCTTTCATGCTTAGATAAATAATTAAAGACTTAAAATCGTTATCTTCTTATAATAAGTAAAATTTAAGTAATTAAAAGGCTTCACGTTTGGGAACTTAATAAATAAATAAATATGTCTTTATTTCGTATCAAATGCAAATTACATTACATTTGCCCAAAAAGGCGAAGATTAGCGAAAGGTACTTTTATCTCTTAACCCTAATAATAATAATTACAAATGTTTTGACAAGCAAGCAGTAATAGTAATATAAAAATTAACCAAAGAACAAATTCAGAGAAAAAAATTAATTAAATACATTTGTAAATCCACAGAGAAGAAAAAGCTAATTGTGCAATTGTTCCTCCAAGAACAAAGTTTTATAATAATTTTTAAAGCGAGATATTGAAATTGAAAAAATAGGTCTATATCGATTATAAATTGTTACGGCAACGTATAACTATCATGAATCGCATTTCTTGGAATTAATTTCTCTAACAGGTATTTTAGCTTTTGGTTTTTATAGAGCCGTTACATAAATGTAAGAAAATGAAACTTAAAAAGAAATGACATTTTTAGCTACTGCAATCGATAGATATATATATGGACACATGATCAAATTTTCTTAAATTACACACGAATCGACAACACGTATTTTGTACACGTTGCGGTTTCTGCTGGGTTATTTTATCAGGACAAGGATAGTAAACGATAAAACAGTTATTTAAAATAGATAACACTAACGATACTGAGGGTTTGTTTTTGTTAGCATAGAGCAAACGCATACGCAAATAGCACCTCTGCAAGACAGCACTATGTCCTTGGAATCTTAAAGAAGAATCAATAGTTAAACCTAGAATCTTGACGCTCTTAGCAAAAGCCAAGAGGTTGTTATCATATTGAATGTATATATTTTTTTCAACCTTAGCACGACGATTTTTATTGTCAAAAAGTAAAACGTTAGTCTTATTGGCATTAATATTAACATTGTGTTCTTTCGAGTAGCGTAAGATTAAGCTTAAGTCTCTATTTGTACTTTCAGAAGCCCGTTCTATGTCATCTAGATCGAAATAATGAATTAACTGAGTATCGTCACCGTACTGGTACACCTCAGAGCTCTTTACGACTAAAGGAAGATCCGAAGTATATAGCAAGAATAAAAGAGGTTCTAGAATTGATCCTTGAGTAACTCCAGAAATTATGTGTTTCGAATTGGAGTAATTGTTATTGACACGTACCCGTTGAGTACGATTCTAGAGATAGGACTTAAAAAAAGAAAGAACAACTTTATTGCAACCATAAAACTTTAACTTGGCGACTAACAAGTCATGATCGATTACATCGAAAGCCTTCGAATAATCTAAGGCAACTAAATTTACGGCCAGTTTTTTATCGAGAGCCCTTATTATCTTGTCTATCATGTTCAAGAGAGTAGTAGCTGTACTGAATCCTTCTCTAAAGCCAGACTGTTTAGTTGGAAGTATGTTATTATAAGATAAAGTTAATTAATTATTTAAGATAATTGTAAGATAAAATGACAACTATGCATAGACAACTCTTTCTAAAATTTGGTACGGCATTTTGATACGTAATGGCATTTGTAACGAAATGCCATCGCAACCTGAGGTCTTTGACCGAATATTTCGAATTATTTCATAGACGGTATCTTGATTAGCTAAGACAAAACTAAATGTTTAATTGGAAAATTTGTTGCTAGAGTATTAATTAATTCTATTTTGACAGTTGTTAGACTCATTAAAAATATTTATAAAGTGATTATTTATTGCATTGGCATCACATAAGGTGGAAGGAAGCTTCTATAAACTTCTATAAATATTTTTTATACAATACAGTTTTCGATACATCAAATTATATTGGTAAGGGTCTTTTTATCTAAAGGCACAACGAGAATGATAAGACATAAGTTTTTCTGTTTGTCCTTGATTATGTTGTTCGTTTTATTGACTTTTATGCCATCTACCTTATTTTAGTATAGATCAGCTGCTAATATATTATCTCTCTTTAAGTGTTGTTTCTATCTAACTTGTAAGGATAAGGGATTCTTTAACTATGTGATGCATTAGTTTATTATAGATTTGTTAAAGTCTAGACTTTAATTTAATACTAACATGCATTTTTATCCATTTTATTTATGGCTATTCCTTGTTCTTGGCATGTTGTTTTAAGGGCTGCAGTTTTAGATGTTTTCTTAGATGTATAATAAAGATACCTATCAGCCTATTCAGATAGTTATAAGGTCTTTATAATAATAAATATACTTCGTTATATAAAAGAGCAAAAGATTAAGAAATTTAGAGGTGGTATTTTTACTATACATCATGAAAAGACCAATATATTTTCCTCCGCTAATTTGTTGATACTGTCAGTCGGTAAACATCATATAAAATTAATTATTGTTAATGGCTATTTTTATTAACTTCGCCCTTTGCAATTGTCTTTTTTAAAATAAAAATAATAAATACCCGAAAGTTATATTTACTCATATCATCAAATGAGATTTCAATATATTGGTGAACTTAAATTTAATTTAAAGCAGAAATACAGCTAACGAAATAATAAGCATAAATGAATACTAGCTTAGATACCGATTGTTTAAACAGCACTAAACAAACTAAAATATTCATGTACACATTACAAATCCACTAAAGCAAATTCTTATCATCAGTATTCACGGCAGCATAACTGACACAAATGTGAACCTCAACCGCATCGTATTGAATTTAAAAGCATTGACATTTATCCAATGCGTCTGAAATTATTCAGTGCATTGTCACCTCTGCGACATTAATTTCCAAATCCGAGTCTAAAGTTGCAAGTCCAGTTTAAACCGTTGAACCATGGCTCGTCCGATTGCACTTTGTCAGTTTATTGAATGCTATAAATTTCTAATTGACAGTGTTAATTTAAAGGATATTAATTGAATCTGGTCAGTGCGGTAGTTCGGACCTGGTTGAGCTTTATTGCTGTTAGATTTTGGTCTTTGTCTGGAATTTCAATAAATTATTCACTTAGTTATATTTAAGCATTTTCTAAATAGAAACAATATTAACTATAAATACAAAAAAATTAATAAAATTAGCATAATAAATAATAATCATTAAATTATTACTATAGTAAGATTCAGCGCAACAAGATAGAATCTTGCTGTCTGTTCTGCCATCTAACATACTTAACCGCAACAATATTAAATTAAAGATATTGTATGAAAATGATTTCATAAAAAGTTAATATAGATACTTAAGTCTACCAAACAAGTACCTATTTTACTCCTTCATATATCCAACTACCTATTAACAAAACTACATTTACATTCAAAGTTATATAAAAGTCATTTGAACGAAAAAACCACTCACTTCCTTTCAGATATTAACCTTGTAATAATTTTTTTATACAGTGCGGCTGGTATTTTCCCCTCCCCCTCTTATCTTATGAATTCGTTTTTATAAAAATTTGAAATCTGGCACACATCATTATAAAACTAAATACTACTTTTTGGTTCCTAGCTCACTTTGCAAAACTTCATTAAAAAAAATTAATAGAATGTGGGAGTCATGCGATACATAGTTTAAAAGCTCCTACTAAATATAACAAAATCGCAGCCTTTCAAAATATTATTTTATGCATTTTTATTTTCATTTAAAATAATTAAAATACAGAAATGTAACTATTTCACTACAAAAGATGTTAAAAATGTACACCATTAGATCGAAGATAGATTCTGGCTGGGTGACGTCGACTTTTTGTTTCAAGTAGCCCCATAAAAAAAGTCCAGAGGTATAAGATCGGGCGACCTGGCTGGCCACTCGGTAGGCCCCTGGACGACCAATCCACCGATCAGGGCAAGTATTAGTCAAATATTCTCTAACATTTCTAATTAAGTGAGGCGGTGCTCGATCTCGTTAAAAAACTTTTTCCAACTCAAATTCATAAGGATTGTCTTCAATAATCTCAGGGATCAGTGGTTCTACTGCATTTTCCAACATGTTTAAGTAAAGGTCCCTTGTCAAAGTTTGGTCTAAAAAGAGATACCCAACAATGTGATTTACTAATATGCCAGCGCACACATTAATTTTTCCGGGTGTTGTATGTGTTTCACGAAATATGTGGGGATTTACGTCGCTCCAATAACGGACATTTTGTCTATGAACATTACCATTCAAAAAAAAATTACATTAATCACTGAAACAAATGTTCTTCACATAAGTTAAGCAGGCAGCGTATTCTTTCGGTCATTACTCCGCAGATTTCCATACGTCGATCAGGATCATTTTCTGTCAATTGATGAACAATTTGAATTTTATACAGATAAAATTTATGTTTTTTAAGTATTCTTTTGAAGGGTGGTTGAGTAATTTAAGATTCACCGATTTTTAGTTTTTTATGTTTAAGAAGCTTACCTTAAATCTATTAAACTAAAATAAAAAAATTTGTGAATAAATCATTTTTTAACAAAAAAAACAGAAACTTATGTTGTTTATGGACCACGATTTGCCTATTTTTTTATTTACTTATTAACACAAATATTAAAAGTATACTAGAGTAGTCTCGCGGAAAAATCACTTTTATATTGATCTAAAATATTTTTACTTTAGTCTTATATTAAATAAAAAAATATAACGATTAAAAACACAATACTTTTTTTAAAGTTGTTTATCAAATTGCCGCCCTTAAAATACAAATGCTGACGTTTATAAATAACTGTCAAATTATTAACATTTGTCACACAACCTATTCAGGAGAATCAAACTAATTACTTCACCGTTTCTGGATTTTGAAGCTAATTTCTTAACTTTCAATCCTTATATATTATTTTATTACATAAAGGTGTCAGGCCAATTTCGTTTACTTGGTTTAAAGTTTTATTTCCATGTCGATTTTTTATACAAGGACTTTATAATTACTTGTGTCACCGTCTTACACGTTGTTGTATGAGCCGCAGGTGAATGCGACAAATGAATTGAAATTATTTTATAATGAGATTGGTTGGGATGGGATTGGATGGGAATATGACATTGACAAAAAATACGAACAACAATACACCTACAAGTAAATTACACTTGAATAGGTGTAGTAAAGAAACCAAAAATAAATAGATATGCGAAAAATAAGATTTTAAACGGCTAGAATTATTTTGCCATGGGTAAAAGTAATGACTTATTATTTTGGTACCATTAAGTATTTAGTGGGAGGTTTCAAACGCTGTATCGCATGACATCTCTTTCTATTTAATTTTATTTTTCAAAAAGAAGTTAAAAGTTTTGCAAATTCAGCTAGAAAACAAAGAGTAGTATATAGGTTGCTAATGACGTTTGCCAGATTTCAAATTTTTATAAAAACGCATTCAAAAGATAAAAGGGGGTGGGACAACTAAGAGCCGCATTGTATATATACGCTTTAAATGAATTTATGATACTAGTTCTAAGTTCTTTGTTTTACCATAAAGGCTATTTCTAATTTCAGCTATTTGGTATAAATAAGAACGTATAAATAGTTCAGTAACTTAGGTTCGGTAGTAATAGTTCATTTGCATAAAAGAGTTTATAGGAGAGGCGCTGATGTTATCAATATCTGAATGGTATCATCTTTTATTGCATAAATAGGGTGGAGATATAGACTGACTTATAATAGAAAATAAGAAAGAAATACGATAGAGTTTTCTTCTGCAGGAAGTAGGTTAGTTAAATATATAAAATAGCTAACCTACTTCGTTGAGTTTGTGCATTATAGGGTTGCGTTTTCGTATACCATTAGTCTAAAGCATGCGTTTTGAAGTTTTTATATCCTATTGGCCTCAAGCATAGGCCATACACTACATCTCAGTGATTTAACTGGGAAAGAACCAGCGAATTACAAAACAACATTTGATAAATAAAATTTAGTGATTTATAAAGCCTTTTTGGATGGTAGCATATGTAAGTACATGCTGTGTAATACGCAGGTCCTGATCTATCAGTAGTACCAAATTGTTTTGTTTATCGCTAAACATTTTTCTTGATTGCAAAGACCATAAATGTAGATTTCTTAGCATTAAGATGTAAGCAATATTCTTAGAAAACCTATACATTAGGAGGATCATAATTAATAACTGCTTAAGAACTTTTAGAGATTTCAAATGAAAAAGATATTTGTGTATCGTCGACATAATAGTGTTGTTTAGATAATAAGAACATTAAGAAGTTTGCTAAATACTAGCTCTATATGTAAACCTTTAGTGTACATTTGGGCTGTTTGTTAAGGAGCCGTTTTTTAGTAAAGTAGTAGTATAATCTTTTAATAGAAACATATAAAATGTTACAAAAAGTGTATTAAGTTTTATTATTTGTGTGAGCCGTAAAAATTAACAAAAATAGTAAAAAGTGACATTTGAGCTTTTCTTGGGCCGAAATGAAATATTATGTAAATGCGAGAAATAATAATAATATATAATAATAATATTCTTGATTTACCACTTGGCTAATACATTCAATTTGCTAAATTTAGTAGTATAAAAAATAAGTAAAACCTATAGTAATACATAAACTGTACATCACATAACGCTATTTCTAAATAAATGTTTTTTAACATTCTTATTAAATAACCTTAAATTACTTGAGTTCTTGATTTCTAATGGAAGAGAGTTAAAAGCTTGCAACCCTTCAAAAAACAATGATTTTTGCAATAAAGTTGATCTAACTCTTGATATATGATAATCATTTCTTGACCTTATATTATATTGTTGAAAGTTGGATCTTTTTTCTAAAAAATGTTGTAGATATGATGGCATAAATCCATGCTCTATTTTATAAATTAAAATTAAATTTGCCTTAAGAATATTTTGCTTCACAGGAAGCCATTTTAATATTTGAAGCATCTGATTGATAGGTGTATATTTATTACCGTTAAGAATAATTCGCATTACTTTATTTTGTTGAAGTTGTAACTGATCTATATATTCCTGAGAGCATGATATAAGTAACGAGGAACAGTAATTAAAGTGCGGCAAAATAATTGTATTGTATACTAACATTTTAGTCCATTGAGACAAGCAATTAGAAATTCTCCTAAAAAACCCAACTTTCTTGGCAATCTTTTTAGAAATATAATTTACATGACCATGAAAATTTAATTGTTGATCTAAGAGTACTCCTAAATATTTTATTTCACTGACAAATTGAATTTTTGACTTATTCATTTCAATATTTAAACCTTGATCTAAAAATTTTTTACAATTTGCTTTGGTACCTATTAGCATACACTTTGTTTTTGATTCGTTTAGTTTTAATTTATTTTTACAAAGCCATTGATACAAAATATTCAATTCTGAATTTAAAATATTTGTAGCTTCCTTGTAATTTTTACCTGACACACAAATTACTGTATCATCTGCAAATAAATTTACGAAAGAGTTTTGTAAAACAGTATAGATATCGTTTATATATATAACGAACAACAGCGGTCCAAGGACACTACCCTGTGGTACACCTACGATACTTTCTATTTTATTTGAAAACTTTTGTCCTATAGATACTCTATTATACCTCTTATCCAAGTAATTTTTAATCCAGTCCAAAGCTCTATTACATACACCATAATATAACAGTTTTTTAAGAAGAATATTACGGTCTAATGTCTCAAAAGCACGTTGAAGATCCACAAATACACTAATAACTAATTTGTCTTCGTTAATGTCTTTTCGCCATGTCCCACACACATACTGAAGAGCAGATTCACAAGAGTGATTATTCCTAAACCCTGACTGTCCAATATATAACAGTTTATGTTGTTCAAAGTATTGTCTCAACTGCTGGCATACAATTGTCTCTATAATTTTATCAATGACAGGCAATAAATTTATTGGTCGAAAATCTGCAGGAATCTTTGGAGTGGTTACCTTTGGTATTGGAATCATTACACTAGTTTTTAAATCACTTGGAATTATGCTAGTTGATAGGCATGAATTAACTAAATGCAATAAAGGGTATCCAATGACACTAAATAAATCTTTTACCAATTTCACACTAAGCACATTATCACTAGTTTTTTTATTTTTTATTCCAAAAACTGTCTTTTTCAATTGTGACAGATTGACATTTTTAAAATGTGAAATTTGTATATTCGGAGAATTAGTTGTATTACAAGTCCATTCTATTGTTTCAATACTTGCAGCAATATCTTGTAAGCTATCTGAATAAAATTGATTAAAGTTTTCCTCTATACTACCTGTATATGTCCCAAAATCAACATCCATATAATCAACAGATTGTTTGTTATTTCCCAGTAAACCTTTTAAGGTCCTCCACATATTGCGACTATCACCTTTACATTGATCAATTTTATTATCATAATATTTGGTTTTTTCAGTACGCATTACCGTGTAATAGCAATTGATAAAAGTGCAGTTTTGATTAAATCTTGCCCACAGTCTGATATCCATCCTTCAGATAATTCTAGACCAATGCGCATGCTCCACGCAGAATTTACAGCTGATATAATATAACCAACAAATTCAATAATCACGTGAATAGCACGCGACAATTTAAATGAAATTCGTGTTCGAATGCAGGTGGATCTGGAAAGACGGAACTTTTCTTTTTATTGGTTTCAGTCGTTATTTATTTTTTGTAAAATTTGGTTAACGCACCTGTCATTAATATTTAAAATAAAACATCCAGATTAAAATAAGACATAAAAAGTAGCTTTTACAGCTGATGCAGTAGGTATAAATTATGATACATACATTTCAGTTCAAAATATAAATATTTTTATTTAACAAAAAAAAAACTTTTTAATTAGAATTTTTTTAAATTGACAAGATAAAGGACAAGACCGAATGTTACTTTTTTTTCTAAATTTACTTTTAATATAAAATCTTACCTAAGGGCTTACCATTTTTCAACAAAATTTCAACCAGTTCAAAAAATATAATAATTTAAACATATTTAAAGTAAATATAAAACGTCGTATATTTTCCATCCCAACAAGTGATTCAGAAATTAAAGTTTTATTGTTAATATTTAAGTTTGTCCTTTATATTGCATAATATGTTCCATACGGGTAGCACCATAGTAAATTTATATATTATTACTAATAGTTTTTAATTGGTTGTAATTTAAAAAGGTGGTAAGGACACATTTTTGGTCTTGCTGTGTTATTGATTTTAGCTTAGGCCTCTGCGGCCCAGTTTTTCTTAGACTGAGGCATTGCAGTGGACCAAAACACTGTAGTATCTAGAGATGTCTTACTTAGTAAATAGATCAGCTATCATAATTTAACCTGGAAATACAGGTGTCATAATTATTATGTACCGTTTATGTAAAATTTTGTAGTTTTAGATATATCAATAATTATTTTGTTTTAATATGTTACATGTATTGCAAAGTAAGCGGTATTCTTGCTAACGTAAATGTGTCATCGGAAAGTAATGGAGTAAAAATTGTTATACAGGGTATTATAATTATTTATTCTGTAATTTTTTTTTAGTTTTTGGGTCATGTATTAATATTATTATATAATATATATTATTATACAAAGTTCATACAAGTGTTTACTAAATATAGGTCAAAACGGAAAGACCGCAAGATCAGTGCTACACTGGGAGACTGTCGTATCGAGGCCAAGGTGAAAGGCGGCTTGTCAAAGACCTTTAGTGCCTCGTGATAGACAGTCTCCTCAGAAAGCTAGAACTTGAAGGATTCTATGCACCGGCATACGCGGACGACGGACTAGTGATGGTCACGGGTAGATTCGTGATCACAGTCTGAGAGCGAATGCAAGTCGTGTGCGGGATAGTGGAACAGTGGTGTCGGGAGACAGGGAGTCAACCCCGAAAAGACCGAGCTCTTTACTAAGAGGCGGAATTTGACAGGCTTTCAACCTCACATTATGTATCAGACTCGCCTAACTTTGAGGTAGCAGGTCAAATACTTGAGAGTCATTTTAGACAGCAAGCTCACGTTTAAAACTCACGTAGAGCAGGCAGTAAATAAGGCAACGGCCCTAAAATGGCAATTACGGCGAACAATAGGTACAAGATGGGGTCTTAAACCCCACGTTCTCCAATGGCTTTATACCGCCATACGATCGAGGATCTCGTACGGATCCGTGGTATGGTGGCCAGCCGTATTAATGGTCACCAACGCCCAAAAGCTGGTCTGCTTGGGAATTACTGGAGCTATGAAAACAACACCTGCGGCACAACTAAATATTTTTCTTGGGCTACCGGACCTCCCACTCTGGATTGAGAGGGAGGTTATGGCGGCGTATAAGAGGATGAGAGATAGCGGAGGGTGGCGCATTGTTTACTTAGGACAAGGCCATATGACGACTGTTCTCAGGATGTGTAAGAACATACCAATTCTGACATCCAGATGCACTACAGAAAGTGGCAAACTAAGGTTAAAGAAGGGGTTTCAACTCGAAATCCCGACAAGAGAAGAATGGTCGGCGAATCAAATTAAAGAGCCAAGTGGTTTCCAGGCCTGGTACACAGACGGATCATAGATGAAAAGCACCAATTCAGCCGGAGCCGGAGTGTACAGGATGGAAACGAACACAGGGGAATCCTTCCCGCTAGGGAAACACACATTGGAAGGTAACGGGGGGGATTTGCATCTACTCCCATATTCAAGCTGCCCTTAAGGCGATTCAGAAACCCAGGGCCAGCTCAGCGCTAGTTCAGGAATGCAGAGACGCATTTGAAAGGCTTGCAGCACACAAGAAAGTGAGACTGAGGTGGGTCCCAAGACACCAAGGTGTTGAGGGCAATGAGCGGGCCGACGAACTGGCAAGACAAGGTTTCGGTAACCCCTTCGTAGGCCCCGAACCTTGTCTCGGTCTTAACAAAAAACAAATCTTGCAGGCACTTAATAATTGGGCCTGGGACAAAACAAGGAAAAAATTGGGAAGGACAGAAGGATGTAGACAGGCCATGAAAATGATACCAGACATGGCTCTAAAGCAAGCCGACTGCTAACAAAGACCCGACAAAGTATTAATGACTTGGTGGGAATCCTGACCGGGCACAACAGTCTAAACAGGCATCTACACCTTCTTAGTATAAGAGAAAGCCCACTCTGTCCGAATTGCGGTACAGATAAGGAAACTTCATACCACATACTAGGTATCTGTGATAGGTGGAGTCGCCTGAGAAGAAAAATTTTCGGAGCAACGACACTTCAGCGGGAAGATGTTAAATTCTGGACTGGGACAACGTGCAAGCCTTTATTAAAAAGACGGGCCGACTCAGTGGAGACCGCGCATTGGGAGTGGAGGCGTAGGGATGGGTGATTCTGGGGTTGGTGAAAAGGGAATGTTCAAGCCTACTTGCCGAGCTCTAGCTCCACCACCCTTACTACTACTACTACTAGGTCAAAAATTTAAAGGATTGTTTCTTGGAATATTATTTTTGACAATAACATTAATTTATTACCAAAAATTACATGTGTAATGATGTGTAATGGATGTCTTTTAATCTATAAGAACTGCTTAAAAATGATTACCCTCGCTCGGATGCAAGAATCCAATCTTTTTTTCGTCGACTCCCCACCTCTTTCAAAAACACCGGGATCGTTTCTGATTGTATTACAGCCAGCAATTATCCGATTTTTAAAATCTTTTACATCTTCCACTGTAGAAGTTTAAACTAATCACTTTAGGTATCCCCATAGGAATTAATCCAGGGGGTTTAAATACGGGGATCGAGCAGACCATACATGAGGACCACCTCGACCAATTCAGAGATCTCCGTATGTTACTTTCAAAGACTGTCAGGCCAAAGTGCTAAAATGCGCTGGTACATTATCGTGCATAAATCACATTGCATTTCTTGTAGCCAGTATTACATCCTCTAGAAACTGAGGTAGCGTTTATTCCAAAAAGTTGCGGTATATCTGGCCGGTAAGTCTTTCTGGCAGAAATACCGGTCTAATAAGGATGCCACTTATAATTACCAAACAAACGTTTAACGAGATCTTTGTTGGATAACGATGTTGGAAGCAATTTGTAAGCACTCATGTGGATTTTCTTTTACCTAAGCATGATTATTGTGAACATTTCTTATTGCATTTCCTGAGAAACTGGCTTCATCGGTAAAGACAATAAGAGTCAGTAGTTGAGGGATTTAAACCAATGTATGCAAAATCAATATGAAACAAGGTGTATGTGGTATGGGTACAACAAATATACTCTAAGAATCTTCCAAATTGCCCCGTTACTTACATTTAAAGTATTTGCAATTTTTTGTTTTTTTTTTCTACCATGGCCAGTACATTCTCTTTAAGTTCCACCGTTTTTACTGGCATTGGCCTTCCTGGTCCTGCAGTATTTAACACAGGAAGTACACGTCTACATTTTTCTAAAATTTTGACATTGATAACTGTGGGAAATATTAATTAAAAGACGAGAAATAAAATATATATTTACCGCCCTCCCTGTCCTAAAATTTCCTGGAATCAATCACCCGATCGACCGATCTGTTGCCGCCGCCAGGAGAAAAGAAAACCACCGGCAGCAGTGCGAGAATAATTACAAAAGACGACAAACTCAAATTTTTTCAGCTACGTTACTTGAAATGTTTTTAAAATATACCAACTGAATTAAAAACTAAAAATGTACTACTTGGCAGATCCAGTTTTGTAGGCTATTCTTTTAATTCGTATACGTTAATAATTTTAAAACTATCAAAACTGGATGATTGAAATTCTTTATCGCCCCGTATTTTCAAAACTATATCTTCCAAACTATAAAAGGATAAAATATTTTTACAATCGCCCAGGGTATAATTCTTATTATACCTATACTATATAATTCTAATTTTATTATTCTTATTTGTATGTAGCTAATATGCTAATAATAAAAGGGTTAATAATATTACTAAAAGCAAATATAATTTAAGGAGATTCAATAACTGAGCTTTTTAAAACAAAAGAGTGGTCGAGTGTCTGGTCCTTTTTTTGTAAATAATTATAAAAAAATATCTTTGTATAAAATTGAGAATATTTAGTGTATTATATGCTCCTTCTCATATCGATATACCATAACTCAAAATAAAGTCTGCAAATAAAATTTACAGGAGTTTCAGAACATTAATAGGCATGCAGTTTCTAATTGCAAAAGTTTAACCTTTGTGCTTTCTATATGCTTATCCCTTTTAATATTCTGATCGATTCCGATCGACATCAAACCATTTATGTTTAACTTTTTTCTAACTTCAATATACCGACATGGTGTCTTTCTGTTTAAACAATTAAGAGTATAAATGTTTATATTATTACTTTAATAATTATGTGAGTCAAATACGCTGAAATACATAAACATTGTTTTTTTCTATGTTAGTCGTTAAACGATTTGCACTCAACAATTTACAAACCTTTGCAAACTTAATTTTAGCTAGCTCTACTGTTACATCCCAGGTATCTTCCCATAGGAGAAAAACTGTGTCATCAGCATCAAGTTGCTTGATCTATTTTTATTTTTATGTTTATATTTTTATAGTGAAAACAGAAGCGGCTCAATAATAGTTTCTTGAGGAACACCACGTTATTAATATTTATTTTTTACTTATTTTTTAATTTTCACGCACTATTGCCGATCATAAAAACCTATTTTCAAGATTATTTATTAAATTTTGGCAAACCAACCTTATTCCTTAGAGGCTTAACTAGGCTTTTTATTTTTAATCATAGTACTAAAAAAAGCTTTGTTACTTCATAAAGTACATCATTTGTCGATCTTCTTAATGTCAACAACTAAACTACTTGGGTCAAAGAGTCTTACATTTTTCTACGTGACTTGTAACTTTGTCTTTTATGCAAGTTTGCAGCAATTTAGCTATGTTGTTAATTAGAAACATGTGATAATAACTTCCAGGCAAATATGTTTCTTTTTAGTCGATTTTTCAAATTCTTATCAACTTTTTAATTCGCATAAAACATTTTCAGTTATAATGGAGCAATTAAAAATATGAGTTAGAGGTTTTGCAATTGAGTATTTTATATATTTTAGGGTATTGCTAGATATCTCATCCCGCAGATGAATTATTTTTTAATCCACTCATCTTTTTGATAAATTCTGCCTCTTTTACAGGTGTCTTAAATAAAGAAACAAATTTTTTTAGTTTATTTTTTGGTTCATGTTAGTTTGTCCGCCATTGATTTGCCAATATTTATAAAATAATAATTAGATATATCTGCAATTTTAATTTTATCTGGTTCTAAAATATTATTTTTGTCCTTCAGTAGAATATTGTTTATGCGTTTATTATTTTTGTGACATTGAAGTTCCTCCTGTAAAACTCTTCACAAATTCTTTATTTTTTTTTATTTTACTAAATTTTGTTTTAAAATACTGTTATGTTTTAAAATTTCAAAAACTAAAGGTTATATGTATTATAAAAATAATTGCATACTATTAGACGTTAAAATGTAAAGATTCAATAAAAATTACTATTACTACTAGTAACGCCCTCTCGAGTAACCGAGATAGTTAAGATGAAATCCAGTTCTTGTCTGTTCCTTGTTAAGTTTTCTTCTTCTGGTGTCAAATTCTGAATATTGTACTACATCTTTCCTTGTTTTAGTATAACCACCATGCTTTGGCCATGCGGTTTATTGACAGTTCTGAAGTAGTATTGATTGTGGAATTTTTAATTACCAACCTGGTTAAGATTATAGTTTTTTATATACAATTTTGTTGCTATTGAGAAAAACTAGAGTGTAATTTTGGATTGATAGTTCGTCTTTTGGTGTGAAGCCATAAATATGAGTCGCACTTCTAAATCTTCCCTTTTAGTGCTAGAACCATACAGTGAACAAGTGCATTAGTCAAACAGTTTTCTTTTCAAATTATCCCGTATAGGGGCTCTATCTGACTAAATGAGGGTAAAGTAAAATCAATTAAAGCTTAGTGCTAGTTATTTAGTATTTGATTTTACTGGATTTATGATGGCTATTTAAAACCCTAAAAACTTTTTACATGCCCTTATTACATTGGCAAAAATTATGGCATTACTAATTGGCAACGTGGTTTTTAAGGAAAACTATTTAATATAGGGAGTTTTTCTGGTATGGGACAATTTTGGAGAAACTAATTTGTATGTGAAACTTGGTTCTATGGGGTCTCACTTAAATTTTGCATTATAATGTGGATTTGGCTGTAGCAGACATCTACTCTGGCTTGCTACTAGAGAGTGGGTCTACTGAGGTCGAAGAGGTGAAGCTCGGAAACCTGCAGTTATTTCCTTGTTAGTGTTTTAGTATCTTTGGAGTCTGGAACTTTGGCTGCTGTGTGCTGAGCGCTAAGTACCTTGATATGAACACCTGTTTTTCTTACAATTTGAAAAACATATAGGGGAGAGTGGTACACATTGACACATAGTACACAATGAAACACTTCTATTAACTCGTTTAAATTTGCTGCCACAATGTCACTAGTGCTGTCGCGAACGACCCACGATACAATAAATAAATGATAGGATGTTGCGCATGGTGGGTGGGGCGCTATCCGCGGCGGTGACGTCACTCGTTGAGTGATTCGTTTATCTATCGTATACCGGGATTCTTCTGTATTTATTGTATCGTGGGGTTTTAGGTTATTACTGTTATTGTTATTTATTTTATTACAAAACTTCTGGCAATTGCCGAGTAGCAGTTAGCAGTGCCATCAAACCAGCAAGCAAGCAGCAGTATTACAAAACTTGAACTTTTAATTAATAATTTTTCTGTGTTTGGTGGATATTTTTATAATGCGGTGTGCTGTAGGGGGATGTAATTCAGACAAGCAGTCTAAGAAAACACCTTTAGATAAAAATGTCAAATTTCATCGCTTCCAAAAAACTCTGATTTGTGCAAACAATGGTTACATGCTACAAAAAGAAAAGACAAATTTAATGTTAAGTCGGCTGCTGTGTGCTCCAAATATTTTTTACTACAAGATTAATTTAAAACACAAGCTCTTAAACTACACTCCAAAATGCTACCGTGGCCTAAAAGATAATGCTGTGCCAACCCAAAATTTATGTCAATTTAAAATAGCTTCAGTGCCTTTAAAAAGTCAGTTTAATCGTCAAATTTTAAATGAAAAAAGGCTAAAAGCTCAGTTTATTAACAATATCCTTGCAGAACCAGGAAATATGTAAGTCTTTTGTAGGTTTGTAGATTTTTTTTCTAAAGTAAATTTAATATAATCAGGGTCGAAACACCAACTGAAATTGCTGGTGGATTTAATGGTGATGGTTCAGGTGATGGAGGTACTAATAATGAAAATAAATTGGTGAAAGCTAATAGTTTGTCTCACAAAGGGTAATATTTTAAATGTTTATATCGAGTATAATATAGTATGTCAGACCAAAAGAAAAATTAATATGGCTATTTAAATAAACTGCTCGTCAGAATGGGGAGACCTACTTTTTTGGAGTGTTCCCCTCATTTCCACCAGCAGTTTATATACATAACTTGTATTTTAGAGTTTAAACCGAGGTTCAAACTGACCAGGAAAGAAATTTCATAGAACAATTGCAAAAAGAAATTGAAAGCCAGAGAAAGGAAATTCGAAAGCTGGAGAGTCAATTAGCTCAGACCTCTAGAGCAAATCAGATAAATAAACTCAGTCAGGAAAAAAGGATAAAATGGTCAGTTAGTGAAATTTCAAATGCCATTGCAGTGTATTCTGCAGGTGCTTGAGCATATCGACTCAGCCTAAAGAATAGCTACCCATATCCGGCTGTCTCTACTCTAAAAGAATGGGTACGAAAGATAAAGTTGGAGCCTGGTATTTTAAAAAATATTTTTAAAATTGCTGCATAAGCTGATATGTCTGAACGTGATCGCATATGCATTCTAATCTTTGATGAAATGAAAATTCGTACGGAATATGTTTATGACCAATCCAGAGATTATCTAATGCCTGCATTTAGTTACGTCCAAGTTGTCATGATCTCTGATCTGTTTAAGGTATGGAAGCAGCCTATTTTCTTTGATTTGTATTGCAGAATGGTGCCATCTCTATTGATCGAAATCATCAAATTTGTCGAAGACTATGGTAAATACTGAATAATTATTTGCTTAAAAACAGATTAATTATTAAATGTGTTTTAGGATTTCTTGTCGTTGCAATGGTATCAGATTTAGGTGGCGCAAATAGGGAATTACATAGAGATCTACATATATCAGCATCAAAGCCCTATTTTGAAAATCCTTCAACTAAAGAAAAATTTTTTGTTTTGGCAGATGTTCCACATCTGCTAAAACTAATCCGGAATAATTTTGTGGACTCGGGATTTTTAGTTAATGGAAAGTTCATTAACAAAGATATTGTGGAAAAAGTCATAAATGTTACAAACCTGTCAGATTTGAAAATCACACATAAAATTACACTAGAAAATTTAAACTGTGTGGGACCTAAAAGAGAAAAAGTGAAGCATGCCGCAAAACTATTTTCTCATACCATATCCTGTGCTATTTCAAGATGTGGGACACTAGGATATTTGTCAGAGAAAAATTGTGTAGAATGTTCCGAGTTTTTAAACTGGTAAGATGTTCTTTAAGTCATTGCTGATGTGTATGATTTTTATAAATATTTATTGTTTACCAGGTTAATGACTGGTTTAATATTTTTAATACGAGCATGATAGTCAGTGAACGTGAGTCAGTACTCACGTTCAAGAAATAAAGCATTTGGGTTAGCTCTGGACGTTCAAATGCCCATTTTAACAAAGATGAACAAAGTGATTTCCGAGATGAAGGTAGTTAACAGTAAATGCCAACTGCCATTTCAAAAAGGTAAAGTACATTTTTCAACCCTGTATAATTTATATTAATTTGTTTTTAAAAATTCAGGTATTCTCATCAGTAATTCAGCATTGCCACAGTTGCACGCTGACATACACCGTCGTTTTGGCATTAATTACCTGTTAACTAGGCGACTAAATCAAGATGTTTTGGAAAATTTCTTTGGGGTCATAAGATTAAAATATATACGACCATCCTACCTCATTAGAATTTAAATATAGGTTAAGGTCGTATATTTTGAGTAGGAATGAGGGGGCACATTCGGACTATTTAAATGTTGAAGTTGACGATACCCCGGATATTCCTCTCAATGGATCACTTACTTAGAAACTGAAGCCTTCACTTGATCGTCCACCAAGCAATGTAGAGGATAATCTTGAAGAATTAAATGAATTGGCCTACGATGAGTTAGAGAATTTAGCAGGATTTATATGCCATAGATTAAAGGATCCATCTCTGCAAAGCACTTCAACGCAGTCATTTTCATGGGTCAACCATTTGGATGAAGGTTATTTATCGAAACCTTCTTCCCTATTTATGAATTCTATTGAGGAACTAAACAGAGTATTTACTGAAATAAATAGCGATGGAGATATAAAGACTGGCCCCAATTTTATTAAAACCCTTATAACGAGGAGCCAGTCAATTGAATGTCCTGAGAAAGCCAAACGTCTTTTTTTTAGAGGTCGGATGTTTTTTCGCATCAGATAACTTATGTTATATCTATATTAGACACCCTGTATAAAAATAAATCACTCAGGTTATACAGAGAAGTATTGTCAGAAATCAATAATTATATTATCTTTTTAATAGCAAAATATTTTTTGACTACTAGAATTCCAACCATTGATTCCTATTTAAATAATATTAATTAATTCTGCATCCATCAGGACTAACATCAACTTTAAATATCCCAATATTTATTTATTAAATTTCAACGGCAAAGCCAATTTTACGATATAAATCAAAAGCAACATGACTAAATTACCAATTTCACTACTCAACGAGTGACGTAATGCGCAGTGCTAAAGCAAACTTGTTCACGGGAGCATATGGCCCTGCGAACGACCCATACAGTATTGCGTCAGCCACCATTAGTTAGTTTTCGTATGCCGACCAACAAAGATTTTACGGAGCGTTTTCTGTTTTCTTGTGGATAAATTTTGAAAAGAGGATCGAACGTAGAAAGGTATGTTACCCTCAAATAAATAGATTTAGTTTTTATTAATATGTCATTTTACTTCTTGTGATGTGTAAGTTTTAACCTATAAATATTGGGGCCAAAATTTTTCAGGCTTCGCATTTACATTGAATTGAAATTTAAAACATCCGGTAGTACACATTGAAACATATGCAGGTAGTACACAATGATACGTGTTTCATTGTGTACCATTATAATCATGCTATTCTGTCGTTTTTTTTTTTTATTGCAGGTATGCCATGGTAAGAAAGAAGAAAGAACGAACAAGAGCCAAATTTACAAGCGAACAAATGACGGCAGCCGTCCAATAGGTGTAAAGAAATGGAACTTCACTTCGCGTTGCTGCAGAGATGTTTGACATAAACTTTAGCACATTAAGGCGATATGTGATGAAAGAGAAAAATGACCCTAAAGCCAAGATAGAGCCAAATTATGCTGTTCGATTAGTATTTTCCTCAGAGCAGGAAAAGATTATGTGTGATTACATTAAGACCTGCAGCAAAATGATATACGGATTAAATACCCTAAAAGTTAGACAATTGGCGCACGAAATGGCTGCTATGCCAGAATCAATTACTATGCCAGAATCTTGGAAAACTAATAAGTGCGCAAGCAAAGATTGGTTACGGGCTTTTATAAGGAGAAATTAGAGCATTAGAAGGCCCGAAGCTTGCTCTCTATCGAGGCTTAGTTCTTTTACGAAACCTAATGTTGAACGATTTTTTTCACATTTAGAGCAAATATATAAAAAACACCAATCAGTTGTTCAAGATATCCGAATATATAATTTGGATGAAACGGCTACAACAACTGTCCAGCGGCCTCATAAAATAGTAGCACAAAATGGGGTTAAGCAGTTAAACCCGTGCACAAGTGCCAAAAGAGGATTACTAGCTACTACTTGTGCAATAATTCAAGCAGATGGAACATATTTACCGCCAGCAATTATTATCCCACGTAAGAAATTTAATAATCTCATGTTAAATGGAGCACAGCCAGGAACGTTGGGACTAACCAATCCAAGTGGCTGGATGACTGCAGACATTTTCACCCAAGTAATAGATCATTTTATTAACTATACTTCTCCTATGAAAGAAATTCCATGTCTATTAATATATGACAATCACGAAACACATATGTCTTTGGAGATAGCAGAAAAAGCAAAATCGAATGGCATAATAATTTTAACCCTGCCTCCACACACAAGCAACAAGATGCAGCCTCTAGATAAGTCAGTATTTTTTTCTTTCAAAAATTTTTACAACAGTGCAATTGATTCGTGGCTTCTTAACCATCCTGAAGTTCCTATGACATTATACCAAATTGCAGAATGTATCGGTATAGCTTACTCAAAATCTATGAGTCCTGAAAATATTATAAACGGTTTCAAATCTACAGGAATCTAGCCGTTTAACAAAAATTTTTTTATGGAAGCTGATTTTCTTTCATCCTTAATTACTGACAGACAAAAAGATGATTAAGAAAATGACGACACACAAAAAGAAATGGTGGTAATACAAGCTACCATTATTAATTATATATCGTCAATAAGCATTGCAGCTACATCCAGCGCTGATTTATCTAGTGCAACGAAAAATAGGGAATGTGGACTAGATGAGGAAAACTAATCGTTTGAAATAGCGTCGACATCAGAGAGTTCCTTTACTACGCCATTTGAGTTTCGAGGATTCCCAAAGGCTGCGCCCAGGAAAAATTCAAATCGAACACGAAAATAGAAAAGTGTTATTTTAACCAGCACGCCGGAACTGAAAGAGCTTTCTTACAAAACAGAAAAAAATAAAATCCCAAATATTAAGACAGTGAAAAAAGTAAAGCGAAATATATCAAAAGTTTTAGACAAGAAACAGTATAAAAAGGACGAACAAAGTAAAAAGAAAAAGACAAGTGAGAGTGAATCAGAAACGGAATCTGAAAGTTCAGAGTTACAGTTAGCGGACTCGTCGGATGATGAATTAACCTTAGCTGATCTCCAATATCATATGATGAAGGAACAGAAATATGATATGATTACTGCAATTTTAGAAGACTCATTTTATTAGTGAAATTTGAAAATAACATCCACTATGTCGCTACAATTTTGGAAGTCATAAATTCTAATGAGTTTAAAATTTCATATTTAAGAAGAAGTGCTAAGGTGTCCAATTCATTTTACTTTCTGGATGTTCCTGATATTCATACGGGACTGAAATCAGATTTCGTTATGTTATTGCCGAAACCTATAAATACAAAGAACAAAATGCTTTCTTCTTATTATAAATTTGGATTAGAGTTTAACAATATGATTGTACGTTGATATAAACGTAAAAACATAAAGATTTTTTGTATTAATATATTTATCCCAATGTGTTTCATTGTAAACTACCTAATGTTTCAAACTGTACCATTAGCGGTACACATTGATACAAATGCAGAAATAAATATTTTCAAATATTTCTATGTAATTAATTGTGTTTTTTTATTCAGTAACTGTTAAATTTTATAGGAATATATATACGCATAACGACATCTTAAATGCAGATTTTTGAAACGCTAAAATCGCACACTAGAGTGGATTTACTAAAAATTGTGTCAATGGGTACCACTCTCCCCTATTTAACGAGTCATTGGCGAGTTAAACTTTGTAGCGTATTGTATTGCTTTTATTTCCTTTTTTTTAGTATCACACTACTTTAATAGTTTTCATATTAAGCACAGTTTCCTTATTTTTTTTTTTAATTTTCCTTTTTTAAGTATTGTTTAAGGTTGATAAGTATTTTTTAAGTATTTAAGTTAAGTAAGTATTGTAAAGTAGGTTATTAAAACACACCGTTTAGTTTGGTTGTCATCTATTAATTAATTCGTGTTTGATTATAATAATCGTTATATGTATTCAATAGTAGCAATGTTCCACTTAAGCTATTGTCTAAACATTCAACAAATATTAGAATAACTAATAATGTACAGTGTGTTCCCTACACCTACCCTTTCTTAGAGAATGGACTTCAGTATGGCCACTAGTGAAGGAAATTCTGATTATAAAATCTAAAAACTGATAAGTAAAAGGTGAGAATACAACATATTTATACAATCTTAAATAATTACACAATTAAAATAAAACCAAACCATTTTTAAAGTAAATAAATCCCCATATTTTAAAACGAATGGAACGTTCCCAATTGTAAAATAAATAAAATATTTATTGACCTACATTTCTATGGTATGCTAAATTAATTACCCAAATATAAAATTATAAACAATAGAAATAGCTAAACATAATTGTTTACATTAACCATTAACCAATAAGTATAACAATATTTTGTTGAGTTGCACTTTGGTGTCTATTGCACTTTGTGTCCCTAATTCTACACTGAAACTTAAACTAAACAAAATTTACACCTACAATAAGCTGAAATAAACATTTTTACAGCGTGTTATTATATAGTTTTAGATAATTTTTATGTACCGTCATTTGCTTGTTTTTATAATTTTTAATATCGCAATTAACACCATTTATCTTGACAATAGTATAAGGTCCTTTGAACCACGGATCTAATTTTTGTCGTCCTTCGTTCGAAAGTAATACAAGATCACCTGATTTAAGAAATAATTCTTTTGAATTTTTAGTGTGGCAAATAGCTTTGCGATTTTCCTTTGCCTTTTCCAAATACTCTTTAGCTTTTTTATGCGCAACTTACAACCTATACCTAACTTCTTGAAAGGTGTATAGTAATGAGAAAAATTGCGTCCATATATCCCAGTCTGTACACGCATCATTAACATACATCCTCACGAACTGATTAAGAACACGATGATTTCTTTCACATCCGCCTATAGATTGACTATGATAAGCGGTGGACATGTTATGCGTAATGTTGAGTAGTTTAGAAAGGCTTTGAAATAGTTTATTCTTATATTCTGTCCCCAGATCTGTCCTGATGATTTTCATGGGTCCATATACAAGAATAAACTTTTCAAAAATTGCTTTGGCAACTGTGGACGCTTCTTTATTGGGTATTGGTTGTATAATGACGTATTTAGTTAGTTATAGCATAAGCATTTCCTAAATTCGACTTTTGGAATGGACCTATAGTATCAACACAAACTATGTCAAATGCTTTTTGAGGCGTTGGTGTTAATACTAGAGGCTCCATATGTCTCGCGGTTGCTTTATTTATTTGACATTTGTGACAATTTTTACAAAAATTCGCGATTTCATGAGACATTTTTCTCCATTTAAAAGAAGACTAACTTTTTAAGTAAACGTTTTTGTCCACAGTGACCTCCGAACAATGGGTCGTCATGAATTTTTTTAATTTCTTTGCTTGTGACCAATTCCTAAGAAGCACAATTGTAATATTTTGTATTATTTTATTAACTTTTTCTTTAAAATCATTTATAGTGCACTTTGTAAATATATTATTATTCATATATAATTTAATTTTTGAAAACTTGCAATCACCAGCCATTTTTTCTAGCTGAGACAATATTTGCTCTAATGCAAAATTGTCGTTAATGATTTTCAGTTTACCTTGAGCGCTCATTTTTCCTTTATAACTTATTAATATCTTTATACAGGGTGGTCCGGTTTCGATGGCGGAAAATTAAATGGCCGACGGAGAACGAAAAAATAATAAGTTTGCTATTATAAATAATATTCGAAAAATGATTCGTTAAAAAATTACAGGGTGTCAAAATTCTATTTAAAAAAATCATTTTTTTTTATTTTTCTTAAACCACTTTAGATATTTTAATGAAATTTGGCACGTTTAGACAGTTAATCAAGACGCATCTTTTTGTGCAAAAATTATTAATATTATTTACCAGTGGCGTGTGTGCGAGCCGATCTTCATCCAATTTTAATTAAAAAAATTATGCGCCGCTGTTTTTTTTTTAAATTTCTTTTTTTTATGAAATCCTTGTTTAATTTAAAATAAAAAACATCTCTTTACTTTTTGTCGTACGACACACCGTTTACGAGTAAAAATGCTGATTTATAAAAACACATAAAAGGATAACACATTTAATTCGTTTAAAAACAATAACAAAATAAAATCGATTAATAATTAAAGAAGTTGTTCAAAATGCAGCCCACCGACCTCAATACATTTTCTATACCGAGTTATTAAGGAGTTTATTGCAGCCAGTACCACAAAATTTTGATTTTCATGTCATTACATGCTTCCTGAATTCTTAAGATTAATTCCTCTCTGTTAAATACGGGATTAGCGTAAACTTTATCCTTAATGTCTCCCCAAACGTAAAAATCTAGTGGATTAAGATCCGGTGACCTGGGTGGTCGGGGTATTGGTCCAATACCATTTTGATCATTAATATCATTCCTCCCTAGCCGGCCAATCCACCATCGAGGGTAATTATTATTAAGTAAATATGGGGGGGGCTCCATCCAGTTGTATCCAACTTTCATGTCTTAAATTAATGGGTAAATCCTCAATGTAGTCCGGCAGACTATTATTTAAAAACTCCAGAAATAGTTGTCAGTTTAGCCTTGGAGGTAGGAAATGCGGACCACAAACATTATCACGAATAACGCCCAACCAAACATTAACGGAAACATTTTGAAACGATCTTGGCCGAATTGCATGAGGATTTTGTTGTGCCCAAACATGAATTTTATGAAAATTTATCACTCCGCGTCTTGTTAAACAAGACTCAAAGTATCTTGTGTAAAAAGTCGGGATTTTCCTCTGTTGAGTTTAAAAGCCACTGACAAAATCTTACTCTCTTTTCAGCATCACCAGGGTGTAAACCCTGAACAGGCTGTAGGTGATATGCATGCCTGTGGTCAGCGTGTAAGGTTCGCAATATTTGAGATTTAGGAATTTGTAGTTGTTGAGCTGCCTTGCGAGAGCTCAGCCTTGGATTATTATCAAAAGTACGCAGTACACGATTTTCATTATTATTTCTCTGGTTTCGGTATTGTTCATTATTACCACGTAGACCAAAGTTCCTAAAATTTTGATGTGTTCTAATGAACACGCGAGCATCTGGAATTCTTCTATTTGGATACCGTCTTCGATATTCACAAACTGCCGCTTCCGCATTTCCATCACAAAATCCATAACAAAAATGAATATCAGCGTATTCATTACTTGAAAAATGGATTTTTTACAATATTTTTAACAACACTGTTAACAATAGTAAAATTAATAAGTTAACCAACGCAATAATTTGACTTACTTAAATAATTAACTGTCATAACCGGCATATTATATTCATTATTTATTTGAATTTCTATTATGCACTTGCCGGCATTATTATATTCATTATTTATTTGAATTTCGAAATCAGATTCTTGTGTCTTTTTAAAAACCCAACAGAATAATTTAGTCTTTAATTAAATTTAGTATTTTCATATTTTTTGTTTAATAAAAAAAATCAGCATTTATAAAAAATTATTTTTTTACTCGCAAACAGTGTGTCGTACGACTAAAAGTAAAGAGATGTTTTTTATTTTAAATTAAACAAGGATTTCATAAAAAAAGAAATTTAAAAAAAAACATCATTTTTTTAATTAAAATTAATTAAAATTGTATGAAGATCGGCCCGCACACACGCCACTGGTAAATAAAATTAATAATTTTTGCCCAAGAAGATGCGTCTTGATTAACTGTCTAAACGTACCAAATTTCATTAAAATATCTAAAATGGTTTAAGAAAAATAAAAAAAATTGATTGTCTTAATTAGAATTTTGACACCCTGTAATTTTTTAACGAATCATTTTTCGAATATTATTTATAATAGCAAACTTATTATTTTTTCGTTCTCCGTCGGCCATTTAATTTTCCGCCATCGAAATCGGACCACCCTGTATAATTTTCATAAATTTTAAATTTCAGTAATGGTAATTTAATGACGTCAACGTTATTTAAGGTCTCAAAAATTTTAGGTTTAAAAATATTCTCATTGCATGGTTGCTTTTTTGTATTATTGTCCTCATTAAGTTTTTTATTCATTGACCTTGTTATAGCAAAAACAGAACTCTTACAATAAATTTCTTTAAGACTATTGATGCTTATTCTTGACAATGCGTCCGCACTGACATTATCCGTACCTTTAATATATTCAATATCGAAATTAAACTCTTTTAAATCTAAATACATTCGTGTTAATTTAAAGTTAGGATCCTTCATAGAGAACAAATAAACTAATGGTCTGTGGTCAGATTTGACTATGAATTTTTGACCATATAAATAGCACCTGAAATACTTAATAGCCCAATGAATTGCTGTTAATTCTTTTAAAATGGTTGGTTTATGGGATTCTCCTTTCGTGAACTTTCGGAAGCATATGCAACAGGGAGCTCAATTTCATTATTATTTTGAAATAGCACGGCACCGTATGCAATGTTTGATGCATCGGTCACCAATATGAATTCTTTAAAAAAATCTGGGTATTGAAGTACTGGATGACTAATTAAGGAATTTTTTAGAAGATTGAATGAATTGTCGCATTCATCTGACCATTCGAACTCAGCATTTTTCTTTGTCAGCTTGTTTAGTGGATATGTAATAGTTGCAAAATTAGGAATAAAGCGGCGATAATAGTTGCAAAATGCGACGAATCGTTTAACCTCGTCCGATGAAAGTGGAGTTGGGTATTTGCTGACTATATCATATTTTGATTCGTCGGGCAAAATACCTTTGTCTGTTATTTTATGTCCCAAAAAAGTTACTTCCTTTCTGAAAAAATTACATTTTTGTGGATTTAGTTTTAAATAATATTTCCTGCAAGTGCTAAAAACATCCCTTAAATTTTCTTAATGATGATCCTCAGAACAGCCAATTACAATTAGATCATCCATGTACAAAAAAGCCTTTTCTGGAGTGATACCTGCAAAAGCTAAAGACATCATTCTGTGAAAACTGCTTGGACTAACGGATAATCCAAACGGAAGTCTTGTGAATCTAAAAGAACCTGCATCGCTGCTAAAGGAAGTAACGTCCCTTGATGTTTTATTAAGAGGAATTTGATGAAATCCAGACATAAGATCTACAACCGAAAACCACTTAGCTCTGCCAAGCTGATCCAAAATATCGCCAATACAAGGAAAAGGAAATTTATCTGCCACAAGGGCCTTATTAACACAACAAAAGTCTATACATAATCTCCAAGCTTTTTTACCGTCTGCGCTTTTTTTAGGTACTAATCATACCGGACTATTATATTCCGACACCGATGGCTCGATAATGTCATTACGTAGCATTTTCTGAACTTGCATATTTATTTAATCTTTTAAAACTTGTGGTTGTCTATAATTTTTTATATACACGGGTTTATTACTACATACTTTTAAATCTTGCTTATAAAAATTATTTACCGTTAACTTATCCGTTTTTAAATCAGATATATCTGAATATTCCTTGCACAACTCGAATAGATCAGTCCTAACAAAATTTGGTACATCCTAATTAATTTCAGACATAAGTTGACTATGTCGGTTTTTAGTTTCCAATTCAATTTTATAAATATTAAATTCGTGTAAGCTAATTATTTCCAGCTGTGGTAATTCAATATGTAAACTACTTCGATACAATTGTTCTTGCGATAAACACACCTGACACAATTTCCTTATTAATCACCACGGCATCCGATTTCAAACTTATTAATTGATCAACATGTCTAATTACTTCGCACCTTGGTGGAATATAAAGAATATTATTTTCTAAACTATCAAAAATAGAAATAATTTTTATTGTACCATTTTTTAATTTTAAAGTCGTGGTCCACTGCGAATAATCTATGACAGCATGATATTTAACCAAAAAATCTCTCCCCAATAATCCATCACTGGGTATTGGAAAGTCATCATTAACTATGTGAAATTGATGATTAAGTGCAAATTGTTCATTAAAAATATTTGTCTTGGTAGTTCCTAAAGCATTTGTTATTCCATTAGTTACCCCTTTTATTTTACTTGGATTGGAACAATTTAACCGTTGATCAAGTCGTACCTTTGTTTTCTTAAAGATCGATATATCTGCGCCTGTATCTACTAAATGAGAATTTTTTATTCCTGTCATTTCAATATCCAAAAAAACAAAATTTGACAAGGACAAGTTAAAGGAATATACGTTTTTTACTGATTCATCATGTCCCCCAACACACGGTTCTGCTAGGGGTCCATTTGGTTTCCCGAATCGTTTTTCTTGGTCATAACGCGCACGTTATTTCTGGACGAGTTATTGTTATCATTGGAATAGTTATTTCTGTTATAGTTATTATTTCCCCGATTATTATTGAAATTATTACCTCCACGGGTATGGTTATTAAAATATCCACGATTATTATGGTCGTTGTTACCATTTCCACAATTGCTATTGTTGTTAAAATTTCCACGATCGTTATAATAATTATTGTAAAAATATCCACGGTTATTACCCCTATATCTTCCCCGATTTTGATAATAGTTATTATTATCCTGTTGGTTTTCAAAATAATTTCTCGGGCTGTAATTTCTTGGTTGGTTAAAACGCGTAGAATATCTGTCCGTCCTGAGATGAAAGATACCATTGCTATTGCTTGCGGCCGTTGAGGAATTAACAAATTTGATCATGACCTCCTGAGTTATCGAAAAAGTCCCGGCTTCCATGATGAGTTTAGCTCTTTTATTATTTGCATTTTGAGTAAGTGCACGAATTATAGTTTCAACCGTGTAATTTTCAGCCACTTCAGAAGGTACTCCTTCATTTATATATGCTTGCTTTAATTTACCTGCCAACTCCTCAATTTCCGAAGCGTAGGTTACTCCATCTTTATTGTTTTGTTTACAATTTGATAGTTTTGCTGCTAATAAACGAGTACTTTCTTTCTTTATTCCCGTCCTAAGTTTAAGTATTATTTTGTCTAGAGTTCCCTCATTAGTTATTAAATCTCTAGCTTTACCTGTCAGACGTGTTTTTACTAACGCTACCGCATTATCACGAAAGTCATTTGAGTTTTGTTTTAGCAACTCTACCGCATCTAAAAATGATCTAAGGTTATCAGGTGAACCATCAAATTAGCTCGGAAGAAGCTTGCTAGCAAAGTTTTAAAATTCAATTGGCGTTAAAGGCATTGTTTCCGTTTCAGTGTTTACCTCAAGATTTACTTTTTCTTCTTCGTCTGTATCGTTTGATTGTTCCTCCTCAACAAATTCCTCAACTAAGACCGATGGATCTGTTTTTCCAGATATATTGACGGGTACTTTATAATTTACTTTTAAAACCGTAAACGCTCTAATTACCTTATTCCTAACTTTATTAAATTGTTTTTTGCAAAGGCTCTGCTCTAAGAGATCGAAAGAGTCCCAATGGTTGGTAAGAAAAACGCTGAATTCATTAAATAACTTAACTAACTGATCGCGAACATCATCAAGTATAACTTTATTTTTAGGTGTATCTTTTTTTAAAACTCGCTTCGCTTGATTTACGATCTGACTCCAAGTCTGATTAATTTTTGTTAATTCTAAAGTTATCCAAGGTATTAACTTTTTAGATTTAGCTGTTATATTAATTTTTTCATTTGCAAATTTAATAGCATTTTTAGGGTTATTCCTGAAACATCTTTAATAAATAGATTCATCTTTAATTAAATGGATGTTTAATTATAAACATCATTCCATTGAATTAATTTTAAGTTTGTATTTAATTTATTATAGTAAATATAAAAAGTAAGCTGGTTATTAGTGAACATTTTAATGTAAGGTTTAAAAAAAATTATTTATAATTTTATGCGAAATATAAAGAAATAAGTAATGAATTCGAAGTAAGTAAAGATTAAGAGTTTAGTATACTGTTGGTCCCTTAATACAGCTTATAAGCGCATGTTTTGACAAAATATTTTGTTACATAGATAAACTAATAGTTAATAAATCTATTCATGTGTGTGACTTTCTAAAGATATTTCATCATCTACCTTATATCTAATATTGAATTAATTTTTAAATCAGAAATATTCAATTAATTTGTAATTTTATAAGTACTTATTATTTTGAGATTAACGAGTTTGTTATCTTTTAAAAGAAATCTTATGTAAGGTCTACTGAGTCTCATAAGAGGTTAGTTAAAAATATATTTTCTACTAAATACATTTTCTACTCTTGAAAATTACATCGTGTACTCTAAACAATTTTTAAGGAATCCAGTATATTCAAATCAAATATCTAAAAAACAGTACTCATAGGCATAAAATTTACCTTTAGCTTTATATAATATATTACTTTCTCCAATCTCTATAGATTCCTATTATCCGTTTCCGCTATCCAGCGCTCAACTGAAATCCAATCAAACTTTTACTTTTAATTTGCTACACGTGAAATCGAGTCCAAGCATGTCGTACTTTTGAGAGGAAAGTTAAGGCGGGTCCAAAAGTTTGTTTCTGGCACCGAAATTACTTCTATCAGGCTTACCAGTTCGTTGTTACCTGAACCATGTTAAACTTTATCCCGCACATCCAACTTTTCTGCTATTAGGCACGAATTAATTTTCATCCGACCACGATGCAATATAAAACAAGCTTATTTTAATTAGAATGTTTTGGTTTTGTAGCAAAATTATAACTATTAGAAAAATAAAAAATATATAAATTAGTTATTAAATATTTCTAGGTTAGAAGCATTAAATAAGTCAAATAAATTAAGTGGGATTAGACTTGACAAGTTAAAAATATCTTATATTTTTTCACAAAGTTTGTTGTTTTAAGATTTATTGAATTTTATATATTTGTATACATATAATACTATTGCAATAAATAGATGGCTAAATCTGGTCCTAAGTAATATAGCATTTTTGGTTCTTTAAACATGATGTGATATTATATTATATAGGGTATTAATCTGAAAAGTTTTAATGCAAACATACATATCTGAAACTAAAAAAGTTTGCAATTTGATACAATTGTTATACAGGTAGATGGAACTACAACTACCATATTTTGGTTATAGGATGAGACACAATGCACCCAACCCAACTCTAAAATTTTAAATGGCATAACCCCTTTTAAAATACCTTAAAATAAAGGTCCTTTGGAATGGTATTCATCTGCATAAAACATTTTTCTATATTTTATGCAGAATCAAAGAAAGGTATAAGTTAAATAAAATAAACTCTCTTTTTATTTAACTGGATATTTGAAATGCGTTTTATTTTAGGCTAAACAAAAGTATAATATCTAATACTTTATTTATAAAGTATTAGATCCACTACGACATGAAAATATGGTATGTCTTATATTAATGATATTTAAGTTCCCTCTATTTCGATTAAAGAAGGTCTGACAAGACTTGAAAACCTTCTAAAACTCCTGAGACAATAAAAAATGACTCTACCATTAAGTAAATATCATTTCCTGCAATGCCAAATTTCTAGCGAAGGAATTAACCCAGGAAAAATTAGAGCTGTAGCTGAATTTCCTATTCCTAAAAGTGTCCATGCAGTTAGGCAATTTTTAAGACTAATTAGGTACTTTCGAAAATTTAAACTCATATCAAAAAATAAAAAATAAAAAATTTAAACTCATATCTCTTCTTACTCGAAAAGATTCAATATTGACATGTGGTGCAGAGCAAAATGAAGCATTTAAAACCCTAAAAAAAAGCTTGTTGAAAAACCGGTGTTAGCAATATATGATCGAAAGGCTAGAATTAAAGTACACTGTGATGCAAGCAAAGTACGTTTAGGAGGTATTCTTTTAGAGCAAAATGATGGTATTATTAAACCAGTACAATATTTTAGCAGAGCTACGACAAACGAGAAACAAAAATATCATTCCTTCGAACTTGAAACCTTAGCTTTTATGAAAACTTTGAGGAAATTCCGAACTTACCTTTTAGAAAAGTAAATCAAAATAACTTGGTAAATTTTAAAGCTGCGACAGATTGTAACTCCTTACGATACACATTACTAAAAAGAGATCTTGTTCCCAGAATTGTAAGATGGTGACTTACTATTCAAGATTTTGATATCAATATTAAGTATACAGGTGGAACAAAAATGAGCCATGTGGATGCTTTAAGAAGAGATCCAGTGCAAATTGCTCAGGATCTGCTTAATGTCCAAATTGTAAATATTGAAGAAAGTGACTGAATCCTTTCCGCCTCAAGGATCAAAAATGTAAAAAATTGATTGAAATTCTATTTAAAGATGTAAAAGAAAGATAGAGACATAAATATTTTTACCTTAAAAATAACCGTCTACCGGAAAAATTCATCAAGGTGATCACTGGGTTATTCTAAAAACAGCGCGTCGAAGAATATTGCTTTATTATCATGACGATGCGGGGCATTTTTCAGTTGATAAGACACTGGAATCCAAAAAGTCAAACTATAAGCCTCCCCAATCTCTCAAAATATAGAATATAGCCTCAAAAAAATACCCATTTATTAATGGCTGTTAATAGTATCACTAAGATTTCATCTTTTAAGGCAACACAAAAACTGCTCCTGTGATAAAATTTCTTAATGAAATATTCGACATGTTTGGAGTATGTCGTAGAATAATTTGTGATCGTGGCACCGCATTGACAAGTAAAGCGTTTAAAGATTTTTGTCATGAGTTAGGTATCAAGCAAGCTTTATGTGCTACTTTCACACCACGAGCGATAGACAGGTGGAAATAATGAATCGTACCGTTCTTTCTGCTCTCATGTCATTCGTGGCTGACGAAACACGATGGGATGAATCCATTAACAAAGTTAAATTAGGAACAAATTCCACCATAAATACTACTACTGGAAAAATTCCCTATAAAAGTTACCATTCAAGAGGTGTTACGGATGCTTTCTTGATGGCAGAAGTATGCATGGACGAGCTTACTAATGTGAATCAGTTAGGAAATGAGGTCTCAGAAAAGATGGCGGTTAGGCAGCGCTATCAGAAAACGTATTATGATCAAAAGCATGCTTTCTCAAAAACGTTGGAAGTTGGACAAAACGTATTGGTTAAAAAAGCAAAAGGATTGTATGATGGCGAAAGTCGAAAGTTGGAACCGAAATATAAAGGTCCTTTTGTAGTTACGAAAGTTTTTGATAATGACTGTTACATGGTTGAAGAACTGTCTGGTTTTAAGGGTTCTAGAACGGCTTATACCGGATTATGCCCTTTAAAAGGAATAAAATTATTCATTGCGAGAGTTTCTTCTGATCAGAATGACTTTTGTAGTGAATAGTCGGTTTAATCTTAGACCAGTGATTTAACGATTTTATTTTTATTTATTTTAGATAAGCCCTTCACGAGGGCGTAAAAATCTGTAGGTTGGCCGACTGTAATAACCAAGGGTACAGGGGGTATAGAAAAGGCACAGGTAGTCTGATGACCGTCATAAGGTTTGGTTCTGGTGGAAGCGGCGGCGGAAAACGGATGACGAAACGGTGATACGGAGCGTTTAAATGTTTCATCCTGATGTTTTTAGTAAACGTATTGCGATTACAAATTTATTTAGTTCTCTGCTAGATTTTAAATAGTAAAGATGACAAAACGTATTGCATTAATTTTGTTAGTAGACAATGAAGAATATGATTATGTGCATAATGTGCTAAGAAAAAGGAAAAAAAAAGAAAACCTATACCAAAGAAGGCAAAATGAAAGATATAAAAATATTTTACTTGACAGCCATTTAAAATTAATCGACAAAATGTTTAGACAAATCTTTAGAGTAAACTGCAGGCAGTTTGAATTAATTTTAAGTCTTATTGCTAATGATCTTAAAACATCTGCAACGAACTTCTAAAAAAGTCCTATCTCAACAGAGAAGAAATTAGCTCTTTATTTGAGGTAAGTAACCACCTTTTCGCTTTTTATACATAGTGTATTTAAATGCTTTTACTTTTAATGAAACAAAACAATGTCTCTAACAAAAAATCACATCAAATATTTACGTAATTTACAGGTTGGTGAATGTATTTCCTATTGTAAATTGTGGCCTATTATCATCGGGGCAATTAACATGATGCTTAAATTGAGTTTTGTAATAAAGGTGCTATATTGGTATAATGATTCAGATCTGACTGAATTTCTTTCCTTTTAAAAAATAGCGCAATATTTTAAGGTTGAGATTCTTGTTGTATAAAAAGTAAATTTTGAAGTACTGTTCGGTTGCTCTCCCAGACTACTTTCAATAAAGTTTTTATTTTAGCTTGTGCTCTCATGTCTTTACTGTTAAGGCAATACTCTGGTAAAAAATCAACGTCATCTTCTTTGTTGCATTTATCTGAAGGTATCTTTATTCTGTCATTTTATCTTCCTTTATATGCATCTATCTTTTGCTTAGGCCTCTTTACAGTGGTCTGCTCTGGAGTTTCAGATCTAGACGTGCTCGCAAATGCTTGAGAATTTCTTGAACAGAGTAAGCTTGGAGCTGGTGCTTGCACTGGAGACTGATCTATTGTTAAGTCCCAGACTGTTCTCCTCAATATCTTCTGACAGTAGTTAAAGAACTAAAAGCAATATTAAATTAATATACCTTATATTTAAATTTAGTAAAATATATTTACCGCCGCTCATTTTCTACCGTACTTAAAAACTGTATGGAAAAAAATAATGGAAAAGAGGCCTCTTTACTTTGGCAGAAGCTGAACTGCTAGTGTTCAATTTTGACTTCCATTTTATCTTTTTTTCCGTAGTTGTCCCGGATGCTTTTCCATCGATTTTTTTATTTCTCTTCTAAAAACAATATACATTATACAAGTTGAATAAATGTTTTAAGTATACTATATTGTTTTATATTATACACTGTGTTTAAATTAAATAGAACGATTTACGCATCTGGAAATGGGATCTAAAAAAATTATGTCTTCAAAGTTTTATTATAAGCTTTAATTTTTATAAAGAATGACTTTTTTTAAAAAATGAAATTTTTGATCTATTTGTCCTCTTACCTACCACATCACTGGACATACTGTATATTTATATCATATTTTCATATTTTAGATTTATGGCTACTGGGGAGTCCCTAAGGTCGCTAGAATTTGCTTTCAGAATTTCACACAGCTACATCTCTCAGATTATTCAACAAACTTTAGAAGCATTATGTAATAGACTGATTCCAATATTCCTTAAACCGCTTACCAAAGAGAAGTTAAAAGAATGTGCTATTCAATTTTAGAAAAAAAATGAATTTTCCTAACTATTTAGCTGCAGTTGATGTCAAACACATTAGAAAAGTTTGCCCAAAAAATGCAGGGTCTTTATTCTTCAATTATAAAGACTTCTTTTCAATTTTTCTCCTTGCTTTGGTAGATGCCAATTACAAATTTTTATTTGTCGATGTTGGGGCTTACGGAAAAAAAGGCAATAACACCTATATTTTTACGTTCATTTGTTGGAAAGCAAATATATTCTGGAAAACTATTTTCACCAGATGCCGTTCTACCTAATTCAAATAAAATTTTGCCTCATATTTTAGTTGGCGACGAAGCATTTAGACTTCACAGACACTTATTGAAACCATACAGTAGACCAACTGCAAGATGCGACCAACGAAAAATATTATTTAATTCCCGATTATCAAGAGCAAGGCGAGTGTCTAAGAACAAATGCATTCTCTGACATTCTCATGACTACTCGCCCAAATTTTTAGGATTTTTTTTTTACACCAATTGCAGAAAAATTTGTAATAAACTAGTTATGGTCATATGTTGCTAGCACAATATACTCTGAGATGCTTATTTAGAAAACACAACACGCTCTTACTATGAGTATGATGAGAAGGCCGAAGAGTCTACATCTTTTTGTACTTTACCCAGAACAGGCGGCTTTGCGAATGCTGATGGTCCTAATGTACGAGAGCAGTTTATGATGTTTTATAATGAACAGGGAAAGGTTGATTGGCAAGTAAACCATATTTCGAGAACAAAATCCACATGAAGAAAAAAATTACTTTAGACATAATGCACCTATTGTAGTATGATAGATTATTTTAATAAACATATGCTTATTTCGTTATTACTAGACTTACTTTAGAATTTTACCTATAAAAATTAAATATTAATAGGTGAAATTTAAATTTTATATTTTAGCACAAACTTTTATATGAATTGTAACTCTCAAATACATATTTATTTTACTTACCCGGTTTTCCTAGATTTTTCGCTATTTCTTTCCATATGGCATCTCTAATATTTATATCTTTTAATGCAGCATTATACAAAGCTGTATAGTCTCTTACATTTTCAATGAGCTTTTCATCGTCTTCTGGCGAAAACTTTGAGAAAACCATGACAGATATTGTCACGCGTGCAGCGGCTATACTGCTATCAAAGCAGACAGTCCACATATGCCGACTGACGAACGTCGCCGAAAACGAACGCTCCGCCTTTACTGGAATCGGTCGTAGTACATTGTATTGAAGAAGTGCAAACGGACAAACGTAAGGCCTCTTTCAGACGCGGAATAAACTCCCCGACACGCATTTTTGGCGGGTTTGCCCGTGCCCACTGTAGCTTGCAGACAGCCCACATTTTTGTAAGAGTGACCCGCGGACTTTGCCGCGTCACCAGTGTTGTATATTCATTTATCCAGTATGGATCGAGACAGAATTCGTCTCCTTTATCTCTTGTATCTACGCAAAAAGAAGAGAAATAGTAGACGTGTACTCTGTATTCATCCATTGATTGCTGACAAAACTAAGTTTGGAGCATTTTACACCCTATTGAATGAGCTCAGGAGGATAGCTTAAAATTTTTTAACTACTTTCGTATGTCAGGAATAACCTTTGACGAACTACTTTACGAATTGCATGATAACTTACTTCGAGAGGACACTAAGATGAGGGATTCCATTAAACCAGTGGAGCGGCTTGCTGTGGCCATAATGTAAAGTAAAACAATTCTTTATTTAGTAGTAATTGCTTTATTGTTTCATTATTTCGTTTCAATGCTTACTTTGAGGGGTATCAGATTAGATATGATTAACAGAGGAATGTGAAAAACTTATATCGAGGATGGAACTTTATTTTGATATATCGGAATATACTGAAGGATCTGGTGACTGAGCATTTAGTGATAGTAATGTATGTTGTATTGCTGGCTGCGACGTATTTATGACATTATTGTAGGTTAATGCCAACCGAACATTTTATAACATATTTGGTGCCTGAGACGTTAATGTGTGCGGCCTACTTGATAGGTGACTCCAGTTTGAAAAATTGGTTTGACATGGAACAGGTGCTTGCTCGAAAATGGGCATCACTTGTTTACGAGAGCAAAATGGAAGATTTTCCCGCACGGTTCCTTTCAATATGCTGGATAACATTCAGTACAAAAGACTGAAACTGCAAGATCTCATCTTCACTGAAGTCTTTTAGTGACGGAAGGACTGCTTTCAAAAATGATAAATGGCGGTCTTCTTTTTTGGATAATTCATCGAGGATTTCTCTTTTCTGATCTATTTTTTTTCCTTTTAGGTGCCACTTTAGGTGCCATATTTAGGATTGTTGTTTTGTAGTAGTTTCTGCAGTACCATTTGGATTTTTTTGTCACTCGCAGCGCTTGTCGATGGACCTTCAGTAATCCAGCTGTCGTCATTTTCTCTTGTCTCGTTATCCAGGCTCTCAGGCTTGTTATTAACATCAAAGCTAGACTCAGTTTCCCTTGTGACTAAAGTAGACTTTAAAAAAGAGAGCTGCTCGGAGAAAATGTACTTTTGGCATGTCTTGGCTGCTAAACTGCTCTTTCCTTTCAATTTTTTCAGTGATTTTATGTACTGATCTTTATTATTTTTCCACTTTTTAATAAGCAGTTTTCCTGAAACAAAAGAAAAAATGTTTGTTATAACTAATATGATATACATACATAAAATTACTGTTTCTGTTTATTTCGAATTTTGCAGCTTAAAAAATGCAATACCAATAAAAAAGTAATAAATCATAAATTTTAATCAAAATTAGAGTTTATATATTTTTTATTGCAGGTATCTAGCTAGTGGAAACACTTTCACAGATTTATCCTACAGCTACAGAATTGATATCTCTACTATTTCGGGAATTGTTAAAAGCGTCTGTACCAGCATGTGGACTGTAATGAAAAATGAATGCATTCCACAGCCAACAACCGAAAAACTGAAAGAGATCGCCAATGAGTTTGAAAAGAGGGCCAACTTCCCGCACTGTGTCGATTGCGTTGATGGGAAACACATTCGAGTGATCAAACCTTAGCACACTGGATCACTGTGCTTTAACTACAAGGAATATTTTCCTATTGTCTTGATGGTGATAGGTGACAGTCAATATCGATTTGTCTATGTAGATATTGGCTCCTATGGAAAAGAAAGTGATCCTACTGTATTCAGTAACTCATCTTTTTGGAGGGCAATTACGAGCAGAAAGCTAAATCTACCGAATCCCGAACCTCTACCAAATGAGCAACAAGATATAATTCCATATGTTTTAGTAGGCGAAGAGGCTTTTGGTTTGCATTATCATCTAATGCGCCCCTTTCGAGGAAATATGTTAAGTGTCAAAAAACCTATATACAATCACCGTTTGTGCAGAGAAAGAAGGTTCGTAGAGTGTACCTTCGGTATTCTTTCAAATAAATGGAGAATTTTTCATCGACCACTTAATGTCGTTTATTTTTGGAGATGGCAACATTAATCACTCAGGCATGCTGTGTGCTTCATAATTTCATTAGAGACATAGATGGCTACGTATTCCAAGATACTTTCACTATTACAGGATTCCAAGATAGCCCTAAACAACCGCAAATGCAGCGTGGGAACTTGCAGGCGAAAAATGTACGTGAAAAATTTGCTGAATACTTCATGAGTAGCGAAGGATCAGTACCATGGCAAACGAACAAGATATAAATACCTATCTACATATAAATGTTTAATTACTTCACGCTGTTATTAGACCGAAATAAACATACTAAAAAAGTTTACCTGTATAATATTACTATAATATACCTACTACATACCTAATCATTTGACTTTAATTTGATTTGAAACTAGGACACCATTGAAAACCTTTAAACAAGATATGGAATGTTAAAGTATACAACTTTCTTAAACGGATATTTAAAGTTCAAATAATTTTTAAAACTTGCATGCCCCTTAGAATATTTTGATGTCTTTAATGCTAATAATAATATGAAATATTATAACTTACCATATTTGTTTTTATCTAAATCTGAAAAGATTTCCAATTCTGAATTTAAAGCCACGCATATTTCACTCCACGCTTCTGTTGTGCACGTTCTTGATTTATATTCTATTGACTTATCCCACAGTATCGGTCGTTCTTGAACTAAGGATATTAACAATTCCGGGTCAATCTCTCCATTCATGTTTATCAAAGGACGGCCCAGCGTCTAAATGAAACTAAAACCTACAAATAAATAGATAGGCGCGGACCGATCTTCGCGACGTGTGAAGATACGCTTTTATTCGTATGTATCATACATACAAACGCGGGTGCGCGGACTGAAGGGAACCCGCGTGCATTTTGTCCGCGTACGGGTGTCACCCGCTACTCGTTTCGTGTGAAACATTACATTAAGTAATAGTTGCTAGTTGTTAGTTGAGCGGACCCGCGCAAAGATGCGGGCGCGGGATTGACCCGCTTCGTCTGAAAGAGGCCTAACGTCTGTCCGTCGCGGGCTTACGCTTCAACAGGAACCAGACCATTAAGGCTGAAACAGACTGTTATCACGTCACGTGAGCTCACGTGCTATTACGTTGGCATGATTCAACCGTGATAGCATGCTTAGAAATACACTGCTATCATGCACGTACAAAATTAATCGGAGAACTGGGACAGTTTTTCTTTGATTCCAGTTTTTGTTTATGTTGTGTGCTTCTACTGCTTCTTAATTTTTAATTATGGAAAGCGCTAGCTCAGTCAGTTCTTCGGACTGGGAAGAGGAAATAGAAACTGTGGCTGCTTTTATCGTTGTCGAGGAAGAAAATTAAAAAAGGAAGAAAGCATGGGTTCATGATATAAACACTAAAAGAAAACAACTAAGCGAATTTCATCGATTGGTTCAGGAATTAGAAAATGATCTAAAACGTTTTCACATGTATTTTCGAATGACCAAGCAAGAATTTGATTTTTTACATGGACTAATTAAAACTGATATACAAAAACAAAATAATTATAAAAATATTTATATTTATATCATTGATATTCTGTAATGGTATTAACGTATTGTGTAATATAGGGGAAGGAAACCATTTGAAACAATAATTTTCCGCATTCTCTGCTGAATTTGAATAATCGCTTACTTGGCTTAAATTGTCTGAAGGTAGATTAAACGGTTCTAAGCTAGGCGATAGAGATGACAAATATGACTGCTGTGGTATATGTTTGTGTTGGATGGGCGTTGGTCGATGTGAAGTTTAAACAAATGATTGTTCATTGCACTTTATTTCAGCCAATAGCACCGAATTGCTCAATGCAAGCTTAATCCGCGCCTGTTCGCACTTTTGGCAATTGTTTAGTGATTTTAGACATGCTCAGAAAAACATGTCGGTGTCGTCCATAGTTTCTAAAACACTAATCACTTTAGGTACTTTATTTGTTTCCTTGGTCTTTTCCTCATATTGGCGTTTTCTTAAAGAAGCACTTTTCTTTAAAATTCGAACCATTTCTTGTGTAGGAGTATCAGTTCGTTGTTTTTTATTGTTGTTTTGTGAGAGTTTTACTTCTTTGGAACGTTTTTTAACGGATTCTCCTTCAGCTGCTTTTTCATCACCAGCTAGGTTGTCCTGATCGCCTCTTTCCTTCTCTGCATCTAAATCGATATGACGGTCCGACTGACCAGATATACTTCCCTCTGCTCCTGACCCTTTGAACAGATCTTCTGGCTCAGTTATTAAACTGACAGATGCCTGAGATTCGTTTAAATTGCTGTATGTCCTGAAATAGAAGCATATCGTGTAAAATCGAAACGTGTGGTTTCTATCTAATGATTTTATACTTACTTTCGAGTTTCTAAAAAAGGTGTAATGAAGGACATTTGTTGCTCATATTTCCAGAGTGGTTTCTTTTTGAAAGCCATGCCAGTTTTCGTTTCATCCCGCCGTCTATTTCTTGCATTACAAAAAGATCTTCTTAGATTGTCCCACCGTTCTTTAGCTTTATTCCCTGAAAAACAAAAAATGTAAACACTACAAATAATATTTATACAGTTCTTTTTGTTTCAGATTTTTGGCGACAGGATATTTTTTTAGAAGTATTGGCTTCAATTATAGACTGCGATTTAGTACTGTACGAGAAATTGTGAATGAAGTTTGTACTGCTATATGGAAAAGGCTGGGACCAATTGTAATGCCGCCACCCACAGAAGAAACGTGGAAAAGTGTTGCAGCGAAATACAAAATAAATGTGGAATTTTCCAAATTGCATTGGATTCATCGATGGCAAGCACATTAATATCCAGTGCCCTATTAATGCCGGATCTACATATTACAACTATAAGGGAAGGCATTTTATTGTATTATTAGCATTAGTTGATGCCGATTATAAGTTTATAGCCATCGATATTGGCCCCTATGGCAGGAACAGTGACAGTGGGATTTTTTCTAATTCAGCAATTGGTATAAAATTACAGAATAAAACGTTCAATGTGCCAGAATCGACACCTCTAGTAGAAAATGGGCAACCACAACTATATGTTCATTTGGCACTCTAGCTGCATGATGGAGATGTTTCCGGAGGTACTTAGAAGTGCAACCAGAATTTGTAGATAAAATCGTCCTTGCATCGTGTTGCCTGCATAACATGTTATGCGCAGACAATGAATTTGAAGCAGATATTGAATCACTTCGACTTTCCGATTCAGCTTTATTGAATTTGGATCCTCTAAGAAGAAATAGCACTCGCGAGGCTTTTCAAGTTCGAGACAATTTTAAAGAATATTTCAATTCTGGTAGTGTTGTTTGGCAAATTAATAGTATTCGTAAAGGAACAATTCATACATAATAACTGTAAATTTTACAAATTTTGTTTGACACATTTTAGATATTTAATAAATAACCCAAATGTTTTACAGTAATTTTAATTTAGATATTTTCTTTAAACCTTTTAAGTTAATATAAAGAATGAATCATACATTATTGGTATTTTAATTTTTTTTTTAAATCATTAAAATTACAGCAAAAACCGGTAAAATAATGTGCTTACCTGGTATTTCTAACTCCCTTCCAATTTCCTTCCAAGCTGCTTGGCGAATATATTGATCGCGATATTCAGACAATCCATGATTGTATAACACAGCATATTCTCTCACTTTTTCTATCAAAATCTTATCCATTTTTATATAAAAACAACAATTTGGAGCAAAACCGGCTAAGCGTGTGAGCTGACACGAGACGAAAATGTGTGGATTTGCAGAAAATAAGCGCATGCTAGCACGCGTGCTGTCGGCGATGTAACGTGATACGCATGAGGTGACTTCAGTGTGATTCTGATGCATTAAAATACTATGTAAAACGGCGCTCGAATCACGTCGCCGAATCACGTGAGCTCGCACCCAGCTCATCTTGGTTTTCCCGGTGAACTACCGCGAGAGTATGAAAAATATCTTCCCGGCTAAAAATAAAATTGTCTTGACAAATCGGCCTATGAATTATTATATGCCTCTTTATTTTTGTTCTCGGTTTATAATATAGTTATTTTTTACGAAAAAAAATGTGTTTAATTTAGAAAATGCTTTATACTTCTAATAGCAAAAACCTAACGTAAAATTATTTTTCTTTAGTATTAGTTATGACCTAACGGAAACCCACCTTAAGAAAAAGTAATTTTTGCACTAAGCTAGCTAGTCTTATTAGACGATATGAAGCTGTCATCTTGCAAAGCCTCGGGGTATTATCACCGCTACATCCACCGCAAAAGCTCGCTTACCGTTGAGAGGAAACGGCGCTGCGCCAAAGACAAATTAGAAAACTTTATGAATAATAGATTTGTCTTATTAACAGAGGGTGAAGTTTACGACAGATTAATAGTGCCGGGGTGACTACGAAATTGTGTATGTTTTATTCAGGAAGGTGTATCGCGAAGAAATTGGAAACGTAAAGTGACAAAAGGTAAAAGAAATTTTCATTTTGCTTGTTTTAGGGGAGCAGATCTTACGTCAAATTGAATTTTTAAAGAAAATAATGTTTATAAAGTAGATCGATAAAAGTAGCTGGCTGATAATTATAATAATATGCTAGGGATTTAAGATCAATACACACAATTATATTTAATTAAAAATTTAGCAATGAAAATCATAAAAATAGCTTCGAAATTTTAAAAATTAAGAAGCGCCTACAATATGCTCTAGTTTAATACGAAAATAAATGTATTCTATTTATTTTACTATATTGTAAGTGTGGAATATGCAAGATTCTACACAAACTAATAATTTGTATTAAATACAATTGGCACAATAGGCATATATTCTTCACCCTTATCTGATATACCGACACCTGCGGTGTAGTTTTCTTCTATCAATTTCTTATTTTGGAAGTCCAACTTGGTCTTAACAGGTAAAATAAGTTATACGAACTACGTTATAAGTTCATAGCAATATATAAATATACATAGTTCATAACTCGTTGTTACAAATGCAATAAATTGGATCACTCTAGTAGGTACTATAAAAATAGTATTAGTTCTCCATTATGTGCAGGGTCATGTGACCTTAGAACTGCAAATCTGCTTCTGATATCTAAATTTAAGTTGGGCATCAATACTAATAATGCTAAGAGGGTTTACAACGAGAATCGATAAGTATGTTTATAAACAAAACCCCCCTTTACGCTGTGACATGTTGAACTCAAACAAAGTTGTTATTTACTTATTCTAGCCTTTCAATGTTCTAAGGTCATATTAATTTAATATCACCTTTTCTAAATGTTTCGAACGAGTGCTGCATTCTGTTTTACATCACTTACTGAAAAATTTTATTCATACTAAACACCAAAGCTTTGGTGTTTGGAAGTAGATCTACAATAACAAACCTGTACTCTAATGGAATTTATTTCGGAATCAATAAACGCTTTCAAATTTCAAAAGTTGACGTAAGCTATACCGACTTTCCTAAAGCCTTTGATAGACTTGATCATGGTATTCTCTATACGTTTGATTTAAAGTTTCATCCTTTTTATCAACGCTCTTAACATTTAGAATGCTTTGATTGGAGTTCTGCAAAGATTGTTGCCATGCCATGCCATGCTGTTGCATTGCCATGCCATTTCATGTATCAATAAAATATCTAATAAGCTTACTGTAAAAAGTGTAAAAATTATATGAGGATGATACAAAACTCTATTATAAAATTGACAATCTTGAGGATTGCAGTCTCCTTCAAAATGACCTAGACATACTCAATACTTTGTGCAAAAACAACAGCTTGAATATAAACGCACCCAAGTGTAATGTTGTCTCTTAAAGTTAGCTTAAAGAAGAACTTACATCTTTGCGATTATACCATTAATAATGTCAATGTTCCACATCAACAGTTTTTAAAGACGTCGGTCGTAATTTTTGACAATTCTCTTTCAATCACAATATCGTCGGCCTCATATGAATTTTGCGTCCAAAAATGAATGTTTGAATGAAATGTTTGAAGTCCAAAAATGTAAATTTTACAGTAGGCGAAAAAAATAGTTATTGACTAACAGTAATGTAACTTCAAAGACTTTTTTTAAATTATGTTTTGTTTTATGAAAAATAATTTTCTTTTTTATTTAAACAAGTTAAAGGACTTAGGCAGGAATCAAATGAAAACTCATCGCATTTTAGACCTACGCATATTTCATATTAAAAATACAACTATTATAATTGTTAATAATTATTTTATTGTTTATTAGATGCTTGTAAAAAACATTAAAAATAAAAAATATTAAGTACTTACATTCTTAGAAAAACATTACATGTTATACAAACCCTTAGGATTCATGTTCAAGATTATCATAGAAAAATTGGTAATCTGGTTCCATAGTACTTTTTAGTGATTGAAGGTGTTCAAACTTTTCCCTTTTAATTTTTGATTTACCTTGATAGAGTTTTGGTAGCTTTTCCATGGGTATACTCAAGCATTTTTTATTAAATCTGATTGGAAGGATTTGAAACTCACCAGAATGCCTAATCTTATATTCAATGGATCCGTTTGAATTATATTTAAGAGCTCTAATATCTTGTATAGTAGGGTCACCAGTTTAACGTCCAGGTCGAATTGAATTAAAAAAGTTAATTATAGAAAAATCTTCAAAATAATCACGATTCAAATATTGAACATAATAAGGTCTTGGGTTTTTTTCTCGCAACTTTTATCAAATTTACGTAATCGGCAGGTACGTTTATTACCCTGCCTGTAATCTTTCTTTCAATTGTGGAAAGCACAGAATCGCATTCCATTTGTGTATGACCCTTCTCTAAGTATTTTTGAATAACACATACTTTTTTTTCCATTGAAAAATTTAATAGGACGTTAGACAAAGTGGAATTGCGATTCTGTGCACCACAACCGTCACTGTAAAGAATAATATTTTTGGTATTTGGATCAATAGTTGGTAAAACCATGGTATCTAAGAAGGTACAAATCATCGAGACAAAACAGTTTGCCTTTAACTCCCCTTCCCCTTCGTGCCACAGAAAACAGTAACCATCCTTTGTATGTGGATTAAAAATAGTAAAATTGTGCAGAGTCAATTTAGTTTTGTAGGGCAGAAACGTTTGACTGTGGACACAGTAAAACAGATTGGAGATCCATGGTAAACACTTCATGGGGTGACTGCTTGTCCTTTTCTTTTTCATTTCTTGCCGCCTCCTTTTTTTTATATGTGCTTCATGAAGTAGATCGGAAACATTTTGTGTTCGGTGTCCTACACAAATATCACATTCGTCCTTTTTGGTCCTGAAGAGAGATAAATTTAGTTCTTCAAAAATATATTTAAATAGGGTTAATCTATTTTTTTATTAGTTAACCAAACATTTTTATAAAAATCATAGTGTTCAGTTTTGTTTTTCCAGCGGGGTTCTAGGTATAGATTTGAAGACGATTTGCGGCAGTAATGAAATTCTAGCTTTGGTAAATTTTTAAGAAAATCTTAATTTTTAATCTTAATATTCAAGAAAATGTTTTTGGTCCCAGTCTTTAGTTTCAGTTTCTACATTATTACATTTTTTATTTTTTGGTCAATTAAAGCTTTTATTTAACCAGTGAGTAATAGTTCTCATGGATACACCAAGTGTGTTGCAAAACATCATTTTGCATACTCTAACTCTCTCTTTTTTTATGTCAAGAAAGAAAGAATAAGAGCATTTTCTTCTACTTTCTCCTTCGGTTTTTCGTTTCTTTGCCCTTTTGATATTTGAAGAGACCGCTCTTCCTTTGACAAAATTTTTTTTCTCCTCCCATGTATACTTTTAGAATTTCTGAAATATTTTTGTCTTTGTTCGTCATTTAAGAGATAACATTTAAAAATAATTTTCTTCGACCCCTCTTTACATGAACATCTCATTTTTAATTTTCTTTCAGTTCTCTGAACAGAAAATTTGTTATCCTTTCTGCCCATATACGAATCCCCTTCTTGTCTCTTCTTTTTGTTAATGTTGAACTCCCATCCTTGACTATCGCTCAACCTGTTTTTCTTCCTCTTACGCTTTTTGTCTCCATTTTCTGGAATACTCTCCCTTTTACTTAGGTCTTCATCTTTATTTAATCTTGACTCCTCTTTGTTCTCATCATCGACTGTGTCAAAATGGATAGTTAAACTCTAAGAAGTCGTATCCCCAGGTTAGCTAATATTACAGGAGACGTAAAAAATGACATTCCTCAGGAATTTCGTAAAAAATATCGAAATTGTATGAATAGAAATTATCCTTAATCTGTTCGGATATATACAGATCATTTTACTATTTTTTGAGCAACTTGGTATTTTACAGGGTGGGATGCGATAGATTAGAACTTTCGATTTGTGGGTTACGACTTTTTGTGTTTTATTTGGAGTGGTTTACGACTTTTTCACTTTTGTGGTTTTCATGATTGTGTGGATTAGGATATAAATCAAACTATAAATAATTATTATTGCAGGTATCTTTTAAGCTTTATTAATGAGCCGTGTATGGCAAGTTGTCGTAAAAACTATGGACATTTAAATTTAACACAGTTTTTAGTTCTTGTAAATGCTTCCATTTGGTGTGTTAGATTTGGGAGACGTTCAGGAAACAAGGGTTTAAATGTATGATCTTTGGGTAGTGTAGGAAATTTAGCACGTTGAGGCAAAATTTTGTATTCGTCTTCGTAGTTTATTTTATAGTGAATACTTCCGTCCGGTAAATATTTAAGACACCTTAAATCTGATACAGTTGGGTCGCTTTTGATTTTTCCTGGGCGTATAGAGTCAAATCGAATGAGATTCTTATTGTCATATTTAAAAAAAATCATGCAAAAGATACTTTTCGTTAAGTGGAAAAGGGTTTTTTCGAGCCTCTTTTATAATTTATGCATACTGCGATGGCAGGGTAATATCACGACCTTTTAACTTCCTTTCCATAACTGCATGGGTGAAATCGCACTCCATTTGTGTATGTCCCTTTTCAAGGTACTTTTGCTCTATAGAAATTTCATGTTTGGTTGAAAAGAAGCTCAAAGCATTTGATAATACAGTGTTGCGGTTTTGATAACCACAGCTATTGGAAAATATTATTATGTTCTTTTTTTCGGCCAAACAATGTTCTTCAAGATGGTGTATACTGCAGGAAGTGAATACATATGCTTGTAAGTCAAATCTTGTAAATATTTTTGTGTATAGTCAAAAATTGTTAATATGTGTACTTGTAATCTAGTCTTGTAATACACTTTGCTGCCCTGAATAACAGGGCATAACTTAACAGACTGTACATTCATGGTAAAAACATAATGCATCCCATTGACAGCTTCTTTTTTATCATTAGTTTTTTCCTCCTGAGCAAGGGTCTTCTTTTTCAAATGATTTTGGTATTCCTCTTCAGTTAGTTGCTTAGATTTGTATTGTAGACAAGTGTCGCACTGATCTTTTTTTGGTTTGTGTAGTGCTAAATTTTTACTCTCAAAAACTGTGTTAAAAGTCGTAATGGAAACTGTTTTTTTTTCGTCATCTTTACATTTCTGTTTATAAACTTCATAGACTTCCATTTTTGTCATAAAGGGATGTTCAAAATACAGCTTTTTAGAATCCTTGCGGCAATAGTGTGATTCTAATTTTGGTAGAAGGTCAAAGAATGATTTTAGATGATTTACTTGATCACCAGTTTTCTCAAAAAAATCAGAGCGACTTCGTTTAACACTTTTTCTTTGATTCCCAATATCTTCTCTTTCTACTAAGCCATGATTTTCACTTGTAAGTACCCAGTTCTGTACCATTTTTCGTTTAAGCCTAGAGTTTCCAAAAACATTTTTTTACATACCTGAAGGTTTGTATTCTGTAGTCTTAAGTGGTAACTATAGGTTCCTTGCCTTCTAGAGGGCCCCTGAACATAACATCTCTTTTTTGGCTGATATAAAACCAAATTAATTACGTACACTTTTTTCTGTTCCCAGGTCATTTCCCAGAATAACTTAAGTATTTCTTTACATTTTGCAGAAGTAGACTTTTCGCAGTTTTTTTTTGAGGAGTTTTTACAGAAAACCTCATTTCCACAGCCATCTTTTCTTTTTCGCGATGTGCTTAAAATGTTTTGATGTACAGTCCCATTGTTACGGGAGTACCCCAAGTATTCTTTTCCCAACAATCTTTGTTTTTTGCTTTTATTCTTTGCCCATTCCTCAGGTGCTGCTTTAATTTCGTCTAACTCTTTTTTTTGTCCCTTTCTTGTTACTGCAATTACTGGCTTGGCTGTATCCACTGGCTCAGCTAAAGATGGTGCATTGTCAGATTGGCAATCTGAGTTTTCAACTTCGTAGTCTGGGTCATCTTTATTCAACGAATCATTAATTTTTGAATGGTCTTCAGGATGCTCGTTGTGCTGATTCATTTGATTCAGTTGATTGACTATTTGATTCAGAGTTTTCTTCAGGAGCAGGAACTAAAAATAATATTTTGTGTTATTTTGCGTACATAATTACTGTCTTTGCATTGCAAAATATTTAAAAATTATACCTGTATAATCATTTTCAGAACCAATCATTGCCATCACCAACCATTTCGTTATTGTTTTTAGGGCAACTACCATAAATGGTATTTTCCGTCATTGTCTCATTTAGTTCGGCAAATAATAGTTCTGAAAAATATAGGTAATTTAATTTAAAATGTAGACGCTCACTTTTTATACGTTCATAAAGCAAGTAATAATATCAAGTTAAATGGTATTAAAATTTCATGCAGGTAAAAATTTGTTACAAATTAAAGACGTACCTGAATCATTCTGGCTGCCAATCGTCGCCATTGCATCTTTCATGCAATCAAGACCGAGATCCAGACTCACCAGTCCATTGTCTACCACTACTTTGCATTCGTATTCTACGTTGTTTTGTAGGTTTTGCAGAAATACTGCTTCTAACATCTTTCTACCTTGACTACCCATCTAATAAGAAGTTGACTATAGTTTATCTTATAATTTTGATTGATAATTACCCAAATTATCAATCAATGGTTCTAAATTATATTACGTTACTTCTTAAATTAAGTTATTTTGGCTATATAAACCCAACATAAAAAGAAAAAAAGAAAATTACCCTAGTTCAAAATAGTCGGATAATCAAGTTTTTCGTTTTAGATGAATAATTCTAATATGTCGTGTAAACAAAGCTGCAAACATTACCTTTATTTCATAAGTTTTTTGTATTAAATCATTTATATTTAATTATTTTCAAGATAACTAATTATTTTTAGACATAATTGCACAGTTTTGAGGCAAAAAACTTACATTTTAAGAGTTTTTCAACCAAAAAATCATAGAAACATCACTACACGACGTTCATGCACCGGCTCTCCCACGAGGATATTGCAGGATACGACAAGTTGCTTTTACCTATTCAACCAATGGTGATACGACAATATTTAAAATTTGAATTCCTCAATTCCTATTGGTTAGTGGTTTACGAGTTTTTAGAATTAGGTGGTAAACGTTGTATTGGTTTAAACCCGCGCAAAACACCAAAACCTAAAAAAGTGTGGTTTATGACCTGTTAAAATTTAGCCATCGATTTGTTCAAAATCACTTAAATTTCTCATTTCATTTGCATAGATCTTTTTTTAGAAATATTTTTAAAACTTGTGGTACTTGTGTTTTCTAGATTTTTTTGGTCGCTAGTCCGAACATTTTTATTATTGGTTAGATTTGTGCCCGTATAACTAGCCTCTTCGAAAGTTATATCGGCGTTGTTTATGGTATCCAAGTCAATAAAGGCATCTAAAGTATCAGTATTATCCAGTGATATCATTTTCTTGACAAAATCCTCATTGCCGGTCAAGTTGGAGTCAGTATTTTCTTTTCTACTAAATGCGGATCAAACAACAAGCAATGGTTCAACCTGAATTGCAAAAAGGCAGTAAACACTAAAAACGCAGCATATCGCAAATGGCGTTAACATCCTTCCATCGAAAATCGGAGGAACTTTTTAGCCTCCAGAAATAGCTGCGAGCGAATTATTGATGAATGCAAAGAGAGTCACAACAACAGGATCAAAAACAAACTGCTAAACTGCCCAAATGGAACAAGATCTTTCTGGTCGGTATCGAAAGCCGTTAGTCAAGGATTTGCTCGGCCTTGCCACCCCTAATAGCAGATGATGGTTCTATCGCGGTAACAGCAAGGGAAAAAGCCAACTTACTGGGTAAACTCTTCGCGTCTAATTCTACTCTGCACTCGCAAGGCAAAACATCGCCATATTTGCCAAGGGTGAATTCATCGATGGGAGAAATTTCGTTTCCCCAACGAATTAGAAATAAAATTCTTAAAAGCGTAGATACCAACAAAGCTTCTGGACCCGATGGAATTCCAGCCCTAATACTAAAACGTTGTGCAGACGAATTGACTCCTCCCTTATGTAGACTATTCACGGCATCGTATAAGCAGGGCCAATTTCCAACAAACTGGAAAACTGCTCGAGTGCAAGCTGTACCCAAAAAGGGTAAGAAGACGATGCCCTCCAATTACCGCCCGATTGCACTAGTTTCAGTGATATCGAAGATTATGGAGAATGCAATATTTACGATGAAGACTAGCCTTGGTGGCCCGGAGCTGGTTATGACAGGGAAAACATTGCCAATGAAATCATCTTTACATCTTCTAGGAGTCGAGGTCACCAACAGTGTGTCCTGGCATGACCACGTTGCCGAGGTCGCCAGGGCGGCTTCCAAAAAACTCGGAGTGCTTTTCAAAATGAAAAAACTGTATACACCAGAACAGCTGCTGACTCTTTATAAGGCTCAAATAAGCCCTTCCCTCGAGTATTGCTCGCATGTCTGGAGCTCTGCACCCAAGCATAGTTTAAACCTGCTGGATTCTATACAGAAGAAAGATATTCGTCTTATCAACAAACCAGAACTGACAAAGAGTCCGGATAGCCTGGAGCACAGGAGAAAGGTGGTTGATCTCTGTTTATTCTACCGTTATTATCACGGTAAGTGCTCCTCTCAGCTGGCAGGCCTGATTCCACCCAGGGCTGTTCCGGCAAGAAGGACGCGTCTAGCAGTTGCGGCTCATCAACATCGAGTCCACCTGCCTACCCCAAGGACGTCGCTGTATCGGGACTCATTCATCTGGAGAACATCTTCTTTGTGGAACGGGCTTCCACCTCACATATTTCCCGACGCATAAAACCTACAGCGATTCAAGATAAATGCCCACAAATATCTTCGCGCAAGCACCACTCCAAGAGTGACATAGGACTTTCCTCTTGTGCTTGTGTTTACCATAAAAAAAAAAAAAAAAAAAAAAAAAAATTAAAACATTCATATATATCAGATGTATACTCGAATAGGCTTCTTAAATATGGTCCCCCATTATCAAAAGCATATTAATGATATTGAAAATATTTAAAAAAGGTTTCTGAAATTTCTATGGTTCAAGTGCGACGAAGTGTACCCGGAAATTGGTTTTCAATACACATAACTATTGGAAAGATTTTCGTTTCGTAACCTAGAGAAAAGGCCGACATTTTCTGATTTACAGTTTTTACATAAATTGATTCTACTTTTTAAAATAACTTAATTGATTTGCCGGGAATGTTAGAATAACTTAATTTTCATTTGCTTTGCATATCAGTTCTATAAACGTTTTACTTACGTAAAACTCTCTTTTTATCGTAAAATATTGGATATTTTTTTTTAATTTATTAAAACGGCATGGCACAAAACATTAAGGATACTATACCAGAAATTAGGGCTTATTTTTTAATAGTATCAGACATCTGACAAACATATTTTATAAGAATATGGCACACTCTTATAAAAAAAGCAAATTAACACTTGATCAGTAGATCACTAAATGATTTAGTACAATATAGTTTTTATAAAATAACTGCTTTTTTCGTTACCTAAATTAATTGGTCTGTAAACGCCTCAGTGACAAGTAGTGTCTGTGGTTAAAGTCTGTATTGTTGTAATAGGCGGTTTATGCACTAGTGTCACCGTTAGCTGGTTTGTTTGTTTATTTGTTGAAGACTGGGTACCTGGCCGATACCTAGTCAGTTGTTGTGGAGTGTCGACATCAACAAGACATCAGTAGTTAATTATTGTGCATTCTCTAATACATGATTAAGGTCGGCTGACGTCATAAAACTGAAGGCTGTTAGTCTTAGTGTGGGAATAATGTATGTGTAGTGCATTATTCTGATAAATCGCCTTAATAAATACATCTTATCTTTTCATTACATATTTACGTTCAAAAAGTTAAGTCGCGTCATTAGATATGTCTCGTAGTTAAGATATGTCGCGTCATCTCTGATCTTCATTCTCTATTGTGAAATGTATAACTTAGTTATTATAGTTTATAATCTCAGTTTCTGTATGTATCTTGTTTTGATATAGATAAGCAAATTTATCTTGATTTGATGTTCTATGGTTTTCTTTAATGTTTTATTGATATCCTAACCGACTAACAAGATTAGATTACCTAGTTATAGAAAATAGTACTAGACAATCAGTACAAATCACGTCAATGAAAACTTATACTTTTATTAAAACCTAGAACAAACATGAATAATTTTTTTCCACTGTGTAGACCGTACGACACATATAATTCTGTTCAGGGTTAATGTGACATTTTTAACTATAGTATCGCAGCTATAAAAAAAAACTTTTCCTAATTACAAATGTTGTTGTATTTTAGATAACTGTACTTTTATCTTATTCAAATCTTTTTTTTATTTAGAGCCCTTTTTGGAACCGAGTTTTACCATTATTATTTTCATTGTCTTTTTCCTTCACACTCAATAACTGGATGTACCTAAATCTGTAGAGTGCTGTAAATAAACATATAAATAACTGATAAATTATCCCAAAAACTTTTGCTCTTAAGTTAATAACCAAGCAGCAGACTGTCAATTTAGTACTCATCGGATTCACAAAGCGCCAACAATAAAACGTATTTAATGGCACCGACTGAAAATAGAAACACACCAGAGTAAGTTATATTTACGGCACCGATAGGAGCCAATCTCATAAGACTTTCATTGCCAAACCTAAGGCCTTGTTTACACTAAAATCAATCGTCACTTTATTTGAAACCAGATAAAGATTTTTATGAGCCTCGAATAGAAAGTTTGCCTCTTAAGTATGGGTTTTTTTTTGAAATTCTCTTCTTTATGTCGAATATAAAAGAAAACTTTTCTGGATACGTTTTATGCGTCATTAAAAATGGGTTCACATGTTTGCGAATATATAGAACTACAGAGTGTAATATATATACAGTGCTTTTCTTTGAAGTCCCCCCCCCCCCCCATTTATTTTTTGAACGGGTCAAAAAAATTTTTTGAAACTTGGCATAAGTAAATTGGTCTATAGATACTATTTTTCACTGTAAACTAGGTAGTTGTAAATTCCAAGATGGCGGCTGGGCGACATCTTGAGAAAAAATTTTAAATAGAAAGGGGGGTCGTGTGGTACCTCATTTTAAAGGTCTCAATGAGTACTTTATAACCCTGAAATATTAGACCCATATCTTAACTCGTTTCAAAATGGCGGCCTAATAAAAAAGTATTTTTTTTTATTTTAACGTTTCACATTTTTATGATTTTTGAATAGGTAAAAATCAGTGTACGAAAATAAATGCATCACTATTTTATTTTGACATAAAAACGACAGTTCCAAATGTCAAAATAACACATAAGCGCCATCTTGACGATCAGGAAAACGTTCGTTGAAAACCCTTTCAATCTCATGAAAATTACGCGTTGCTCCATAAATAAAAATTGCTTCTACTTTTTCCTCCAATGGACGAGAATTAACCATTTTGAAAAAAACAATAAATTCAAACTGCCAAACACACTAAACAATATCTAACAATGACCGATACAAGAGTAATTTACCGGTTAAGGAAAAATATCTTAAAATTTTTTTCGAGTTTTTTTAATAGCTATTTGGTTTTTGGAATGTCTAAATAATGTTCAATAACCTTTAACGTGAAATGTGACATACGAGAGCGGTTCAGTAAGTCTTTAGAAACCAAAAAGTTAATCTTTAAATCCAAAATTCAAAAATTATAAATTATTTGTATATTATTATTAAAAACGTTAATAAAATCGCAACAGTGTATTTTTTTGGCTGTTACTTTTAGACAGGTCAAAACGGAGTCCACCGAGTCCATGTAATAAATATTAAAAGTACTCAATAAAACCTTTTAAATGAGGTAACACAAGATTTCTATTTAATGCATTAATTCAAGATGGCGCTTATGTGTTATTTTGACATTAAACTGTCGTTTTTATGTCAAAATAAAATAGTGACGCATTTATTTTCGTACACTGATTTTTACCTATTCAAAAATCATAAAAATGTAAAACGTTAAAATAAAAAAAAATACTTTTTTATTAGGCCGCCATTTTGAAACGAGTTAAGATATGGGTCTAATATTTCAGGGTTATAAAGTACTCATTGAGACCTTTAAAATGAGGTACCACACGACCCCCCTTTCTATTTAAATTTTTTTCTCAAGATGTCGCCCAGCCGCCATCTTGGAATTTACAACTACCTAGTTTACAGTGAAAAATAGTATCTATAGACCAATTTACTTATGCCAAGTTTCAAACATTTTTTTTGACCCGTTCAAAAAATAAATGGGGGGGGGGGGGGACTTCAAAGAAAAGCACTGTATCTTCCAAACGTAGGGTTCATTTATGTATACAATATTATGTTGAAGGATTAAGAGATGATGTACTAGAAATAAATACTTGTTTAAAAGAACTAAAAGAACACTCTTTTATTGCTAATCGAATTTAAAAAAAATGTTTAATTGGAAAAAGTTTTTTTCCAGTAGTAGAAGGTCGAACAATCAATCAAAATTAATTACATCAAATAAAAATCATAATAAAATTTAAATTATTAACAGAATAAATCAAATCAGAGTAAAAAGCGTGGGGTTCATTTTACTTTATTTTCATAACTCTTATAGATAGTTGCCAATAGAATAATTGTCATATTTAATATTTCGAGCACCTTACGTTTTTTACTATAATTTGAATTATTCTTTTATTAACTTAAATTTTATTATAATTTTTATTTGAGAAAATTAATTAGGAAGTGTACAGTCTGCCGACCTTTCGGCTGTTTAGTGTATTCCGCTAGTCTACCGACCGCTTTTTTTATTATTGATTCATTCGTTTCATTCATTGACACTCAGTCGCCATAAGTGCACGTCAGTCAGTAAAGCTCATCTATTGAAATACACAGCGTGGAACACTCAATTAGCACAACAACAAGAGAAGACTCAAAAGCAGGAACAGCGGAGAAAAACGTCGACTCGCCCCCCATCGTCAGTGGGGGTACAACCATCGCCGGAAAAAAGAGGAAAAGCAAATGATAGACATGTCCAATGGATACTCTACAGATAGATACACCAAAAGTGAAGACTGAAAGAGAATGACAAGCAAACAAGAGAAAGAGAGGGGCAAGACTTTGGGCGACTCCTCTAAGTTCCTTAAACCTCAATATAAATCCCGTGATCCTAGACTATCCTCCAAAACAACCAAAACCACACCAAACCCCGATCAGAGAGCTGGCAAAGCGCCACCTCAGAGTGCGAAAGACAGGCAAAGCGAGGAGAGAGTACGCAAACTCGAGGAGAAAATTCGGGAACGAGATTTGCAAATTGAGAGAAGTGCTAACGAGATGAATGAGATTAAGCTTAAAAACTCTCAGATCATTGAGAAAATACAACTATTCGAACAGAAGATTAATAAGTTAATCTCAGAGAATCAATCTCTCAATGGGCAGATCTCGGACCTGAAAGGTAAACTCGGGGAGGTGCTGATCCAAAATGAAACCCTTTCCATCCAAACTGAAAGAGAAACTGTCAGATTAGGGGGGTCTGGCTAGTGATAAAAATCAAAAAATACAACACAAAAATAAAAGAACCAGGAAAGACGCGGGCCTGTCTCCGCCTTCACAAGAAGGAGACGAGCCGGCCTCGGAACCGGTTTACCCTGAGATAACCATAAGCAGGAAGTCAGGCCCCTCAACGTCAGCTTCAGATCCTACCAAAAACTCTACTGAAAATCCTTTTCCAAAGTTAAAAAAAAAAATTCACTCTACATGCCCTTAAACAACATCTCCTTGGCGGGAAAGGGGAAGATCACTGATCCCATCACAAATATAAATAAAGTCCCAAAAGTAGTGTTAAGAGACACAAAAAACTGGGCCGCAAAATACAAGCTATTTTGTGAAAAAAAAATTAATATTGTAAAAGTGCAAAAAGACAGACTGGGATTAGCACTCTTCCCCAAAACCCCAAATGACCACCGAGCATTAACAGGTCTTCTCAAGGAGGAGGGAATGGAATTCCATTCCTTTTCTGAGGAGGATAGGAAGCTAAACGTGATATTGAGAGGACTTGATTAAAACTTCAAGTTAGAAGAGGTCGAGGAGGAACTGAGGGCGAAGGGATTTGAGCCGGAGGAACTGGGCTGATTTAAAACTGGCCCAGGCCGAAGAAGATCCACGGATCTCATCAGATTCCTCGTCCCCACAGAACAGGAGAGTGTGTTCGAAATCGACAACATTTTAAAGATTAGGGTCCGCGTTGAGCGCTTAAGGACTCAGACCATTGAAAACAGAAAGCAAATTGGGCAGTGTCATCGCTGCCAGGAATATGGTCATGTCCTGAGTAATTGCAACGCAAAGCCGCGTTGCCACAAGTGCAAGGGCGAACATTTCTATTCAGAATGTCAAAAGAACAGAGCAACCCCGGCTGAGTGTTGCAATTGCGGCGGTGACCATCCGGCGAGCTATTGGCGCTGCCCAAAAAACCCAAACATAATAAAAAACACAAACAATCAAAAAAAAAGTTTCGCTGAGACCTTGAGAACCAACTTGGACTCTAATAACAGAAGGGCGGAGCCAAAGGATGGCAATATATCATCGCACATGAAACGGCCCGATTTGTCGATTAAAAACACAAATCTCCTAAACCTTCTCTTAAGCTTGCCGGACTAGATCTTAGAAAAGAAAATAGATAACCTAATGGCAAAACTTGAGAGGTTAAATTCTAACCCGGCTATCAAGCTATTGCTTGGAGTCGAGGTCTAGTCTCTCGCAGTGTCCGCTTGTTTCCTTCCTAACGTGTTCAAATCCCAATTCCTATCCTTAATAACCATACAAAAATAAACCTATACAAAATCCAATCCGACCGTCAAAAACCTGATCCATCACCAAAAACACCGTAAATGACCGGTTACGTTCACACCTCCGCCCGACCTTTTCTTGCTAGCTAAAAGTTTCGCAATCTGAGGGAGCATGGTCTGTTCTACAGGCTCACGTCCAATACCATCACACCCAGGCCTTATAAATACATGCAGCAATATCCATCCCGACCAGTCGGTTCCTATCTTCCGAGCAAGTCAAAAGTCCAAGCACATTACACATTTTTTTCCCTTGTATAATAAATAACGTTTTTTTGTGTTTCACATTTCAGTACTTTCAAAGAAGGGTGTCCAATGAAACTCCGATTTGCATTATCGGAATGTGGCCAATATCTTGTTGCAGCAGAGGTTTTCCTGCAGCATTCTCATGATGTAACAGAGGCTTTATTTAAGTCTTTTCCAAAACAAAGAAAACTTCAAAGTGATGACGTTGAAGAGGTCCAGAAATTGTTGCAAATGAAATGTAACAAAAAACTGTTAAAAGAATATGTTACCAATAAAACTGGAAAAATTGTTACTTTAAGAGATTTAACAAATGTAAATGGCACAAGGTTAAAAAACACAAAAAAATGATGATTTAGCAGGATTTGCTGATGAGTTAAACAAGAATAAAGACTCCACTGTAGAAATTGTAGTGAATGAAAATAATGAGTTAGTAGGGTTATATTATGCTGACAGAGATATGAGAAGATACTTTGAATTTTACCCTGAATTTCTTCTTTGTGATGCAACGTATAAGTTGAACAATCTAAGAATGCCTCTATATTTACTAATTATTATTGACTGAAATGGACATTGTGAAATAGCGGCCACTTTTTTGATGGCTTCTGAAACAGCTGAAGCAATTAGAAAAATGCTAGAAATTTTTAAGGCATCAAATCCAAATTGGCATATGACCCAAACAATCATGACGGATATAGACATGGCTGAAAGAAAGGCATATTCCGAAGAATTTCCTAATGCCAAACTACTGCTCTGTCTTTTTCATACTCTGAATGCATTTAGAGCTAATATCACAACAGAGGCAATGAGCATATCTGATGCACAAAGACAAGAATGTTTAAATTTTAAAGTTATTTCGCTCCGTTTATAGAATAGCGTCATAGCTCAAAAAACTGCGTTTTGTAGATAAATTATAAAAACAATTTATAATCTAACCTATTATTTATGTGAAAGACCGTCATAACTTGCACTTCATAACATTACCGATAGATGGCACAAGTGTCGTTTTGCACTTCATCAGATTAACTGATCGGTTATGCGGAGTAACGACAGTTCTTACTTAATTCGCAAGAGAGACTGTTCGTTTGATCCTAATTGTGTCCTAATTTTTACGAAAACAATATCATAGAAAAGGATTTATCGCGATTAGAAAAATATAATGACAAAACAAGAATTAGCGACAACTAGGTAGTCGCATTAAATGTCTCAAATTTTACCATCAATGAAATGAAAGAAATAGCAAATTTATATGAATGTTTCTGTTATGTCTGGGATGACACGAATGGCAATCGAGGAGCAAATGAAATAGGATCTTGCTTGCTGAGCTATATAGAACATACATCACAGGCTAGATCCGAATGTGACGATATTGAATTTCTATATATATGTATGCTCTAAGAAAGTATCCTAATATTAGATCCATATGCCATAAATTCCTTGTAACGCGACATACGCAAAATGAGGGGGATTGTGCACATTCCGTAATAGAACGGCAAGTAAAGCGCTACTTAAAATCAAGCCCAATAATTTACCTATCAAGTACATAATTTTAATTCGAACTGCAAAAAAAAGTGGTAAGCCTTTTCAAGTAAAGGAGCTAAGTTTTAAGAATTTTTTTGATTTAAAACATTTAAATGGATGGATTGGAAATTCCATTGGACAGAATAAATTAAGCGACATCAGAATTCTTAAAATTGAAAAAAATTATCGACTTACAATTTTTTATAAACGTCGTATTCTTAGGAAGAATATTCGGAAATGACGATCAAAGCAGTTCGAGGTAAGAGTAACGTAATTCACAGACTCTTAAACCTGCATATAAGTCTAAAATAAAAATTAGTGAACGTAAGCGGTCAGATCTTCAAGATTTAGTAAATGATACAGTCATTCCATCATGTTATGCAGATTTTTACAATAACCTAATACAAAAAAAGACAAAGATTGTTTTTTATTTTAAATTTATTTAAGCGCCACAATATTAAAAAAGTTTAAATATTTTTTTTAAGCAGTCACAATATGACTGAAAAAAATTAAATAATGCATTTTTTTTTGGAGAAGAAAGACACAAATGTTCATAAATTATAAATTTCTCAATTCAAGTGTAAATCTCATGTCACTTGTTAACCACTATACTTTGAGGTCTAAAATTACAATAAAAGTATTTAATTTGCCTGCAAGGTTAAATTGTTACAAAAGAGTAAAAAATCATTAATATGTAAACCGCTATTTTGACAAATATTAATTTTTGGGTTATGACGTTCTTCTATAAACGGAGCGATTTGTCAAAAAATGGCCTATTCATATACCGAAGAGGAATATTTTAAAAACTATGATCTCCTAATAGCATTAAACGTACCAAAGGTTTTAAACTACTATAATGAAAATTGGCATAACATACGGACAGAATGGGTTGAGGGGTTTAAGAAAAGTACTGTTACCTTTAACAATAGTACAACTAATCACTTAGAGTCTTTGAATCAAAAAATCAAACAAGTTTGCTCGAAATTTAACAATATAAATGCATTTTATGAAGATTTTTTAACGTACATTAAAATTCTTCTCAGTGAAAAGGATCACGTTGTTCAAATAGTTCTAGCCAAAATTCCCGTGACGGATTTTCAAGCAAACTCTGTAGGGGGAAGGTATCTAAAACTGGTAACACCCTATGCCTTCCATTTTATACAAAGGCAACTTGAGTTAAGCATGAAAGTGGATGTTCTAATTTAAATGAACTTAATAATCTAGAATATACAGTGAAAACACGTACATATGGAGAACTCAAAGTGACTGTCCATGTGGATTTCGAAAGGATATGAGTATGCCTTGCAAACATATTTTTGCAGCAAGGCGAAAAATGAAGTTAAGTCTATATTGTGAGAACTTAGTTGCCAAGCGATCAAAAAAGTCTCATTACATTAAGAGTCACGCTAATGACTTTAGAGGTGAAAAGGAAAATATGGAAGAAGACCATTCTATTGGGACTATAAAAATTAAAAATCATGTTAAGGTTTTATTTCAGCAAAAAAAAATACAAAATAGCCATGAATGCATGTCATAAATTAGCCAATGTTGTTTCAGAATATGGTGCTAAGAAATTTGAGCACTACATTACAGTTATAAATAATCTATGTGACATGGCGAATCATTACAAAGACGTAATAGTAAGACAACATATTGAAAATATGGGTTAGTTATTGTTTGGTTTCTTTCTATTCTACAATAATTCACTTATTTTCTATTTATATTTTAGATATTTTATCTCCACAATCAAATGCTGGCGAAATCGAGGGCGAAACGATCCTATGTGATAGTTGTCCTTTAGACCTAACCGACGGCGATGTCCTGGTGAATCAACAGAAAAACGTAGTGGTAGAAGTTAGTTATGTACACAATTATGCCACCCTATATATAATATTTGCTTATGTATATGCTTACTCAGTTATATTGTATTTCATGCTTTATTTGCATTATTTAGTCTATATAATCACTTGTAATATTAAGTTAAGGTAATCTTCGTTCTTGCTTAGAGTACACTGTATCGCGGCTTGTCAAAATAAAAGTTTTTTAAAACGTTATTAACGTGACAGAAAACATAACTGGCGCAGTCGGGTAGGATCAGGGCAGTTTTCGATTGAGATTTGCACGTCATCGAGACGATCAATCGTAAAAACGTGAGTTTTAACTCTTTAGTCCTGATACGAACGTGGAAGCTGAGATCAAACCTTATCAGAATCGCTCTGAGACGAGAGATCAGTGGAAACAGCATTTGGCAGCATGACCACAGCACCTTAGCAACGCGGGGATTCATCTGATTGGAAAAGGTAAGTGCCAATTTCCTTTCAAACCCTTTCCCTTACTTTGGATTGAGCGAGTGGAAAGTTAGTTTTAAGATTATTGTTATTTTAAAATTTTTTATTGAAACACATATTTGAAAAACTTATTTTGAATTTATCTTTATCAATTGAATATTATTGAAATTACCATTGAACTTTCTTTTGAGCAAATCCTATTGGAATATACTCTCTCTTTATCGTAAAGGAAGAAAGATTCAAATAATTTAGTAGTAAAATTAATTTTAGAATTGAGTTTATGTTATTTAATTAATAACATTATTTTTATTTTACTCTATGAGTGAACCAAACGTTGACGCATTAGCTGAAGAATTTTTCAGAACTCTCAAATTACAACAACAAAATTCGCATTTAGAAACAATCACTGAACAATCCGAGTTATCTAACACAATGACTACTACAAGATCAAATTCTATAAATTACACTCTTTTAAAAATGTACGTTGATACAATTCACCCTTACAATGGTGATTCTAATACCCTTAACAATTTCATTTCTGCCGCAGATTTTCTATTCGAAACATATGATAACCAAGAAGATCCTATTTTAAAAAATTACCTTATTAGAACTATTAGAATGAAATTAATTGACCGTGCACTAATATTAGTAGGTTGCCGCATGGAATTATTATCCTGGGCACATATTAGAACTGCTTTATTAGATTGTTTTGGCGATAAGCGTAGTATAGAATGCCTTGAACAAGATTTGTTTGTAGCTATCCCAAATAAGAATGAACAACCGTTAGATTTTGCAAAAAGACTACAAGTATTGCGTAGTGCTTTAGCTCAAAAAATTAATAGTTTTGATGATAATTTTATGACAGCTGAAACAAAACTTATTCATCTTAGACAATATGATACTATATGTTTAAGAACATTTATAAGAGGATTAAACAACCCCTTACAAAGTATTATCCGATTAAAAAACCCCGATTGCATAGAAACCGCAATGACAATGATATCAGAGGAAGAAAACTTCCATTATACACAAAATTTATACAAACCATTTATACCAATAAACCATAACAAACAACCAACATTATTGCACAAACCACCAGCATATTCACAGAATAACTCGCAACACAAAAATCATAATAATAATATACAATATTCAAATCAAAATAATTTTAAAACCCCAAATAATAATTTTTATCAACAACATAACTATAGACAGAATTTTATTCCACCTAGTTATCAGAATTTCAATCAAAATTCAAATTTCCCACGAGGTCCAGTTCCAATACAACCTAGGCCAATGCCTCAGAGATCTCTTCCAACCAATCGACAAGTTTTCGGTACCCCAAAGAATGTTTTCAAACCCACAGGTCGAACACCCCTTGATAAACCTGAGCCAATGTCAACCAGAACATCTTATACCATGCCAATAAATTCTAACATTCACCCCAATAATCATTTTAAGCCATCTGGCCCAAGAAATTTCATTTCGCAAGAACTTTTCCAAATGGAAAATAAAAATCTAGAAGAAAATGTCACAACCAATTACCACCCCAGTGAAGATAATGATGATTATTATGGAAATAATACTGAAAATCCTTATCAGTTAAATTCTTACCAAACAAATAGAAATGACCCCTGTACATCAACAGATTACAACGATTTTGAATATGTACCAGAATATTCTTACGATGAGAATGCATTCCCTATTCCAGACCAACAAATAGAAAATGAAAATTTTCCTATTACCAACCCTTCGAAAACCCTAACATAACATATGAAGTAAATACACAAGTCACTAATAGCCTCCCTTATATCGAAATTCAAAACCCACCAATTAAACTGTTAATAGATACTGGCTGTTATCCATCAATATTACGACCCTCCATAGCTGAAAAATATTTTCCTGGCAAAATCTATCAATTTTCATCGATATTAAAAACCGGAGTTGGAGAAAAAGAAGTTCTCTATAAAGCCAATATTCCAGCTTTTGCAGAATTGCAAACAAACGATTCGATCGATTTTATACTCTATGATTTTCATAACTATTATGACGGTATTTTAGGCCTTCGAGAATTAACTAAATTTATGTTTAACATTGACCTATATCATAAAAGGCTGATAAAGTCAGACGGTATTACGACCTTGTCATTCAGATATCGCGAGCCTGACTCAACATTTAAAATCACGGTCAACGCCCACGAAATTCTAAGCACAAAGGTACCCGTGACAACATATGATACTATTGACATCACTATACCTGAAGGAACAATAAATGACTCTTTATATATACCAGAAACGCTCTGCACAGCAGAAAATGGTTTTGCACGTGTTGATATTCAGAATAACACAGATGAAAATATTACTGTTGAATTAACGAGTCCAATTGACTGTAAGATTTTACCAGATTATCATAAAGATAATTTCGAATTTTTTCATCTAGACAATTTAATTAATTCAAACCCAGAAATATCCCATAATAATTACACTACATCTAATAAGAATCTCGATATTACCCAATTTATAAGACATGACCATCTTAATAAAGAGGAAAAATCAAAAGTTTTTAAATTAATCAGAGAATTCTCAGACATTTTTCATAAAGAAACTGAAAAACTATCATTTACAAACAAAATCAAACACGAAATTAAAACACATGATGAAATCCCAATACACTCAAAATCATACAGATACCCTTTCATACACAAGGAAGAAGTCCAAAAGCAAATCAACAAAATGCTGAAAGATGGAATTATAAGACCTAGCCAAAGTCCATGGAGTAGTCCAATATGGATAGTAAGTAAAAAACCTGACGCAAGTGGAAAACAAAAATGGCGAATTGTCAATGACTACAGAGGAGTCAACTCTAAAACAATTGATGACAGATACCCTCTGCCAAACATCAATGATATACTAGACAAACTAGGAAGGTGTACATACTTTTCCACAATTGATTTATCATCAGGATTCCACCAAATAGAAATGGCACCAAACTCTATTGAGAAAACAGCGTTCACAGTGGAAAATGGCCATTATGAATACGTAAGAATGCCATTCGGATTAAAAAACGCACCAGCCACCTTTCAGAGAATTATGGACAATGTACTGAAAGATATTCAAGGAAAAACCTGTTTAGTCTACATGGATGACATTATTGTCTTTTCAGCAAGCCTAGAAGAGCACATAAAAAACTTGCACCATGTTTTCCAAAGATTACGAACAGCAAGATTGAAAATTCAACTTGATAAATCTGAATTCCTAAGAACAGAAGTTGAATTCCTGGGACATGTGATAACAAAAGACGGAGTTAAGCCGAACCCTAGAAAAATAGAAGCGATCCAGAAATTCCCGATCCCGAGAACACCAAAGGAAATAAAATCATTCCTAGGACTCTTAGGTTACTACAGACGCTTTATAAACGGATTTGCGAAATTAACAAAACCATTTACAAAATGCCTAAAGAAAGGAGCAGTGATAAAACACACCCCTGAATACATACAAGCCTTTGAAACATGTAAGAATTTGCTATGTAACGATCCTATACTACAATACCCAGACTTTAGAAAACCCTTCGTTTTAACCACAGATGCCTCAAATATAGCAATAGGAGCCATATTAAGTCAAGGAAAAATAGGACAAGATCTTCCAATTGCATACGCATCTAGAACGTTAAATCAAGCCGAATGTAATTATTCGACCATAGAAAAGGAACTTTTAGCCATAGTATGGGCTACAAAACATTTCAGACCTTATCTATTTGGCAGAAAATTTATAATCGTCACAGACCATAAACCCCTGCAATACCTCTTCAACCTAAAAGAGCCAAACTCTAGATTGGTACGATCGAGACTAAAATTGGAAGAATTCGACTATGAAGTCCAATACAAAAAAGGAACACAGAATACAAATGCTGATGCTCTATCCAGAATAGAGATTAACATGATAGAAAATGATTCTATACTTGGAAGCCCTGGAGACATCACTGAAGAAATTGATCAATACATTGCAAATGAAAACGCTACTTTAGATGATTTAGACCAATTACCAGATCTATTCAACCCTGCTTTAGATCTAGAACCAAAATCGAATAAAATCAAAATTCTTTCTGATATACAAATATTACCCCCTCGTGACCAACGTCCACAAAATGGAGATACAATTCACTCAGCAATAGATGACCCAATATTAAATATACCTATAACAGAAAATTGTTTAAATACTTACAATCATCAAGTTCTAATTACCCACAATACAAATAAACAATATTGTGCCTTTAAAACAAAACATTTTGAGAACAAAATTAGATATCACTTAACTTTGACTAGCAACTATGTAAACGAAATCGTATACTTTTTCCGAGAATATATCGATCCTAAAGTTGTACACTGCATGTATATTCAACAATCTGAAATTGACAATTTAGGAAATAAAATAGGAGTAATCTTATCCAAAACATTTAAACATAACTCTTACAAATTAGTAATCTCTAATACATTCTTAAACGATATAGTAAATGTAGAAATGCAAATGAATTTAATAAAGAACCATCACGAGAAAACTTGCCACCGAGGTATTAATGAATGTATGATGTCACTGAAAAAATTATATTACTGGCCGAATATGAAATTAGACCTCACACAGTATATAAACAATTGTGACATATGTCAACAAGCCAAGTATGACCGCCATCCTCCAAAAATAGAATTTTCATTAACACCCACACCTCGAGAACCTCTAGAATCCATCCACATGGACACTTTCCAAATTTCTAACGTAAAATTCCTAACTATAATAGATGTTTTTTCACGTTACGCCCAAGCTTACCCCTTAGAACCTAGTTGCAACGCAATTACAGTTCTAGATAATTTAGCAATTTTTATAAGTCATCATGGACTACCTCATCAGATTACCTGTGATAATGGCACAGAATTTAAAACTTCCCTATTAATTGATTTTTGTAAACTTCACAAAATAAAAATTCATTTCACTACTACCGGAAATTCAAATAGCAATAGTCCTATTGAAAGAGTCCATTCAACCTTAATTGATCACATTAGAGTTTTAAAACTTAAATTCCCAAATGCGACAATGAAACAACTAATGATTTACGCGATTACAGGTTACAACCTCTCTGTACATAGTGTTACTAAACAAAAACCCTTTGATGTCTTAAATGGACGTCCAAACGCTTTAGACCCTTTTGACCTTACAGATGAGATCATATTAAATAAATATGTTAATGATCGTAAAGACCGATTAAAAATTATCTATGACGAAATCTATAATCAATCTCTTAATACTAAATTACGTTTAAATGAAAAACAGAATAAAAATAGAGAAGCCCCTATAGATATCCCATCAGGATCAAAAATCTATGTAACAGATAAATCCGCTTCGAGAACTAAAGATAAAGCGCGTAAGAAAATAGAATACGTTCAAGAAGATATCGGTAATAAAATCATTACTAAAAACAAGAAAGTTGTACATAAATCTATGATACAAAAACCTAAAAAACACTTTCTTTTCCCTAGAAATAATGAACCTCCTGACACTTCGGAAGAGCTTCGCAGTTCTCCTACAAGTATTATCGACAACAGTGATAGCGACTAATCCTATCATAACCCCAATTATTATTAACGCTTTGCTTTTACATCATATTAACACATTAGATATGCTTAAACATGCTAGCTACTTTATTAATGAAATTGAAACTAAACTTAATAATATTAAACCACATAGCCGTGAAAAACGAGGCTTAGTAAATATATTAGGTAAAACGTCAAAATGGCTTTTTGGTACATTAGACTCCGATGATGGAGAAAGATATGACAAAGCAATTGAAGAATTACGCTATAGTCAAAATACATATAAAAAAGAAATAAATATGCAAATGTCATTAACAAAAGATTTAATTAACAGTTACAATAACACCATACATACTTTAAGTAAAAATCAAAACTCTTTAAAAAATCATGTTGACCTTTTCAAAAAGCAAATGAATAAAACAATTAATGATCTTTCCATATATTTAAAACTTCAAAATACTATAAGTCAATTAATTATAAATTGCCAGAGTTTTATTACTTTTCTAGATAATTTAGAAGATGCGATAATGTTTGCTAAACTCAATACCTTACATAGTACCGTAGTTTCAGCTATCCAATTAGAACAAATAATTTTGAATCTAACCACCCTTTATGGTGAGGAAAGACTAATATCATTTAGCGACTTAAATTATTATTATCAATTAACAGGACTTCAAGTAAGTTTTTCAAATGATAAAATAATTTTTGCTATTCATTTTCCTATATTTATAAAAGAAACCTTCGAACTTTTCCACTTGTTTGCTATTCCAACAAACCAAACCATTATAATTCCCAAACTTCCTTACCTTATAATTGGCACTGATCTACACCAATATCAAGAAGAGGCCTGCCCATTGATTGAAGACCTATACGTCTGTCAAAATGCCCTAGGACCCCAAGTGGATGACTGTACTACGTCTCTCATAAGAAAAGCAGAAAATCTAAACTGCAAGCTGCTTAAAGTTAACGTCACTACCCCTATTATCCATCCCATAAATCAGCAATATGTTCTAGCTATTCCTGCTAGCACCAAAATAAAAGCACAACAAACGTGCCAAAACAAGCAAATATTCTTTATTGATACACCTAGTTTAATAGAAATACCATATAAATGCGGTATAAGCTTACTAGGATCACAATTCTGGAATCAAGAGGATATCCTGAGATCCAACCCTTTTCATCTACCGGATGTAACATTTACTGACTTGGAAATGCAGCTGCCAGAGGAAACAATCCAACTAGATTCAATCGACTTCAACTACATCAGATCGTTAGCAGAACGCTCCAATATCTTGAAACCCCTTCCAGAGGAAGAAGAAAGAATTCACCCTGCAGCCTGGAGCTTTAGTATAACTCTTGGAACCATACTAGCCATATGCTGTATAGTCTTCGCTATCTACACACTTATCCAGAAGAAAAGGTCTACCGAAGAGGAACTAGAACTTCAAGACAAAGAAGAAGCTGAAGAAAAAGATGCTACCCCTGGTACCTCGAAAAACAACACACCATCCCTGTTGTTTTCGACTTAGGCGGGAGGAGTTATGTACACAATTATGCCACCCTATATATAATATTTGCTTATGTATATGCTTACTCAGTTATATTGTATTTCATGCTTTATTTGCATTATTTAGTCTATATAATCACTTGTAATATTAAGTTAAGGTAATCTTCGTTCTTGCTTAGAGTACACTGTATCGCGGCTTGTCAAAATAAAAGTTTTTTAAAACGTTATTAACGTGACAGAAAACATAACTAGTTATTGAAAATATTGGTAATGTTACTATTTTATTTCCGTAATTCGTTTTAGTATCTATTGTTTTTTCAGAAACTTCAGATCCACAATCAAATATTAAGGAAACAGTCATATATGATTGTTGTCTATTAGATTTAACCGTACAGAATAACGTGGTAGAAATTATTAAAAATATAGGTATATGTTATTACTATTTTATTCCAGCAAGTCGTTTGACGGTCTATTGATTTTTTATAAAAACATAATGAAATAAACTCATCAGAACTATCAGAAGGTAATAATCTTGAAAAGTGCAATCAATTGTGCAACGTAAAATTGCCTCTCAAAATGAAAAGAAAAGGCCGTCCTAGGGGCATTAGTACCACCGTTGTGGGTCTGAGGAAGAAACGTGGAAAGTGACAAAAAACTATTAAGTTTGTGATTATTGTTTTTATTACTTTCATGTTAAATAAATAATAATTTTTACATTATTACGTATTAATCATTTTTTAATAGTTCTTGACTCAATAAAAATTGACATTTCTTATAAACTTTTTATAAGCAAGCATCTTTCGTTCTGTTTATTTTTTTTTTTGTTATGTTTCGAGTGCGGTCGGCAGAATAATAGTTTTGTATATTCTGCCGACCAAGCGGTCGGTAGACTAGCGGAATACACTAAACAGCCGAACGGTCGGCAGACTATACACTTCCAATTAATTATGATCGATTGTCCGACCTTCTACTACTGTAATAAAAACTCTTTGTAATTAAAAATTATTTTCTACTTTTTAGTTCGATAAGCAATATAAGCGTGTTTTTTTAGTTTTTTTAATTTATTATTTATTATCTTGTTGAAAGCATCTCATATTACCTGGATACTTTCAGGAGCGGCGGCATGTTCAACCCTTTCATACTCTTATTATTAAAATCGATAAAACGAATGTTATCTAAAAAAGTATACTAATTTGATAAATAAAAAACACAATGAATTTAACGTACCATTAAGCAAAATTCTGCTGGTCGCCCGTGTAACTATAGACAGACCCATTTAAATGTCACTGATTGCATAATATTTCTAAACGTTAACTAAACTTGTGTCTCAGTGTAAATAAAAAAGAATTTAATTATCCTTGCAGTTCTAATTAGGATAATGGGAAACTGTTAGTAAATTGTTGCATTATCATCGATCTTTGCTGCAAAGTTTCAAGTTGATTAGACTTTTAGAAGCCACTGAAAGTTAGGCTCAAAGATTCCGTTACATACATACATACAGTAGTGGCAGAAAGTAGAGCAACTTTAAAAAAAATAAAATTTCTTGACAACTAACAAAGGAATAACAATGATATTTATCCACAATACTTTTGGTCAAGTAGGTAGTCTTAAATCAGATAAGAATTGACCTTCTAAATATTTCTGTTTATTTTTAAACTGATAAGAATTTGTGTACCTGGCAAAAAGTAGAGCAACATTTTTCTTAGAACTTACAAATCGAATAATATTAGTTTAATTCCAGCTGTTTACCGGTTGCATTAAAAGCAAAGTTAGTTTACAATGCCTAGAGGACGGCCTTTATCCGTTGATTTAAAAACACGAATTATAGACTGTCACAAAAACGGTGAAAAACGAATCAATATTGCAAGAAGGTTTAGTTTGAATAAATCTATAGTATCGCGAATAATTTCACGTTATGTGAAGCATGGACATGTTTTACCTAGAAAAAAAACAGGAAGACCAAGAAAAATCGATAAATATCAAGATAAACAAATTTTGAAAATATCTCAGAGTGATCCATTTTTGGGTTCAAGTAAAATAAAGCAGCGTTTATCAGAAGAATTAGGCGTTTAGGTATCTTCAAGGACAATAAGAAGTAGATTATGCGAGGCCAAATTATTTGCAAGATGTCCAGCAAAAAAGCCCTTATTATCTGCAAAAAACAGACGATCCCGTCTTCTTTTTGCTCGATCTCATTTGCACTGGACAATTAATGACTGAAAAAAGATAATATTCAGCGACGAATCAAAGTTTAATTTGTTTCAAAGTGATGGAATAGCATATGTTCGACGTCCTGCAAACCAAAGGTTAAATCCCAGATACACTTGTCCAACAGTAAAACATGGTGGTGGATCAGTTATGGTGTGGAGCTGCTTTTCCGGTTTCGGAATGGGGCCACTTCATAAAATTGATGGGATAATGGATAGATTTATGTACAAAGATATTCTGGAAAATGAAATGGTTCCATATGCAGACGAGAAAATGCCCCTTAGGCACATTTTTCAGCAGGACAATGATCCAAAGCATTCTTCTAAATATGTAAAGGCTTGGTTTAGACAGCAATATATTCAAGTAATGGACTGGCCAAGTCAATCCCCAGATTTAGACCCCATCGAGAACCTATGGGAAATTTTGGATAGGAAAATAAGGGGGAAAACTTACAAAAATAAGGACGAATTGTTCAATATGGACCCAGTAATAATTTCTAGGTTACTGCAATCTATGCGCCACCGTTGTGAGGAAGTTATCAAAAATGATGGATATTTTACAAAATACTAAAATTGTAATTGTATTTCAGTTTTTACTAAAAGAAAAACATCAATTCTTAAAAAGTTGCTCTACTTTTTTCCGCCCCAGAATTAATTTTTGTACATAAAAATATAAACAAAGAATATTAAGTTAAGTTGTTGATAGATTTATAATGCTTAGATCTTATTTGTATTATATTTCCAATATGATTGTATTTTCTTACTAAATAAAATAGATGTGTTTAAAATAAAGAAGTTGCTCTACTTCTACTTTCTGCCACTACTGTAGATAAAACCCGAGCTAATAAAAGCGTATTAATCCTCCATTAGTCGCGTGGATATTTGTTACGCTAAGAGTCGCGCGGATGACAGTTGTCATCCAGTTATTATTTTTCAAAAAATGATTTACAAACGAAAAGTTTAGTGGAAAAATGTTTTATTTTATAATAATATTGGATAATATAAACTAATGAATCAACCTGATACACTGATTTTGATTTTAATAGAACTAAAATTAATTCTAAATAAGTAACCAAAAGTACTGTACAAAATATGAGTATTTACTGATTCTCAACACAACTGGTACAAATATTTTTAAGGTGGTCTAGACAGGCCCAATTATTACATTTGTAACACCATTTTCTGCTCATTTTGTTACGTTGCCTCCCACACTGATAGCACCGTCCTCGTGAACCGGTTATATCAAGTTGTTGCACTGCCTCCTCCTGGATCCCAACAAGTACCTTAGCTCTTCTGCGAAGCTCCCTTGGGAGGGTTTTGATGCTCGCCCTCCGTTCTATTTGTGGTTTTATTAGAGCCCAACATAGATTTTCTAGAAATTCAGCTCTTTTGGTATTTGTTGTTGAAGCTGCACAACGGTGCCTATAGATACAGAACGAATTTATTGCCGCTATGTTCAGAAAATCATAAAACAGTGCCATGGGCCATCGTCTTGTACTGCGTTGCACGTTATTTTTTTGGCACAATTGATCCAAAAGGTAAACCCCAACTTTTGTCATATTACAAAAAGTGACCATTTCTGGCTTTTGTGCTTCGCCTGTTAAAGCATCTATGGCTCCATCAAAATGCATTGTAGATAATATTAGAACTGCTTTACCTTTTTTGGGGCAGTAGGATACCAGACTACAATCTTTCTGAAATCCAAAGATTGACGAATTTATTTGTCGGCTCTTGTTTGGTAAAAGGTCTTTAGGTATTTTCCTCTTGTTTTGACGCATAGTACCAACATACGTGAGGTTTACACTTTGTAGCTTTTTTGCTAAGGAAAGGCTAGAAAACCAGTTATCACCAGTAATGTTCCTATTTGTTCCTCTTACTGGTTCCACTAAACGAAGGACGATATCTTCAGGCGTATTGCTAATATTAAATGGCTCATCTGGCTGCTTGCCAACATATGGTTTTAAGTTTAGCGTGTAAGCTGTTTTCGAGTCGACAAGCGCAAAAACCTTCAAACCATATTTGGCTTACTTGGAATATATTGTCGAAATGAACATCTTCCTCGAAATGACAATAGCTGCCCGTCGACAGTAAGATATTCACTTGGACAAAAATACTTCCGAAAATTTTTATTAAACAGTTCCATTATTTTTCGAACTGGTGCTAGTTTATCAAGGGCCTTTCTTTGTTCCCTATCCCGAATGTCATCAAACCTTGACATCTCAAAAGAAATCCAAAACGTCTTTTCGACATACTCGTACATAAATAACATGATTCGAGACCGTTGCCTTTTGAATTGTCCCATAATTTACTGACATTTTTTTAGAACAGCGTAAAGATCCCATAAGGTATAACAAACCGATAAAAGCTCGAGCCTCTAAAGCATCAGTCTCCCTAGCATCACTTTTCCTTCCAAATTTAGCACAAACTTTCTGGATATAAATATTAATTGATTCTACAATGGTCCCAATAATGTCCTCGTCCAAAAATAAATTGTAAATATCAATTTCTATTTCAACTCGCGAGCTTCTTTTCTTGGACCTGGCAAGTGCGTTTAATATTGCAAGCCCGTGTTCTAACATTAAGAGGAAAATTACCTTTTCTCCACCTCGTCATTCCATCCTTCGCAAGATATGTATCATTATCCAGCATCCCTTCATCTTCATCCAAATAACAATGGCAAAACGTGTATATAACCCTACATTTTATCACTGAAAATAATATACATATTTTACATAAAAAAGTATCAATTTCAAAAGAAATTAGACAATGCAAACTGCGATAATAGTAAAAACAAATAATACTTACCAAAATCCAATTTGATAGCACTATTTGTCGCGCGGATGACCAATATCATCCATTGTCAAATATGTGTGAAAACCCAAACAACTGTAACGAGGCGACATCAACTAATAACTGATACACGTACCTAAATCACTTGTAGGAAGGTACATAGAAGCTCGCGTGATAAATTCTAACCAATTAAATGCAGTATTAGACTAATGAGGCGTGGATGACCAGTGTCATCTGCGCGACTAATGAAGGGTTAAAAAAAGTTGCAATATTTGAAATAACAACATAACATAAACTACTAACTTAAAAAACTCAATGTTGAAAACAGTATGTGTATGGCTATCAAATCACTAATTTAGATAAAACTCTTCATAACCATTAAAATACCGAATTATATAGATATAATTTGTTTACTATGAATATAAAATAATCAGTAAATGTCCTGTAGCAATCAGTAAATGTCCTACAGCATTCATATTATTCGATTTGGCCCCGAGATAGCCTATTTCAATAAGTTAATCTAAAATTAACTTACCCCGAACAAAATTTATTGGTGCAATAATGGAACCCATATGGATTTAATTTCATTAATGACTTAAGGGTTAAACTTGAATGAATTTTTGGCATTTTTTAGATTACTTACAGAAATAATCTTATAAGTTGCAATTAAATTATACTTTTCAACTATAGTTTTTATGATTTTTATAAAAATTGCGTTTTAAGAAAAAGATCTTATCGACTAAAATATGGATACGCGCAATTAGATGGTCGCAAAAGGGAGAACACAACAATAGGCCATTCTAGCCCAGACAAATGCCTTAAATGGGCAAGGATTCTCTCCAAAATGTAATAATTAAATAATTATGCCGCCCTTTTCAAGTTTGTCCGTTAAGTTTTTGCTCCTTTGTTACCCGTGAACCGAAGGGGGAGCTGTAAAGAGCTTTTACTTTGGCTTTGTTACCTATGACAAGGTATCTCGTTTAGTCTTTAAATGTAAATGTTGAGATTATTACTGGAATTTTTTTAAAAGTTACTTTTTTAAAGAAAAAGTTAGCATTTCGAATTAGAGAATAAAATAGAGATAGGTTTGTCGGAGTACTCCGTAGGATAGGAAATAAAAGGGATAATAATGGAAAATAAAAGAGCTGAGACACGTATCTGCTTATTGGCTGCTTGAGGCGGGAAGAACCTGAAAAATCAATGGAAAGAGATAAGGAATTATAAATAGGCGCGAAAAATTAATTTGTGTTATCAAGTTCGATTTTGGAAGAGAACAGCTTTTATATTAAGAAGGCAAAAGCTACCTATGTGATCAATCTTAACCCAAGTGAATATAGTTTTAAAGAACAAATCTTACTACGACAGGTTAATGGCAGTTTTCTGTGCCGTGAGTATAATCTGTGCAATTACAGAGATATTAAGTTCTTCCAATTCTTTTAATAGTAGAGCTTCTACAAGACCACTGGCAGGGGTAACTTTGAGATGCAGCGTAACACACCGAAACAATTTTTTTTTCGTGTGCTACTTCTTCATCATGTGTAACCATTTATTTATTTTTTGACCATGGGTTTCTCTTTGTTGTTGTCTTTTAATATTGTCATATCAATTCTGTTTGCTGTTTTTTTCTTTTTTGTTGAAAAAAAAACGGTATCTAGTCTATTGTAAATTATTTCCCGATCAGTTATAACAGTTTTGTCCTAGTGGATTTTTGCATTTTTGTTTTCGACACATTCTTTGGGATTATATTTATACTACAAAATTACAATTTCTTTTTCTTTACCTAATAATTGGTGTATAACTTTTGGGACGTCGTCGTTTCGTATTTTGTGATCTCTGGCAACTAAGTACTAACAGTTTGATGTTAAATGTTGTACGATTTCAGATTTCCTCCTATAGAGTCTGCATTTGTCATTAAGTACTACTTAGTGCAATATGTAGTTTTTGCAGTTTCTAGTGCAAGAAACCTTATCCTTTATGGCTGCAGTAATAATTTTTATTTTCTTTTCCAGGTTCTTTGCCTTCAGCGAGATTCAGAGAGGAAAGTCTGTTGTCCATTACAATACTTGCTTTATAGGCTGGGTAAAAATTTGTTTTCAAGGCAAGATTTTCCAGCATACCACTACGTATTCTAAGCAATACATTAGGCTCTGGTTTACTTTATAAATATTAAGCACCTCGGTAACCATGAATGGGGTACGGAGTCAAACGTCTTTCGGTATTCTATCCAGTCTATTAAAAGGTTTAATTTTTTATTCTAAAAAAAGTAGAAAATAAATCAATAAGCCATTAAAAATAAATAAGTCATTATGTTACTATGCGAAACTTGTTAGTTGTAATGCTATTACTGGCGCTTACTAATTTTTTTTTCTTCCCTCTTGATCTTTTAGATTGTTCATAAAGTTTGTAGTTGGTTATCCAAATATTATATCGGGCGCCACTCTCAAGATTAATGTGGATGTGCCTATCGGGTAGACTTAGGCATATCGACAGATCCATAGGTAGAATAGGTAACACTGTAACAAAATTACATTTATTTGTCCTCAAACCTAATATGTCATCTCTCTGCTAACAATTCTTAATAAACCTTACATACGGCCAAATTCAATATGGTGCGGTACGGGAAGAGAAGAGGAGGGGTGAGATGAAGAGAACCCATGTCGGTTAGCAAAATGTAAAAGCGGTACGGTTAATTATGACATTGAACAAACCGATCAGATACAGCCCCAGAAAAAAAAAGCATGAAACGGTCGGTATTAATCGGAATGGTAAGCGGTAAATCACCCACAGGATATGTAAGTGGTCTAATATAAATGCAGTCGCTCGTAACCTTGGCCAACTCTGTTCATAATGACGGTAGACTCGGTCTTAATTATGTAGGTAGAAGATAGCAATGTTTGTTGTCAGGTCGGGAATAATGGGATAATATCCAATGCAAGGCGCTACCTCGTAACGGTCCGATACGCCCTCTGCACTTTATTAAGGAATACACAGCGTTACTCCGTAACTATCCGGCACGCAATACTACGTGTCCTGTGCACATCAGGAATAGGAAAAAGGATTTGAAAACCAGAGTTAAAAAGTGCAATAGCAGAGTATGAATGCACAAACCCCTCAACAAGATCAGCTTTTTCTAGAGTTTACGCTTCCCGTAAATTGGCCATTCTTCTTAATGCTGCTTAATTACGATACTTGAATAGCTTCATCAAATAATCTACTATGATACACCGAATTAAAACCATTGGATTAAAAATAATAATAAGTAACCAGCAAAGTGTTTACACGTAATGAAAGACCGACACCGCCTTGAGAAAGGTGACTCCTAAGAAAGATTCACATACATTCACATAAATGGCTTATCAATGTACCTAAATTGTAATAAATAGACAAAAACACATAATTTGCTTTTTAGAACTCAATATGTCATCTTGGCGAAGATCGATAAAACTCTAGGTGTTTACGGGTAACTGCATTAGAACTAATATGATATTAACTTTTTCGTAGAGGTATATCCCAGGGATATTCATTCTGAAGTTCACTTTGGTTCTGACTTGCCACAAACCCAACCATAAACCCTACAACCAGGTGACTTTCAGATAGAAAACGGTCAGATAACTAATGGTATGGATGAAGAAGAATCCTATGAATATGTAGGAATGAAGCAGGCGCAAAGAATAGACCCCATAACTATAAAGAATGAGGTGACTACTAAGTTTACTATAAGAATGCAATAACTTCTTTAAAAAAACTTAAAAAGTCTTAATAGTAGAAACTTTTATAAGCTATTTTTACATATTGAGTCAGTATACTAACTTACTCTTTTGGTATTAAAGGATGGACTAAAACGGATATCGATAACTTGCAAAGAAAGGCTAAAACACTCCTAACAAAAGCCGATAAGCATCTTCCTCGCAGTACCGTAAAACGATCTGCGCTACCTCGACATGTAGGAGGAAGAGAAATGGCCATCATAGGAATGCCGCTGACTCAGCAAATTAGTAACTTTCAAGCCTTTTTCTTAAGAACGGCTAAAACATCAGACATCCATCGTGCCGTATGAGAAGCAGACGACTCAACACCACTTAAAGTCTAGGAGCTTGAGATATCCATACACCATAGCACTAAGCAAGAAAAAATGCAAGTTTGTACAGGAAAACCACGGCATGTTCACAGAGTCCAACAAGAATATGTCAACATAGCGCCGTCAAACAAAGTGACAGGTGTAGGTATGGATATGAGCATGTCTATTCAGCATGTCATCGGTGGATGTCAAACTTTTGCACCAACGGAATATAAAAAACGGTATGAGTGGCAAAGATAGTACATCAAAAGTCCGCAGAAAGACTAAACCTCCTATCAGCATCCAAGGTACCATATTATAACTATAAGCCGGAACCAGTTCTTGAAAATGAGCAAAAAAAAATGTATTGGGATTGCACTGTACTTATAGACCACTCGGTGGGCCCTTGACCAATCCACCGATTAGGGTAAGTATTAGTCAAATATTCTCTAATATTTCTGCTTAAGTGAGGCGGTGCCCCATCTTATTGAAAAACTCTTTCCAACTCAAATTTATGAGGGTTGTCTTTAATAATCTCAAAGTTTACTGGTTGTAATACATTTTCTAACATGTTTAGGTAACGACCCCCGTCAAATTTTGGTAAAAAAAAAAGGTTTCCGAATATGCCAGACCACACATTTATTTTTCTGGGTATTGTGTGTGTGTTTCACATAATATATGGAGATTTACGTCGCTCCAATAATGGACATTTTGTCTATGAACATTAGCCTTAAAAAAAGTACATTCATCTCTTACCACCTGTTTTTCTTCTGGATCGCTGGTACGCCCTGGATTCTTTATACTGGTAACACTATTCGCCTCGGTAAATTTCTGATTTAGGTACATTGGCAAAAAATACAAACTCAACAAACAAATTACACCCGAATAAGTAGAGTAAAGAAAATAAAAATAACTAAAAATACAAAAAAAAATGTAAGGCTGCCATTTTGGTATGGGTAGAACTAATGACCTAATATTCTAGGACCATAAAGCATTCAGAGCAAGCTTTCTAAATGATGTAAAAAGTAGTGTTTAGGTTACTAACGATGTGTGCAAAATTTCAAATTTTTATATAAACGCATTTGAAAGATAAGAGGGGAGGGGATAATTAAGAGCCGCACTGTATAAGTAAGTACCTATTAATAATGTATACAGATCTAAAGTAAATTCTGATAATAAAATGCACATATTTATAAACAACGCTTTTTTTTCAGCAAAAAAACCATAGCAAATAAACCAATACAAAATACGTGCCAGTATATTTATAGCCATCGTTTTGAATATTTAATTAAATAATAATTGAAAAATTTATTATTGTTTTCCTTGTTAAAGGTAAAGAATTTTCTAAAGTGTAGCTTTCTCTAGTATTATTAGAAAAAATTTTTTAAGAGTTTTAAGATGATGTGACACTCAACCCTTCTTTTTATTTAAAATTATATATATTAAGCCCTGTCCAAGGGATTGGGTGAGATAATATCTGATTTCACTTCGCTATTTCAAGTTTTTAAAATGACACTCTGTATGTACTGCCCAAACAGGGACAATTTAATAGGTTGAGTTAATTCATATGAAGTTAGAGGTGCTATTGAGTAATTTCTAAATTACAGAAGTTAAAAAAAAAAGGTGTAGCAATGCTTTAAGAAAGGTCTGTGAGAGATAAAGAGTATATAAGAACCAATTTTAAAATGATTAATAATCGATATATTTTCGTGAAATAAGACCTGTTTATTTACATTGTCACTTTAAAACGTCAGTAGGCTTGAATATGATTAAACCCGATTTTACCTTGACAATGCTAAAATCTAGCTAGAAAATTTTAGAAGACTTAACAGAAAACCAATTTGAATTATATAAGACATATTATATAATGAGGCGAATACGTTAGCAGAAGAAAAAAACGTGAAAAAACAGTAGTGAAATTGCGAAAAAAGGTGCAAGTACTGCAAGAAAACCAACAAAAACTTTATCTAGTGGTAAATGTGATCAATGTTATAAAATTATATAGTAAACACACCCAACAGCAAAATCAAAACAAATCAGAAATTGTTGAAACTGTTGTTAATAAATACTTCGTCGCAAAAACTTGGTGAAAAAAAACGTGATGCTGGTTTATATTCGACAGAAATTAAATCAAGGACAATGAGGCAACGAGGCAAATATTCGACCATAGCCAATAATTTTTAAATTTTTCTCAGAAAATGCCAGCTTTTTGTCACACACAGTACTGTTCGATTATTCGTCTTTTTATAACGAAATCCCAAATTCTTTAGAACTTTTGTCAAACTAGTTAAACTAATGTCGCAAAGTTCTTTGTCGTTTATTATTTGTAGTACAGCAGCCATAATCACGTGTTGTACATGTTATAAATAATGGTTCTAATTATGTTCTTGATTGTTTGGGTTAGGTCCAGACTTTTTGGATGCCTACGGATTCTTTTATTTGGTTTGTCCAGTTCTTCTTTGTACATACTGCAAATATTATGTAAAGTGCTTCTGGAGATCTGGCATGCATCGCATGTCCGCTTCTTTAGTGCGAAAACATATCGTCGGCCCAATGCCAAAACCATGAATGTAAAAAATCGTGATTTGGAGATATTTGGGTTTGAAGGTTTTGATACTCTGTGAAAATTCAGATTTTTGTCGGAATAATTTCATTTCTTGGGAGACATAGGATCTACTTTGACAGTTTATAAACTGCTTATTATTTTTTCTGTTTATTAGCCCCCACCTACCAAAACGTCACATTCGTGGATTTGGCATTGCAAAATTTTCTTTCAAATCACTTACAGTACAATAAGAAAACCTAAAGACACAATTATTTTCAATATTTTTATTGATTTGAAATATCAATAAACATGTGTATTTTCATTGGAAAACTAGGATAAACTCAGGATCTATAAATCTACTACTAAATAAACTACTAACTACTTAAACTTCTAAATCATTGGCAAAATAAACTATAAAAACGAAAAAGGTTTTCTCAAAAAATACTGAAAATACAAAAGGAACTAAGTTTATATGCTTAAATGAGCTTGAGTATAAAGTGAAATGGTTTAATTTTCATCTGAGTCAGTATTTTCACCGTCATCTGATTCTGGCAATCTATCACTAATATTATTATTAATTTTTAGCGACTTGTAAAAACTGTGATGAACTTTTGGGATTGTTAAATCAGAACACATTTTTTGTAAATCCTGATATTTTGGCTTCGCAATGGGTAACTCACATTCATACGATTTTTTTAACTCCGCGGTTTTTGGTCGACCTCGAAATTTTTTCATGCAGTTTATGTCATGAAATTCTTGTTCAAAATCCATTTTGTAAAACACCTTCGTCATGTCCGATTTAAGATAACGAATCCAGCAAACCTTACGCCATGGTATTTTGTTTCATTATCTCAAATTTTTGCGCTGCAAATTCTTTAAAATCATAAACATCATCAAAGCTTCTGCTCCTCACTTCAAATGGGCGTGATTTCATACGAGCATCTCGTATTACTTGCGCCCAACCTTCAGGAATGTATACAGTAACATGCTTAGCTTTCTGCTCAATTTTGGAATGTATGGAATCGCATTCCATTTCAGCGTGTCCGCTTTCGAAAAATTTATGATTTATGATTTTCAAGCTAGGATGAACAGAAATGAGCTGCATACACATAGCAGCAAAATTTGAATTCTTTTGCTGGCCACCACAGCCATCTGACATCACTCTAACTTCTGTTATTTCTGGATTAGATAATACGTATTCATAGATACAAGAAGCGATTTCATTTGAACCCCTTTTACCCTGGGTCTCATAGATAGATAGCAAATGCCATCTTGATTTCCAATATTATAAACAGTCAAGTTATAAACAGCTAACTTGCGCATGTAAAATATCTGTCCTGCAGATCCTTTTGGAGTTGTGAGTACAGCTTCAAGGTCAAAATTGAATGCTAATATAGTAGAATTGTTTATTGCTTCCAGTTTATCAGCATTGCGAGCCTTGCGTGCCAATTCCTTTCTTCTCAAGTGTTGCTGGAACGTTTGTTCTTGCGCTTCTTTTTATTCTCCAGTCATATTTTTCTGTGCCAAACATATCTTGCACTGGTCTTTCTTTGGTTTAAAAAAACCCACGTTATATTCTTTAAAAACTTGTCTGTATCTTTCGATTGAAACAGAGCGAATATTTTTTTCTTTGCATTGTGATTTGTACATATTGTGCATTATGGACAAGTTCAGGGTAAGGTCCAAATATTTTTTTTTACTTGAAGCCCTGCAGTAGTGGGACTCAACTGCAGGAAATGATAAAATGTGATCACGTACCATTTGCAAACAATCCTCAGTTAACTTATTAGCAGGAGTATGTTTGCCACGGCGGTCTTTTTCTATTGTCCCAGTAGAAGATCGTTTTTATAAAGATATTGTTATGAATGAATCTGTTACATCAAGTGTAGATATGAAAAATTCGCGGCACACTTTATTTTTTTGTCCATCAACGGTAAGAAAATAATTACAGGTGTTGACTCTTCTGGAAGTTTCTAGATTTCTGGTGCTTCTTTTTTTTGGTATTTGTTCAACATGATGAATAATGAAATTCTGCTGATCATCTAATGATGAGAGTTGCCGAAATTCTTCATAAATGTTTGACCTATTCTCTTCTGAAACAGATTCGAGGCATTTATGTTTCGCTTTGCCACCACAAGGGCACGGTAGTAACGACCTTGCTGGTTTTTCTATATTTTTAACACTTAAGTATGCCTTTCATTTAAGTCTTTTTTGTTCTCTGATATTTTTTTTCCAAGTTCTAATGTTTTTCTTCTTCCTCTTTAGTGGAAGTTTTTAGAAATAAAAAGCAATGAGTATTTGTATTTTTAAATATTTTTTTTAACGTACTTGTTTCTTCGCTTGTGTCCTTAGAAGAACTGGAAGAGCTTGAGGATGTGGAGCAACTAGAAAAACTGCTTGTACTATCAGATTCATTTTCAGGATTATAATTATCTGACGACGATGCTCTGTTGTCATAATCATTATCAAATTCAGTTATCACAACATTTTGTTTTTTGGTTTTACATGGGATAGTGTTTCTTTTTCATCATCTGGATATTCATCTAAGATAATAAAATTAACTTGGTCAAAAAAATACACCTATAACAATAATAAAAAAAACTACCTGCTATATTATTGATTGTATGATTTTCATTGCTAGCAAGTATTGATTTGGTAGTTGAAACATTTTGAATTGCAGCCAGAGGTAGTATGTCTTCTTGAGTATCGGTGCCAGAAATTGAATCTAAAACAATATCTTGGCTTTCAAAATAATTCACTTATATCAAAAAATATTATCTCTACCTGTTATATTATTCTGTATTAGTAGGAGAGTGTCATAAATTTTAATGTCTCCTGCATCGCAGGCCATCTAAGAAAAATAAATAAAATTATATTTTCTATTTTGATGCAAAGTCAACCATAATTATTATTACCTTAGTTTCATTTTGGTCCATACATTGCTTATCTCTTTCACGTTTAGACTTAACGCTATCCATTATTTTTTGTGTTCTAGATGTCACGTTTATCATTTTATAATTGATTTTTTACTACTCAAAATCTATACACGAATGTTACAAAGTATACCATACACTTACAATGTCAAAACAACGAATGTACCACATTCACTGACTTGAAATTTTTAATGCAAAGCCAAAACCACGAAAGTGTCACATTCACGATACGCGCATTGCGACAGTCGAATACAAACTAAGATACGTCAAAGGCAGTACAGCTACCTCCACCAAAATCATTATGCTTGTAGATTCGTTGGTTTGGCATTGTCAAGAACTGGTTTAGAGGTGCTTGAAAATGTAGATAGGTAAAAATTTTGCACATTCATGGTTTTGCCTTGGGACCGACGATTATGTCAATGGCTCCATGTTATTTTTTTCTTGTTTAAAATAATTTTGTACTTTTAAAAATAAACGACGTTCTCGCGAAGATAGAAACCGATATTTAGCAATATGTTTGTCTTCTTGCGTATCCATAATTCAAAAATTAGAATGTTAAAAAGTAAATTTAATTAATAGCCTGATGATATGACTTCAAAATACCAAAAGGAATAGAATGTAAGTATAGACCACCAAAGTATTTATTTGTCCAATCAGGCAAATTATCACCTTTTAGGTACATAATCCTCTTAACCTATTTTCTTGGCACTATATTTGGGTTTTGTACATTTCTCAGAATTTATAATCCTTTTTTAACCCAATTTTACCTCTTTTTTACCTTATTAAATCATAATAAATGTTAGGTTACACTAATAAATAATTATATTAAACAAATTATTTGCTTGCAGTATAAAAAAGCATTTCCTTTAAAAAAATATTAGTACCCTTTAAAATATAAGCCAATATTACAGTAAAAACAAAAAATGTTTTTAAACCGCTGGTAACAGTCGTCCAAACTGGTACTCAATATAAATGGTGAATAATACGGCTTGATAAGGAATTCATTGTTTAACCGGTCCACTTATACCCCGTGTTAATTCGTTTTAGGGTAAAACGAGCCGACTTTAATAGGTATTTCACTGATGGTTTATTTCTAAATATAAAAAATAAAAAATCTGTTAACGGGCAATGTGACCATATAGATACAAGTCCAAATAGGTAGTCTATTAGTAAATATTTAGTAAACAAACATCAACAATTAATACCTGATATATCCACTAAACTAATCGCCAAATTACACAGAAAACAAACTTACTAACACCATTTACCAATAGGTTTTACACCGGCACATTACGTAACCTCTAAAATTGCCGGGAATAGGTATAAACATGTAAAAGGATAAATTCCAGAATGCGATGTGTCGTTTACTTTCATATTTTCTATTTTATCCACATGAACTGTATTTTAGTGTTTCTTTTCTGTGACATGTATAAATAATTTACTGTACTGATACCAATTAATAAATAAAAATTCAAAATAAATCAATATAAAATTGACAAGACCTTGTCTTATAGTATTTAAATAGTTATTTAAGTAAATCGAATAAACTCCTATATCATTCATACTCTATCTAATAAAACTAGAAAAAAAAAATATTGTAAACGTAAAAAGTTATCAAAGAAATATATAACAATCAAAAAGCACCAAGTAAAAAAGTAATCTAATAACTTTGAAATGCCATAGTGCATAATGAAATATTAACAATGTATTATAACGCAACACTTCTAGAACTAGAACATCAGGGATTGATAAGCCCAAAGTACTAAATCAAAATGCGGAGTCATCTTTTTTAAACGAAGTAACAATTACCCGCAAATAAAGAGCTTGGTAATCTCTTGGACAGTTGCAATGTGATAAAAAGCAGACGAGCTTAAACAAAAGAGCCGAAGATTTTCATTTAACCGGATTTAAGAAAGGGCCAGCGATTTGGTAGGGTTTTACAGTTTTTTTGAGTGTCAATTTGTGGATAAGCTCATTTCGACCTGGCGGCTAAGGCGTCTTTCGCTAGTGTCTAGACAACTACTTTTATCAAATCGGAGAAAATTAGGAGAGAAACAGGGCAATTTTGGGGTAAATTCTTTCTGTATTTTTTAAAATATATTGCAACTGTCCTTCAACTTAGTATAACAATTACTAATTTTATTTAAATGAGTTAATTTTTATAAACAATACTGATAAGGTTTTTTTAGTTTATTTTCCTTTTTTTGATTATTTTATATAAATTATGTGTAAAATCATAATTTTTACAGTATGCTTTTTGATAAGTATATATAAAATATATTTTCTTAAAAAATGCTTTACCCTATTAAAATAATAATTTTATGAATAAAAACCTTTTGTCTTTTTGGAAAAGCTATTAAAAAAAATTGTAATTGGCTTTTTGCCGCTAAAATACCTTAATCTCTTTTTATTGATGCTGACCGGTACTTAAACAGTAAAACACTAGGAAATCCCTTTATGTTCGAGCAAATCCTAGTAAATTAAATTGGCGGTTTCCTTTATGCAGGTCGAAGTCTATTATTTAACCCTCCAAACCACCAACTAGGTTCAGTAACAAGTTTTGAAGAGAGTATGGCTTAGAAAGTGAACGTGTTTTTTTTGCATTTAGTGTTAAATAATAATAAAATATTAATTTAAATAATAATAAAATATTAAAAACGACGCGAATAGAGGATCAAGCACCCTCTAAAAAATGGACGTTAGCAAGCTTAATATATTCCTCATTAACATTCAGTCCTTTGACATAAAACAGACGAATTACATCTTTTATTGGAAAAGCTAAACTTTCCACATATTGTTACCATAACAGAACATTGGTTAAAGACTGATAAGCCTATATTTATAAAAAACTATACCACTTTAGCTAGATATAACAGAAGTAATTTATCTCATGGAGGTACTATGATAATGTCCACTAACAACGATTTTTCCGCGGTCACAAAATTTGATAATTTATTATCTGAAAAAGTATTCAAATTTTCCATCGTCTATCATAATACCTTTGACCTTTATATAGTTTGTATTTATAAAACACCTGACGCGGACGTGCAAATTTTCTGCCAAAAATTATTAAGCTTGCTAGAATCCCTGCCCTTAATAAGCAAATTAATTTTGTATGGCGATCTTAATAATGAGTTCTCCAGTGTGTGTGCTGCTAAGGAATCCCCTCAGTCCATATTTGATTAATTTGGGATGGTTATGCATATTAACTTCCCAACCAGAATAACCAAAACTAGCTCTAGTGTCATTGACTACGTCGTATCAAGCTTTGATCCGGAACTCGTTAATTCAACTGTCTTTAACTCAGGTTTCTGCGATCATGAAGCAGTGTTAACTAAATTTTCTCTAAATCACAAAAATAAAAGCCGCGCAAAATGTGCCGTATCTTTGAGGAAAAAAATTCCTAAATTTCAAAAATCTATGTCTAAGAACGGACTGGGACTTCCTATCTGATGATGTTAACACTGAGTTTTCTCGATTTATAAAGTCACTGTTTGATTTGGCATCCAACTCATTTCCTCTTAGACCCATCAAAATGAAACAAAAACAACCATGGTCTACTAAAGGCTTACGCTTGTCTTCTAAAAATATACGCTCCTTATCACACTTAAAAAAATTCTCAGACAGTGTGTTCTTCCACGATTACGTAAGGTTGTACAAAAAAATGTACCATAAAACAATAAAGGCAGCCAAGGACCTCTATTACAATAAAAGGATTTCTAATTCTGGAAATGTTGATAAGGAGACTTGGTCTATTGTTAATGAATTAAGGGATAAGGTTTCTCCATCTATTACAATCCCAACTTCACCGGATAACTTAAACAACTACTTTATAAAGGTAGTCAAAAATCTCATGAATACCGTAACTCCTTCCCACGATCCTCTCTCATATCTCGCTAATGAGAATTTACATAATTTCTTTATTACACCTATAGCATTAGAAGAACTACGCAGCACAATAAAAGACATTAAAAATAAATCTTCATCTGGGGCTGATGGTCTAACGCTCAAAATGTTTTCAAATCTCCCGGATATCACTTTAAACCATCTTATCAACTTGGTTAATATGTCTCTTCAAATTGAAATCTTTCCAAGCTGCCTTAAGACGGCAATTATTATTCCTTTACATAAAGGGGGCGAGAAGGATCAATGTTCGAACTACCGCCCAATTGCACTTCTCCCAACATTATCGAAGATTATTGAAAGACTGGTAAAGAAACGACTTTTATCCTTTTTGCTTAATAATATATACTCCAGCCTAAACAGCCATCTCTCTACAGCAACAATTTTCTGTGATTTCTCTAAAGCTTTTGACTGTATAAACCATAATATCCTAATTAATAAATTGCAGCACTATGGAATTAGAGAAACACCTCTCAAGTGGTTCATGTCATACCTGAACAACAGGAATCAGTTTGTTAGGGTTGATTCGATGACGTCTTCGTGCAAGCCAATAGAATGCGGGGTACCTCAGGGCTCAGTTCCAGGCCCTATTTTGTTTCTTCTATTTATAAATGATATTGCTAATCTGGACATAAATGATAAAATTTGTCTCTTTGCGGACGATACTAGTTTTTCTTGGAGCAACTTAAATATGGTAGCTCTTAGTAGAGCCATATCTCGTGACCTAGTCACCATTAAATCGTGGTGCGATTTAAATCTCTTGTGCCTTAACGTCTCAAAAACTAAAGTATTATCATTTAGCGGTGCGTTGCAACCTTTTGTAATTAATAACAACAGAATGGAGGTCGTTGATTCCGTAAAGTTCTTGGGACTGATGGTAGACAACTCTTTAAAATGGGATATCCACATCGATTCCTTATCCAAAAAATTAAGTTCTGCATGTTTTGCTCTGAGCTCAGTATCCAGGGAGCTAAGTTTGGCAATGGCTATAACAGTTTATTATGCCCTGTTTGAGTCGCACCTCCGGTATGCCCTTCCGTTTTGGGGTAGGTGTGGTGCGACTCAATTTGAACGCATATTTAAGTTACAAAAGAGAGCTATACGCTATTCATTAAGACTAAATTACAGAACTCACTGCCAGGAATATTTAAAAAAATTTAAAATACTAACTCTTCCTTCCTTATTTATATTTGAATCCGTCTGCCTAATCCGCAAGCACTTATCAGATATGTCAGAAAGGCCATCTCACAATTATCCTCTTAGAAATGCAGAGTACGATCTTTATCTACGAACCCCACGATCAGAACTAGTTAAACGATCCATTCTTTACAATGCAAAAAAATGCACAATCATCTCCCATTTGAAATCAAATCAATAACAACTTTTTCCAAATTTCGGAAAGCTCTGTGTCTGGTTGTCTGGTCGACACTTATTTTTGTAAACGCTTGGCAATACCGCATCCCTTCCATATCACGACGTCACCATGCGCGAGGAGAGCGCCGCGCGAGGTGTAGAAGTGGGAACGACGGACTCTCTCGTCTTGACTTTCTGACGACGCAAGCAATGGCGTCATACTATTTAATGTAATAATTTATACTGTACTTATTACTGTGTTTGGCAAATAAATGATGTTTTTTAATTAACGTGAAATGCAAATAGTCTGAACGCCACACACTACATTTTATGGTCCTTCGTCGCTGGATTTGACTCCTGAACGGAATTTTACTGCATTTTAACATCCGTACGGGACTTTCAACGAGGCTTTTACCGCATTTATTTGTGGCTTGAACTAGAAGAAACGCCGACCGCCGACCCAATGGACACAAGTTTGGATATTTTGCCTCTTTGACGGCGGGAACAACAAGACCGTCTTCTCAGGGAACACCGATTGGTTTTGCTTATTTCACTACAGGTTAGTGCGTTCCTTTCTCACTTTCTTTCCTTTACTTTTACAGGCCTCTGTTTGATTTATTTGTTTATTTTTTTAATAAACTTAAACTGCTTTGTATTTGTGTTACTTTATGGTGGTTACTTTGATGGTACTTTACATTGATTTCGTGATATTTGATGCAACTTTGGTGACAAAATTAATACCTTTAACTGACATTTGTTTACGTTGCAATATATTACACATTTTGCTGGTATACTATACTATACCTATTTACACTCATTTCTATTGGTATTTCATACTCCCTTTGATGGTGATTTCTACTATTTACATTTTATTAAATTTTGACATTTAATATACCTACTTTATTAGATATTTTACACATTTTTGGTGTTACTTACGTAGGTTTGATAACTTTACATGCATTTTAATTAAGTGTTCTGAGAAACCTATTTAATTGCATTGTTTTATTACTTTGCCTCTATTTTGACCAATTTCTTTGAAACTACTTGTATATTTGTATTATTAACTATTCGAGATGGCTGACGCAAGAAATAAAAGAAAGGCTACTAAAGCTGCTCTTACACGGTTTGAAAACTATTTTCAAGCTATTAAGTCAAACAGAAATCTTTCTCAAACTGATTTGGTGGAACTCAAAATGCGTGCGCAAAAGGCTGATCAATTGTTGGAAGATTTTAACGCTGCTCAGTTAAAGATTGCTGCTACGGAGACTGATATTGATTTTGATGAACATGATAGTGAGTCTGAACAATTTGAAAATAAATTCTACCGCATAACATCTGAAGCGAGCAAATTTTTAATTGACCAGATGCAGCCGCAGGTTTTAACTCCAAACGTGGAAACTAATTTAGCATCTAATTCTAATGATGATTTAGCCAACATTAGACTGCCTCCAATAAACCTTCCAACGTTTGACGGTTCATATGACCAATGGTTGTTTTTTAGAGACACTTTCAATTCTTTAATACATAGCAATTTCAAACTGACACCAGTCAAAAAATTTCATTACTTGCGCCTCTCTCTAAAGGGTGTGGCAGCTGAAACTATCTCATCACTTGAAATCTCTGACGCCAATTATGATGTAGCCTGGAACATCTTAAATGAGAGATTCGAAAACAAACAGATTTTAGTCAGCAACCATGTAACGGCTATTTTTAATTTGCCATCTTTATCACGTGAATCTGGACGTGGCCTTAGAGTCATACTTGACGGCTTACAGAAGCACATGGGCGCCTTGACGGTTTTAAAGATGCCCACAGAACATTGGGATGCCTTAATCTGTCATATTGTGACAGGTAAATTTGACAATGTGACTAGAAGAGCTTGGGATTCCAAAACCTTTATTGAAGAACTCCCTACTTACAAGGAACTTATAGATTTTTTAAAAGACAGATGCCGAATTTTAGAGTCTTTCGAATATAAAAGCTCTTTAAGAAACGCTTCAAACAAAATCGAAAGGCCTCGCCAATCACACCCCAACTTTCATAAAAATACTTCTCAATCCTTTGTCGCTACTAACAGTAATAAAAAATGCACGTTTTGTCAAAAAGAACATCTCATCTACACATGTCCTCAGTTTTTACAAATTTCTGCTATTGAAAAATTAAATAATGCTAAACAAATGAAGTTATGTATTAACTGCCTTTCTATAGGCCACGCAACTAAAAACTGTAGGTCGTCTGGATGTAGAAAATGTGGAAAATTCCACCATACCCTTCTACATTTCAACAGAACCGATTCTGGGACTGTACAAACCAATAATAATAACACATCTACCTCTTCTTATTCCAACAGCACTGAGACTGACTTGAAAGACGTAGCCACAACCTCTTTGTCTACACATGTGATGCACACTCCTCTTATATACTCACCGTGTAGTTTAGTGGTAAATGAAAAACTTAATTTAAAAACTGTATTATTATCCACTGCTATCATCAAAGTTTTTGACACTACAGACAAGTCACACTTGTGTAGAGTACTTCTAGACAGTGGAAGCCAATCCAATTTCATTTCAGAAAGACTTTGCAACTTGTTACAACTTCCTATTGAAAATATTAAACATTCTATCACTGGTATCAGTCAGAAAATTGAAACCATAAATTCTAGAGTTTTTGCTAAAGTCCAATCCAATTTTTCTAACTTTGAGGCGAACATATCGTGTCTTGTACTTAAATCTATAACTGGAAATATTCCAGCTATATCCTTTGACTCCAGTTTATTGCATATTCCCAAAAATATTGCATTGGCTGACCCCGATTTCACCTTTGCAAAACCTATTGACTTACTGATCGGAGCAGACATTTTCTGGGAACTGATCCATATTGGTCAAATAAAATTGGGTCGAGGACTTCCAATTTTGCAAAAGACACATTTTGGATGGATTATTTCTGGTCCTTTACAAACTAATCTTAGTTCAAGCCTTTGCTCAAAGACACAGTGCTTTTTTACAACCTCAATTAACAATCAGCTAACTAAATTTTGGGAGGTAGAGGAATTTCCTAAAACTAAATACTTATCACCAGAGGAAACCTTTTGCGAGGAACATTTCTCTCAGCACACTTCTAGAGCCCCTGATGGTAAATTTGTAGTACATCTTCCACTTAAGGACTCCATTGATCGTCTTGGGGACTCGAAGTTGACAGCTACAAGTCGTTTTTTAAATCTTGAAGGGAAACTGAATAAAAGCCCTGATTTAAAACGTACTTATCAAGATTTTATAACAGAATGTGAAAAACTCGGTCACATGACCCTATCTGAGAATCAAAATGATACTACTGGGTATTTTTTACCGCACCACTGTGTGCTTAAATTAAGCTCCACTACAACTAAACTACGGGTCGTTTTCGATACTTCCTGTAAATCTGACTCAGGTTTTTCTTTAAACGATTTACTTATGGTCGGACCTAATGTCCAAAACAGTCTTTTTTCAATTCTCTTACGGTATCGTATACATCCTGTAGTTCTCAGTGGTGACATTGAAAAAATGTATCGACAGGTCTATGTAGCCCCTGAATATCGTAAACTTCAGAAAATTCTTTGGCGTGCTAATATTAATGAGCCGTTTTTAACTTACGATTTGTCCACCGTTACATACGGTACAGCCTCTGCTGCATTTCTGGCTACTAGATCTTTGCAGGAAGTAGGTAAAATACATGCTAAAGACTGTCCAAAGATTTCTAACATAATACAGCGTGATTTTTACGTTGATGACCTTTTAACCGGCGCACAAACAGTCGATGAACTTAGACAAATTAAAGAAAACATCCATGATCTTCTTATGAAGTATGGATTTCCACTTAGAAAATAAGCTTCAAATGAGCCAACCTTAACTTCTGATTCCTCAATACATTCGATTTCTTTTGATACAGATATTCCTTCTAAAACCTTGGGCCTTTTATGGAATCACATTTCTGACACGCTAGAATATAAAATAGGTCCTATTGAATCTAGCACTCGCGTAACAAAACGTACAATTTTATCATCAATTTCCCAGATTTTTGACCCTCTTGGTCTACTTTCTCCTGTCACAATCTCGGCAAAAATCATCTTGCAACAGCTGTGGAAGCTTAAAATATCATGGGATGAATCGATTCCAATGGATCTTTTCACAATCTGGTCATCTTACAGGACACAACTTGTGGAATTGAATAATCTTAAAATACCAAGACTAACTCTTTGCGGTAATCCTATTGAGCTGCAATTACATGGCTTCTCTGATGCTGCGGAGCCAGGTTATGGTGCCTGCGTGTACCTTTGTTCAAAGGATTCGTTAGGCAATTTTTCGTCTAAACTACTCTATGCAAAAACTAGAGTCTCTCCACTTAAAGAATTGACTATTCCTAGGCTCGAGCTTTGTGCAGCATTACTCTTAGCAGAACTAGCTAAAACTGTGTTAGCTTCAATACCCTCTACTTTGGACTCTAAACACTACTGGTGTGACTCTACAATAGTACTTGCCTGGATTAGATCATCTCCTCATCGTCTAAAGATATTTATTTCTAATCAAATAGCTCAAATTCAATCCATAACTAATATTGATGAATGGAGATATATTAGAACTGCAGACAATCCAGCTGATCTTCCTACTAGAGGAATTCCACCTTTAAGCTTGTTAAATTCGACTTTATGGTTTCATGGACCTCCTTGGCTAACTGAAGATGAGTGGCTAACCGACATAGTAGATTTATCAAATATTGATACTCCTGAATTACGAAATGTCACTTCTTTTCATGTGTCCATCGAAAAACATACCAATAATGACTTACTTACTTTAATTGACAAATTTTCTAATCTAACTAAACTGGTTCGTACTTTTGCATTTGTGGTACGCTTTAAAACATCCTTAAATTAAAATCTAAATCTGACTTTTTTAATAGAGAGCTTTCAACTCTGGAAATTGAGAATTCTTTGAATACACTTGTCAGCTTGGTACAAGCTTCGACATTTTCTGAAGAATTTAAAGCACTAAAGAATAATAATAAGGTCTCTAATAAATCCAAACTCCTTACCTTTAATCCCTTCTTTGACCACACTCTTAATCTTATTCGAGTTGGGGGTCGTTTGCAACAATCTGATTATGAATATCAAAAGAAACACCCTATAGTTTTACCCCCTAAACATAGACTTTCACTTTTGATCGCACATTCTGAACATATTAAGCTACTTCATGCTGGTCCACAACTTACATTGGCATCACTTCGTGAAAGCTTCTGGCCAATCAATGGCAGGAACTTAATTAAAAAGGTTTACCATGACTGCTTAACTTGTTTTCGCTTTGTTACAAAATCGACAAAGTACCTTATGGGTAATTTACCCAAGACACGAATTACACCCTCTAGACCCTTTTCTGTGTCCGGTGTTGACTACGCAAGGCCCTTCTCCCTTAGGGATCGCAAAGGACGTAATTTTAGAACTAACAAGGCATACATAGCATTGTTTGTGTGTTTTGCTACCAAGGCTATTCACCTAGAGCTAGTAAGTGATCTTACTAGCGAATGTTTCTTAGCCGCTTTGTACAGATTCATGTCACGAAGAGGCAAGTGCATACAAATTTATTCTGATCAAGGGACGACATTCGTGGGTGCATTAAATGAATTAAATTCGTTTCTCAAAGAACACTCTTCTACTATTTCGGATAAATTAGCAAATCAAGGTATACAATGGAATTTTATACCGCCTCGCGCTCCACACTTTGGTGGGCTTTGGGAGTCCAGCGTTAAATCGGTAAAGTTTCATCTTAAGCGTGTAGTTGGTAGTTTATCATTAACTTTTGAAGATTTTTCTACAATAATTACTCAAATAGAAGCCTGTTTAAACTCCAGACCCTTATGTCCTCTTTCTGATAATCCGAATGATCCAAATCCTCTCACTCCTGCGCACTTTCTTATTGGTGAACCATTGACGACGTGCCCACAAGTTGATCTACTGGGAGTAGCAGAGAACAGACTATCAAAATACCAACATAGGCAACAAATGGTGCAACATTTTTGGTCTCGTTGGGTCAAGGAATGCATTGCAGAACTCCAGATACGTACGAAATGGAAGCAGAATTACCCGCAGCTCCTGAAACTAGGCGTTCTTGTGCTCATCATGGAGGATGGATTACCACCATTAAAATGGCGAACTGGCCGAGTGGTACAAATATTTCCTGGAGGAGATGGTATTGTCCGAACAGTATTAGTGAGGACTGCTGCTGGCGAGTATAAGCGTCCAGTTACGAAGATTGCTGTCCTGCCTATTTATGATTTTTAAAGCCTGGAGGCTTTCAAGGGGGGCGATATGTCTGGTTGTCTGGTCGACACTTATTTTTGTAAACGCTTGGCAATACCGCATCCCTTCCATATCACGATGTCACCATGCGCGAGGAGAGCGCCGCGCGAGGTGTAGAAGTGGGAACGACGGACTCTCTCGTCTTGACTTTCTGACGACGCAAGCCATGGCGTCATACTATTTAATTTAATAATTTATACTGTACTTATTACTGTGTTTGGCAAATAAATGTTGTTTTTTAATTAACATGAAATGCAAATAATCTGAACGCCACACACTACACTCTGAAATCATACTCGCTGGAGAGAGCCTTATACACAGTAAACGACTTTTTTTAATAATTAATGTTATGTAATTTTAAGCACGCGCTTCCTAAACACTGGTTAATTTATTTATGTTGTTATGATAATGTACATAAATAATATTCGTATATTATGTAAACAAATTAATAGTTTGCTAATAATGTTTTTGTAAACAACTGCTTTTTTTGCCGACTTTGTATACAAGTGAATGTATATATATTTTATAGATTTTAAGGAAATGTGACCTCAAACAATTTATAAAATTGTTAAGTTTTTTGTATGTTTTGTTGTATTTTTTATTTAAATAATAGCTTTGTCGACAAAATTTTAAATTTTATGATAATAAAGCATTGATTAATTGGTTGAATAAAAGACTTATTGATAGCTATCAGTCAATATTGCAAATAAATTAAATATTCATTATTAGATTACTAGTTAAACTCGTTTTATATTTAAGTTATTTTAAAATTAAAGTCGTTTACCACTAAGCCGATATTTGTTTTTAAATTCGCTGGCAAAAGTTTCACGAGTGTTTCCAGCTAACCGATTTACAAACTCTCGCTCTCTGCCCGGCTAAAAGTACGAATTCAATTTTTACATGGCTTTGTTTAAAAGTTTCTGCTCCAATTAGTTGTGTAGATTTTGCGTTGAGCTTTATTTTTGACAAGAACGTGGCGTTGAAAGTTTAGACGAAAATAAAATTTGCAATATTTGCATAATTTTTGTATTGTTTTTGCAGCTCGGTAAATCTGTTTGGTTAAAGTTAAAATGATATAAAAAGAAAACGGAGGGATATTTATTACCATTGCTACATTATTTTTTATTCCATTTAAATGTTTTTTAATTTTTTTTTAATAAATACAGATCTGTTTAAATAATGACTTTGGGGTTTTAAGCTTATATCAGAAGGAAAAATAAATTGTTATTTATATTAAAACTTGCAGCTTTTTAGTCTTTACGTTCGCATATATTTTATTGCTTGCATTATTAAATTAAAAAAATACTATTAACAAACAAGCAATAGCAATATAATACAAATATCCATGCTACAAAGATTTGCTTATCAGTTACCATTCTGATTTTTTATGCTTAATGGGTGATAAAGTTTTCAACTTTTTTTTACCTTGGTTGAGTTAAAAAGAATATGATGTCGGTTACTAAATTGTCGTGGTAAATTCCACGAAATTCATTTTAGAAAGTGGGTTGAATATTGGTCATATTTGTCACACATCGCTTTACAATTATAACCTTAAAACATGGAAAGGCTAGAAGTAGCATGCCGTGGAACTATGGGCAGATATGTTTGCTTGCAAAATCTCTGATGCAATGATGCCAAATGTTTATATAGAAATGGCAAAAATCACTTTATAATACCATAAAAATTTTCAGTTGTTTCCGAAGGCACAAAATAATATTACTGCTCCCCTTTAAAAAAATATCAAGCATTTTGTTAAATAAAATATGATAAGATACCTTATATCGAAGTCAATATACAACGTTAAATAAATGCAAATAAAGTATATTAGAGAAAACGGTAATGGCATCCAACGCCGCTCGATCGCATTGTTGATGCCACGGATGCAAGCACTCTCTACCAGTGACGTCGTCAACAAATATTGAATAAATAAATATTTATTAATTATTATAGAGTTTAAGTATAACTAACATTAACATTTAAAAGCTATTTATGTCTTTTTTTAACAGATTTCATTAAAGGAAGGTCCTAATGAAAAGTATTTTAATGGAAATTACATATTTTATTAATATTATAGATATATAAGTCATATTTTAATTTTACATTTACAAAATTTAATAAGTCATGTTTTAAGAACCAAATTTTTAACATTTTGCAAAATTTTATTATATTGAATAAAACTCAATTTTACATCACTTATTTTATATCACATAATATTTACTTCTATGGTGCTGACTTTTTTAAAGGGACCGTATTGCTACAGCGGAAAGAGTTAAAACTACAAAAATATTCAAATTGTGAAGTAGTTGCAGGTTTTTTACAGGTTATAAGATTTGTATTATGGTCATTTAGCCTGTATGTACAATGGTTTTGAGATATTTAATATTGACCTATATAATACCTAATACCAATTATATCATATTAATTTATATTAAAAAACAAAGCTTACCTAGGAATAAAGACTATGTACATTACATTAGATTAGATAGTTCACTAGTAGTAATATAGTAGTAATATACAAACAAGTAGTTTTACAAGTCACATAGAATATGTAATAAAATTTATAAATTAGGAATTAAATTTAAAAAAAATTAAATTGCTACATGTTTTGTACATATACATATTAAAAACATAGAAATAAGAAAAATAGAAATATCAAAAGTTTAGAGTTCAAATTGGTCATCATTAGAGGTAAAATTCAATTAAAATATACTTTCAAAACACATTAAAAGAACAAAGACCAATTAAAATTTGATTCAAAGTACTCCCCAAATGAAAAAAAAGCTTCTTCTAAAAGAAAACACTTAATTGCTTTTTTATATTGGTTCAAATTTAAAACTTTTACTCTAGCTGGTAGACAGGTATAGAACTTTACACATAAGTATCTGGAGCCGCTGCTGGATCTCTCAAGTCTTTAGAAATCAGGCACAAAATTGGTGTTCTTCCTTGTAGGATAATTATGGATGTTTTAATGAGAATTACATAGGTTCAAATTTTGCTTGATGTGCAACAGACACTGTATAATGTACACACAGTGTAGACATTATTATTAAAGATTTAAAACAATTTCGACATTCGTCCCTATAGCCACGACCAGACAAGTTGCGTATTCATTTTCCTTGTTGTCCAAAAGCTTGTTCCATATGGCAGAAATGACCTATACCACCTTGCTGTGATAATTTTTTTGACAGATTAATTAGATGTTCTTTTTAGGTTAACAAACAAAGTTAATTTTAATATAAGACACACTTATAAAAGTTTAAAATTGGTAGAAGTTACACCCACTAGGATTATATAAAAAAATGTATGTAAAAAAACCTTTTATTAATTTATTTTTTATTTACATTCTGTTATTGAAAAAGATAAACAGAGATGTCAATAATTAGACCGAATAGTGTGTTAAAGAAAATACTAAATTCAAACTAAGGTTACATATATGTCAAGAAGTCCTAAAAACACCAGAATGTGTTACAAACATTTTTGGTGGAAGCAATACGAAAGTAAAAGCTTCATGAAGAATATAATAATTTGCGGTTAACATAATGATGAGCGCGTTGTGAAGGTAAGCAATGGATCAGTACCATAAAAAAAGAAATTATAAAGGGCATTTTCCTTTTAGTATCCTTTGATAATGGACACCGCAGTGTCATGAATTATAAACCAAAAATATGTTTAATAAACAAATGGAGGGAGACTGTAGAATTTTTATTATACCTATATTTATTTATTAGAATACCCGAAAATCAAAACATAACCAAAGTAGAAATTGATCAAGCATTTACTTCTAAAGTATGTTGGGCTTGTTCAGAAATTATGTTATTATTTCTTAAGTATTTTAATAATGAGTTGAGACATGTAATTCGATTTCTTTGGCGTAAATTCGTGAATTAGTCTTTTTCGTGAATTCTATTTTCTATAATTTGGCAACTAAATTTGGCTTTTGAGACTGTGGAATCATCAGTAACCATTATGGAATTCCTTACTTTATATGAATAGTACCCCGTTATTTGGGATTCATAACATGTTATTCATAAAAATAGAAATTTAATTTGCATGCATGGGCTGCGATTGTTAATAAAATGCCCGTTACATGTACAGTTGAAACATTTATAAAGGAAAAGGAATCTTTAATGGCAACTTACAGAGGCTTGAAAAAAAAGGTTATTGATTCAGAGAGAAAATAGGGTGCAGATCTACAATTAATTCTGATGTAAGTATCTTATAATCATTTTATTTTATTTTCTTATGATATATTTATTTTTATTATCATATATGTATTGGCAAAATAGTCATTTGATATTGTTTGTTTTTCTATATTTCAAAAATTGTTATAGTTAAATAAGTGAACTTATAACAAATGATAAAAGAAATGGTATATTTTTTTTAATTCTACAAAAAAGTTTAGTTATAATATAGCCATAATTATTATGTATATAGACGTTGCCAAGATACTTTCCATTAGTTGAAAAGTATTTGGCAAATTCCTGTCGAATTTGTTGCGCTTTAACCGTAGCTTGTTGTAGTAGGACACTCTTGAAAAGGGTTTGTGATAGTTGTTACTTATGCCTTCGTTTCTCCACGTGCCTTCTATGAATTGCCCTTCTCATTCACTATCACAAGTTCCTAGTGGAGCATACAAATCTGATGAGCTATCACTTTTTTGCAAAAAGTTATGTAATAATACACAAGTCATAATGATTGTAGCTACATTATTCGGTTGTAGCATCATAGGGCTTCTAAATACACGAAAGACCGATACCATAATGCCAAAAGCATTTTCAACTATCCGCCTCGCTCGAAATAGACGGTAATTGAAAATTCGTTGTATGGTTCCTTTTAAATGGCATCCTGCAAAGGTTTCAATAGGCGGTTAGTCAATGGAAAAGCGTCGTCTGCCACGATTGTCCGACGTCGTCTCCATTGGAAGTCGTTTCTCATGTAAGGGTGCATCTGGTGGTAAAGGTAATTCATTTGAGCTAATTTTGTGATACAGTGATGTGTTTTTGTAAACCCCTCCATCGCTTATCCTGCCCTGGCATCCGACACCTGCATATAGAAAGCAATAGTGAGCATCTACGAGGGCCATCAGAACAATACTGAACTGGTGCTTGTAATTTATAAATTCGGAGTCAGTATTAAAGGGCGACTGAATTAAGATGCGTTTATCATCTAATGCTCTCAATCAATGGGGAAAATTCCATAGCGCATCAAAGTCCCTCGCCACGTTTAGCCATATCTTAGCCGTTTGTTTTAATTTGAAATAAAGAAATAATAATGTATCTAATATTCATCAAGATAATAATAAAAGACATACAGTGGGTCTACTTAAGTTGGAATCATATGGGAAACTTTTTTATTATTTTCTTTCGTTAAATATTATTCGTTTTACGAAAAAAAGTTATGCTAATATCACCAATACAATCATCAGATATTACATTTTTTCAGAGATATTGCATTTTTTCTGTGTTTTTAAGTAAATAAGAGTAAATATTGACCAAAATTCATATTTTTTGACTAGCCGCCTATACTACTGAAAAAAAATGTAATATCTGATAATTTTATTTTAGGTTTCAGAACTGCAAAAAGAAACATGCAGAACTTTTTATAAAGAATAACTTTTTTTCGTAAAATCAATAATAAAAAAGTTTTCCATATAATTCCAACTTAAGTAGACACACTGTTTAAGTTCACTTTCTTTTTATTCAGGTAAATGCTACCGAGTCAAAACGTTCTTGTTTTTTCTTTACAGAATGACACAAATAATGTCAGTAACTCCGAAATATAATGAAAATGAAAGCGATGCATCAGTGACCAAAGATGGCACAGACCATGGTAATAAACCTTATTACGGATATTGTGTTCAGAAATATAATATTATGATTTTTCAATTGCAGATGATGCAGCAAGTACGACTACAGTTAGCTCTAATCGAAAACGAAAAATCAACAACAGCCTGAACTTTGTATATAGCAATATGGCAAAAGCCAGTGAAGCTTTGGACGCTAGGTTAAGCCAAAATGACAACCAGCGTGAATGCACTGTATGGCCAATTAGTTGGGATTAAACTACATAAATTTTCGCAACAATCTAGAATAATATTAATCTACAATATAGATAACCTAATATTTCGGTCTGAACTTGAATATATTAACAATAATGAACGTTCATCGAGCCAAAATATCTTTACAGATCAGCCCTCTCCGTTTTGCTCTGTCCTTTCACCTGATTCAGCAAACGACTCAAGGTCGTTAGCAGATTATTATCGCAAATGACAAAGATCTATTTAACTTTATGCAAAGGATTAAAAAGCAAAACGAGGTCATTCAAAAGGAATATCAACAAAGTAGGGAGGAAACAAAGGAGTAAAACAGAAAAAGGAGAAAACGTAGCGTAGTCTTCTTAACATACAGCGTAGAAGTAAAAAATACAAGGTAATAATATATGGATCAACAGAAGCGCTCACTGTAACATTCCAAAAAGTGCTAGAAGTCGATTGTCATTTGGCAAATATTCGAGATAACTACCGATTTAATTCTGGAATTCAAAAAGTCCATGCCACGCCACGCCCAGATTGCATGAAATTCGTGAATTTTGCACAAAAAGTTAAAGTTTTAAAGAACATGAAAGAATTAAAGGGAACAAATTTTACACCTAGTCAAGACTACATCAAGAAAAAACTGCCAGATCCAAAAGATCCTAAGGCAGAATTTAAAATGTACCAAGAAGAACTTGCTTAACTTATAAAACCACTAATGGATGATATGCGGTTTTATTTTTATATTTTGAATAGCATTAGTCAAAGGTTTATTTTTCTGAAAAAGTATTCATTTCAAGACAACTACTGTAGGACTAGGGAGTCGCGATAACGTGAACACCCATTGATATGAACCACTCAGTTAACGCAGCTACTATATCACAAAAAAATCTTTCTTACCATTGCTAAATGCTGTAGCACTTCAATTATAGCCTTGGAAACTTCTGGTACAATAGATGAGATTATCTGAGCGGAAAATTTAAACAAATATGACAGACTTTAATAACTGTCTTCTGTGGGAAGAAATCTTAAAGACCGCTAAGCTATTGTTTAGCTATTTTTGGTCCTATTTTATTTAGAAAATATTCAAAATCACTCGTAGACATTCTACAGAAATTAGTGAATTTCAGGGAGGCCTCCTTTCTCCAAACAAATCACTTCCATTGTACCTAAAAACATATGGATAACGAATGAACATTTTTTAAATAATATAATATAGGTAATAATATGTACCTTGCCCTACATGAATTAAGCGAATTAATTTACCACCTTCATTTATTTCTTTGTTTAATAGTTTTTGATAGAAATAATGCAGTTGAACTTAAAAGTAGAGCAGCCGATGTTATTATTTATTCATTGGAATCAGCCATTTTGTATGTAACTTGTATGCTTGTATCCGTGTTTGCTTTCACTTGCCTCCAAAATAGTGGCAAAAATAAAATATTTCGTGCGTGTGACTTCAGCTTTTTATTAATAAAGATAAGACTCAGCTGGATTCAAAGCGTCTTAATTAATTTAAGAGTAGATTAAATAGATTTTGTTAGTTAGCTAGCTATATTTGTGACGATCCGAACTGTAAAAATCCGCATTTGTCCCTATAAACGATTGTATTGGTAACTTAAAAAACTCAATTATACCGAACTATTCTACCGACTATTTTCTGCTTGCTTAGTCTTAAAAACGCCAATAAGAAGAAACACGTATCGGCAAGAATCCTTCTTATTCAGTCAACTGCTAATAAACGTACGAAAAATACCCATCCCTATTCTTTGTTAATTTTTAAAGTAAATTTAAAAAAAAAATCTGATTTTATCAAATGACGTACAATATATATCAGTTAATATATTACTAAAATTGAGTTTACAGTTAGAGCTGAGCTCTATTTAAAAGTTTCCTTTTTGAAAACCATTAAAGCTTTTAGAAGTCACTCAGTCGAAAATATTCTGTTGTTCAGCCGTTAGCGATATTTTCGTTTGCAATACTGACAGCGTTTTTATGTGGTAATGGCTTAAAATTGAACAGAAAATGCTTTTGTGACCATTTAATTTGCATTTAACACGTAGCTATTTAATGACAATCGCAATTACGGCATGGACACGTAGATGTAATAAAAATAAAAAATAAATATAATAAATTAATAACTTTTAAAATAATAGGTCGTCGAAATAGCAATTATTAAAATAAACTAGGGTCTATTTAACAGACCGTTACCGGATACTCTCTGTTAAGCAATTAACAAAAATTAAGGTGGATCTGTATCCTGTTAAAATTGGGGTTAAAATTAATTAAACTGAGGCTCAAGGCGAGGCCCTCAAGTATTTGGGCCAATGAGAAACTTGCTGCAGACAAATGGATCTACTTACAAAACTGGGTGGAAGACATTAAGCCATGAGTTCTGCATAAGGATAATGATGATGCCAAAGCGTTTGTGCTAAATTAATCAATGTATTAAAAGTTCAGTCGCTTCTGCCTCATGCTAAGAAACTGGGGATTTGGGACAATGCACTTTAGAACTTGCTCGGTGTTTTTGCGAAAGATGCACGACTTCACGCTAAGATTTACTTAAATAAACCGCCGTGACAAGTTTGGTGGAAATATACTTAAATTTTTTATGCTTTTGTATGAAGCCACGTAAAAATGTATTTATTTTCGTTTTCATGTTGGTGAAGCCGACTCAAATATGGACCCGAATAAAAAAGATATATTTCTAACGTGGTCTCTAAAGGGCCATAGGCACATCAGCGAAATGTGACCCAAGGGAATGAAGTTTTTAGTTCTACGGTGGATTACGAAAACCTGCTTTGGTGGAATTCATATTTAGATAAAAAGTTTGCAACGTAGGAAAAAGTACTTAAATGCGGATGTGTCGTCTCATCCGCATTTAAGTAGAGACATCACAAAAAGTTTGCATTTGTTTTTTCCTTTTTAAACAATGAAAGTATTCGCTAAAACATATTATTTGCTAATTACTAGGTTTAAGTTTATATGTCTAGTAAAGTAAATTTTAACAGTTAACATAATTAAAACATTTTAAGTAGATAATATCCATTTTTCAAATTAATTAGTTTCTAGTTAATATTTTTTTAGTTGGATTTAAGTAAAAAAACTATTTTAGACGATCGATTTATATATTTTGGTTGATGTTTCGATCTTTATGAGATCACTATTAGGTCTCTTAAATATAAATATATAAACAAATAAAATCGTACATTCTGGTAAAGTTACAAAAGTTAAACATTTGCACACAGTAAAAGTAATAAATAAATAAATAAATAAATAAATAAATAAATAAAAAGGACTTTATTTTTGACTCGGCGAATTTCAGCAATGCTGCTTTTAACCGACTACATAAATGATCAGTATACATAATAGATAATTTTTGGAATACAAAAATATAAAAGATTACCATTGTATCTAAATCAATCACAATCTTAATAATTATAAAGAAAAACAGAAAAAAATATATAGGTAAATCCAAAATAATGAAATCATAAAAAATTAAATTATGAATTTAACGAACTAAACCTCAAATTATAACAAATAACAATAATCCATGCATAAAAAACAGTAATGGGCAAGAAGTTTAATGTAATATCTAATTAAAAGACACAAGAAATAAGCAATAGGATGGAAAAAAAAATCATGTAAAAAAAAGCATTGTTATTAATCTAATAAAGTCTGTCTGTACTTTTTTTTAAAAGCTTGTCTTTGCAAACCTATCAAGCTGGATGGTATTTCATTTAAAAGTTTGCTGGCCTGGTAGCCAAAACAACCTCTGAAAAGGCTTGTTTGGTATATTGGTATTTCCAGTCAATTTCTGTACCGTGTATTTAAGTTGTGTACAGAAGTTCTATATTATAGTTTGTCTAATTAATACTGAGGTTTTTGTGTTGTTATGAGATTATTTAGAAAGGAAATAAAATGCAACTTTTGTCGTTTTTCGATATTAAGCCACTGTAGTTCTTTTATTTTGTGACTTATGTGATCCCTGATTCTTAAATTGAAAATTAATCGTGCACAAGAATTCTGTATCTTCTGCAATTTAAACTTCAGTGAAAGGTCCGTAAACATAGTTGCCATAACTGGTATGAGAGAGCACCAGTGATTCACAAGGTATTTTTTTAAATGTAAAATTGATGCTTGTGATGTTTTTAAGTGTAAAATTGATGAAAATGTACCCCCTCGCCCATCATTTTTACGTTTACGTTGGATAATACATAATCCCTCTTGTTACCAAAAAACAGCACCACTGACTTCTTTGGATTCAATTTTAGACCATTTTTATCTGAATAAGCATGAATTTGATCTAAGCATTGGTTAATTTATCTTTCAGCTTCAAAATAGCCTTCCTTCCCAAAAAAAAACTGAATCTGACTATCATCAGCAAATTGCTTTAATTTACACTTGTTGGTTATACATCGGTGCATGTCCATCATATAGATTACAAAGAGCAGCAATTTCTAATTTCACGCTTTGGGTTTGGCATCTAAATTTTTTGGCTTAATTTGCTAAATACATTTAAGTTTATTTTTCGCAAATGAAACATGATTTTTAAATAAAATAAGATAGTCTAGGCGAATTTTAAAGGTATTTGATTAAAACTCAAGAGTCAAATAAGATATTTAATAAATAAATTAATAGTATGAATCCCTGACCAAGAAAATTTAAATCCTTTATTCTATTCAATACCTAAAACATTTCAAAGTTTAAAAATATAAAAACAGTTTTATGCGTAGTAATGTTAATTTTTTTTTCTGTCTTAAAACATATAACCTATATGTTAGAGTTCTTATCTCAGTTTTTTATTTTCAGTCAATATTAATCATTTGGAAATGCGCCAACTGAATCTTACTTAGGCTCACTTCCTGTAATCAGATATTGTTTTGTTATTTTCTCGATAGATAGATGTTACATTTTGCAATATTTTGACAATTGTTAAGCAATCACATACTACAATTATTCCCTTTATCCTACGATCATACCCTTTTTACAACTTTATATTTTGAAATTCACTTAACTAACGAATTATATGTAGAATAAATAATAAATAATTTTTCTATTTTACCCGAATATACTCGTAAATATTTTCTTTAACTTTAAAGCTAAAACCAAAGAGCTTGTTCACTCTATTTTAAATAGAGTGAACCAGGGGTCGATACTGTCACCCCTGCTTTTTTCAACATATGTGTCAGATATGCAGGAAACAATAAAGCACTCGAGATTACAACAATATGCTGATGACTCCCAAATATACATACCTGTGAGTTGTAAAAATTTAAATACAGTGCAAGAAAAACTTAATTTAGACTTATTAAACCTAAATTCTTGGGCAGAGAATCATAACCTTAAGTTGAATGCCACTAAATCAAAAACTCTAATAATGTCGGAAAATAATATATTAGGGGAAAATATAAAAAATACAATTTCTATTCGAATAAATGATACACAAATCTCAATAGTATCAGAAGCAAAAAACTTAAGTATAATTTTCGAACAATCCATGGGTTTTGAATCTCATGCTAAAAGCAAAATTAAAGCTGCATATCTAAAGCCGGGCTCAAACGACTCGTATACTTGACGAATATGCAAATAATTGAATATTTGGCAAGTATACGAGTAATCAGGTAATTATAATTCACACGACTTGGTAATTGATGAAATATCAGAGCCAAGGTTACTCGTCAATTTTTAGTTAAAAGTACAAAACGAGCGGGTTTAATTCGTCTGCAATCATCATGGAAAGTGATACTGACAAAGTTGTTGCTTGTGCTGCGTATATGGTATTAAGTGGTGCTTATTTAAAATTACAATAAAAAATAAAATAAAAAAATTAGAGGCGATGGTGGATGGTGTCTTTAAATAAAAGTAGAAACAGGTACAAAAATAACTTACTTCTTTATACTTTAAAATAATGAAACTCTACTGTGTGTTTTTTTTAGAAACAACGCTTCTGACATGTTGCAAGATTTAATCCGCGAACCTTCTGGACAGTTTGAGAATTTTTGTAGGATGTCCGCAGATAACTTCAACTTTTTTTTAAATAAAATTGGTCCACTGATAGTAAAAAAAGATACGAATATGAGGAAAGCAATCCCCGTCCAAGAAAGATTTGTTGTTGCTCTTAGGTTCCTAGCTTGTGGTGTTCCGTGCTACTGGAGATGGCTGAGGATCATAAGACATTGCCGGTGAAGTTGGTTGTGAGAATGAAGTTGCTGAGAATAGGTGGTTGGTGAAGGTGATTGTGAAGTATAACTTAGATGGCATGATTATGGAGGGGATATCATGTAATGTGACTGTTGACGTAACTGGTTAATCTTGGCCCGAAATAAAATATGGCCAATATCATGCATAATAGTGATGCATGTAAATTCATCGAAGCCTTCCAACTTCTCAGCTACTAGTTGTCCAAACAGCAGACACTGATTTGGTTTTGACTTCTTAGCATTACTGACATTTTTCATAATTTTGTATGCCTCATCCATACGTTGCTCTACTATATCCAAGGGCCTCTTCTTTGAATTTTTGCCTTTAAATGGTTCCTTGAAGGTTTCCTTCTGCAAACACTCCTCATTTTCTTGAGTTTCTGAATGAACTTGACTTTGTTTATTAGAAGATTCAGCTTTCTCATAATCATTCGTTTAGTTTTCTCCATCTTCAGTAGTAATAAAAATCGCCTCTATTTCCTGAAAAAAAATATATTTAAAATTGATTTGTTTTTTTTTTAAAGTTTTACTATTAATGTAATTTTTTTTAGTTTCAATTAATTCACTCTCGAGTTTAATAAAAAATGGAACTTTCCCCACTGTTTGGGCGCCTTGGATGAGAAACATATAGTTATCCAGTCTCCTATGAATAGTGCATCTGAATTTTATAATTATAAACACAATTTTAGTATAGTTTTATTGGCCTTAGTAGATGCTAATTACTGCTTTACATTTGCTGAAATCGGGTGCCAAGGACGAATTAGTGACAGCGGTGTTTTCAGAAATACGATTTTATTTAAGAAATTAGATGCAGGAAACCTAATGATTCCCGAAGATGAGCCACTGCCACTGCCACAGATATACCCATTCCATTTGTATTTGTTGCAGATGATGCGTTTGCATTAGGACCTCATTTAATGAAACCATTTGCAGGAATTTATGAAAAAGGCACCAAAGAAAGAATTTTCAATTATCGTTTGTCGCGAGCTAGGCGAATAGTTGAAAACGTTTTTGGGATAATGGTAGCGATATTTAGAGTTTTTAGAAAACCAATGCGACTCGAACCCGAAAAAGCTTCAAAAATAGTTTTGACTTGTGTTTGGTTACATACTTTTTTAAGAAGAAGCAGATCTTCCACACACGTATATACTCCACCAGGCACTTTTGATACGGAAAAGGATGGACATACTGTTCCAGGGTCATGGAGACAAGACCAAAGGCTGGATTCATCTTTTTTGTCACTTAAAAAAATACCAAGAAAAGCTGGCCGCCAAGCGCAAGACATACGATATTCATTTTCTGATTATTTTATAAGTGTTGAAAAAATATAATGGCAAGACAATTACTCATAAATATAAATAAAAAAATCTACTTACCTCTATGTTTTCTGTAGTCCTAGGCCTATAAATTCCATGTAAAAAACTTTCCATTTTTTCATAGGCAAACCATACTGGCTTAAAACCTTGAGAAGCTCCACTGCTCGTTCTTGAAGTAGCTCTTACTTTACTCAATAAGGGCCGAAACGTGGCCATTAGTGAATCTTTCTTTTTTTTTTAATCTGTTACTGAACACTTAATACTAGTTTTTTCCTTAATTCTTTTCTATGCGTCCTGTACTTCGTTGCGATTTGTATGTTGTGGGTGTTTGGAAGATCATATAACTGGTTCTTGCTCATAAAGATCAAGAAATTCCATTATTACTTCGTTTGGCCACTCCATTACTGAATTCGTATTTATTCGTATCCGCAAAAAGACTAAATAATAAATAATATCAAAACTAACGTAGCCACTTGTCAAAGCGTGTGAGTGCTTAATTAGTCCTGGACTCGTCAAATAAGCAATTAATCGCGTTTCTTTTGACTCGTAGTATTTTTACCGATAGGCAGTGAGAAAAACAGTGCCGAATAATTGTCCACGTAAACTACTCACACGACTTGGTAAGTATTCGCAAGTGACAAATAATTGCCAAATACGCGAGTCGTTTGAGTCCGGTTTAAGATTAAGGCAGCTTTTTAAAAAAAATTAAAAATTTCTAACCCCAAAACAGAAATATTTACTTTTCGAAAGTCTGGTTTTGTCTTTGTTCGATAATGAGGACTTAATTAATGGAGATTCCTTATCTGTAAGTACCAAAAAGGTTATTCAAAAAGTTTAAAATTCCTGCATGAGATTAGCATATGACATTTCATATAAACGTCACATAACACCGTATCCTAACGCTAATCAAATTCTTAATAGAAATAGTAGAAGACTACTGCACATGCACATGTTTGTATACAGAATCATAAAAAGAGGACAACTGGCATATTTAAGACACCAGCTTCAAGAATTTTTCCATTCTCATGCAACTCGAAATAACGATTTTATTAAACCTATCCACAGATCAGCAGCTGTTAGGCGTTCTTTTAAATTTGTTGCTGTTCAGATATGAAACAGTCTTTCCCAAGAACTAAAGAAATTACCTCTCCAAAGCTTTTTTAATCCAAAGTTAACCTTTCAGCGGTCGCGCCCATTTTCAAAAAAATAGTGGTTGCTGCGGACTCAGAGTCCGCAGTAAGGGACACTTAAAATAAAAACTAAAAATATTTTTGGTTTAAATAAAAAATACATTTTAACGTTAGTCACATTTATTTCAACTGTTTGTTTTTTATTTTAACATAATTGGCGAGTAATTATACAAGAGAAAAAAAAACGAGATTAAAAAAACCTAAAACAAAAAGGTCAATTTTCCCACTCAGCTTTTTCAAAGTAATCTAGACATGTGGTGATAGCATGCTCTAAGCATACAGCTGCATTGCATTTTTTGCAAAAATATCGGGTAGGACGATTTTTTTTTTCTGTCGCATAAAATACAACGTCTGCGTCGATTTGGTACATTTTCAACTGGATTTTCTGAAGTCTCTGTTCCAAGGATCTCGTGGATTCTAAGTTTGGTAAATTTTGATATATTTGGAATCTCTACACGAGATTTAAGTTGAGCTTCAATAAGCTTGAGTAAAAGTTGACGTAAAAATTCTTTACGCTTTATTTTTGCATCTGGATCATTAGCTTTGTACACAACTAATGAATTTATTCCAGCAACATTTAACATACTATAAAATATGACCATTGGCCATCTTCGTATCGACCCCTCCTTTAGTTTGATTGTACATTCTAATGATCTCCGGTTTTCAATTTTCAGAATCCAAAGCATCATCCTTGTGTAAACTGGACATTAGCAAAACATTTTTACTCCTCTTGGGTATATAGGATACAAGTATACAGGTTTCATTAAATCCAAATATTGATGATTTTTCTCGACGATTTATGGCTTGTGAAAATTCGATCGGAAGTTCTCTTCTATTTTTTCTTACTGTTCCTATTAAAGTTAGTCTAAAATTCTGCTTTAAATTCTCTTTATTGGAGAAAACTGCACCGACCGCAAAAGGCTTCTAGTTTTTCATCCACAATAACATAGTGAAATGGAGTGAATCCAGATTTATATTTTTGCACGAAGTTATCAAAAACAGCCCTTATTGGCGCCAACTTGTCTATGGCTCTACGAGTTTTACGTGTCTCCATATTGTCAAAACGTAAATGTCTTAATAAAAAGCGAAATCTTTGTAAGGACATTGTAAGCCTAAAAATTTCAACACCAGCGCCATCGGTTTTCCATAAATCTTCAGAATTTAATTGACTGCTTTTTAACAATCCACCTAAATAAAGGAGACCTATCAAAGCAAGCAATGCAACAGAATCTGTGGGTTTAGCATCTCTTTCGCGTGAATAATTGCCACGGATGGATTCAATATGCTGGTTTGTATACTGGACAATGGTATTTACTATCTCTTCAGAAAAAAAGTACTGCCATATTTTTATTGGAGATTTTTGATTTTTTAAATCTTCTTTGGGACCAGGCAAATGCGTAACCAAATTTTCGGCCGGTGTTCAGATAGCTTTTGAAGGACAATGCTTTTGCCACTTTGTGGTCTTGTCTTTGCCTATAAAAAAGGGACCTAAATTTTTTTTTTTTTTAATAACTTTATTTATGACCCAAAAACAGTTTACAAACTGGCACTAGGGCCTAAAACTTAACAAAAAAAAAGAAAAAAATACAACAAAATTGGGAACATAATTCTAAATAAATTTAGTACAATATTACTTGATTAATATAGAGATTATGGCTTACAGCCTTACATATTTAATATATTTATTTAGTTTACCTTAAGGTATTGTTTTAGTCTTTTACACATATTTTTGTAGCTTTTTAGATTCCCAATAGTTTTTGGAATTTTATTGAAGACACTTATTGCACTATGTAATGGAGAGTCCTGACATTTTTTTGTTCGCACCAATGCATTTCTCAACATGTTTTTATTTCTTAGCTGATACTTTTGACAGTCTTTAATTTGTAATAATTTTCCCTTTAAACTAGTCTTAATATTATTTAACTGTATACATTTTATAAATTTAATTTGTTCATAGGTTCTTAATTGATTAATGTTTAAGATACCAGTATTTTTATAAATTATATCACTTGGTGTGTAATAATCTAAAGAATAAACTAATTTAACTGCTTTATTTTGCACTCGTTGTATTTTATTTAATAAATAATTTGGAACATTTCCCCAACATACTATAAGGTACCTCAAATGTGGTTCAATAAAGCTGTTATAGAGTAATTTCTTTGTTTTAATATTTAACATGTGAGAGCACCTTCTCAAAGCACCAAGCATAGGAAATATTTTTTCACTAATTTTTTGTATATGATTATTCCATGAAAGTTTATTATTTATATTTAAACCTAAATATTTGTAGTCTGTTACTTCTTTAAGTTTATTGCCGCTTACATGTACAGTAATATCACATTTTGTTTTATTTTTATTACTTACAATCATGTAGACAGTTTTGGTAGGATTTATACTAAGCCTATTATAACACAGCCACTTATAGTATATATCTAAAGAGTCATTTATTTCCTTTTCAAGGGTTTTAATGTCTTTGGTTGAGAACACTAGAACTGTGTCATCAGCAAACATAAAACACTTAGCCATAAGACCAGCATATTTTAGGCTATGCACATACAATAGGTAAAGCAACGGTCCAGGCACTGACCCCTGTGCTACCCCCACATTTTAAGTCTCTGCCTCACTGTTTTGGTCGTTTACTGTTGTGTAGTGTCTCCTACCTACTGAATATGTCCTTAGCACAGCATAAAGAAACCAGCAGTCTCACTCCGCTCGAAAATGTAAGCGAACTAATAGCATCCTTAGCCATGCCGCAGCCATGTTCTCCGGATGCCGAGCTCACTGTTTATCGAACTGTGTTCATAGGTGTATCGCCTAGTTCAGCGCCGTACTTAGTGACTATTTTGATAGCGTTTTTTATAAAAACTTTTCTATTAAAAGAGGGGTATGTCAAAAATTATTAATGAAGCAAAATAATTGACTTTGCCAAAGTTTTTAATAGCTGCAAATTTGGCTGTATGGCTTAAATAACATAATTAAGCATCAGTTAAAGTTGCAGCAATGTAATATTTTTTTTTTTGGATTTTTAAGGACATTATTTATATTTCTGCCATTTTAACAGTGTTGCCATATTTAAAAGAGTTGCAAAATTGTATACTTTTACTTTAGTTGGTACTTAATAATATAACAAAAATTCGCAGATGTTAGAATTGTTTTGAATTGTTGCCAACTATTTGTCTTTATTTATTGGCCTAAGAGTTTCTATTTGTTTTGAAATATTACTTTATTTGTATAATTAGTTATCCTTAAACTACAATGTAGTCAGATGTTAATCTAAAAGCGTTACTATACAGGGTGTTAATTTAGTATGTACCATAAATTATTTAACAGGCGATTGTTTGAGTAATTTTAAGACAAAAAGTTCATATGAACATAGGTCCGCAAGTTCTCTGGCGGTGTTATTTATAACATTAAAGAGCTAATTTACCCCTAACATGATTAAATTTATTAGGTTCAGTGTAATCTCGAACGGGACCTGAAGAAATATTTGTGGCAAAAAAATTGGGGCACCTGAATTTTGTGCCATTTTTAATATCTTATTTGATTTACTCAAATACAAATACAACTTTTTCGTATCTCGCTTATTTTTCGAGAAAAAAAGTCCACTTAATTGCATATTCCTGGATCACACAAGGAATTTGGGGAAAAGTTTCATTTGGAATTTATTATTAACTAAGCAAGATACGAAAAAAATTCAAGAGACAGAAAAGTTTTATTTGTATAATCCATAGCACATAATAAAAATTGCACAAAAATCAGTGGCATATATTTTAGTTGTTGTTAAATTTTAACACCCTGTATATTGAGAACGAAGAATTTCTGGACATATGTTTATATGAACTTTTTGTTTTAAAATTACTCAAAGAATGGTCTCTTAAAGTTATGGTTCATACCTAATTAACTTCCTGCAGGTATTCTTCTATATCGTCGTTGTTAGATGTAGAAATGCGATGTTTATTTTTGTTTGAATATTTTGTTAATGTATGAACTTTATTTATATTAAAAAATCAATATTTGTACTATATAGGTATTTTTATTTTACAAGATAATAACATCTAAAAAAATGTTTAAGTCCGGCTCTAGCCAAGGCAAAAGCCGCGTGGACCGTAGCGAGTGTCAGCGGCATCCCTACTATAAGCAAAAATGCCTCGCCTGCGTTAGTACACATGCACCAAACTCGCTTATTCAAGCCAATGTATTTTTATTGAAGTGCGACTGCTGGTTTCTTTATGCTGTGTCCTTAGTAAGCTCCCACATATGCCTCGAAATCCCATTTTACTAGTTTTACTTAGCAGCAATTCAATATCAACAGTGTCGAAGGCTTTTTGCAGGTCGACAAAGACAGCTACAACATATTTTTGTTGATCAATTTCATTTGACACATACTCTAATAGGTCCGAGACAGCTCCCAAGGTGTTACTCTTTGTTTGAAATCGATATTGTTGGTCATCGAATTGAAAATTCGGTTCTATAAACCTAGTCATACGTTTCTTAATTATTTTTTCTATTAGTTTGGAGAATGTACTCAGTAGCGAAATAGGCCTATAGTTGTTTAGATCCTCACATTTTCCATTCTTGTGCACTGGTATTATATTTGCTGTTTTTAAGTCTTCTGGAAAAATGCCTGTCTCTAATATTCCATTAACCATTGTCACTACAATATCTCCTATTACATGGGTTAATTTTTCTAAGTCTTTGGTGGTAACTTTGTCCAGGCCTGGAGAGCTGTTTTGTTTCAATTCAGAAATTGTATTTATTATTTCATTTTTGTCTGTAGGTTCTAAGAAAATGATATTTATTGTTTCCTCCTCTATAAATGTTGTAGTTTGAGTTTTTTCCATTTTAGGGGCAAGTTTTTTTCTTTAAAATTTCCTTTATATCGTCCATTTTGTTTCTTTAGCTACGTATATTTATATACAATATATTTAAGCTATTATTTTGTAGTTCTTTAAACATAAGAGTATTAAATGTTTATTGTTTGTTTTAATCTTCAAGATCTTACTATTTTAAGTCTTCAAGACGTTTAATTCTTACCGGTGGATCAGTCTCATTGTATCTCAGGTATATTTTTCCATTTACACAGTATGAACTCTTGAGATTATGATTTTTTCTGTATTCTCGTGCCTTTTTAAACAATGTCTGGTTATAGTGAGTTAAGTCCTCATTAAAGTATATGTTGTTTCTACCAACCAGTCCACATTCATTTGTTTTTATGCCCTTTTTTTCCCTGACAAACTTTAGAATATTATGTTTACATTCTTCGCTCCCAAGTTTCAGGACAATCGGACCATCCACCTTTTTTCCCACTCTGTAAGCATCCAATATATCCTGATCAGCCCCAACGTTCATACTTTTCACTACCTTCCTCATAGTGGTGACATCATCAACCCCTTGTTTTGGTATACCCACAACGACTAAGTTTTTTCTTTTTTCTATCTGCTCCTGGGCATTAAGCTTTGATTCCATATCATCCACACATTTTTTTAATTCGTCATTTTCATCTTTAAGCTTTTTCATATCACACAGGACTTCTTTAAGTTGAACTTTGTACCCATCAAATGAGTCTGATATAAATTGCATTGATTTTTTGATTTCATGCATTTCCTGCTGCATAGTTTTTTTGAAAGGGTCAAGATACTCTTTAAATAAGGCAGCTTCTCTTCACTTCTAACCCCACTTTTAGTACACACTTTACAATTTTCAATTTTATTTAAACTATTAATTAATTTTGCTTGATGCCCACAACTGGGGTGGTAACTGGACCCACAAGCCTCACACATTACCTCATTGTATTCGTTTACTTCAATTTCAGTATCCGAAATATCCTGTTCACTATCAGGATCATAAACCTCTGTTTCAACGACGCGTTCTTCTTCATCATCAGATTCATCCAGAGGCAATTCTTCTTGAAAGTCATTTTCCAAACATTCCTGCCTTAATTTTTCTAGTCTGTCTTGCTCCTTTTCATACAAATCCATTCTAAAGGATAAACAAAAGTGAACTATTAGTAAATAGATGAAAAATAGGCAATATTTACATATCTTTTAGCAATAAAATAATTATTTACTAAAAACGATTTTCGACAAGCTGCTAGTCGCTGTGGACTGTAACTCCGCAAATATAAATATCTCTCTAACGCACTACAACTGAACGCTCCCGAGTTCAGCGGTACACTAATAATGCTATTTCATTCAGGTACTGAGAACCGCAGCCCGAGGTGTGCAGTAACTTTTAGTTAATAAAAAAAGAGTCCGCGCGCGACCACTGAAAGGTTAAAGTCATATTAAAAATACTTTTGGGTCAGAATAATAATTGATTTTGTTTTTTCCTATATGTACTTGCAAAAAAAAACAGTTTTACGTGTCTCCGACTAGTTTCGCCCGTTCATCTGCATTTCTCTGAATGTCGGTCCCCCTTCTCGCTTTCTCGCATCAGCGCTGCCTCCCTATATAAGCTGGTATCCCCATTCCCCATTGAGGATATATAACTTCATGTGTGTGCATGTCTTTTTTTTAATTAATATTTTTCTTAGTGGTTTTTCTTGACTTTTCTTATGTTTTTACATTCCTATTCAAATATATGTTTATTTAATTTTGGCTCATACATATTTAAAATGTATTGCAACAGAAATGTAAACAGTTGTTTAAGGTCTTTAAAAAGGTTGTCTTACTTGTACTACAGTTTACTGATGGTGCAGGCAAATGGCTGTTTTAATCGAGAGACTCTCTTATTTGTCATAATAAAATAAGTGAACACAAAATTGTAACGTAATTATAAAACTGACAAATAAAATCTTTTTGTATTTTTATTTGTATTATTTCCAAATATATAATTTTATTAACTCAATCTAGATATCAAATAGTGAAATTTAGTCATTTTAAATACCAAGGCATTTATTTTACTAATGAACTTAGTAATTGCTTTAGTATAAGTTGCATTTAAATCTGAAGTGTATTCTTTTATAACCTAAAGATCATACAGAAGAGGCAAATCTATAAAAATTCAATTTGGGTAAGCCGAAATGCTGTAAACTAAAACTGTAAGTTTATGTCACGAAAAGTAATATCACACGTCAGCAACCGGTAAGAGTTTTTCGATTAATCGTAGTTCAACTGTCTTCCCTCGCTTTAGATAACGTTTTATTGTTTTACGTCCAGTGACGACGACGCAGACCAATTATTCTTTTCAGTCTTCTCCGAGTACAGTAATGGGATGCTTGTCAGCGTTTCAGTGTTTTATTGGCCGATTTAAAGACTTATGTAACTACAAGGTAATGTTTCGAGAAATATATTTTTGGGTTAAAAAATGTTCTAAAGTTAAAGAAACTAATGCCGTCACAAAACAGAATAATTAAAAGTTAGATTTTATAGTCTAGTCGCTCCTTATTTTATGGGATCTGAGCTGTTGTCTGCGCAGGTGACCTCTTGGTATCTTGGCCTATAGTTGCACTATATTCAGTTCAAGAATCTCCAGAACACAAATTTTGAATTTTCTGTGTACATATGCACTATATCTTATTCACATTTTTTTTTTCGTTTATTTTTAGTAAGAATTGCCGAGCTTTCATTTTTTTTTAGTTCTAAATAATTGGATCATTTAAAAAAAAATTACAATTAAAAGAGTTCAATTATTTTAAAACAATTTCACATATAAACGTCTTTTGTGCCAAAAAAACTTTTTCAGTTGAAGACGGTTTTGCCATTCACGGATAATCATCAAATTTAAAGATTTTAAAATTAAATTTTAATTTTAGAAATTTCATTACTTGATCGAGAATTTAAGAATAAACACGTCATTCTGAATTAAATATTTGGATAGTTAAAGCATTTTTGGTTAAGCCACTTATTTTACTATTTTTCACTATTAATGAAAATATTTTTATTATATTGACTATTATTAAAAAAAACATACAAAAAGTCTAATTATTTTTAAACAATTTAATATATAAATATTTTTGTAGCTATTTATATTAACTTATTAAAGTAAAGGCAATTTTGTCATCTAAGGTACAAAAGCCACAACATTTTAGTCATAACTTGAACACTGGAAATATTTTCGTAAATATTTCACGACTAAATGGTAAAATGCCTAAAGGTGAATTTGATTGTAAAAATGTCATTCTAAGTTTAAGATTTGAATAGAAAACATATTTTACTAATTGCTCAATTTAAATGCAAATATTTTTATGAATTAACTAAAATCTTTTTAAGGTATTTGCACATAAAAAAGTCAAAATTTTCAAACATTTTTATATATAAATCTTTTTTGTGCCTCTTAAACTTTTTAAGTACGAGACGATTTGGCATCCAAGGTTCAAGAGCCATCAAATTTAAAACCAAATTGTAATTTTATGATTTCTATTTTGTAACCAACATTTGTGGTCATAAATTGAGAACCACTGGAAATATTTTCATATTTTTTTACGACAAAATCGTGGGATTTCTAAGGATCAATTTAAGGGTAAACACGATTTTAAGTTAAGTACCTTGGTAGTTAGTTCTATGGTAGCTAAGTCTCAAGGTACTTATCCAATAATTCATGAGATATTTAAAGATGAGAGCTTAATTAAGCACCGAACTGCACTTCTTCTTTACAAATACGTAATACAAACTAAAGTTGTAGCGCGTAACTCGGTTCAAACCAATTTATTTCCAACCCGTGTGAGTCATACCTACTATCCAACCACAAAAAAAAAATTACGTCCAGACAAGAAAATTTTGTTTTAAAAGATTCAGAGATTTGGTGACCGCCAGCTTTTAGATAGTGAAGAAGGTAGTGGGAGAAATTTTAATAAGAGCGCCACTTGATTTAAATATTTTACACCAAACCCTGATATATTATGATGGTAATATAAGCCCTCCTTAATCAAGAAAATGATGACCTATATTTATGCTTGTACCTAGAACCTAAAAGCTGAAAATAATTTGGGAAAAACTCAAATAACAATCCATAGGTCCACCAGATTGATATAATCATCCAAGAATTTACATAGTCACTTCCATTTATATAAAAAAATTAAATTCCACTGAGATATTTAAATTTAGATAATTATTCAAAATGTAATACTGTAGTAATTTTAAATAAATAAAAAATTGATAAAAGAATTACTTGAAAAGAGTTACTTGAGGTATGCTAAAGGCGAGGAATTAGTAAAAAAAAAAACAAATCCGCACTGATATACGGTTCAAGGGGAAAATCCAAAACGTGATCACGTGTTGTTTACAAGAAGTATATGTTTGGAGCCTAATTCACAATACCTCACTGGCCCTAAAATACAAACAAACTCTAGTCAAGTTACATTATCCTAAATAAAACTTTTAAATGGTAAGGTTCGAATTTGAAAACCTTTTAATGGTATGTTGGTGCAATAAAACCTATTAACCAAGAACCAACATTATGACTAAATATGTTATTTGTAGCAAATAGCCGATCCCTTACAAGGTGATCCAGGCTCAATGTCAAAATCAATTATGTCGATGCTCGACTCAAATGAAAACCCTTAGGTTAATATTAATAGACTTAGCAAGAACTCCTTAACGTTTTTGTTTTACATTAAAGAAAATAAACCCATAAAATTCAAATTAATAAATCAACCCCCAACCGTTCAATCAAACCGTTTAATAAGAGAAAAATAAAATAAAATGTGCAAAAACTTGCATATCATTTAATATCTTGTGTATTTTGGCTAAGGTAGCTTAACTCGACAGCTCTGGAACCAGTCAGCTACAACCAGGGTAACGACCACATGGGCAAGTCGATTTCAGGCAAGTTCCAATCCAAAATCGCAGAGCCACAGTACAATGCTCAGTCCAGGCTGTGTTGAGGCTCACTTCAGCCGCTTGCCAACAGTGTTGGGATGACCAGAAGAAACCAGAGAATAGAAAGAGACTAGAGAATAGAGGAGAGAATGAGAAAAAGGAGAGGCCTCTAAAATAGAGGACAAAAAAATCAGTAAAATAAACACGCAATCAATTTTATGGCAATTACCAACATGTTGCTACATATCTAAGGTGGTGAGCGAGGCCTAGAGTCTCGTTTTGTGGTTAAAAAATTTCAAAATCCCATAAATGCTGTGGGAGCAGCCGACCAAATCCAAAAATATCAGGTCAATCCGAAATCCTCTCGGCTACAACTTCCCACTAGACGTTCATCAAATTAAACCCCAAAACTTGGCAGGAATATTTTTCCATGCAACCGAATTACCGGCAAGATGAACTTAAATTTTCCTTAAAACCACAAAATGTCGACTGTTCTTTCTGATAACGGGATGGCTACCGGCTGGACAAGGAACTAACAACCGACCAGACAAATGACAGGTGATACTGGCAGTGAACTTGTCACTCTCTCTCCTCGACACAGTCTGACCCTGCCTCTTGGTGCAAACTACGCGGAGCCTCACTCTATCAAAATAGAAATTCCGCAATTCCACAGCAAAATGATACTGCTCGGATACTAAAACATGGAAAACTAACAAAATTTTCCCAACGGGGCTACGAAATTCCTATTTTCCTCTTACGTCGCTCTGCCTGATTTATGACGCTACGTCATCCGCCAAATGGAAACCAAACTTTAATGGGAAACAGCAACGCTGCCAAACCTCCACAACAAGTGTGTCAATAGTCATTACTGTCAATCACAGTCACTGTCAATCGGCTAGTAGAGTTAGAAACCAGATGACAAAGCACGATAATCTACTAAAACTTAACTTAAAGAATTGAAGGGAAATACCGTAAGCAAAACTGGGGAGGCCAATTTCAAATCAATTAGGATACCTTGCCCAACATGATTCCGCTATAGAAGAATGTATTTGTAAGTTTTCCTACACTAACAGATCAGCATCTAAAAGGTCTTATTTACTTCACACATAGCGCAATCTGTGGCACAACAGCACCCTCTAGAAGTCCCTCCATACCCCAGATATATACCGGCCTCATAGAAACTCTTGACAAGCAAATCAAAGGTCAGAAAGTTGTCAACACCAGGTACATGAATAGGGACTAAGGAAACATAATACGACTAACTCCACAGAGGTGTGCTGACAGGATAGGGTAGGTAAATACATTCCTAAAAATAGTCAAACCCCAAAAGCCAAAAAAAAAATGCATTACTATCAAACCCCAACTTCCATTTATAAAACTGTAAATCACACAACCCTTTTAAGCCGATACCAAAACCCATAAACTTTTGCCCGAATTTATATGAAATCCCATGTTACATGCTTAGGGCAAAATCTGCATGTAACAAAGTGCATCTTGTGCCATCAAAAAAATTAAAATCTCAAGATTCCTCTTTACGGGTGCAAAATTAAAGAGCGATTTACGTTATCCTTTACTTAAAAAAAAAGCGCTTTTAAGTTTAGTGCCCTTCCAGTTGTGGACAGAAGTTTGGGTCCAGCACGATGGTTATCCAGCGCATTTTGCTTGAGCTCTAAGGGCTTTCCTAGATCAGACCTACAATAATAAATTGATTGTTAGAAGTGGTCCAGTCCCTTGGCTAACAAGATAAACTGATTTGACACCTCTAGACTTTCTTGTCTGGGGGCGCCATGGGACAACTCATATACGCTACTCCTGTGCCCAGCAGAGTTGCTACCCACTCAGCGTAAGTCAGTTAGTTCCTTGGATGTCCCAGCGACATAAAAATGGGATATAGAATTAATTTCAGGGACGTCCTGTGAAATCTTATGAAATCTTTGGAACGTCTCAGGGATCGGCTTTTGGAAAAGTACAGTTTGGACCTTCTTTTGGATTGTGCTATAAACGTACGGGGGACTTTATGGCTGTCCAGTGAATATATATTGGACAATAATATTTACGTTTTTCAAATATTTATAGGAAATAAAAGTGCTGGTAAAAAAACTGTGCATTTAAAAAAATCACTTTTATTTTATCATTATACAGTGATGATTTTTATTTTTTACGTTTAAGCCTTTTAGGAAATGCATTTTAAATATAATTCAGATACTAACCCTCTTGCAGCACTGTAGTGTGGTACCTTAGAATAAAGCTAAATTTGAGAGAGTCCAGTCCAAGGCCTTTAATTTAAAATCACTTTTAATTACCGTCGTGACCACAAAACGCCGATATAGCGACGAAATCAAAAGTCGCCAAACAAAAGTCAGTTTCTTATTTTTAAAAATTAGTTGCCGCTAGGGATCAAACTTTTCAAATCTAAAAAGAAATGGAGGGTGCAGAACACATCAGTCACAACAGCGCATTGAAATAGCAGAGAATCCACGGCAATACCGACCTCTTCAGAATAAAAGAAGAACCTCCTAGAACTAAACGGAAACGGCTAATAAGGCGCCAAATTTGAATTTTATTCTATAGTAACGTGTGTTTAAAATTATTGAGCGGAAATTAAATAAGAACAGGTACTATTCTTAGGGAAACTACAGTCGATAACAAAAATGTTACATGAAGCCTATTTGATGAATGTTTGTTGTTCCATTTTTGTATATATTTATGTATGCGTTACACCAAAGGTTCTATTCATAGGACTATCAAGAGTATTTCAAAAAAAAATTTTGAAAAAACTAGTAAACTATTTCCGCTTAAGATGCGTTCGACCAATTTGTTGACGATGATTATCGAATACGTATTTGTATTATTTTATAATGTCTTGTATGGTGAAAACAGTAACTCGGATTGCTCTTATCTTTGCTTTATATTTAGGCATTAACAAGTTTTTTATTATTCATTAGTATATGTAATTCTTATAGCAATATTAAAATCTATGATAGAGAAGCTGCAGTCCCTAGTCTATTTTTCGAAATATGTGTAAACCGTCATGTATGACTGATATAGTCAGGCGTTCCTATATTTTAAACTTATTAGTTATTACCTTGAGTAAGTTTTTTTTAGTGACTCTGAGTTAAAGACGATGTCTTTTATTGGTATCGTCCTTTTTAGTTTTGAGTTTCTCTTAGCCTACAATGACATATTGCCGCAAGATTGTTTTTTTTCCATAACGCGCAGAACAAGTCTGCTAGTTATGAGGCTGGATTTTTGGTATTTTTTGAGTAAAGTATTGTTTTGGAGTACTTGGTGGTCTTCCGTTTTGTCTATATTTTTTGTCACCTCTTGCTTTTTTCCTACTCTGGTGTATTCTAGATCCTATCCTGTTGCTTGCTTAGCCTTTTTCAGTGGTAGGACACCTCAAGGTAGCCTATTCGCGCAGTGTGTTAGTGGCTCTTTTTGGATTTACTTAAGGTAATGATTCTTTTAATCAAAATCTCCGTTAGAGTCTTGTCGTATACTCTCTTGTTACTTTCTTTCTATTGGAGGGACTTTTTGTTGTGGCGGTCTATATCGGCGTATTGGCAGCATGTTGCTCGCTTCTCGTTAAGAGTAGTTCTGCCTTGATGTTCGTTCATTATAGATATCTAGTTGGGGTCCTACCGGAGTTGAAGGAAGAAATCTTAGGGTTCTAGAAGAGCGCGCAGCCTCTATCTTTATTACCAACTATTTTTGTTGGTCCAGAGCTCTTGATTTGGTCGATGCTGCTATCATCCAATAGTACTGAAAACAGGTTCACTCGCCTAATTATAATAATTTTTTAAAGCACTTCAAGAATTCTTAGAAATCTATTGGGTTTTTATATTTGTCGTATAATACCCTAGGGTCACAAATAAACTGTTTCTTCTATGACCTGTTTTTTAGTTTTGGCTTTCTATCTCAATGCATACGTTTTACTACTACGTTTTAGAAATAAGAATATTAATAATTTTGTTTTCTTTTGCTTAAGGATATTATATTTATTCTTAAAATAGGTTAATTCTATTCATACTTTTTATTTTAAATTTTCCTGTAAAATACAACAAAAATAAGTTAAATTAACGTTATAATGGTTGTTAATATATAGCTATTATTATATAAATTTGTGTAGACTTGCCAACAGAGAATTGGAAAATATGTATGTAAACAAAACACCCCTCTTGCCCCTGTGCACATTGTTGGCACACACACGTTGGACTCAAACTAAGTTGTTGTTCACTAATTCTAGTCTTTCAATGTTCTAAGATTAAAAAATAAGGAATTTTGAGCACATTCCTGGGAAACTCTTAAAATATAAAAATTATTTTTCGATCGCGTGTTATGATATTTCGGCAGAGAATCTGACTACTCAGCAGATACTGTGGAGCACGATCAATTTTAATCTTATTATTCGCAAGATTTACTTATTTTAAGCTATGATGCATACATACTATTATTTTTTGTCATTTTCGCTTGAATAACTTACGGCCAAGGTCTCTTTTTTGGTCTATTTATTTGGTAAGACAAAAGGTTTGATTAAAAACCACCCCATTTTAAAACTTTATTCACAACAACGTAACAAAACGCCATGCATTAGTATAATGTTTTAAACGTAAGAACTATTTCTCAATTCTCTATAGCCTCCTCAGTTTCAATTGGAACCTAAAATATTTGTACTCCCTCTAACTCCTGCGGAAAATCCGAATCGATAAACTGAAAACCTTCATAATTTTGTAACGATTCAGTCAAACTGTTCAGCGGGATCATTTGCACTATTTGATCTTCTTGTAAAAATCGCAGGTCTTCATCTTGAGTGGAACTAATACTTTCTTGGAGCTGTTAGGTTGCTGATGGGCTCGTTCTTTCGCTTTGGTAACGTGGCATGTCTTGTTAGGGAGGAGATATAGTGGTAAGAACAGCCGCAAACCACACACTGATACATCGCCCCTTCTGCCTGATGAATTTCGACTCGTGTCTCAGTAAATTTGAATGTCTAGAAAATCGCCTTTTACAAATATTACAACTGTAGGTTTTTCTTGGTTGGGGTTTGGGTTCTGATTGCCCCTTAAGAATCGCATTTAATTTTTTTAGTTGGTACGTGTGCATCTCTTTGTGTTTGCTAAGCATCTTAATTGTATTGAAACTGGAAAAACAACTTGAATTTATTAACTACATCTAACTGATACATAGTATAGTCAATCTGGTTGTACAGCTTTATTGTCAAAAGGTAAATTGAAGAAAATGTTTATTGTCTTCATTTCTATTTTCTTATTCCATAAATCTTTCTGTATGCCTTAATAAACGGTTTATAGACCAGGGTCAATAATTTGTCAAACCAAAAGAAATTATAGTAGAATGAAATCTATTGGAAAAGGAAGAGAATATAATAAAAATTATAGTAACGGAGGTCGGGAAGATGTTTTTAAGTTAAAAATCGGTTTGTTATTTGCACTTTTGTTACATAACCTCAAAACTTATGTGAAAAACTCAAATAACCGAGTTTTCGGTTTTTTTATTTTTATCTCTTACGAAAAACTTTTTTTTACTAAATTTGATGAAAACCTACCTTTTTATGTTCCGAACATACTGCCATTTTTTCTTTTTGGAATAGATAAATTTATTTTTTCACTTTTTCACCTTCTTTTGATTTATTATCGAAAACGTACCCTAATTTTAAATCGAGAATTCATGCGTCAAAATCTCAGTATTTTTAAAAAAGTAGGTGGACTTTTTATTCGTTAAAATTTTTACAGTCTGATAGTGTAAAAAAATTCGCTAGTATCAGAAATATTCTCGAAAAATTGAAAAAAAAACTTAAAAAACACGAATCAAAAAAATGTTAATCATTATGTACAATTTTCAGCTATTTTATTAAAAATAATACTGTAATCACCCATGTAGCGTAAGCGTCCATGTTACATCGATAAATAAAAAAATATAAATCAAAATATACTACTATAAATATGAAGCAAATAAGATAATAATAATAATAAGGTCATATACCTGAGTGACCTTCGAAAAACTTTGGCAGTGTTAAATTTAAAAGAAAAACAAAGTCCTGTCCTTAACAATCGACAGTATAAAAGATATGGAGACCTATTTACAATAGGAGCTTGCACCTTTTCGTATGTCACTTTTTACCATAAATGGCCTCCGGAAAAACGTTAAATCTCAATCAATCAATCTCTGTATTAATTAAAATAAATTTTGATTAATACAATTAATGTTATAAAATAAAATATTTTCTTTAACGCAACGTTAATATACAATAGTTCCTTATAGTACCTTCTTTTAATATGTAGAAATCGTTGATGAATTGAATAGTAGATGTCCTTATTTTTTTCTACTATGATTTTAATTTTAATTTTTTATTTATTGTTGTTTTTATTCTCGATAACGGGTAATTTTTGTTTTATTTGGTGAACGTATATGTTTTTTGTAATGTCCTGGTAAGTTCTAAATCTGTATTGTTATAGCGAATAAGCTCCTTTTTTAAAATTGTCTTGAATTACCTGTATTTTATTTTAGTATTTAATGATAACTGTTTACACAGCCGAAATGCATAATACCTAAGTGACCTACATGCATTTTTCTTGGAGATAAAGACTTCCCTATTTTGTAATCTTTATATACACATTCTCCTACAAAATATGGACTTCTATTCAAACATTATAGATTTTTCAAAAGTCAACATGTCACTGCTACTTTCCTACAGGTTTTTTTTGAAAACAAGCATATATTTCTGAAAATAAAGTTTACAATTCAATTTTACAAATTTAACAACTCTAAACAGTGCATATAGTTCTGGCCTGGAGAAATGTAGAATATTCAACAAAAATTAGTGTTATTCCCAAGATAAATAATGTACATTATATTACCATTACTACCACTATCACTATTACAATTATTATACGATATTACAGGGTTTCTGTATGTGTAGTTATCTCATAATTAAACATTATTTGAAGTACCTTATTTTGTGTTATTTGAACATCACTAAATTTTGTTTTACAACATGTGCCCCATATAGGTAAAAGATATCTTATATGTAATAAGAAAAAGACATTATATACATTCATTTTGGTTTTATGTGTTAAATAGCTCCTACTTTTATATATGCATGGTATGAGTGAGAGAATTTTTTGTGTAATTTTATTTATATGCTTTTGCCAGTTAAGAGATTCATCTATTTGTAAACCGAGATATTTTACACAGGATGTCTTTTCTAAATTAAAATTATTTATTTTAATGTTTATATTACCTATATGTTTATTTTTTTGCTTGAACAACATAACTTGTGTCTTACCGATGTTTATTTTTAACCTATTAGAAATTAACCATTAATAATACAAACTTAAATCGTTATTAATCAGTTCTACAAGTTCTTGCTCATTCTCCCCTATGTATAATTAAGCCGTATAGTCAGCAAATGTAAAATATCGTTTAGTTTTGCAGATTTTAGGTTTAAAACATATAATACATACAATAGCGGCCCGAGTACCGATCCCTGTGGTACACCATAGTTCTTTGCTAATAATTCGCTGCTAATACCGCTCAAATCAACATACTGCCTTCTATCCTCCAAATAAGTATTCATAAGATTAAGGAAAAGTGCCCCCAGACCCAAATCCTGCAGTTTCTCATCAACAAATCGTGACTAACCACGTCAAAAGCCTTTTTCAAATCAATAAATATTACCACCACAATTTTTCCCTGATTTAATGCCTTTAAAATGGTACTAATAAAATCAACAGTAGCAGCAAGGGTGCTACTATTTTTAACAAAACCATATTAATACTGATCAAGCAGTGAATTTTTATCAACAAAATTCATTAACCTTTTCTTAATACCTTTTTCCAGGACTTTAGATAAAGTGTTTATAACAGTAATAGGTCGGTAGTTGTTCATTTTCTTCCTTTTTACCAGATTTAAAAATTGGAATAATTTTATTTTTTTTTTAATTCTTGAGGAAAGGTTATGTTTGACATTCAAATTTTAGATATTGACGTTTGTAGCTGCATGTATTGCAAGAATTTTAGGATTTTATTTTACTAATGAAATATTTTGAGGTATTATCCGGGCATAATATTCTTTGAAAATTTCCATCGGGAGATTTAATTTGATGTTCGACTTTATGTCATTTCAATCTTCTTCATCTGCGTCACCTAATCGAAAATCCTGTTAATTCAGGATTTTTTTTTTATTTGAGTTAAATTGCGACCAACCATTTTTCTCGTATCGCATTTTCCTTGCAAATTCTTCCTGGGAGTTGTTACACTTCTGGGAAAATGGAGCATGAGGCAGCCCACCAAGTAAGGAACCTGATGGATAGCGATTTAAGCAAAGTATGTAAATATTGTTTACTTGTTAATTAATAATTTCCTGTCAATCTCTTTCATCAATCATTGAATAATTAAATTAGTATAATAAAGTGATACGTTTTATAAGACTTTAATTATCTTTGTGAAGTGTAAGATTATTGTAGTTTAAATTGAAATAAAATGTTCTCTATTCGTTTTTCTATATAGTAAATGTATTAAGTAATTTGTAAGCTTTTCGCAATTGCGTTAAGTAATTGAAACTTGTAAATATAATTTCAATCAACATCAAATTAATATAAGAATTACTTTTCAATCATTCTCAAGTCCTTTTAAAGAAATCTATCGCACTTCTAAATCACAAGTTAAGGACGCTTGTTAGTTTGTTAATTATGTAAATTCTAAAAAGTCATTAAGGAAACCGATCCTGACATAGCTTGGTTGTTTCATTCTTTACCTATTTAGCTGAAGATAACTGCTTAAGAGACTTAAGAGTAAGCACCCTCCTCCTGATTTTCAAAAATAACTTATCATTATTTTGAAATTTAGAGTAACAAGTTAACAAGATGAAGTATGTATGACAATCCATACATACCTCATGGACCTGGAGTTTGGTGGAGTGTATCATGCTCGACTGAGTTATGAGTTAGAGTGAGTTACAAGGTTGAGAGAAATTACTTTGGTAAGCTTATTCTTTCCTTCAGTTAATAATACGTGGGTATTATTAGGGATTGCATTAATTACCAACTCGATCATTACTCCACCAACTCAGGTAGTTATATAATTTAGCAGTGAATATTTTATAGCATAACTCAATTTATATATTTTCGTTTTAAAAGCACCATACTAGTCTATTATAATATCTACTTTGTTAATTTTCCCCTTTAAATAATTAATACAAGAATTATGAAATGAAGACAGTCAAAAATTAATTACACAATTATCTTTGATGCACCAAAATTCAAGTCTGTCGAAAGTGAACTCGCACCCCGTCCCATTCACTCAAGACGTTAATGCATACCTATTTCCGGATAAGCCGAACTGTATCTTTTGTTTATGTTTCAGCCACCGGATGTAGCCTCCCTTTTGTTTCTTAGTGGATTTACCGGCAAACAGCTCACACGGGAAATGGCTGCGAAGAGGGTTCATCTTACCTTATACACTTGCCGAGAGTGCAAGTGTTATTATATCTCTCCTACACTGTGACTCGTAGCTATACGTAGCCAGACTGGCGAGATTTAGGATCGCTACTTCTTGTGTGCACTACACGATTACTCGAGTGGATAATGGCTTTTAATGTTCAAATTTACTTTACGAGAAAATAGCAAGGCGACAGATTAAATGTATCTAGAATGTTTAATATATTTTTGGAATGTATTCAAATCTATGTGTCTTTGGTAAATGCCATAGAACAAAAAATAGTAAGCTTATTGTTGCATTAATAAAGTTATTTGTTGAATAAAATTTTAATAAATTTAAATTCTTATACTAGCTAAAAAAAGTTTGTCAGGCTAACATTTCTTTAGAGATGGTAGTAGACGTATTATGTCTAAAAGAGAATTACCGATTTCTATTCCTTCAAGTTGTGCGTTATATATCTTCAAATAGAATTATTAAACTAGAAATAACTTTTTATAAATATAATTTCTCTCTTGCTTGCTTAAATTGCTTTGATTGATTAAAATTTTGTAAAAATTTCTGTCATGCGATTCTTCGGCAATCAGAACAAGTTAAATTAAAATACATTAAACGGTCTAAAATTATTCAGATTGCAAAAAAAAAATATATGAGAGTATAGGAGTTTCGCCATGGAGTATGGAGATAGCCTGTATGATCGCTATTATAGGTATATGTAACTAATATTATACTAATATTATTATTAAAAATATATTTAATTTTTTTTTAAGAAATCACGTTTTTTAAACATAAACTTACTTTACTTAAGGGTCACGCTAATTAGGAATTTTATTAATTTTATAAACATATATACTCACTACACTAAGTCAGTTATAATAAATAAAATTTGTGATAAATTGGTTTTAAGTAAACTTTTATTTATTTTTCATTCAGCTACATTTCAAAGATCAAAATATAGCTACACTTTTATACATACAGGGTGTTCATTTGAAAACTTCCCACCACGGATTTATCGAAGACCACTGTTTAAAAAAAAACGCCGAAACACGTCAAAAAAATTGAAAAAAATTTGAAAAAAAATGTCAAGGGGGACAACTTTCTAACGTAAAATGAAGTAATTTTACGTTAGTAGGTTTTACCCCCTTTTATACATTGCCCCCCAGGGTCATCCCCTTAAAAATTTTAAATGGCAAGGGGTATCGAGTAATAGCTTGTTTAAAAGGTCTTTCGAAGTCTTTTTTTGACTTTGATTTTTTTAAATCGGTCGATTCGTTTTCGAGAAAATTAGAAAAATCTTTGTTTATCTTAATTTGTTCAGATAGAAAACAAGAACATGAAAATATCAGTTTTTATTTCAATAAGTGTTTAAAATGTTGCCCGTTTTTGGCCAAACAATGATATAGACAATGTTCAAATTCCTGACGGACATTTTCAAAAACAAGTTGTGGGATATCATAGCAGCTGTCGATGATGCGTTGACGAAGTTCATCTAAACTTTTAGATTAAGGAGTAAATACAATAGATTTCAAATGACCCCATAGAAAAAAGTCTAACGGCGTTAGTCGGTGTCCGAGTCAAAACAGTACATCCTGAAAATCTTAAAAAATAAATTGTTTAGCCAAAAGCGGGCAAACACGTCAAATTTTAAAACTAGCACTTACAATTACACACGGGACATTTACTCACAGAAATTGTGTTTTTCTGACGTCATCCCGTCACCTCCCAGAGCCCCATGTTAATTTTTTGAAATGGAAATAGCGATCAACTGATACCTTGAACTAAAGGAAATTTTATTCTCTACATAACCCTATTTTAATTTTTTTTTTTATTAATTCGTTCTTAAGAAATATGAATAAATGTGGCTGGTATTCTTCAAAAGTTTAAATCTTGCAATTTTGGTGCCTGCATAAATTTTCTTTTTTTTTATTATCCAGGTGTTATCTCTAATTAAAAAAAAATACATTCCGGAAATTCAAGTTATTTTGACAAAGACGTCAGGTAATTACTGCATATGTCAATGCTTTTATTGGCTTAGTTATTTTTATTTTAATATCGTTTTTTTTTAAGTGAGCAATGACAACAGTAGCTCGAAGTATTTATTAAATCTAGATATTGTTAGTATTAATAACAATGGTTTATACGCTGCAAGAAAGAATTGAGTTAGTGGGCCTATTATCAATAAAATAAGTCTGCTAGAGCAGCAGCACGTGAATCATCCGCCTAAATGAAGATGTTGATCGTCGTGTACAATTTTTTGAGTACTTTAATGTTAGGTCAAATCGTGAAAAAAATTTGCTGTACAATGTCTGTTTTTCAGACGAATGCTCCTTTTATTTACATGGTAAAGTCAATAGACAACTGTCGATACTCGACCAACACTAATCCTTATTTATATACAAAAACAAATTCGCAGTGACCTCAAAAAGTTAATGTATAGATCGGTATCCTAGGAAATTATATTGTTCGACCTTTTTTTATTAATATAAGTCCTAATACTTAAAATTACTTGGAACTTCCAAAGGACGCCATCAATCCCAGAATAACTGAGCTACTTGAACAAAATCATAATGTTCTCAAAAATGAACTGAAGTTTCAACAAGATGGGTAAGACATTACGCTGCTGCCGTTGGTCATGATTTAAACGACGTAATTCCTGGACGATGGATTAGTCGGAGAGGTATTTTAGAATGGCCTGCTAGATCTCCCGATTTTACCTCTTTGGATTTTTTTACGGGGTCATCTAAGAACCAAAGTCTTTGTCACAAAGCCTGACTCCCTTGAAGATTTTGAAAATAGAATTGTCAACTAATGATGCCCGAAATGTTCGCTAATGTACGCAGATATTTTAAATAGCGATTGCATTTTTGAATGGAGGTCAACGGATATCATTCTCAACATTTAATAAAATAGGTATTAGTTACTTTTTATTTTTTTTAATTTAAATTAAGGCTTATTTTTTGTTATCCACATTTACTCATATTTCTTGATAACCAATTGGAAAAAATTAAAAATTAAAATTGGGGTATGTAAAGGATAAAATTACCTTGTATTCAAGGTGTTCTTTTTTCTAATCTGACAAAAAAAGACGTGCCATAACCGCCTTGACTGTGGTGCGAATGAGTTTCACTTCAGTTGTTGGCTTTCTTTACGCTGGTATTAATGCAATGAAATAAAACACCGTTTTTGACACGTGTGTGTTTATTTCCTATTGAATGAATTATTGAGGCCGTGGATTACAAATGATGTATTGTGACGACATTTTATATGTGAATCCCCGCGAGTCACGCTTAAACGACCGAGATCCTCTCGATATGGACTTTGTTGAGGAACTATCTACACTGCCTTACGTGACGGTAATTGGTGATGGAAACTGGGGGAATCCCACAAACTTCTTTCGGTGGATTACCGAATGTTTATATTTTGATTATAAATAGATAAAACTTCAACACAAGGTTTTAGTAGATCCCTATACATATATAAAAAAAATTGCATAGGGGTTTGGGGGGTAAGTGTTGACGTCAATATTAAATTTGACTGGTTCAAACTTTTTTCGCTAAACAATTTACTCTTGAAGATTTTCAGGCTGGACTATTTTGTCTTGGATAGCCTGCATATTATTCAATAAAAGTGTATATCAATAGTATATTCCAATAATTAGGGCTCATTATTCTTTTTATAAGTATTTTCTTGAATTATGTGTTTCCTTTCACAGTTTTTGAAACTCTCTTAGTTTTGTATAATAAATAATATCTTTTATAATTTAATCGCAGACTGTTATTGTCTTATGTTCATTTTATATTATGTTAGTGTTAATAATTTCATAAAGAAATACACATGAATATACGATAAAATTAAAATAATATATGATAAAATAATTACCCGAGCAGTTAGGTAGTACGACTCTACTTGTATAGAATCTTGAATTACACGCATGATTCTAATATAATTCTGCTTATAAAAAACGTGCTTCTTAATCTGCAGTACCCGATTACAAATTCAAAGTATAGACTTTTTCAAGCGTTTTTCAACTTCTAGCGTTTATGCATTCTTGGAGGCGCCTGCCCATACTACACATCTACATATGAGATTAGAGATATGTTGTTAAGGATATTTGTGCCATTGTTCTTAAGCCAAATCTAGTCCAAAATGGGTTTTTGCATGCTAGTACTATTCTGAAAAGCATATCCCAGGCACGTTTATGAGATTTATGTCTGGCGATAGTGCGGGCCAGTCCAAGCGACTGATGCTTTCTGACTTCAGATACTTATTAACAGCCCTGGTACAGTGAGGTCAGACGTTTCCATCCATAAAAACGAAAGTCTCAACAACAGCTTCTTGTTATAGTCTGAGTTTTGGGTCTAGAATCTCCTTCATGTATCTGTCACCAGTGCCTTGAATATAAATTAATTCTGTGTGCCTACTAGAGATGATATTAGCCCAGAACATAGCACTTCCTCTTGCAAAGGGTGAGATCCAAAATTATGCAGGTAGAGTACCATTGTGCCCACTGTAGTCGACAAACTTTGTACATTCATTCTTCGTATATTTATTTTTATACTCAGGTTCTAGTCGGGATACTCTTAATGGTTGTCAAAGACTTAAACCTGTCGCCAGTATTCGCCTTCGCATTCTTCAGACCGATACTTATTCTGCCAAAGGATTACGCATATCTTTTTGAAGTGCTGGTATTGCCATAGTTGGGTTTCTTTGAAAGCTTAAGTGGATATAACGGTTCTGTTGTTGCTTAGTAATACACGTCTTCTATCGCTTTTCGGTCTATTATAAAGGGAATTATTCTAAAGATAACGATTTCAAATGTGAGACACATTACTTTGCCAAACACCAACTCTATTGGCCACGAACCTTTGAGAGTGGCCTTCTTCAAGGAAAGCCACTATTCTTGCAGATCAATATTACTTACGACTTAGCGAAGTATTACGTAAACTCGTGAAATGTTACTATTTTGACTTTAAATATGTGCACTGCAATGCTGTGCTACACTAGGCAATGCGTTGCTTTTAGAACAAACACTAAGTAATTTACGCGGATATTTACATGATTGCGCGATGGTCTGAAAAACAAACAAACAAACGTGTTTGTATATATTATTATTATATACAAACAACATTGATACCGAAAAAATAATAGTATCCAAACACGTAAACCATTATAGAATCAACAATCAAAATAGTGCTATAATAGAGATATTACTTTTAAATAATTATGGATTTAAGTAGTGAGTGACTTGAACTCGTCAAGTAACCAAAATATTAAAAATTATATGAGCATTTATCAAGTATTGTTTTAATTTTTTTAAAATCTTATTTCAAATAATAATATTAATAATAACGTTTATTAATTCCCAATACAATGAACAATTCAATATTTACATTGCTGTAAAAGAAATAATAATAATATAATTGTTCGGGATTAAATGGCCTAATTTTCAGTATCCTAACAATTACGTAGGGGCTATTATTAAAAAAATGGAAAATAAAAATGTTATTTTGTGATTAATGTTTCGTGTAAATTCAAGTTAAAATGGGTTATTTTTGTATAGATCAAAAATAGTTACATCTTCCATAGAGAAAAGGGTTAGGAGAATTACATTTAAAATAAGTTATTTTATATCGTTTTATAGGTTTTTGGGTCCAGAGAACCTAATTGTATATACAGAGATAGTTGAAGTCGCGCGGAAGTATTGATTTAATTGATTCAAAAAAATATGATACGAAATATATTTTTGAAGTAGATATCTCTAATCATATTTATGTATTGGTAATGATGTGCAGATAAAAATTCTTAAGATTGTTAAAACCGCATTGCAATTCTTGCGTAATTTAAGATGTTTACATTTCAAACTCTACAAAATAAAAAACATGTAAATTCAAATGGTTTATTTTAAACCAATTGTTATTTTAAACTTTAGAAAAGTCTGAGGGTATTTAAGTTTGTAAAAGTATCGTGCAACTGGTATGCTTTGCCTGTTGCTCTATTATAAGCTCTAGTTATCGGTACCGGACCAGCTTCTACTTCTTCCATAAGATTGTTTATCCAATAATGTATTATACCTTCACGGTCCATAGTGATATTATGCAAAAGAGAGACATTGAAAAACACAAAACACACAAAACACAAAATTTCCTCCGCCATTGGTATATTGTTCTCGAAAGATATTCCTAAAATCCTCCATTTATCAACAAGAATTTCAAAAGCGCATTCCACGCCTGGAGCGGAAAATCGGCTATTAAAATAATATTGTTTTTTCGTTTTATGTCTGCGTAACTATGGTCTCATTAAAAGTTATAGGGTAAGACTCATCTTCTATCAAAAAATATGGAAATGAGATGTTACTTCTGAGAAGAGTATTTTCTTTGGGCATATTAAAGTTTATACCTTATAATCAAGCATATGTAGCAGAAGAACTAAAAATTTTTTCATCCCTTTGCTTACCATATGACCAACTTTTACAATAATCTGAAAATTAGCATCTACAACTGCTTGCACCATAATAGAATAAAACTGTCTGGAATTATAAAACATGGATCGTGTTTTTTTGGCTTATATCACTTCAATATATTAACCGTACACACTTTGGCAGATTCCAGATTTTCCAATATAAATAAATAAATAAATAAATCTGGCCTTTATTTGAAAAACTATACAAGTTTATGGCGAAGTCTAGCAACACTGACCACAAAAATTGAGAAGAATAGTTTCAATTTCAATTGAAATGTTATAAAAATTTATTATTAGATAAAATACACACATTTAAAAAAAAAAGAAAAATACAGGTACCCTTACACTAGCTAATCAATAACATTTTAAAACACATTTCACCATTGTAAAAAAGAAAAAATAATAATTATCACAATTTTTAAATTTTTTAATTTTTATTTTTTCTCCCTTTTTTTTCCTTTCTTTTCTTTTTTTTCTTTTATTTTTATTTTGATGGCAGCAGAAACATAATTATCGAATTATATTATCCAAATAATGTTAACAGTCAGTTAAAGCTTTGAGAAATTAAAGAAAAAAAAAACATTTATTTTAGCCAAGTTGTTCAGCAAATAAAATTTCTCTAAGAATATATTTAAACTTTAAAATGTTGAAAGATTTCATGTTTTCAGGTAATAAGTTAAGCAAAGTAATTGAATTATACGCAAATGATTTTCTAAAAACGAAAGTACGGAATTTAGGAATTGTGTATTTATGTTTGCGCCTAGTGTTAATATTGTGAACTGCAGACCTAGTAAGAAAAAGACAATCTAACTGAGTACTATTTCTTGATAAATTCATGGTTTTATGTAAAAAACTACTTAAATGAAGTCTCCAACGATTTTCCATTCTGAGCCATTTAAGCTGGTTAACCTTATGTGATATATGATCACGTCTACTCAAGCCAAATGTCAGTCTGCACCAGTCATTTTGCATGAATGTATCTTATTTTTTTCAAGATAAGTAAGACATGAAACGTAAATAAAATCACAATAGTTGAATCTTGATAGTACTAGTGATTCAGATAGCATTTTTGCAAGATTTTTATTGAGATATTTACGATTTACGTAAAGCAGTTTTAAGTTGTAAAATGCTTTTTTTCTCATGTCTGCAACGTGATGTTCAAATCTTTGCTGAGAGTCCATTATCAAGTTCAAGTTATGAGTCACCTCAACAAAGTTAAGTGGCACTTGATTAATAGAAATATTAATATTATTCTTTAGAAATACTGATTTTTTTTATTTGCAAATAACACTACGTTAGATTTAAAAGAGTTTAATGTTAGACTATGCTCAGTTGACAAATGCTGAATAATGTCTAATTCTTGATTTACTAAATCATTAACAATTCTATATTCATCAGGTTTGAATGAAATGTACAGTTGTGTGACATCAGCATAGGTAACCTTTTTACAATCTTTTAAGGAAGCGAGTAAGTCAGACGTATAAATTATAAATAACAGTGGGCCCAAAATAGATCCTTGTGGGACTCCAGTTAAAATATTAATCCTATCGGAAAAGTTGCTTTTATAAAATATGCTCTGGGTTCTTTCTGATAGATAAGACTTTACTAATTATAATGCTGACGATTCGAAACCATAATATTTAAGTTTAGCAATAAGCAGCTGATGATTTATTGTATCAAATGCCTTCGAATAGTCTAACAAAATAAGCAGAGTTACAAGTCCCTTATCATAAGCCTCCAAGATATCATTAGTTACTTTTGCCAAAGCAGTTGAGGTGCTGAAACCTTGTCGGAACCCACATTGGCTAACTGGTATAATTTCGTTGTCATTGCAGAATTTTAGGATTTGCTGGTATAAAACCCACAAAATCAGAAAGAATTTTTATAGTTAATTTACAGTGCAATGTGTGAATTTTTGTTTGCATTGAAGTTTTTGTCTACTTGTTTTTGACTACTTAAATCTTGTCTTACCAATACAAATTTTGAGTTACGTTTTATTTACTTGTATTGCTTTACTCTTGCAAAATAATATCATAAAAAAAGTAACAAGCACTGCGAGATGTTTTTTGCATGAAATTAAAAAAAACTACTAAAATTGAAGCGAAGCAACTTCAGCGGCATTTATTTCGTTCTGAGCATTTATTGATCAAATGAAATTTTTGACGTAACAAATGAATCCCAGAAAGCTAACTGGAAATATCTTGTTCCTGAAATGGAAGACTCTTCTAGGCTAACTTTACAATTCCAGGCCGGTAAAGAACTTGAATCAGAACGGCAATATAAAGACTCGAACTAAGCTCAGGAAGATGTATAAAGTAAATATGATAATGGGACTGTGGATCCGCAAGATTTAACATCTAATTTCGAAACAAGCTGCAAAAAACCAGCCTTTTAAAAACCATTAGTTAAGCGGAATTTAAGATAAAAGCATAATACGGACATTAAATCAATTTAATCAGCTTGGAAAAATTAAAACTTCAAATACTACAAACGAGTAATACATTATAAAGCGATGATAATTATTACTTTTTATGAGCTTCATACCTACTATGCGGAAAATGTTCCCTTATACAAATATGTTATTTCGTGTGGAAATGCAGGAATTGCTTTATCAGTGCTCAATTTCTCAACAAATAGCTAATCTACAGCAAACGCCAATATATTCAAATGTTTCGATTTATGTAACAACCTCCATAACTTCTTCTTAATCGTGGATCAATTCTGCATTTGTTACAGATTATGATTTTACACATTTATAACGTAATAAAATAAGTAAATTTGGAATTTAAGAAATAAATACTTTGTTTTTTTTTCGTAATTATTTAGTTTTATTTACTCACCTTAGTGAAATTACAAATCTTTTCAGTACTTCTATAGGTCTACTCCAGTTTGTTTTTGAAAAATTCTGTTTAAAATATAGTAAAATATTTGTACGAAAGTAATCGTGAAAATTAGCAGTATGATGTTTTAACTCTTCAAAAAGATCATGAAACTCTCCAGCCATTTACCTGCTTTGGTTAGGTTTATGTATCTATTATCTTTTAAGTTTATACCTTGCCTTAATAAATATGTCTTAACGACGTATTTTCCAAACGTAAAAATTTTTAAAGAAACTTTTACGTTTGAATTTACCTGTATCATCTAATCTGATTTAATAATCTTTGTTCCCTAAATAACTCTTTAGCTAAGGTTGGTGGGTATAAGAGTACTTTTAAAATCTGCCAATCAATTAACTTTTTTGTAATGTTTATCTTATAACCATTAAAATTAATTTTATTTTTATTCTCTTATTTTACTAGAGAATTATTTTACTTCTTAATGTATTTTAAATTATTAATTGCCAACATTTTTATTGATAAATCAACTATGTTTAATAAATTAGGAATATTTCTATTACGTTAGTAATGTAAAATAAGTCCCATGTTTCTTGGCTTAATGACTTTTTATTAATAATCATTCTATTCTTACATTCGGTTTGATTCGAATATCCTTTTTAACAGTTCAGTAATAAACTGGTGTCATCGTACTCGATATCCTGGAAATGTTATTACTCCATTTATTATAAGGCTTACTTTACTATTTTAAGGTGAATGTACTTATGGTAACCTAAACCTAAGCTTGCAATATTACCTTACTGGAACAAAATAGAATAATTGATAATAAATATGTTGGAGTCTGATGATCCTTTACACCTCCCCTTTCTAAAGAATGGCCTTCACCACGGCCACTTGTAAAGGGCATCATCCAGAAAATAAAAGTGTGCACCAACAAAATCCTAATAGTAATAAAAATTTTATATCTTAATACCAAGATTATAATACCTTGTGGCGTTAACTTTACACTGTTACTATTTTACCAAGAGTCTGCAGACGGTAGCTCAGAATTATTGAAGGCTTAGGATTGTTCGAAGGTTCGCTTATGACTGGCTATTAAAGAATATAAATTTAATTATAACTATTAAATAAGAGGGCGCCACTTAGTTTTTTTTTTATTAATGAAAGAAAACTAAGAAAAAGAATTGGTATATAGGTTTCAATTAACAATTAAATGACCCTGGATAAAGTAGATTTAGAGGCAAAAAAAAATATCTTAACAATACAACCAAATTATATTTACATCAAAGATATGTACACACCTCATGTTCTAATCTGCTAAAAGTTAATAATTTATTAGGAGTTAAAATATGAATAATGTTGATTCAATAAAATAGGTTTGTCAAAAGTAACATTTAAATTATGACTAAGCTACTAGGTAGATTTCAGCACTTGAAAAATAAATTGCAATTATTAAAGTTTTTAGTAAATATTTGTATTACGCAGGGGAAAGTTCATGAACCTTTTTACCTAAGGCATATCAGCCTTAACCGTATTATATCTACTTAATTACCAAAAAGGGTACTGAAAAATAATGAACAAAAAATAACTAATATTATAGATAAGAAATTGACATATTAAATTATGACATTAATTAAATATTTGTAAGGTTAAATTGAAATAAAAGATATATTAATAAAAATTTAAATAAATGAGACAAATCTATGGTTAGTAATATTTAAATAAATGGAATAAACTGGCCTGTATATTCCTCCAAGAAATAAACGGCTAGCCTTCAATATCGAGGCTGTAAATGTATGCCATTTGTAGCTTAGCTATCCGGACTGGGAATATCTAATACTAGCTCTAGTTCTGGCTCCAACTCCACCGCTTTCAGCAATTTCCCGGGGAAATCAAAAGCCTGCAGCCATCAACAATTGAAGAAAAATAAAGAGGAAAACGGAAAAGTAAAACCCTTGCTAAGTTTCATTATCTTTCCATCAAAACCTTGGGCATCCTGCACCAGAATTATGAAATAAACAGTTCCCTAAAGGAACAAGATTAAGGACTATAAATTATAAACCATATTGGCCACTTCCTGCTTCACAAACTTCGGAAATAAAAAAACTGGCCTTTTACGTGTGCTTCTACCTGCAACACGGGAACCAGTCCTCGAAAAATGGATGCAGTACCGACTATATAAGCAACCACCCCACCTATCGTCTGAGCTGTCAATGTCAATCCAATCAGAGAAAACATCAATCAAGACCAACCAGAAGAATGACGGACCGTCAACAGAAAGCATTAATAATTAAACCAGGAGAGTGATGCGTTACAGTAGTAATGTGTAATTGACAGTGTGAATTTAAAGAAATATCGATAAAAGAAGTTGACTGAAATTATTAATATAATTATTGAAATTAATGAAATATCAATGGAGTGTTAGTGAAAATAAGAGTAGAAAAATAAAACGCTACAACCTAAGATTATAATTTGCAAGATGTACCTTCTTAGTTATTAAATTATTACAAAATTAAATTTAATTATGAAGCCTATTATTAGTTTCGCGCACAAATCGCTGTGTTGTAGTAAAAATCACTGTTTTGCACTATTTCGTCAATGTTTCGATTGATCGCAAGTATCTATGTTTAACAGCTTTAATACAATCTTAAAATTAATACAATAAACCCTTCTTATTTGTTTAGGTACCTTTTACCTAAAGGACCACAAATATTTAATTTCTATGTTTGGCTACTTATATTATGTATTTCTTAAGTCTATTTTTATGAATGAAAGATTTTTTGGCTCTATTATCTTTTACAACACAATTTGGGCCTTGTACTTGTATAATGGTCGATGGGCCATCATACCAAGGATCTAATTTGTGACGATCTTCATTCGAAACAAGTACAAAATCTCCTGGCTTAAGTGATAATTGAGTTGATTTCAGGTCAACGTATGCTTTACGATCATATTTTGCTTTGTCAAGGAATTCCTTAGATCTTTTATGAGCTATTTATAATCTGAAACGTACTTATTTATCATACGCATCTGCATTATATAATGGATCTACCTGGCCGTTATGAAATGGTGAGAGGACAGCGCTTTTGGCAAAAATTTGTTCATATGAGGTGTAGTTATGATATGCACTTGGTGTTGAGTTATAACAAAATGCAAAATATTTAGTACATATATCCCAATCTATGTGTGTCTCGTGTACATACATTCGCATAAACTCATTAAAGCCATATTTTCGCCAGTAAGCATCTTACTCGGTTGCCTTACAATGTCTTAAGGTCGGGGCACACATATCCGTACCGAGACCGCACCGTGCCCGCAGCGTAGCTCGGCCGTGTCTCGGTGCGTTATCTCCCAAAATACACATCTCCGACACACGGCCGCATCCCGCATCGCATTGGACGGTCATGACGCACTTTAAAGTATTCAATTTGGATCGAAACTTAATTGGGTTGGTACATTAAATTCATTTCAAAGAAAAATGTTTTCGAAATTTGGTAATGATCAACAAATGCAGCATTCGCAATACGAGAAGAACTAAATGATTTCTTTAGTTCTATAGAGGGCAGCGTAGATTGGCAGGAAAATACAGCCCTGGCTATTTAAATAATTTAATTTATGGATCATATTTGCCAGTTTTTTAGATGTTGCATCTTTTTCGCTAAAATGTAGTAAATAAAATCTAGATCGTGTCAAATTCATGTTTTTTACGAGTTATTTGGTTTCTTCGCCGTAAAAAATTTTTTTCTAAGACGAAAATCCCAAACAACTAATGTAGAATCTAGTGGTAAAAATATTGGTAATTAAACTTTGTAACCTTTTTTTATGTAAATTTAAAAACTAAATAGCTAAAAATAATTATTATAAACTAATAGCTTCTCAATTTCAATTTTAATTTCCAACTGTATGATCACTACGGGAACGCACCGTCGTCCGTCACCGTCGATTTTTAAAACAAAACTATTGTAGCTCGTTGCGGACTGGGTGCGGAGTCGGCGCACGGGCACGGTGCAGTCATGTTAAGACTACTTCATATGATTACGAACGACAATTCACAACTGAGACACGGCCGTGCTACGGTGCGTGCTCGGTGCGGACTCGTTGCGGGCATGTGTGTCCCGACCATAAAGCGTTATGTCATCATATGGTTGCGCTCGAATGACGTCATGTCTAACAGCTGTCAGAGTCTATATTAGTAAATATTAGCTATACCTTTCATCGGTATTGCATTCACTTTGGAGACTGACCTAAACCACGAAAACACCCATTTGTCTAAGTTTTCAAAACGTTTTGAGTCTAAATACTAAACTAACTAAATCCGATCTCATACATTTTAAGGATCAGATCAAGAGGAAATACAATAAACAAAAAAGTTACTGGCTTAAACATAACCTCACTCATATTTTTTTTCACAGAGAAATAAACCCAAACTAATCAAAAATCAATTTAAAAAAAATATCCGCGCAGCCTCACCTATATGTTCTTCACTGTATTTTTTGCAAATCTATTCGCTCTTTTGTTAATTTATCATTTTCTGCATTTTTAGTTGGTTTGGATGTCTTAACTGTTAATGTATATGAGACATTAATATAAAATAAAGAAAACTAATACTAAGAAATATAATGCTTACATATCGAGTTTATTAGCGGTCTGGGGAGACCGCTAACAAACGCTTAAAGCGCCTTATACGGTGACGTCATGACTTGATCGCTCGAATGAGATGTCTTAAAGACGCTTATAGCCGCTTACTTTCTAAAATATGGCTTAAGAACTCGATGATTACGTTTGCAACCACCTATTGTTTGGCTATGGTGTGCAGTAGAAGTTTTGTGATTAATATTTATTAGGTTTGTAAGATTTCTAAACAATTCATTCTTATATTCAGTCCCCATGTCTGTTCGTACTTCTTTCACAAGACCGTAAATAAGAATAGAATTTTCAAAAATCGCTTTTGCAACTGTAATCGCTTCTTTAATGGGAATTGGAACAATTATAACGTATTTTGTTAATTCACACTGAATTGTAATAGCGTATGAATTACCTTGATTCGATTTAATAAAAGAACCAACTGTGTCAATACATACAATATCAAAAGCTTTCTGAGGCGTAGGTGTCAATGTTAATGGTTCAGTATGTTTATAACCTGGTTTATTAACTTGACACTTGTGACAATTTTTGACGTAACAAGACATATTTCGCGAGACATATTTTTCCATCGATAAAATGACTTTAGTTTTCTTAATAGTCTTTTTTGTCCACAATGACTCCTAGTAAGAGATCAGTATAAAATTGGTCAATTAATTTAGCTTGCTCATCTTTTTTACTTATTGTTTTGGGTGGAGAAAAAAGTACTATTGTCAATTTTTGAAGAAAGTTTTGCCCTTTATTTTTAAATTCATTAATGGTGCACCTTGCTAATATTTTATCATTTAAACTAAGTTTCATATTTTCAAATTGCAGTCATAAGCCACTTTTTCTAGCTTAGACAATAATTGCGCTAACGCAAAATTTTCATTAATGACTGGAATATTAGTATTTATTATAATTTTATTTCTATAATAAATCAACATTTTTATATTTTTATTTTCGAATAAATTTAATAATTCGAATAATTTTATTAAATATGTTGGAGTTTAATGATCCTTTACAGTAATCACGCCACCGCTACAACTAATTTATCACCTTGTAAAATGTTCGGTTTTTTTCTGCACAATATACTGACTCTACTAAGCTACAGCTACGACCGCGCATCTTGTCCTCTTTATAAAGCTTTTATAAAAGGTATAAAACACGAAATCTACAGCATCACAAATACATTTAATAAAATTACGAAGGTTACATGTTTCGCTCGACTAGAGCATCATCAGACCATAACATACACAAAACACCTGACATATAAGTCGTTATACTCTTTATAAAGCGACTCACTGCTTACCAAAACGATCAAACCAAACAAACGTCGAGAAAAGCTCTGTTCCAGCTGCTGTGGCTAACATGTAAGTGATAAAGGTAAGAAAATAAAATTTCGTTTCCTATTTCATCTGCGGGATGGAAAGCTTTATGTGTCGGACAGTTTTACGATGCAGTGCTGTTCGTTACATAGTGTTACTAGGAGTTGTGCCTGAGACCGTTTTACGAGACATCAATCTGCATTGTCCCTTTATTCTTGATGTTCATGGAATGTACAGCGTTGCGTGTCGGACCGCTTTATGAGACAATTATGTGCTTTTTTTAAGGACAAGTTTATCGTGAAGTTTTACGAGAAATCTTCTTAAGTCTGACGTCTTACCTGAGTCTTAAAAACAGAACAGTATTACGTGTCTTACGTATCGGATCGATTTATGACGTAGCACTGTCTTTCTTCTACAAGGTAAGGAAAATTGTATGTCAAGCTATATTACGAGATAATCTTCTGCTTCTTACTCAATAATATCCCAGATTTTGGTCTTGTTATCACTTATGACCGAGACTTTCCAAAATTGCCAATTAGAAGACCGCATTTACCATCGCTTTATAGAAGCTGGCGAAGGTTAAGAGCAACCGCAGTTGTTTCACACCACTAAAACTGCTTTTACGTTGGAGGATAATTGACCATGTTATCATTTCGTTAATACTAACTATTTCATTCATTATTTTTATATGGCCTATCTGGTTCATCTCAACGCTATGATTATCGTTTTGAGAAGTTACTTAAATACACTTTCCCTCTTCATTGTTTCCTATGTTTACTAAGAGTTCTTACCTGAGAGTTGACAGGTTAAGGTAAAGGATGAATACATTATTTTCTTATAATGTTGCTACTTCACTTACACAGATTACTAACCAAAGGCTACCCAAGAGACCGTGGTCTTCTATACACATGATACAGTGGCGTCCGAGATATTCAACAGCATATTTATAACTTTCTACAGGGTGTTCTAGAACTATGAGATCAAACTTGAAGGGGTTATTCAGTGCAACAGTAGAAAACATTTTACTATAGGGAGCCACGCCTGGAAATGTGTCACTACAGCTCTAAGATGCGTTAAAATTTAAAAAAATAGAACAACAATTGCCTAAATAGTATTTAAACCCAAACTGCTAAGGCAAAACCTCATGTACTGTACAGCAAATCTGCAACAAAGCCTGCCCATACGTTCATAGACCAACATTGCTGATGGTGAAAATCATTAAGTATAACATTTTTAAATATTGACATTGAAAAGTTTATTTATTAGTACGTGGACCACTAAAATGGCACCTAAATATCTATTTTCCGCGCGCCTTAAAACAAACCCATCGCTTAGCATTACAGTGTACGAGATTTGGGTTCAGTTCTTACAGACCTTAAAAAACTATTGGCAACCTCGCGACCTGTGTTCTCGACTAGTGAGCGGAAAACGCGACGCGCGCGCAGGTATTTTGACATCGTTTTTTTTGTCGTTTTCAGTAGTGTGAGAGAACTAGCCTACAAGTCGGCACTTCGGTCAGAAATATATTTTATTTACGTATTTCATAACCTAATTTTTATTCTCTCGCATGTATTACTTTGACTCTTGTAATTTTAAATGTTATCAAATTAAAGTTTATGTATTTACTTGTATTTACTTGGTGTTAACGTTAAAGTGGCCGAACCAGGCCTTATATACAGTCCACTATAAAACAAACAAAACAGTTTGCACTGACAGTTCTTAAACCCTTTTCCTACAAAATTGAGAAATCTTAGAAACTGCTTTCCTTAAAGTGATATTAAGATTTGGTGCTGCAAACGGATTAAAGTTAGAATTGCTAATTTTAATTCGTCTCTAAAAAACCATTAATTAAGGCCCCATTTTATATATAACGAGAATAGTTCCTAGTACCATTTTTGGATTAAGGAAACCTATCATATATTCTCCCCCACTTGCAAATCCTTGGATTTTTTTTAGTTATTTGGACCATTTGATTAGCGCACATTTTTGGCCAATTGTACATTTATTTATTTACGATATCAACCAATTTACAAAAAAGAGGAACTAAAATTAAAGTAGCAATATTACAGAAAACTGGAGCAAAATATAACCATAATATATTAGCTAATATGTTTAATAGAGGTTGTAAAATTATGGTGAGAAACATATAGGTCTAATCCATAGCGATCCAAAAAAATCTGCACTCTGGTAATTGGATTATGCTGGATTAAGCTAAGTCTACTTAACAGATAACTGCAAATTATTAGTTCTATGCACTAATTTAAAGATAAAACAGAGACCCGCCTTAAGTCGTCTTAATTTAAGTGATTTCGACCTATGATCGATATGACTATTAGCTTGAGGAACTTTAAGTTTAAAGGAACAATTTCTCAAAAACCTATTTTGCACTCTTGCAAGTTAGAAACCATACAGGGCAAGCATACTCCAAACTAGAACGTACTAATGAACAAAACAAGACTTTAAAAACAGAGCTTGAAAAATCACTACAACATCTAGATAGTTATGGCCACAATATTGACCACTCTGTAGTTTGCTTACTGTAATGGTAAGGTTGCTTTATATTATCCTTCGCTGTATTTGATAATTTAGTCTATATGATATCTGGCGCATTCGGGTAGGATTGGACCAGTTTGTATGATCCGGGGTAATCACGTCATCGAGACGCAGTGGTCACTACAATCGGTTGGGTTGGGTTGGGTTGGGTTGGGAGTTTCAACTCTTTAGCTCCAAATGAACGTCGAAGCTGTAAATCAACCCTGAAGTGGTCTACCGTGAGAAGAAGAACAGTCGACACATCATTTGGCACAGAGAAAAGGTGGCTGACACGGAGATTCACCTTGAGTAGAAAAAGATTGACATCACTCAGTCAAGGGGTAAGTGCCCGATCCTCTCAGATCCTTTTTCTTTCTCCGGTTGAGTAAGTGGAAAGTAGTTTTAAGTCTAATTTTAATTTATTTAATTGTCTTGAAATACAATATTTATAACTTTTAAATTTGAAAGATTTAATATTTAAATAATAATTTTTAAATAATTTTATCAGGATTTAGTTATACCTAGTCATTTATTAGTTTTAGTTTAAAAATACTTTTATTCAGTTAAAAGTATAAATTACCTTTATTTAGTTTAAAATATAACTTACTTTTATTAAGTTGAAAGTATAAATGAGTAACTAGCACTCGTCAGTTTTAATAGGCGTGAAACTTTTTGAGTGAAAATTGATAAGTGAACCACACATTATAGACGTATTAGTGGCTAAGTTGGCTGAAACTATAAATTTAGAAACTATTCAAGAAGAATCTTCTTCGCAACTAGACCCAGTTTGGTCCAGATACCATACAAATGTGGACTCGAAATCTTAGGATCCCAATTTACGGAATAAAAAAACAATCCTGGACCCTTCCAGTTACCAGAAATATCCTTTGCTAACATTGAACTCCAGTTACCTATGAAAATGATCCAGCTCGACTCTATCGATCCGATCTTAATAAAAGCACTTCAAGACCAGGCCAGAGTTATCAAAACTCTTTCCTTTCCTTCTCAAAAAATGACCAAATTCATCCAGCTACATGGAGTTTTGCCACAACACTTGGAGTCATATTGATCCTGTGCTGCATAGCCTTTGCAGTATACGAGTTATTTTTCAAGAAAAGAACAGATGCAGGTTATCCAGAAGAAAAAGATGACGCCACCAAGAATGTTGAAACAAACATGACATTCCTGTTGTTTCAATTTTAGAAGGGAGGACTTATGTCCACGTTATTTGCTTACTATAATGTTAACGTTGCTTTATATTTTCTTTAGCTGCATTTACTAATTTAGTCTATATATTATCATGAAACGGTCTTATGCCTCAATCTTCGTTGTACCATACTTGCTGTTTGTACTAATTGTCAAATAAAAATCTTTTTTTTTTTTTTTTTTTTATCTTAAACACAAGCACAAGAGGAAAGTCCTATGTCACTCTTGGAGTGGTATTTGCGCGAAGATATTTGTGGGCATTTATCTTGAATCGCTGCAGGTTGTATGCGTCGGGAAATATGTGAGGTGGAAGCCCGTTCCACAAAGAAGATGTTCTCCAGATGAATGAGTCCCGATACAGCGACGTCCTTGGGGTAGGCAGGTGGACTCGATGTTGATGAGCCGCAACTGTTAGACGCGTCCTTCCTGCCGGAACAGCCCTGGGTGGGATCAGGCCTGCCAGCTCAGAGGAGCACTTACCGTGATAATAACGGTAGAATAAACAGAGATCAGCCACCTTTCTCCTGTGCTCCAGACTATCCAGACTATTTGTCAGTTCTGGTTTGTCGATAAGACGAATAGCTCTCTTCTGTATAGAATCTAGCAGCTTTAAACTATGCTTGGGTGCAGAGCTCCAGACATGCGAGCAATACTCGAGGGAAGGGCGTATTTGAGCCTTATAAAGAGTCAGTAGCTGTTCTGGTGTATACAGTTTTTTCGTTTTAAAAAGCACTCCGAGTTTTTTGGAAGCTGCCCTGGCGATCTCGGCAACGTGGTCATGCCAGGACACACTGTTGGTGACTTCGACTCCTAGAAGATGTAAAGATGATTTCATTGGCAATGTTTTCTTTGCCATAACCAGCTCCGGAACACCAAGGTTAGTGTTCATCGTAAATACTGCAGCCTGCGTTTTTTTAGCGTTAAAATTGACCAGGTTGTTATCGCCCCACTCCAAGATTGCTCTAATATCGTTGTTGGTTGAAGCTACTTATTGCTGCCTAAGATAATGAGAAGTTGCGGCTGTCGTTGGTTTGGCGGACTTAAATGTGGAAATAAGTGTGTTATCGTCCGCAAAGCTGTAGATTGGATTGACAGTGGTTCCTAGCAAATCGTTGATATATATCAAGAAAAGGGTGGGGGATAGAATGCATCCTTGATGGACTCCAGCGTTAATGCTAAATTTGTCGGAGAGGTGTCCATCGACGGCTACTTGAATTGTTCGTTGTTCAAGAAAACTTTTCATCCAATTCAATAATGAGTTTTGTATGCCGATTGAGGAGAGCTTGGTTAGTAGTCCCTCATGCCACACACTGTCAAATGCCTTGGAAATGTCAAGAGCGACTGAGCGGGACTCGCCGTGCTTCTCCATGGCCTCTGTCCACAAGTGTGTGACGTAAGCCAGAAGATCGCCGGTGGATCTAAGCTTTCGGAAGCCGTATTGATGATTGCTGATTAGTTCAGATGATTCCAGATATCTTAATAGTTGTTGGTTGACTGCTTTCTCCATAATCTTCGATATTACTGGAACTAGTGTAATCGGGCGGTAATTGGACGGCATCGTCTTCTTTCCCTTTTTGGGTACAGCTTGCACTTGAGTAGTTTTCCAGCTTGTTGGAAATGAGCCCTGCTTATACGATGCCGTGAACAGTCTATATAAGGGAGGAGTCAATTCGTCTGCACAACGTTTTAGTACTAGGGCTGGAATTCCAACGGGTCCAGAAGCTTTGTTGGTGTCTACGCTTTTAAGAATTTTATTTATAATTCGTTGGGGAAACAAAATTTCTCCCATGGATGAAATCACTCTTGGCAAATATGGCGGTGTTTTGCCTTGCGAATGCAGAGTAGAATTGGATGCGAAGAGTTTACCCAGTAAGTTGGCTTTTTCTTTTTGTTGTTTTGTAGGTTGGTAGGTTCCTCCACAAGCTGCGTAAGCCCGCATATGGTGGCAAATAGCTCAGCTTCTCGTCCTTCATCGTCGCTTCTTGTTGCAGAAGCGCAGCCAGTTGATATTGTGAACGTTAAAATCACCCATGACGATGATTTCTGCGCTTGGGTAGTCAATTTGCAGTTGAGAATGCAATCAACCAGGTTCAAAAAGAGCCGCCTATATTGGGTGTCGCTTGGTGGTCTGTAGATACAACAGATAAATTTCGTGGCTCCACTGGCTATTATTTTGAACCACATAACGTCGAAGTCCGCAGGTTCAAGCATTTTCTCCCGCTGGCAACTCAAATCGCTCTTGACAAATACTGCCAATCCAAAGTTTAGTCGAAATCGGTTGTGTAGATCGTATCCAGGATAAATGAGGTGAACATTTGTTGTTGAAGGTTTCACCTTTGTTTCTGCCAATGCCAGAATGTGAGGCTTATTTGATTGCAGGTGTTGGTGTACTGCATTAGTATTGGTGTTTAGGCCTCTGATGTTGCAGAAATTGATTTTTAGGCTTTTAGATCCGCCTGATGAACCCTCCCGACCAGCCTCCGCCCGGAGATCCGAATGGGAGGCTAGTTTACCTTCGGAAAGTTTTGGTCGTGAGGGCGCCATCATGCATTAATTTTACTACACCATTTCCCATTTGGAAACCGGACACATCGACATGGCGGCGAAACGTGAGTTCCATGAAACCACTTCACGCCGCCTAAGTCCTATGTGGTGGTATTGAACCGGGCGATGCAAGTAGACAACATCTACCACCAAAGAGGTTGCTCTTTTAGTCGCCTTTTACGACAGGCAGAGCATACCGGAGGGCTATTCTACCCCGGCCCTACCCGGGAAAAAACTTGCTTCGATAAGAAATAAAACTAGATGTAAAACTAACTTTTTAATATCTGGTACGAGCATTACAAAAAACTTTGTTTTACTAAAGACTTTAACCTTTTTAATAAGTTGCCCGATGTAGTAAAAAATCCATTAAATGAACATATATTTAGTAATAGACTGTTTGTTAATTTACGTAACCAAAATTAATATTTTTTGTTATTTAGATAGAAGTAGCCATTGCCAGAGGAAAACTATTCTCATTTTATTTCAGTATTCAACATAAGGTAAAAAGGAAACACTGTGAAACACACAAACTTTTAGCTGACGCAGCTACTAACTGGTCATGGAAATTTCCAGGCCTACCTAAAGCGCTTTAACTCAAATCAAGCAGATAAATGCTCTAGACGTGGTAGCACCAATATAGTTGAACATACATTTTTCTACTACCCTAGAAAAAAAAAAACAGAGATAAGTTGCAAAATAAACAACTGGTACACTAGACTCTGATACAATAGTCGCAAATTGCTCGTTTGCTCGACAATCTGAAAGGAAATGTGCATATTTACAAGAGATGTGCGTATCATTAAACGAAGAGGGATAGCAGACCCAACTCCAAGAAATAATTATTATCCACAGTCAGCCAACTTCTATGACCACCTTCTTGAAGTAATACATCGAGCAGTTTCAAGAAGGAATCCTACTTTGGTCCCCTAGTAGGATGTGGTAGGAATAGTGAATACACCGGAAATTATTCGACAGCATTTAGAGTAAAAAATATAATAACTCTATGTTTGGTAATTTATTTTAGTTTTAAATGTTATTGTGGTCAATTTGTTGATTTTCATGATAAATATTGAGTTATTCCATGCATTTGTTGAAATTTGGTATTAATCGTATGCCAAAATTCCATAGATAAAATGTATACTTCTTTTTTTAGTACAACAAAATTCTATTAGAAAAACTACAAGTCTCTTTAAAATATTAAAGTTAACGTTGAATGCCATTAAAAATGTATGTGATATCGAAAATAACCCTCTGGTATGCCTGGTATAATTTAAAACATATAACTACATAAAACTACATGAAGTCATTCATATTTAAGAAAACGCATTATGTACACAATATAATTCAACGTTGTCAATAATTCAACACTAAACACCTGTGTACAGCGACTTTCCTACGGAAGGCAAAGTAGCGACCGAAGTTGCAAAACGAAAAGCGTCACACTCTGCGGGAGTTTCAAGCACAACTCAAACATCATGAATTACTAAAGGTGTCTCGAGGAGTTTACGGTACACACCGTAAATGGGATTGTTAACTCACGCAAATATTGATACTTTATGGAAGCCGTTTTAATGGGTTGGGGATTTTATTCACTACGGTTACTTCCTAAAAGAGTATAAGAGATAATGTTAATTAAGTAACCTATATATTTTACGTTTCATTAATTGTTGGCGATATAATATTAAAAATATGTAGTTTGTATGATGTAAGAAAATACATGTTCATTTATTTCTTTGAGATTGCACTCAATAATAACAATATCAGCTTCATAAATGCTTGTTCATTTGAGTAGTTTTCAGGAAATCTTGGGCAGACTGTAAATAGGTTTAAGGATCAAAAACACTTGGTGAAATTTTTCAGGATAATTAGTTTTTAAATTCGAAGGTTGTCCATTTAGTAAATTACTTATAAAACTGGTGGCTGCACTTGAATTAAGAACTGAAATTATTATGTGTAATATTTAGGCCGAGCAAACGTTGAGTCACAGTGTAACGTGCAGTGATGCAGAATGACGTAAACTGCGTGCCTAGGTAGTGCAAAAGAAAAAAAAACGAAGTGTATCGTGCACCCGTTTAGATAAATTGTTTCCGTGCACAGTTCTACTGGATACATTCCTACAATTTTCTATGATATACATATACGTATTTGCTTAATTTATTAGACTCGTAATCTGATTCTAATTTGGTAAACGATCAAATAGCCTACACAATTTTACTTAAAAGAAAACTGCCAACAAGTAATTAATGAAAAAAAAGAAAAACTTCTGTAGAAAGAACTTTATGATACAAAGTACAAAAATTATTTTCGACTAAACCGTGCACAGTTTGCAGAAATTCATGATCAGGCATTCATTAATAAAGAAGACAGAAGGTAAAGGGTTCAACCCTTCAAAGCCGATTGGAACGGAAGAAAAACTAGCCGTATTTTTAAGGTGAGAAATATATTTTTAATTAAACAATTAATTCTTAAAAATAAAATAAGATAATATTCTAGTTCGTTTTAAAAATGTAAGATCAGTTAACAGAAAATTTCTTAAAAAAGTAAATCGAGGTTCATTCTCTTGCTTGGCCTTTTGCTAATGAGATATTCTAGACCTCGAAGCAAATGTTGGTAATTCTAAACTGTGATGAATTATCAAAATTAGGTGAGAAAAATGTAGACGCTGCTGAACTTTGACGGTCATTATGATTATGATCAGTAGTAAATTCATAAACTTGAGTTGAATAATATGTATTGCTTTCAGCTGTGGATAACTGTCAAATGTTAAGTAAAGTGGCTTCTTCATTCGACACTACTTTATAAACATTATTTCTCACAATGTATTGTGATGCTTGAGGCATATTTTTTGTTATCTCCTACGTTGACATGAAAAAATTATATAAAGGATTATTTATTGGGCGCATATTATCTAATTTCATTTCTCTCTTCACTGATCTCTCTGTCGCTCTTGTTTCTCGATTTTCTGAAGATCGCTTGAGTAATTTTAATTTTGTATAATTTCAATTTTGTATCTTTTGTTTAACTTGGCTCTGCCTTATAGGTATCTTTTTGCATAAACATCAAAGCATTGCACTGACAATAATGCTGTTTCTACCATTGGAGTAGAGGGTACATAAGTAGGAGCAGTTTTTGTGAGTGGATTTTCCTCATAACCAGGCTCTTCATGTTACATATTTTCACTAGTGTCTTCTTGAAGCTTATCTTCGTGTTCAAGTTCTTCGTGATTCTGCGTTAAAGAATTTTTATCACAACCGTTAGTGAACTTGCAAGCAACACACGAACAAGAAGGTTTATTATATGTTAATAATATATAATTAATGCTACCCTTACAATAATAAAATAATAATGCCCTAACAAGCTTTAGCGCTTCAGGGCGTATTTATGTTTATTTATGTATCTATAATTGTTTTTATGTATTTGGCTGTATATGGATTTAAAATCATCCTAAATAAACATTATTAATAATATTATTATTATTATTATATTAATATTTCATAAAAGTTAAACATTTAATTGTAAACTATTTAAAGATGTTTATAAATGCGTTTTTCCACCACTGCATTTTTTAAAATAAATTTAATTTTTTAAATCGTTGTTTAGTTTTTAGAAATTTGTATTCTAGTTTTTTTATTTGTATAAATAGTGTTTTATAGACGTTCATGCATTTTTTATTTTTTTATAGATTTCTTTGTGTTCTGTTATTACACTATAGGATATATATGTATATGAAAAGTATATCGTATCCTACCCAGTTTCACATATGTGATGATGATGTGATAAAATGAATAACCCCGTTCATTTTATCACATATTTGAGGTGGAGTGATCGAATGTACAGATAAGCTATGTAAATTCTTTGTCAATTTTTTTAAATGCCAATCGTATATAATATACGTATATTCTACAGTGTAATAAATATACCTTGATCATATACGGTTAATAAATATACCACTAGTTTTAATTTCAAAACTGTATTTTTGAATCTAGTTAATGAAATGCTGTCTAGAACTAAAAAAAAATAATTTTTCCTAATGAGTTATTGACTTATCTTAAAAAAAACTGAATTTCCACTTATTTGCGATAAAAAATGGTATAACTGCTGCAATTTTCATAGCGATACGCCTTGCTTTCAAAAAATAGAATACGGTTTTTTTACATTTTACTCGAAACGTTAACATTATGTGAGAAAAAAATAGGTACAAAAACTATAAATTTTTTTATAACCTATAATTTTCTTAATAAGCATTTTTTTTTAGGCAATTATTTCCTGCAAAAAAAAACGTTTTTAAATTAACTCTACCTTTAACCCATCACCCACCCCACACAGCTTACCAGTCAGAAATTGTTTTGAAAAATCGTTGTTTTCCAAGATAAAAAAGCATAAATAGTAGCTGGTTCCGTCGTTACCTGATGTTAGTTGATAAGTCACTGTCGAGCCAAGTAATTTCCCAATATAAATTTTAGGTTTTTCATTTTAAAGTATTGTACCAAAATAATTTTTGTAAACCTAGGTCCATAGCAATATATGTATTATTAAAATATTTTTTCTACTTACTTTGTTTCGTTCTGTACCCGTTTATGTTTCATACTTCCTCTAATAGTTGGATTGCCCTTGTCTTCTCGTTTTGCTTTCTACAGTAAAAATCATCAGGTCAAAATACTATAACGTAGGTTCATAAACCTCATTATCACCTGCTTCTGTGCGTTAGAATCTTGAACTTACAATAAAATATGTTTGTAATAGAAAAACGATAGCATATTTACATCAAATCAATAAGTTGCTGTGCCCTCCCAAAAAAACGCATTTTTTAAGTATCGAATTATTTATTTAATAAAATTATAAAAACTTATTTTTCTGTAGCCTGTAGATGCACTTACCGTTTTTAGCTCCCGCCTAAAAGATGTTCTGAGATTATAAATTGTTTTCTTCATATTTTCCAGCGTATTTCCAGAAAAGAGCTTCTTCTATTTTTAATTAAGTAAATATCTTAACTTTTCAAAGGGATGTATTTTTCCTATATATCTCAATAAACTCCTTCCAGAACATTTTATTCCTAACATCAATTTTTTGTTTCAATTCTTAGTACTGAACAAAAACAACAAAATATTTATTTGACTTTGTTATATCGCCACTGCTGCAGTACGTCCCGCTATACAGATTAGCGAATGGAAGACTACACACAGACATTCTAAATGATAAAACCGCTTCTCGCCTACTTTCTGGTTGATAAGTGGAGCGGCGGATTCCGGACATCTAATTTGCTATTTTCGGTACCGTACCATCAGCATACCTCATTTTGCTGTGTGATTGCATACTGCATTATTGAGTCTTAAAGCGCTATTTTAATTAATTTAATAATTTATCATTATGACTGTTTATACCCCTGCTGACAAAGTTCAATTGATTAAATGATTTTATAAAGACAATTTGATACAGTACAATGCAGGGATTTATTTTCGGTAAATTTTAAAAATAGACCGATTCCATATGCTAAAACTATTTTAAATGTCATGTGAAATTTGACATTAGTCAGTTTGACTAGAAATGAGAAATTGACTGAATGTAGAAATTGTCACATGAAAGCTCAGGAACCACCTATTTAAAAGATGCAGAAGATAGAACGGCGGAAAGAAATGGTTTGTAGTGCTTTAGTTTTGGATTTAACACGATCGACAGAAGTGTTAGGGAAGAACTGAGTATACACCATAAAACTGTACCTGTACCTGTAAAACTGTGACAAGTATTTTGAAAAAACATAAATACATACAAATGAATGAATGAATTTTAAATATTCCAAAACTCAGAAGTTGTTTCCTGAGGACTAAGCGAAGAATAGCATTTTGTGAAATCATGATGGAAAAGACAAATGAAAATGAAAATTTCTTAGAAAAAAGTTTTGCTTTCAGATCAATTCTCTTTTCCATTGCATGGTTAACACAATCTTTTTTTTGTCCGTTACTGGTCTTAGGGAAACAAGTACAAAAGTTTTCAGTTCTATACTCAGTACCCTCAAAAATTGAATGTTTGGGCTGGTATTTGGAGATACTATATTATTGGCCCATTGTTCATTGATGGTACTTTGAACGCCTAAAAATACCTTCAGTTGCTACAGAAGCATGTTCTTCCTGCCTTTTAACTCCTCTTTGATATAGACCTGGAATCAGTCTATTTTCAACAAGATGGCTGTCCTGTTCATAATTCGGTTAGAGTTAAAGAATTGTGGAAAAGTGGAACTGGCAATATTACATAGCCTCTAAGATCTCCTGATTTGTCACCAAGTGACTTTTATTTATAGAGTTATCTAAAGAGGACTATTTATAAACATTATAATAGAACGCATGCGAATTTTCAAAACTTGAGAAACAAAATTGTTAATAGTATAATGTTTGCATTTTATTTTTATTAGAGTTTATGTTTTATTTAATGGAACAATGCTTTAGTTCTAATGCTGCATAATTTTTTTTTAATTTTGCCGCAAGAGATACAATCCCCACCGACGTCAAACGCTTACTGAGATAAAATTTAAGAAAATCGAGCTTGAACGTCGAACAACAGCGTACTGTCGCGGCAGCGGCGTTGCAACATCTCGCCTGTTAGGAACTTTATATGTGTAGTGATCCATTCGCCAATCTGTATACATTCAAACCTGTTATAAAGCAACTGCCGTCGCTACGATATTTTATGGAAGCTCCGTACTGTAAAAGATTACTACACACGTAACGATTTATGGTTACTGCGGCAGTTTAAGTGGATATTATACTATATGCAGTACTATAATCTAACAAAAATCGATCCATGTGTACGCCGATTTAACTACGACTTAACATTGGCGCGGCCTTAATCTCAGAAATGCATAAATATAATAGCAATCACAATACGAGGGTCATTTGAAAAGTTTCCGACCTTACGGGCAAAACGTCGCTGTATATTCAAGATCTCTCGTTTACCGATGGACTGCCTTTACATATGTAAGGCATAAAAATTTCAAGTCATTTCGATCAGCCCTTCTATACTTGACAGTTCACAATTGTTTAAATAAATGGATAAAATCGAATATCGCGCCGTGATAGAGTTCCTCTCTTTGAAAGGGAAAAAAACTTGGGAAGAGAAAGAAGAATTTGAATCCGTGTATGGTGAATCTTTGCCCTCATTTACAATCGTTAAACATTGGATACTTGAGTTTAAACGCGGTCGTACAAGCATTCTTGACGATGAACGTTGTGGATGTACAAAAACTGTTTCCACGGATGTCATCAGCTTAGTACACGCAACCGTGACGGAAGATCACCTATTAACTATTAAAGAATTTGCTGAAGCTTGCGGGATATCCACTGAATGGGTACTTAAGGTTTTACATTAAGATTTGTGCATAAGAAAATTATCCGCGCGATGGATGCCGCATTCGTTGATAATCGACCAAAAGCGCGTACGGATGGACATGTTGCACGAGACTATTTAGCTGTTCGAAAAGAATCGTGTTTTAACGTCGATTAATTACTATCGACGAAACATACATCTATCACTAAACTCCGAAGACTAAACAACAGTCAATGCAGTAGATTGGGCTGGGAAAGGTCGTTCTTTCTACTGGAAGATGGCGACAGTTTTTTGGGAGAGCCTTGGTGTAATTATAGTTGATCACCTTCAAAAAGGGAAAATCATTAATAGACCATATTACGCTGCGTTATTGGACTGATTGAAGGCAGAACTCAATAAGAAGCGACCACAATTGACGTAGAAGAAGGTGTTGTTTCATCAGGATAACGCGCAAGTCTACACGCGTATGGTGGCAATGGCGAAATTTGAAGAATTGAAGCTCGTTGAAGAACGTTTCATAAGAATTGAAATTGCTTCAACCGATCAAAATGATCAAATTGATCCACCGTACTCACCAGTTTTTTTTTTGGTGAAAACATTTCTCGGAGAGAGAAAATATACGTCAAATACTGAGGTGAAAACGGCAGTTAACCTGGCAGTTTCAGGTTTACCAAAAGATTATTTTTCTGATGTCCTAAAGGGTTGGGAAAAGCACTTAATCAAATGTATTGACTTGTGTAGAGACTATGTCGAGAAATAAATGTTTGTGTGACTACTATGTGTTTTTCTTAATCTCATTGCATATTTTGTTCATTACCATCAGGTTGCGTTACAGTAGGATCAAATAATAATTCCTCAAGTTACCTTCGAAATGTATCTATAGTTTTTGATTTTTGCTTTTCGCTATTTAATTTAAAAGAGAGTGTTGCAACCGATTTTTTTAAAATAAAATATTTTTTAAATCTTAAAAGAGCGTTAGAAGCATATGTTTTTTGTAGTCTAATTTTTTCATTTTCAGAAAGTCGTGTTTTTAGCACATAATTTGTTAGCAATTTTTTTCCATCAGCATCTAAGAATGAATCATACATTTCAATGGCATCTATTATTTGTTTAGTTATATTTTCAACGCCATTTATAACAGGAATTAAATTTATATTATAAGGATAAAAATTAATTATCCTTTTTTTAAATTTCGGTATTCTACTTTCAGTTCCTTCAGCAAATTTATAAATTCATCTCCTTCCTTTGACATTCCACATACAAGCTTATAATATTATGTAGGGACCATAATTATTATTACCATACTCCATACATAATACCATAATTTTACAGTTTCGAATCCATTAACCCAAAAACCTAAAAAAATTTAAACCATTACTTGGCTCCTGGATATTTCTTTCCGGATCTTCCTTTCTATTGACTTTTCGCATAGGATAAATATGCAGCATCCCAGGAAAGCAATTAAGATCAGCAAAATTATGGTTAAAATATCTTGAATAGATCTCAAACTCGTCTTTGTCGTGTTGGTCTGTGCTTCACTATTACTGGCTTGTGCAATAATTACTTCTTAGTCTTAATTACTTATATAATTACTTCTTCTTCTTTTAATAGTTGACTGCCCATTTTATATTGTATATACTGTATTTATTTCCAAACAATCCGTTAGTGGCAGGGTCGCCATGTTATAATGGGAGGCTTAATTACATTTTATTAAAACAACTTGTTTCTCTCGTGTCTAAAATAAGTCTATATTTTAATTTAATAATTTAGTACAAAGAATCCAAAATTGCTTAGCTGAACTATTACACATAAAGCAATTATTAATAAACATATTTCTACATTATTTGACATGCTTCTGCATATGAAATATTATTAACCCTGACTAAGCTATTGACTAGTATATATAATTCTAGTAAAATAAAATGTTACGTATATAGGTACCTATTATATGCTAAAATATAAAATAAACTGATAAATAATATTATATTACTTAAAGCCTCTATTATTATACTACAGGCCGGAAATTTTTCATATGACCCTCGCAAATAAGAAATATTGCAATACTAATTTACTGTTGTACAATGTGGACAATTTTAGGCATGCTCTTATGAATGATAGCTGGCAGGAGGCCTTTGGAAAAAGTAATTTTAATTTGCAGTTTCACATATTCTATTCATTATATATATGGCATTTTAATGTAAACTTTCCCACTAAACCATCGGGCTCCGATAGTAACAAGAAATCATGGGTTACTAACGAAGTTTGAAAAAATTGAAAGCGCCAAACATAAAACTTTGATTAATAATTATAAAAAACAATTTTACCAGTAAAAAATTATTGATTCCGAAAATTCCAGTAGAGCCATGTGGCCTGTTGTGTCAGAGTTAAATGGCAACAAAAAAAAGGTATCTAATATTAAAATTAATGATAGTAGAGTTTTAATTAATAATCCCAAAGAAGTGGCTACTTACTTTAATGAGTTTTTTTATAAAAGAATCAAAAAGCATTTCAAGCAATATTGCTAAAAATAAAAATATGGCTAAAGACATAAACAGGTCAGTTATTTTACGGCAAAGCATGAGCATTATGCTATTGAATGAAAATGAAATTTTACATATTATTAAAACTAAAATTAAAAACAAAAAGTCAAGTGGACCTGTTGACATTCCTTTATATATTTTTAAGAATACTGCTGGGGTTTGCCTTAAACCATTAACTGATCTTATAAATTTATCTTTTAAAAAGTAAATTAGAATTGGAATTTTTCCAAATTCGTTAAAAATATCTAAAGTTATACCGGTATTTAAAAAAGGGGATCGAGTTATGCCTGACAATTACAGACCCATAATCTTGTTTTTCTATAATTATATAATTTTTGAATATGCAATGCTTGATCGGCTTATGTCTTATTTGACAAAAACACAAATTATTTTGACAGGCCAGCATGGCTTTGTGTTTGGTAGGTCCACGACGTCTGCTGTTTTGGCATTTCTGTTGGTGGTAATCGAGGCTCTTGAAGTAGGTGAGCGTCCTGTTGGGAGTTGGGATATTTTGTGATCTCAGCAGAGCGTTTGACTACGTAGATCACACTTTACTCTTGGATAGAATGGAATCCTATGGTGTAAAAGGAGTAGTGTTGAGCTGGTTTGCATCATATTTGGCAGATCGCTCACAATATGTAGCAGTGAGGGATAGCTCCGGATCTAGTATGCGGTCTGAAAACCTTAAAGTGGACATTGGGTTCCCGGTGTTGTTTCTTTTATTTACTAATCCCTTGCCTCTGGCAGTAACACATAGTGTCATCACTATGTATGCTGATGATGCATTTGCGCTTTTCCGAAGACAGAACATGAAAACAATTGATGTATCTGCTGGAAAAGCCTTAAAGGAAATTAGCAATTGGTTTATTTAAAATCAACTTTACTTGAACAATAAAAAGACTAATTACATGGTATTTCATGCATATCATAGTCAAATAAATAGTGATATTAATTTATGTGTAACCAACGATAACGATTGTTTGAAACACCAAAAATCAGTTAAGTTTTTTGGCTTAACATTGGATGATTTACTTTCTTCGGAATCTCATTGTGCTGCGTTGTCGATGAAGCTCGGTAGCTTATGTTATGCCATTAGGAACCTTAGGAAGGTAATAGAGATTAATCAACTAATTTGTCTGTACCACGCTATTATACACTCACGAATTTTGTACGGTATTCAGCTCTGAGGCTGTACGTCGCATGCACGTCGAGTGTTTATTAGCCAAAAACAGATTCTTAGGTGTAGTGCCGGAGTATCACCGATGGCCTGTAGACCTCTTTTTAGGGAATATAGAATTTTGACGGTCCCGTGTGTGTATATATTTGAAGTTTGCTTATATAATTTTAAGAATTTTAATTTCTTTACTGTTAATGGTAGTTTTCATAATTACCCAACTCGTTCTAGAAATGACTTATCTATGCCTCATAGCAGGCTACTTATTTCTTAAAAAATTGTATTAAGAATAGGTCCAAAACTATACAACAAACTACCGAATGATATAAAGATTAGCAAAACCGTTTTGATATTTAAAAGAAAGTTAAAGAAATTCCTAGCCAATAAATGTTTTTATGATGTACAGTGGCGGCTAATTAAAAACGACACAAAATTTAATTTTTTTGCAAAACCATTTTATGCAGTTTTACGAATGATATTTATTTATAAGGATTAGACATATTAAACACATTCTACCATAAATCAATAGTAATCTATTCAAAACTCTAGGGAAAAAAATGTTTACAAAATTAATGGAGAAGAAATTAAAAACGAATTCAATATTTTAATTTTACACCAAAAAAAATCAGTATTTGGTAGGATATCCTTTAGCTTCTTTTATTGCTAGACATCTTCTTTGCATAGATTCTATTAAAGTTTGACAGCGAGTAATTGGGATGGAATACCAAGCTTCTTGAACACCTTTCACTAGTTCGTCCATGTTTTTAAATTGCTTTGGCTGAATTATTCTTTTAAGATCATTCCACAGATTCTCTATCGGGTTGAGGTCTGGACTACACGAGGGCCATTCAATTACATCAACGACGTTTTGTTCAAACCACCTTTTTACTGAACGTGCTGTATACTTGGGGTCATTATCCTGTTGAAATTTCCAGGTAATAGGTAATTTTTCTTCTGCATATGGAAGCATCACATTTTCTAATATAGATTTGTATTTCTCCTGATCCATAATTCCATCTATTTTATAAATTGGTCCAACTCCATACCATGACATGCAGCCCCACATCATGATTGAACCACCTCCATGTTTAACAGTTAATTTTGTGAATTTTGGATTTAATTCCTCACCAGGTGGTCTTCGTACGTAAGTACGACCATCCGATCCGATGTGATTAAGTTTTGTTTCATCCGACCAAAGTATATTTTTCCATTGGGTAAGGGTCCAACTCAAATGATCGCGTGCGAACTGCAATCGGAGTTTACGATTCTTCTTTGAGACAAGTGGCTTCTTTCGGGAAACTCTTCCAAATAGTTGAACCTCATTAAGTCGGCGGCGAATTGTTCTTACTGATGGCGTGAAATGTATATTGTGCATACATTTTACGTCTGATATCTACTGCTGTTAAATGGGGCAACTTTTTTGCTAAACGTACCATAATTTTATCCTCTCTTGCGGTTGTTATTCTAGGCCTTTTCTTCCTAGGTACATTTCTAACCGTGCCGTGAGTTTTATAATGTTTAATAGCATTATGAACCATAAATTTGGAACATTTTAGCATTGCTGCAACTTTACTGTATGAATGCCCTTCTTGAATCAAATTTAAAATTACTAGTCTTTTTTCAGGGTCACAACTCTTTTTTTTACCCATAACGTTTGTTTTATATTGACCTTGTATTACTTAAGTGAGACACTAACTAAATGATAAATAAATGCTACACATTCATATTCGACAAAAATTGATAAAAAAATCAAAAGATGAATCGTTTTTATTTAGCTGTCCAAGGTATTTCTAAATTGTTAAAATATCAGATTCCAAACCTGTTTCAAATCCAAATATTCATGCATGTACAAGCTTAACATGAAGTGATAAAAACATTTATGTACAAATAGAAAATATACCGTATGATTTTAGCATAAAATGTTAAAAAATGTATCGTTTTTAATTTGCTGGCCGCCACTGTAGATAGCTATCTAGCTGATTAGGCACTTAAGAATTATAACTTTTTTAACGATGTAATGTCACTTTACTTTTGACTATTTTAACTTTTTTTGTAATATATAGTATAGGTGTATATTTTTGAATTTTAGTCATCTAGGTAGTTAGTTATATTTTTGTTTCAGGCCAAAATTATAACATGTAAAACTGTGACGAAATCCATACCCTTTGTGTCTATTTTTTTTTGGATAATAAAAGTTTTGATTTTGATTGATTTTGACTGTCATACAATGGTATAGCAGTTTCGCAAAGAAATTTATAGAGCCTAACAAATTTCGCAAAGTATACAAATCAACACGTTTTAAATAGAAACATAAGTAATTATTTGTTTTTTTAATATAAGTATACTTTTAAATGTAACATATTCATGTAACATTAAATATAATAAATTTGTAAGTTAGCTCCTACCCAAACACAAACAAATACTACATAAATTAGCTTTCTTATTTGGCACTTAAAACTAAATATCAAAACCAAGCTTAAGCATTTTTATATGAATAAGAAAACCTAAAAAGATTTAACACTTAAGGGTCATTTTATAAGAACAAGTAATTGCGTAATCAAATTTATTGCAAATTTTCCTTTAGTTTTTTTAATGATATTTTGCACCCCGTCTAAAATGCAAATGAACTTGGCCTTTTTCATATTTTAAACATTTATTACCTGATTTTTTGCTCATCTTAATCAGGATCGTTAATTAAATTAACCCTTTTTTGTTGTATATTTAATCCCTCACTTAAAATTCATAAAAATATTTTTATAAGGAAAATAAGGTTTTTTACTACTAACTACATCTAAGCGATTTTCTCTAAAGCGAGAATACTTAACTTATAACCAAACGGTTTACACTTAAACCCATAACAGGATGTGATAGATCTAAATGATCAAAGTTTTATACGGAATAACGTCGTTTTGTATTGAAAATCTTTGCATAAGTTCCGGACTTCTCCAAGTTTAAAGTTTCCGGCTTTTCCGCCACCCTTATTCGATCCCCGCAAGATAAAACTGTATCTGACAAGGCCATTATTTTCATTTGTTTTAGACGTAATAAAGTGTGCCCTATGTATAAAGTTTAAGTTACAGAAAGACCTTTCTTTGTGTTTGAATTATGCCGGTGAGTTAAGATTTTATTTAAAATTTTGTATTTTAATTTTTTTTTCTTTTGGACTTTATAATCTTTATATTTTTTTCATCAAACTTTCTATCTTGAACCCAATTTTAAAAAGGTTGACATTTTAATTATAAAAACTAAATTAATTTCTTTAAGTCAATATTACACTCAAATAAATTAAAAAATTGAACAAACTGCCAGAAGAAAAGTTTTACGACTAAAATAATTTGTTTAGGCGCCTATCAGTTAATGGATTCGTATATTTTTCGAACTGGCGATGACATCTTCAGATATTGAATTGGCAGAGGGATAAATTGAATTCGCCAGAAAAGCTGGTACTTCGATTAAAAGTTTAATTCGCTCTTGAAGTGTATTTTGATAAATGGGTAGTTGTAGTATATATTTTAATATTTGCAATAAAAACGCTATTTTAATTTTAATATGTAAAAATGAACGTATAAAGTCAATTATTAAAATATTTTTAGTAGGTTTTAATTTTTGGACCTTATGCCTAGCTTCCAAATTAATAAAGGTCTTAGTCCATTTTTTTAATAGACTCGCTACCTATTAAAATATTCTAATATTTTATTTTATTGAGTCGAATTCTTTGGGATATCTTGGAATAATCATATGGCTTTTTGCCACATTTCAAGTTTTTATTGATATATTTTGTTTAATATGGGTTTATGCCTTTCCCCACTGTTAAGTGAAATTTTTATGAGCAACCTAAAAGAAAGGATTGTTAAGGGTAGGTTTATGGAGTTTCCCATTGAATATAAGAGGTACGTTGATGATATTTTCATTGTCTGGAATGACCAGAAAGAAGATTTGACAAATTTTCTTCGTTTTGTGAATTCTTTGCACCCAAAGATTTCTTTTACCATTGAGGAAGAACAAAATAAACTGCCATTCCTAGACCTCCTTATAGAAAAACTCAATAATAAACTAATGTTTGAAATATATCGTAAACCCACAACTACTGATAATGTCATTCAATACGCGTCTATTTCTCCCTATCCATACAAATTTGCCTCCTTGAATTCTTTCTTTTGCAGATTTTTTAACATCGCCCTGTCAAAGGAAGCGTTTGCTAAAGAGCTTAATATTATAAAACATATTGCTTTTAATAATGGATTCCCACTTTACTTAATTAACAAATTATACTTAAGTTCTTAAATAAATACAGGTTGACTTACAATCTTCTTCATGAGAAAGACGACAAAAAGTCCTTTAGATCTTTGTCCTTTTTCGGATCAATTTCATTAAATTTAGCTAAATTTTTTAAGACCTCTAATATTAAAATCGCTTTCAAAACCGCAAATAATTTAAAAAAAACAGTTAGTGATTGTGTTAGACAAGGCAAATGTCTTTTCGAAATCAGGAGTTTACTCTTTGAAATGTGGGGATTGTGACGCTGTATATATTGGCCAATCTGGAAGAAAAATTTCTACACGCGTTAAAGAACATGTAGCGTTGTTTGAGAAATTTAAAATACAGACGTCCGTGATACAAAGTCAGCGTTTGCGAATCACCTGTTAGCTTCCACACATCACTTTTCTACAGAGGTCGGAGCTGAAATACTTCATGAATGCCCTAAAGGGAAAAAGATTGACCTTCTGGAGAGGATGAAAATTACTAAAGCCAAGAAGAGTCCTGTTCTTGTCTGTGTTAACGACGTATTTAATTTTAAACCCAACCTTATTTTTAATAATCTTATTTAATCAATTTTATATTTACATAATCTCTTCCAACTGAAATAAGTTTAATATTGTGTTAAAATGCCTTGGCTTAACAACAAATTTTTTGAACTTCTTCTCAGTGTTCCGGTTGCCCATAGGTTATAGTCTCTGGCTTGTAAGCTTGTTGTTGCGGGTTCGATTCCCAATAGGTGGGATATTATTTTGCAATTTTTTATTTTTTATTTTTTGGTTCTAAATAACTGTATAGTCATCCTAACCTTAAATGTATGTTTATTTACTGTTTTGCCAACGTTAGTGGCTTTTTAAGGTTTAAGTCTTTTTAATGTCCTCTTTTTTTCTTTCAATACTAATTATTATTGTTTTAGGCCTGATGAACTGTTTGAATTTTCAAAGATATTGCTGTCAAATTAAGTTTGCTCAATAACGCGTGTTATCAGTGGATTTCATGGCTTTATTTATCTCCAAGATTTGCAAACGCTTTAACTTTGCACACCTAATAAAAGTGTATGGATACCTAAGTGCCCCACTTAGGTAGGTATCCGCTTTAGGCTCGAATTTAGGTAAAAACTTTATTGTCTGTAAACACAAGGTCTGTGTGTAAGAGGAATTTTGTCTTTGATGTTGACTAGAGTTTTAGACAAATTATTTGATGTCATAAAACAGACAAGTAATCGCTCACTGGAGTCTCTTGACATTTCTTCTAGAAACTTACTAATAAGTTAATAAATATAAACTAATAAGATATGCTTCTAAAAACAGCATCGTTTGTGGAAATATGTGGCTTATTTATATTTAGTTATATGTGCTTAAAATAGAGAGAACTTATTATTTTGTCAGGATAACCATTGTTGCGAGCAATTAAAAAAAATTATATTTAGTTAAGTACTCTCTGAATATGTTTTTGAGATAAAAAGATATTCTAAAGACTGTAGAACATTGAGTGGAACATAGAAAACCTTTAATTAACTGAATTGAAAATAAGGGTATAACGTTTTCTGTGGCCGTTCGTTTTCTATAAATTTCGAATTTGAGTTTTTCTGCAATTCGTTCTTTTAATTAAAAGGTCTAGAAAAGGTAGATTGCCCAATTGTTTTTATTCAAATGTGAAATTATTAGAAGCAATAATTTAGGAGTTTTGCAAGGTTAGATAGAGGGAGTTTAGAAATGCTTAAAACTCCAGTAAGTCCTCACAAGGACCAGCGAAGATTGTTAATATATCATCAACATGTCATCATCATCATCATTTATGTTTTTTGTCAGTAACGTTTGCCAGATATGGTTGGACCTATTGCAAGACCAGATTTTTCACAATTCAATTTATTATCAATTTGAATAAAAATTTGCTTTAATACACTAACAATAACAAAACAAATTTCAAATATAATATAATTAGTTAGCTTGTCATGCTTGACTTAAAACAAAACTTGTTTATTCTTGTTGCATAACTTATATATCGTCATTTATGTGTGAATATTGAAACAGTAAAGAGTTAGAAACTTTGGTGTAATGTCATATTTGTTCATTAGCGTCTTTATTATTGACTAAGGTAAGATTTTATCGGAAAATTTGTTTTCTAAACTAATTGTAGATTCTTGTTTTTGAAAAGATCAAAAATTATGATAAAGAACAGCAGCGTCTTCAAAAGCTGATGGACAAGAAGTTTTCTGATAAAGAGCCCGATCCTTTCGGAAATTCCTTAGGTGATATAAACCTGATAAATAGCATTTACCATCTTCATGTAGTTCGGAAAATAGTAACGAGCTATTAGTAAAAAAGAAGAAAGTAATAAACCTTTGCACTTCATTAGCAATTCCCGATGTTGGAGGAGAAGGTTCTCGTACGCCACTTCTGAATAGGGCTGATATATCACACAAAACCTAAATAAAAAATATGCAATTTCGGACACCATAGACTTGTTCCATGATTAATGTGACAAGAAGTAACTCGACAATATTTCAACAACTTTCCGGTTGATATTCCTGAGAGTCGTGTTGGAAATCACTTATTTGAACACATTGATTAAGCCTCCTGATTTTCCTGATTTTTTCAAGCTCATGGTGCATAACAATGTTAAAAGTAACATTATGATGGAAACTAATCGTTTCGCTACACAGAAAAAAGAATCAACACTCTTAAAATGGTCCCGTATAAACAAATGGAAAGATACTAACCCTGGGGACTTTATGATATTATGACTTTTATTGGTCTTTAAATTGTAATGTTAAAAAAATATATATATCCAACTACCTACTATTAACCTATTATAAGCGTTAATTCCCTCTTTTACCTTAAAAATTAAATTCAATAAAAAAATACTAGGTTACTTATTCTTACGTGCCAGGAACAGAATAAAAAGAATGACAAGATTATGGTGGCCCCCAGTTACAGTTGGATGGGGTGGGTTATTATTAGTTAGCGAGAGGACGCCACATTAAAAACCATAATGCCAACAAAAAGATGACCCAACCTTAATTACGAACAATCAACTCCCAAGTTGTACAATACTTTTCAGCTGATCGATAGACCTTGATGTTTTTAAAAGAAAGGAAAAAATATAACTATTAAACAAAACTATTAAAGCCCTTAAATGTCCTATATAAACCTAGTTGACAGCCACACTCTCTATGCAGGTAATAGGATTACAGAAACCTTGTTTCAAAATACTATGCTATATATTTTAACCTTATTTTAACCTTAGTTAACAGTTAGTAACGGGATAAAGGTAAAAGAGCAATGAAATAATAGTATTCTATAAATAGAGGATGCTGCTATAACTTAAAAAAAGCAATAGAATTGTTGATAAAAGAACTAGAATTAAATACGGGCGCGAGGTTAAGCTGTACTTAAATAATTACAACCATATAAGTGAAGAAATATTGATTCAATTTACAATGTTAAAGATCTTTATATAATATATAAATTTAGCTAATTAAAGCGCAATTCACTGTGAGTGCAAAAATTAATATATGTATATTTTTGTAATAAAGTTTATTGAAATGTAATATGGAATATATAAAATGAAATATAAATTTGAAAAAATAGCGTAATAGAAAAAGTAAAGAACGTTACGATATTAGTAAATCCGTATCGCCAACCTCGTCAGTAGAGTCAAGCCACTGTAAATACCCTTTTTGTGAGTATGCTTCAAACCACAGCGAAGCAGCCACGTTGAATAGTGTAGCCACAGCGGAGCAGAACTCTCCAAATAGTAGTCACCGGGTTAATTCTTGTAGTCGTCCAGCCACAGTACTCACAATAAGTCAATGAACCGACCCACAAGGCAGGGACAGGATCATTAACAGTGGTAAACCTCAAAGTTAAAGTTGAAAAAAAACCTAGAATACAACCATCATAAGCATTCCAGAACAATCCTTATAAGAACCAGCCAAGTTTTATATAACGACTCATCTCCATGGAGGGCTTTTCTTCCTCTAGTTCAATAAATCTAAGCGCCCAGAGAGATCACTCTGTATGGCCAAATAATTTCAGCAATAGCAAAACCTCTAAAGTAACAGCAATTCTTCCTCCGATAGCTGCCGATGGAGTTAGTAGCCCTCTTCCAAAGAATCTGAGCCCGGTGAGCCGATGTTAAGGCTAACGAAATGAGTAGTGGGTCCGTGCTTCGAATTCTCAAATGAGTATAAATTTCCCCTCAACCATATCAAACATCAAATCAAAGGAAAAATACCACTAGTGGCAGTGCCGCTTAGATTCTCCTTAACTGGGAGCCACAGCAGCAACGAACCTGACTTAATTGGCAAAAATTACCGCACGCTGCTCAAGTACTTTCTGGCACCACTAACTCGGCTAAACTAAGATGGCCAAATTAAAACTCTCTATTTATAGAAGCGACAAAACTACCGGAAATCTAGTGCTATCCCTGTTCCTCGTCAAAACAAAACTATAGAAAAAAAAAACCATTTACATCTACTGTAAGAGTGACAACAGCTTCAGCTCAAGCTTGTTGTCAAGCATTGTCGGCGAAAACACAACATACAGATGGAAGACGTCATATCCGGGTCAACATGAACAAGTGGACTTAAAACAAACTCCGTAGGCATCAGAAATCCGGTATCAAAGCGCTACCGGAAATGACGGTCACAAGCACCGCTGCCAATAATTTTTAGGGAGAACACGGTGCCACCAGAAATTGTGTAATTATGGTATTTATTTAAATGAATTCCAAAAATACATACACCAAAAGTTAGCCGAATCCCTGCACATCCCACTAAACCAACATCTCAAAGAAGTCTATCGCGATCGGCCAAATATCCTGTGATAAAGAATCAGTTCCAAACGTGGCGTGACAAGATATCTTAATTCGTAAGATTTTAGTGTATTCCCTGACGCTGTGAGTACTACAGCGCCCACATGGTCTAGTCAGCAAAACCCAGTCACGTGAATTGTCAAAACAAACGTCAAGAAAGCCACAATAACAAAACATACAAATGAATACACATCATCCTACCCCCAACCCTAATTCAGTTTTACAAAAATCTGACCTAGATGAAGAGTTCTTTAAGTTTTGTTCTATTTTCGAAAATAGAGTTTTTACATAATTTTTTAAATGTTTTGAACCTATAAATACTCTTGATGTTGTTTGGAATTAAATTAAAAATTTTTGATGCAAGATAGTTTAAAGACCTCTTGTTTAAATTTGTGTTCATTTTTTGAGTAACTAAGGGTTTACGCAATTTCTGGTATTATAAGAATTCATTACATAGTTGTTTTTTCGTTATTTTCGTTATATATGTTATAATAGGCGAAGAATACACCAAGTATGGTTTATTAATTAACTCATCAAAAATAGAGTATGTAGTAGTGGGAGGTGAAAAAGATGATCCAAAAATAAGAGAAATAGCAACTAGAATTGAACATAGTAATTGAGCAGTACGTAAACTAAATAGTGAACTTTCGAAGAAAAACCACCATATCACTCGGAACATAAAAATCAGAATATAAAAAAGTATCATAAAAAGCATTGCCACATATGGTTTACAGCCTTGGATAATAAGTAAAAAATACGTTTTTAAAATAAAAACAATGAAAATGAAGTGGTTGCGAACTAACCACAAAAGATAGAATAAGATAGAACTTAGGGAACTCAGAGTATAGGCATAAACATTGACAAACTGGAAACTATGAAATGCAAAAGGCTAAAATATCACATGTATCGCAATGTTGAAAAGATGAATGATTAATATTGGCCAAAGCAAATACTACAGTAGATCTTCAACAACCGCAGGAAAGTGGGTAGACCAAGAAGATCGTCGAGAGAAGAAACTGTGTAATAAAAATTAGAGGTCTAAAACCACATGAGGGGAAACCTCACAAAATATTTTCTTGGTGAGGTCTTAGGCTTGAGTATGCCGCCATAAAAAAAATTAAAATTCACATAAAAAATTTGTATCTGTTGAATACCTATAAAGTGTTAAAGACATAGACCTATAACCAAGTAATCCCTGGTCCATGGTTCTATTTACCTAAGAATTACACTCCAAGGACAGAATTTTTTTTTCAAATGAGAAGGAATAATTAATTTGCAGAAAAAGACGTCACTAGAATACTATTGGGACGAGTTGCAAAGATTCAATCGTTGTTAGGTATAGACCTAAATATAGTCCCCACTATGTAAAAAAAGAAAAATTAAAGAAAACATATATACAAGAATGTAGAAGAAATTAATGAAATTTATTTTTATTTCAAAAGTCTCCGAATATATTCGTTTTTTTTTCTAGTTTGATAACAAAATGCGAACCTCAGCTTGTATTTAACCGACTTGATATGTCTTACGGTTGGCAAGTAAAATTGAAAAGCGCTTTACGAGATAGAATTATTAAAGGAAACTTGCCAAAATTGTGTGGTCTATCAATCAAATTATATATTCGGCTTATAAAAGAAATTCTAAATTTTATGCTCAAGAATCATAAGCAAGTAAAAAGATATTATCTTGGTTTAGTTTTAGCTCATACATTTCTTAATAAGATAACTGGTTTGTATTTTATTTTAAACTATTAAATTGTAGTTTATATTATTTAAAAGTGTACAAGCTATACTAATGGTTTTATAATTTTAATCAGTAATAATTATATCCATTGTAGCGTCTTGAGAATCGCCTTATATAAGCTAACACGTAATATTAAAATTAAAAACCTGAGTTTTGTTTGATGTTACATCAAACTGACTGAGGAAGAATTATAAAAAGTTTTTGGATCACAAAAAACAGCAAATTGACAATTAATTTTTTTTTCTGGAAAAAAAAATATATATAAAATACTAGTCGAAATATTTTTCGTAATAAGTATAATATATTTCCAAAGAATACAATTGGAAAAATTGTAATTTATTAAGCATTTTTTGATAAAATGTTATAAAATTTGAGGTATTTCTGAATTATTTGTCCTGTAAATAAAATTTACTTAAAAATCGTTTGATTTGAATCGATATGCATTGGTTCCATTTATATAATAATATCAGCTCAAAATTTATATCAGGTCATGTCTTTCGACAGGCATGATACATTAAATACTAGTTCTAAGAAGGGCCTCTTTGTATTCTGTTAATAGCTTTTAGCTTCCAGCCCTCTTAGATAGGCGTCTATTTAAATAGCTGTTATGCATGTTAACTAAATATACCATAGAATTTTTAATTAAAATTATCGATATATCGTTCGCGCTTATAAAAGTACTTTAGTCTGGCAGTAACACGTTCCTTTTTCTTGGTAATTTTATAAAATTTAAAGCATACAAAACTACTTTTTTATATCTACTTACTCTTTTATCAATCTACACTACTATCTTACTCTTCTACTAAAGTTTACACTACAAATTTTTTTACGTTATAGTGTAAGTATCACTATGAGTAAAAAGTAAGTTAAATCTGAATTTAAGATTTCTTGTCTTGTAGATTGCCTTCATAATAAAAATCATAGGCAGGTGTTGCATGACGGACAAAACAAAGTTTACGGAAATTACCAAATAGTTGTCAACGCATTTAGGATTTTTATTATACTTAAATACATGTTAAAATAACATCTTGTATGCAAGCCTGACTCATTAAGGACTTTAGTATGTGTTGCGCTAGACTTTCCAATGTGTTTATTTTCTATCAAAAGAAAAGAACGCGCTGTTGACTGTAACCAGGGTTTTACCTTAATACCACCCTTTACTCTAGACCCAACAAACAAAACGCCTGCTCTTAAATTTCTTTAAAAAAAAAAGTCGAAGAGATCTACGCTAAAATGAGGACAAAAAGGTTTTTTTTTTCCTTTTTAAATCGGGCCCTACGTTGGGCGCCAAAATGTTACGCTAGACTTACCCTTAACAACCCTGTTAAGCGTCCATTGATGTTTGGTTTGATTGAGGATAAAGAAGCAAATAACAGGCAGTATGAAAAACAAGTAGCCCATAAACCTGTTTTAAAACTAGAAAAGGGGTTAACAATTATAGAGAATAATGACAAGAAACTATAGGTTATTTAACAAAATAATTTAAAAAAATACCAACTTCAACCAAAAAAGATATATGTATTTAAGGGCGCAATAGTAAAAAAAAAGAAAAATTAAATCGCAAAGCCGTGCACACTTATACCATGGTATATGACAGGCAGTTCTGTTTCAATATATAAAACCTAAATAAGATGCAATATAATACGCAATCAAATACAACTTCAAGATAAAAAAAATAAAAATAAAATTAGAAAAAGTCAAAGGTCCATCACCTTACAGTTTCCATTGTACTAGTGTAGCATCATCCCCTTGACGGTAGCTATTTAAGAAAGGGCTAGTAACCAACCCTTATTAACACTCCGACCCCAGAATCAGCTACACAGCTACAGATCCAATGTCACCATGTGACTAAACAAGGCTCCCTTCGCCTTATTAACCTCTCATTAGGAGGTTTCTAAAAATAAACAGTAAAACGGAAAGATAAAACCCTAGTTACAATGAGATTTCGGGCTTAAAGTTCAGTAGTTCAATAGCACGTGGTTTTCCTTAACAAAACTCCAATTAGACCACCGCTACTGCGATGGGGATTATAAGGGTTATAAATTCCAACCAAGTCGTCCAAAAATGTCCTCAAAGTCCACTAAAGCCTCTTAAGTTCTTTTCCGGATTCAAAATTCCTATCATTCCTGTCAAAATTCCCCATCCATACACCGTTGCCAGTTTGGGCGGAATCCTAACGCATATACAAAAATTTAGGGAAAATGAGATGTACCAACAGAAATCCTCAGTCATGATAAGTTAATGAAAAAACCAAAAAGAACAAATATACTAAACAAAAAGAACGTTCTACGAAAGCAAACTGTTATAAACTATAAGATAACCAGGTTTTCAGCAAAAACCCGTCAACAGCAACCGCAACAAATCAGCGTGTAAATACAAACTGCACAATCTGGCGACAGCACAATAAACTATGTACGGACCCATTATTCTTATATAAACGGAAGGTAGCATGTAACTTTATTTAAATCCGTTTATACAAATATTTAGGGAATAAAACCAGTCAAAATCATATGTTTTCGAACCCTAAGGGTATTTGCCTTAATTTTGATATGTTGATGTTGTAAATGACAAAACAAGACAGGGAAAAGTGAACAATTCCGAAAAATCGGCAAAATGGGTGTGTTTAGTCCTTTAAAACGGGACGATCTGTTTAATAAAAATTAGTGTAAGGTGTTAGAACTCACTGGATATTATAAAACCCCAAAACATATATAAAGTTTTATCATTTAATAAAATACAAATTTTTTTATTTTACACTTTTATCCCCGAATCTGATATACACAACCAAAACAGCCCTAAAATATTTGGGTTTTCCAAATAACCAGACAATTTAAACTCTTGATAACGTAAATTGCTTCATCTCGAACCCCAAAATCAATGCACTAAAATTACTAATTTGTGGAATAACGTCATATATCAATTAATTTTAAAATGTAAAAGTTAAGTAATTTAGTAATTTTAAAAAGCCATTGTGTTTTAAAACACTATGTAAATAGATTTTGCTCTTTATTCGAAAAAAGGAAACAATGATAGCCTACTTTATCGTAATGTTCTACTAACATAAAACAATTATTAAATACCGTAATAAAAAAAAGCTAGCGGAAGTTTATGGATCCAAAACTATTAGAGAATTCAGACTTATAGTATATTACTTGCATCCAAAATTTTAAAAACTTTAATATTTAATTATTATTTATAATTTTCTAATGTGTGGTAATATTAAGAATTAGCCATATCGTCGCCTTGGAAGTCAAGGGAGTCAAACCACAAATTTGACAAAAATGAGCTAAGTGCACAAAAACCTTTAAGAATCATCAATCACGTAGTCAATGGGTTTAAGTGAAAATATGGCCTAGTTACGAATATTTCACATTTTGTCAATAGATCTAAGACGCATACATCTAAGCAGCCAATAGAAATAAGCGGCATAACTCTTTGACTTTCAGATATATAGATAGACTATATAGACTACTTTGACTACCAGATATATAAGTTCGTTTTTTACTAGTCAATAGTTTTAGGCGGCTAAACGCTCTTAAGCACTGCAACTCTCCATACAATTTTTTGCACGACACGCGGCTGCCAGTAGAGACAACCCACATTTTAAATATTGCTTATAGTGTTTTGTTCGTAAGTTTTTTAAATAATTTAGTGGTGTAAAAAATTAATCTCCCATTATCCGTACCGTAAGTGGAAAAATCTATTGAAACATGAAGCTTTCCCGTAGAAAACAAATGGTTGCGGCAGTATTAAAACAAAACATATTATCGGCATCACGTCAACATAACCTCGAAGGTAAGTGTATTTAACCGCGCTGCAAAAAATAACATGAATACGTTAAAAAGTATTAAGGTTTTGTCTATTAAAGAATAAAGATTTACATACGTTTGTAGAGATAAATTTAATTGTGTGTGAGTTTTAGCGTAGGATTTTTTTAGTCTGATTTCGAAATCTTTTTTGTTATTTTTGCAAACTCTATGGATTAGTATTACCTAACTAGCAAACAAATTGATTCACACAATAATTAAATTTAAAAAACGTCAAAAAAAATTGTTTGGAGAGTGATTTTGACTAGCATCTAGCCGTTGGATTGCAACAAAAAATCCCGACCAATCAAATCACGACAGGCGAAAATATAAGGAATGACACTCAATCAGCTGTTTTTAACGTCAGTCTTGCGATTTATTTATTTTGTTGGAAATTTTTGCTAAGGGCTTGTATTGTTGTAATTTTTTTTGGATGTCACTACCACACAATTTTTTTTACAGAATTAAATAAAAACACGATGCAGCCACTATGTTTATGATTTTTATGAATCCATGTTATGGATTTAGGCCAAAGCAATACCGTCGAAGAGCCTGCAGATCTTATTATGTTACCTAATATTGCTGCAAACACACGTGTCGTAGAGCAGGTGCCATTTATTGAATTTGAGCGAAACATAAACGATTTAAATAAAATTACCAATCAATTAAAAAAATATTTGCAGAACTCCAAAATGCCACTCCGTTGCAAAGTGAATATGTAGAATTTAAGGAGAACACTCAAGGGACTACCGACTATTCCTTAATAGCACTCGAATGTGAAGAACTTGAGAAATTTCCTTCCGGTCCAGAACCTGTCACCGACAGCCTATATTCTATGAAAACTGGCAGAGAACTTCATTCGGATCTGCAGAATACTCTTACAAGCTTACCAGTTGAAAACTTCAACCGTTCGCCTTACGGAGCTTTTGATTTACAAGGAGAGGTCAAGCAAATTATACAGCAAAATATTGATAATGTTTCAGGAACTACAAACAGCAGCATGGGGCAAAACCACCGAGTTCATCTGGAGGAAACATCTACTTCTGAACTCTCAGGGAGTGACAATGATTCCAAATCCTTAACAGCTAGTGATTTAGATAAAGATGTAATGGGTTTAACTAGAAAGCGTAAGCGAAAACCCGAAACTTGGAAGCGGAACGCACAAAATATTTTGAGAATGGCGGGAAAGGAATACCAAAATAGATCTGGAAAAATAGTTCCAGCAAAGAGTGTTAGAGAAGTTAACTGTAAGTGTCATCATTATAAGTGTTCATCCAAAATAGAAAAAGCCCAGCGGGAGAAAATGTTAACTGACTAATTAATGATAGATTCGGAGAGATTAAGGTGGGCTTTTATTAGCAAAAGTGTTAACCATATTCCAGTAAAAAGAAGGTACAGTGGCGATTGTACGAAACGAGCACATACTTTACAATACACTGTGATGTCTAATGGCCAGAGAGTCCAAGTGTGCAAAAAGTTTTTTCTGGCCACTTACAATATTTCCGGCAAAAAAGTTGAAATTGCATTAAAAAAGTTAGCCGCTTCAAGTATCACTGAAATAGATCACAGGGGTCACAAGGAACCACCCAACAAGAAGTCAGAGGACCAGTAGTTGCTTCTCACTACTGTCAAGGCAACACGAAAAGAAAATATTTGTCAGCTGGTTTAAGTGAGGCTCGTATCTATCAAGACTACGTGGAGTACTGTAAAGAGCACGTCGCCCAGCCAGAAAAACTTGGTTTTTATATATCAATATTTGTCTCAGAATTTAACTACGGCTTCCACACCCCAAAAAAGGATCAATGTGACTATTGTACTCAATACAAGAATAAGCCAGATGAAGAAAAAGAAAAGTGTAAGGAAGAATACAACTTGCATTTGATTCGAAAGGAAGAAGTTAGAGAACACAAGAAAAATGGCAAGACTGAAGCTGTTAATAATCCGACTGCTAGTTGTTTTACTATGAATCTAGAAAAAATATTATTAAAGCCAAGTTTGCAAGTAGGGCAGCTATATTATAAAAGAAAGCTAGAGACTTACAATTTTACGGTGTGTGATCTTGCTACTAAAGAAGCGACAAACTACATGTGGCATGAAAGTGCAGGTACAAAAGGAGCTTCAGAAATTTCTACTTGTTTGTGGAAACTTTTAGTTTCATTAGGACCCAAGAAAGAAGTGACTATTTATTCAGACACAGCATCAGGTCAGAATCGTAACTCAGTTATTTCTACAATATTCCTAAGAGCCGTAAAAGAATTATCCATCGAAACAATAAATCAAAAGTTTATGGAATCGGGGCACTCAGAAATGGAGTGCCATTCTGTGTACTCTTTAATAAAGGCCCGGGGTAGAAAAGTTTTAGACGGAGTAGACGTTTTTACGCCAAAAGGATGGTACATGGTCGCCCGTAGTGCAAAAATAAACAAACCGTATCACAAGGTTGTGGAATTCGATTATACAAACTTCCTTGATTACAAGAAACATAGTGGTCAAGTGATAACAAACAAAACTCAATCGGAAAATGGTGAAGTAATGAAATGGTTAAAAGTAAAGTGGTTCCAGTACCGCAAAAACGAGCCTCTAACTATCTATTATAAGTATCGATTAAGCGACAACAACTTTAAGTCACTGAATATTTAACCTAGAAGGCGTAGAAATACATCTGCCATTATAGAAGTACCAAGATTGTACTGCTCCCAACCAAAAATAGGGCAAACTAAACTAAGAGATCTATTAAACCTTTGTCAAGATGGTAGGATTCCATCAACCTATCACAAATTTTATAAAAATTAGACCCCTGAAAATAATGTTCAAAAAAACTGTAGTTCGGACAGTGAATTGTTCGGAAGTAAATTATTTCATAATTTGTTAAAACCAACTACAAAAAAATATCTTAAACTATCTATGTCCAAAATTTCAATATTCTGAGGGTAAAAATAAAAAAGTTATTGATATAAGTAAGATATTTTTGTGGACTAAAAACTTTTCGCGCCATTTTCTCGAAATTATAATTATCTGGACTAGCTTCCTTGACCTCTAAGACGATGATATAATGTATTCTAAAAATATATGCACTCTAGCATTTTATTTTTCTATTTAAATTAATTTCATTAAAATTAGGTCAATGCTGCATTCATTGCTTAAATAATTCATTACATTAGTTGCTTTTAATTATCAAGTAAATAAATCAACAATTTCTAATGCACTAAAACTAAAACAAATGTTATTGCTCATCTCAAACTAATAAGTGGAACACGTGTCCGGTGTATTGGTAGTCCTAGTGTCGCTACATAGATTTCCTAACTTGAGGAAATACCCTAATCCTTTTGCTTCTTAATTGTCTTTCACTTGTCAAAGTCAATATGGATTTTCAGTTTTGCATTTCCATTGACTTGGTTTCCGTGTGTTGGTAGGAGCACACGTAAAAGTTTGTGGCCCAAGAAGATGCAAGTTACCTAAAATATTGGTTATTTGGCTTTAATGGAACTTGTTTTACCCCATCTTGACATGATTTGGTAATTTGTTGGCAGGACGCCCAAAATTTGATTGGAAACTTAGCAAGGTGAGTGATAGACCATTTCTTTGTTTGTATCGGCATCGTGCCAGTGACTTGGTTAATATCATTAGAAAATTGTTTCAAGGTTTTTGTTTTCAGGTTTTTATTTTCTTCTCTATTTTCTTTTTTTCTTCTTCGATTACTTCACCTTGAGGTTGTGATGGTGTTAAATTCTGTGATGCTCCACGAGTGACTCCATAACAGTCTGGTTTCTCCATAAGGAAAACCTAACCTCCACCTGAGCCCCCATCTCTCACAATCAAGACTTCAAACAGCCAGTTATCTTGGTGAGACTCCATGTAGGTGGAGAACAGGTGAATTAAGACCAGTTTCCTTTAGCTTTTTTTTTATTTATTAATTTTATCTGTCTTTTTATAATTTCTTTATTCAATAATTAATTCTGTTTAATTAAGAGTGACTAGTGGGATATGGACACATGGCCGAAGCCCATATAATCTTGTGTTATATATTCGTATCCTCTTCGTCTTATTGACATTGTTATTAATTTCTTATGTTATAAAAAATTTCATAATTTAATTTTAATACTATTATTAACTTTCATTATAAAACTTATTATATTTAAATTCTAATACTACTTATAACTTTATTAATATTGTAAAACTGTCGGGTATAACCTATATTTTATACTTAATTTTAACACTACACCCACTAAACAAGGTTCATGAACTTTCCCTGTGGTATACTTATTGTGTTTTGTTTTATTTAAATTAACTATTGAGGAAATCATTGAACCCATAAGCCACCATTTATTTAAAGTGTAATTTAATCTTATTTTATAAATAGTATTTATTGATAAAATTCCAAAGTATTGTAAAAAGTTAAATAAGGGATTTATGTGAATAAAATGGGTTGTTATTGGGAACTGTTGCCTCTAATTACCATAGTTAAAGTCATCTTTACTGAAATTAAAATAATCAGGTAAGAAGTTTTCTTAGTTTTAGCAAAACTAAGTGGCTCCTATTTGGTTCTCTTTTAGTTTTTTATTTACTAACTGTTACCTATATTAAATCCTAACCTACAAACGCCCAGCCTCTAATAATTCTACATTGGGATTCTAAAATCATGACTCAACAAGATCACTCGATATGACTAAATAATATTTTCAATCGTGAGTAATCGTGCCTAGTTTTTGGCGACTTGCAAAAGACACGCTTGAGTATAACATATGCATCAGGCGATATAGCTTCCTCCTTATTTAATACGTGGATAATATTTTAGCATCCTTATTTAAACGCATTGATTCACTGTTTCTCAAAACCAAACAATTGTGAATTGTCTGTTTGTGTTGTTTATTATAGAGTAATATAAAGACTTATTTATTTTTACTATATAAACATTTGCTGATTACAAACCCTTATAAAATAACCTATATCTTGATTTTTATAGATGGTTTTACCTATTAAGATGGAAAAACTGGACATAGAAAAGTCATGAAGTAAAAATAGAAAGAAAATAAAAGTGTTTTTAACTAAATTTGTTAAATCAACACAAGCAAAAATTTAAATGAAGATCATCATTTTCATGGTACTAGGATTCTAAGATTCAAGTTAGCAAAAAAAATAAAACAAATATTTTAAAGTGCATGCATCTATTCCAAGTTAATTGAAACTTTGTCTTATTTTAGGTAAGGATTACATTCGTTCATACACGAAATTTCTAAAGAAGTACATTAAAATTTCAGACAATTTACAATTCTACACTTTACGATTCTACAATCTCGCCCGACAAATCGAATCCAAAAGAACACGTTTTTTATAATTTCAAATTGTCGTATTCCTACTGGGAATAGGATCGTTTAAAATTTTATTCCGCTACGTTTCTCTAGGACTGCAGCCACACGACCACTTGACATAACAAACGTCAATGTCAAGATGACAACCGTCAATTTTTGTGACGTCCAGAAAAAATAATTTAAAAAAAAACCACGGGCTGGGCTGGGATTCTAAAATCACGACTCGATCTCGATACGACCACGACTTCGAATTCGATCGCGACGAGAAGGGTGATTCTAAATTTAAATTGTCGGCTAAACTCGTTTTATTTGATTTGATTTAGGTTTCTTGGTATATATTTGTTATTTTCCCTAATATTTGACAGATGGAAACGTCAATTGTCTTTTCTATTGATAACCACTAAGAATTTTCATTTATCTTATAAATTTTTTCACCTCCGTGTTTTTTTTATTTAAATATATGCCTATATTATTTCTTTAAAATAAAGAAAAACGTTGTTTAAAACCACCACTACCCGTTGGAAAATAAGAATTGAATTCATGGAAAAACCCCACCACAACTTTTTGTGCTTATTCAATTTTGGTTTTAATATGGCAACATGGGCAGCACCAAGCTGCAGCTGGCAGTGTGCCGAACGGAACAGCCCGAGGTCAGTTTCACTAGCGAACAGCTGCTACAATTCGTAGATTCGGTGACTGAGGCCATACTGCGGACTTCGTCCGGCAGTGAGGCACAGTCACTGCAATTCCATCCACCGCGGCTGATCAGGAACCACATTCTGTTAACGGCCGCGAACCAGGAAAGTCTGGAGTGGCTTCGTCGTGCACTCCCAAGTCTTTCCGGTTGGGAGAGGGTCACGCTAACAACAGTGCTTCGCTTATGCCGGGCCATCTTAAGGATCCCGGGTATTAGACACAAGTCTGACAAGCACACCCTGAGGCATCTGGAGTTTCAAAATCCTGGCCTCCCGTGCTCCCAGTGGAGAGTCTGGAAGCGTATGAAGAGACTAAGAACCTCAGGCTGGTGGTGAGGGTGGATGAGGGATCAGCCAAAACGATAAGAGACCGACAGGGCTCGCTATTTTATGGCATCACCAGGGCCTCTGGCTTCCTTATCGAGAGCAAGAAAGCGGCAGATGACACCAGGGTGGCTACTCCCACAGTGGCCCCTAGGCCCTGGCCGCCGACTTAGAAAAGGCCACTAGTGCTGACACCGCAGTTTCCGAGGGGCCAGGGCAATCCGTAGATGATGGCCCTTTCAGCTCCAAGGACTAAGCGTGCTGGCAGTCAGTCAGCCCCACACCATACACCATGCCTTTAACATTTCTGCAGGCGAATCTACAGCATGGAAGAGTGTCTACCGCTTTTCTGTGTAAAAGGCTCACTGAGATCCATATCGACGTCGCCTTATTACAGGAGCCCTGGACTTACCAGGGCTCTGTTAAAGGCCTGGGTTTAACTGACGTCACAATACATAAACATGTACCTTGTGAGAATCCTCGCGCAACTAGGAATGTGCGGTACTTTCTCCTCTCAGGTCTCTGCACAAGGGACCTAATAGCCGTCAAACTGTCAATGGGCATGGGAAAGGATTTGGTAGTCTGCTTTGCCTACTTTCCCATCGTAATTGAATCATTCCCCCCGGTCGTCACTGCAGTGGTCAAATACTGTGAAGACTTGAGTTTCCCGCTTCGCATAGGCTCCGATTCAAATACTTTCAGCCGACACAGAGATCGGGACTGTCAACCTGACCTGTGCGATAGTCGCGGCATTCGAGGGCAGCTGTCCCCTCAGACGGAGCCCCGCCAATGCCTGGGGGAATAGCTGGAACTATCTGGGTGCGTTTCTAGACATTTAAGGGGCATTCGACAACACCCCTTTCGCATTAATCTGCCAAGCACTCGAGAGCCGCGGCTCAGAACCCTATTTGGTTAGCTGAATAGAGGCCATGCTCTCGAATAGTCATGTATCTGCCCAGCTCAACAACGAGATTGTCGAAACGTTGGCGGCTAGGGGCTGCCCGCAGGGAGAAATATTGTCTCCTACCTTGTGGTGCCTTGTGGTCCACAGCCTGATAAATCTTTTAAACAATGCTGACCTATACACACAGGCCTTCGCTAATGATCTGGTTAACTTTTGCCCGGGGAAAGATATGGTGCCTCTCGGGGGGGTCTCAGGATTAACCCCCAAAAAGCAAAACTCCTACTATTCACGAGGAGACGTAACTTTGGCACGCCCCCTGTTATATCTCTAGGTGGCGTGCTGCTGCATTACTTTAGGACAGTTCGATTTCTGGGAATCAAGTTAGATCCCAAACTCTCCAGGTACGATCATGCAGACACCAGAATAAAGAAGGTTACCTGCGCGCTATGGGCCTGCAGGCGGGCTTCCGGCAATACCTGGGGTGTGTCTCCTAAGATCTTCCACTAGATCTACTCGCGCATCGTAAGACCTCTTCTCACATACGGGGCTATCGTTTGGTGGTCATGTACGGAGAAAGCGAAAATTCGTGCTCAACTGGACAGAGTCCAACGTCTTGCATGTCTCAGCATAACGGGTTAAATGCGAATGGTGCCAACCTTCTAATACTGAGCCTTCCGCCTCTGGACCTCGTTGTGCAATTCGAGGCAATGAGGACTGCGTACAGGCTATACGTCCTCGGCGAACTAAATGCTGGTGAGACCGGTCACACAAAAATTTGGTCACGGGCCATACAGGAATGTCCTCTCCTTCTGATGGGCAGTGACTGCATGGCTTCAGTGACTGGACTGCTAGCGATTCGTGACGCACATTGCAGGTAGAGAGGAGTGGCAGCATTCTAACAAACCTGCATTGCTAAATAGGGGGACCATCTGGTACACAGATGGCTCCAGAATGAATAACAGAGCTGGATCAGGGCTTTGTGGTGGGATCCCACATACCACTAGGGCATACTCGCTGGGGGAGCACGCCACTGTCTTCCAAGCCGAAGTATTCGCTGTATTAAAATGCGGACAGAAAATTCTAAGCTGCGGACACCGCAATACAGTCGTATCAATATGCTCGGACAGCATAGCTGCCATTTAGGCTATCACGGCCGCAAAGGTAAGCTCAAAGCTTGTACTAGAGTGCATAAAAGTCCTGAAAAAACTGGTGCAGGTTGGCTGCAGGATCCAGCTTGTCTGAATACCCGGCCACGCAGGCCGTGCAGGTAATGAGGAAGCGGACTATCTTGCCAGAGTGGGATCCGCGAATGTGCCGATGGGGCCGGGACCCATAGTTGGTATCGCCAAATGCGTTGCGATCGCATCAATGAAGGGTCTGCTGGACAAGTGGACCCACCGAAGATGGACTGAGTCCCCTGGTATAAGATAGGCCAAAGCGCACATAGGCGGTCACTCGCACTTAAGAAGCCATCTCCATACTATCGGTATTGCGGATAACGCGGAATGCCGATAGTGCTGTGAGGAGGATGAAACCATTGACCGTGTAGTCGGGAAGTGCCCAGCACTCACGCGCGCCAGGTTCAAACAAATACTTGGGTAACACTTTTAGTGTACCGAGTGACTTTAAGTCCTTCAGACCAGAGAGCCTTATCGGTTTCTCTAAAGCTGTTGGGTTCTGGTAACCCCCGGTGGGGCATGACGGGTCCATCAGGAGACCTATATGCACAATTGCCTTGGCACCCCACTGTTTCGATAGTTCAATGGCAACATGGGTGCAATCAATAGGAGCTATAACACCAGGGAAATTGGATCTCTCCATAAATGTTATTTTATTAATTTGTGTCTCATCTCTTATATTTGGAAAATTAATAAATCAATAATTAGCAATGTGTGTCAATAATTTCAGTAATTTTATGGAACCAACGAGTTGCAGTTTCGCTAATTCCAAATTTATTATCTTTGTGCAGTTAACGACTATTAAAGTTTGCATATTGCTTGCATGCTGCATACCAATCAGCAAATTCGTAGGAAATGACAGAGCGGCTTGCCTCAGAGTTACAAAAAAATAACTAATACGACAGAATTGAAGGCATTCATTGATCTACTGTATCTTGCTGGTGCGTTACGTGTCTTAAATTGTAATTTAGATGACTTTTCGAGGAAAATGTCCATTCCGCATATGTATGGCAAGCAAGCCAGATAAATACGGAATGAAAGTGATGATTAACGATTCAAAAATATTTTATGTGCTCAATGCTATCCCATACGTTGTAAAAGTTAATGTTGAGAATAATAAGCCAGTACCTACATATTATGTTAGAAAACTTTCTGAACCAATACACGGTACTCACCGTAACATTACGATTGACAATTGGTTTACATCAATACATCTAAGTGAACAAATGTTGGAACAGTATCAGCTAACAATCCTTGGAACTTTGCGAAAAAATAAAAGAGAAATACCTCTGAAGTTTATACAGAAAAAAGATGTAGGCACATCCTTACTTACTTTTGACAGAAATAAAACCTTAGTTTCAAACACACCAAAGGAAAATAAAACGGTACTGCTTTTATCAATTTTGCATCCTGATTCGTTACTTAGTACTGTAACTGGAAAACCAAACATTATACATTCCTATAATGAAACCAAAGGTGATACAGACACCTTTGATCAGATATGTCACTCTTACACCACGTCTCGGAAAACCAGACGCTGGCTTCTTATCATGTTTTTTAATATATTGGATGCTAGCGGAATAAATGCTATGGTACTATTCTCACTTGCAAATCCTCAATGGAAAGAAGAAAGAAAAAACAATAGAAACATATTTCTAAAAGAACTTTCAACGGCACTAATCGAACCGCACCTAAAGGAACGCTTACAAGTTACCAATTTGCAAACCTCGCTACTTCTAAAAATAAGCGAAATATTAGGAGTAGATGAACCTCAAAGGGAACGTTTCGATGCTAATTTGCCTAAAAAGGTCAGATGCTGCTTTTGTCCACGTGGTAAAGATCGAAAAATAAATGTTGCCTGTGCAATGTGCCACAAACCATACTATTTGGAGCATAGGGCTGAATGCAAAAAAAGGCACTTCCCTACATATATTTTTTATTTTTATTTTTGTACTTCTATGAATTTTCTTTTAATAAACATTTATTGATAACAAAACAATGTTTTTTGTTCTGTAATCCACACATAAGAAAAAACATTGAATAAAAGTTATTTAAACGTAAAAAACAAGTGAGGTTTCCGAGACTTTTTTCCTGTGCATGTATTTCCTGTGCATTGTACGTAAGATAAAATAACTCTGCTGTTCCAGAGTTAAATAAGGAAGAAGCTATATCGTCTAGTGCATACGATATACCCAAACGTGTCGTCGACAAATCGTTAAAAACTAGCAAATCCGCAACACACTCACGATTAAAAATTTTATTTAGAATCAGTCATATCGAGTAATCGTGTCGAATCGTAATTTTAGAATCTCAGCTGAGATACCGTCTGCAATCCTTGTACACAATTTATAATTGAGCGACAGCATCTCTATTTGCAAGATTCTCAAAATACTAAAACCAGTTGAAATATAAAACATTAAATATTGTTCATCAATTGTTAAGCCAATCACCGATCGTCTTTTGCTTTAAATGATATTTTACCTTGCGCGCATGTTTACATACCAGCCATTTCTTCGCCATATTTATTAATTATGCATCTTTTGTCATATTAAAGATAAACGTATTAGAGATTATTGTTTAATTGTAATTTATATGGGGAATACATTTATTTTATGCTTTAAAATTAAGCACTCTTTTGCCATTAATAAATTTTTTGTGTTGAATAAATAGTAATCTTTATTTGAGCCTACTTGCATATTTAAAATAACATTTATTGCATTATTAGCATTTCTCATTTTTGATGCATAGCCTTAGTCTTTAAAAGAAAGTTCAATCATAAAATTGGCTTTGATGAAAAAATATCGATAAAAGGCTTCGCAAAAATTGTGCACTTTTCGTCCGACTAAATCTGCAAATCAAACGTACATCGGGCAGCGATGACAAAAACAGATTTTGCAGCTATTAGAATTGATGGAAAATAAACATTAGAAAATATGGAAAAACCAGGAACCTCTTTATATTTACGTGATGTGAAAACAAACTTTTTTAAAGCATTATTTTTTATACACTTTTAAAGCCTTTTATGTATCATGGGCAGTGTATATAAAACAGTATTTTCCAAATTTATTTAAATTGTAGGAATACGCATTGCTTGTAATAATATAAACGCAAAAATGCCTTAATACTGTCTTCCTGCTATATATAAGCATATAACCCATAATGTTGACTGTTGTTTGAAATGTGGTTACTTTCGAGACTTCTCGTGGAAATTCTCACATATAACTCCTTTGTCTAAGATCAATATACTAGAAAGGGTAGTATACATTCAGCTTTATGAATAAGTCCTCTGCAGTCTGGCTTTCGAAAAGGACATATTGCAACGTCCGTATTATTAAATGTAATAGACGATATTTATAGATCTCGCGATGTAAACAAAGTTACAGTCTTCATTCTTTTGAATTTTTCGAAGGCTTTTGACACTTTGGATCATGATTTGCTTTGTGCCAAGCTCGAATACTATAGTCTTGATTCGACTTGCATTAAGTATTTTATTAACTATTTAAGTGACCGGTATCAGAGAGTCGTGATTGGGGATATGACGTCGGATTTGGTGCGCATCACTTCTGGATTGCCACAAGGATCCATAGTTGGACCACTATTATTTTTGGTATACGCTTCAGACATTTTTGGTTGGATTATATATTGCAGTATATATTGTTCTGCTGATGATACCCAAATGCGATATTCATTCGACCTTTCGTCCATTGCCGAGGTTTTTATATAATTTATTATTCAAAGAGAAACAACCTTGTGCTTAATGCAAAGAAATGCTTAGCTTTAACACTAACCTCACTTTGATATGTCAAATAGGAACCCCCATTGTGATACATCATTCTAAGTAGTATTAAAATATCTATTCAACAGTGCCAAAAAAAATTAAATTGATTGACGTACCAGAGAAAACTGAGATGTAATAATGGTCTGGTAATAATAAATATTTTATCGATGTTATACTTTGGTATATCAAACAGCTACCCTATAGTGTGATACATCATTTTGAAAAGCATATAATCCACCGCTTAACAGTGTATAAAAAATGTGAGTTTATAGACTTATAAACAGTAAGGGTGTAAAAATGTATTTAAAAATAATTTAATCAGTTCACAAAAATTATTTTATTATGTGCTTAAAATGTGCTTGTTATTCGCGAGACAATAATAAAGCCTTTTTTTAAAATTACTTACTAACATTGGCAAGTTCTTGTCCACTAATATCTCTACATCCGCGAGTAATTCAATCGTTTAAAGCATCAATATTTTCAGAGGGGTTTTTGTAAACTTTGCTTTCTAAATATTCCAAAGGAGAAAATCTAGTTGTGTTAAGTCTGGCGACCATGTGAGCCATTCTGCCACGTCTGCTAATCCACCTAGAAACTAATTATTTAGCCACTCTCGAACTGTCAATAGATATTTTAATGCTAGTTACAATGATATGTCACACGATGGGGATTCCTATTTGACATATCAAAGTAAGGTTAGTTATGGTTCGATTTGAAATGAAAACACTGTATATAGTTATCTAATCTCAGGTTTTAACCTATGAAAAGTTTCTGATAATTTTATGCCAAGTTGAGATAATTTTGACCTCGTTCCATTTAACATGAATGATAACAGATCACAATGATTAACGAATAATTTAGTAACATAGGTTTAATATACTTTTTCTGTTACACTTGCTTGACACAATCTATCAAGATTCATGGAACCGCTGGTATAAGTAGTACTTCCACACTCTTCATCAGCATAGTACGTGGTTGATTGAAAACCACATCTTATCCTTAAGTTAGGACCTTGGTCCTAATTATGGATGATTTAATTTCTTCGTAGCAAAGGGGTTGTATAATCTTGCTTAATAAGGATAGCGATAAATATTATCACAGTAGCAACTGTGGCGACAAAAATTGTAGATGTGTCCTACAGCTTTGATTTCCAGCTTTAAGGTCTTTCAGATGTTACAGCTTTAATTTCCAACAAATATGAATTATTTTGCTTAACTAATTTTCATTAATTTTAAACTCAGAAATATTAAACAATTAACTGATTAATATTTTTTTTTCAGGATAAAGTAAATTTCAACCATAGTTTCATTAAATAATTTATTTGATTTTTTTTCACTGATTTGATACACCGTTAAGATTGTCCCTCCTAACACACCCGATCTAAAATAGAAGGAAAACCATTATTGAAAAAAGAAAGTAAATAATTACATGGGCTATTGGTTCATATTTTTGTTAGTTTTTTTTGTAAATCATTGTTGCTAAATCATAGCTTCAAGTTATAAGTTGCTCCATAGTTGCAAATCACTTAAACCAGTGTTGGTACCAGGTAGTATCTTAGTAGATAGAAGCTTATGTGAAAAGGCAGACCCTATCTTGATCTAATTTTTTGTTGGTTATTAGTATGTGCTCGGTTAGCTTAATTGCTGATTCATTAGGTAGGCCTAAGAGTTGATAGAGCTCCCTGTTTTTTTATGTGTTAAATAAACCCCAGGAAAAGGCCACATTCCATCTTCGGTAAGTTAGCACATGTCCCTACAAGTCATTTTCCTATTTTTTTATTTAATTAATTTCTTATTTTCGTGCTTTTCGGTTTAATTCAAAAAAACATCAATGCATCCAACTTTTCAGAGAGCATTTTTATAAAATTTAACTTACTTACTTACAAAAATGCCATAAAACTGACAGCCCTGCCAAACCTCATATGTGGTATCTATTTTTAGGCCAGTACCTTCTGCTTATCCTGTGCTCCTACTTTTGCTGCACTCTCTATTGTTACTGCTTTTACCTCACTTGCTATTTCACGTGTCTCCACATCAGGTCGCTTGGATCATCACTTTCGGAACCTGCAGTCTTCCAATGGGCTACATCTAATACCTATTGCCCTTCACTACCTGCTAGTCATTCTTGAGGCCTCCTAACTGGTTGATTTGCTGCTGCCTCTTTTTGGCCGAGACGTATAGCTGCCAACAACGGACCCCCTTTCAGAACAGGTGGGCTCTGCTGCCAGTCGGAGAGACTCAGAATTTCAGGTACCCCTTTTTGGCCTGGTTTCCTCAGGTATTGATTTATCGGCTTGCCGCAATTTATAGATTATCTTTTCTGGAATTAATATGTTAAAAGTCTCGCAGATTTTCTATTGAATTTAGCAAAATTGTTTATACAGCCACCATCACTGATTTAAAATTGGGAACTAAGTATATATGTATATGCGGGGTAATATCAGATGTACTATTGAATAAGTATAAGGTGCTAATTTTACTTTTTTTCTTCTCATAATCCTAATTTCATAAATATAAGTATTATTGTTTTTTTAAATTTATAGGTTAAATTGATTAATCAATTATCAATTATGACATTGATTTATCTTTCGGTACTAAAGCTGGGTTTACCGATGTAAAACTGTAAAAATGTTTTTTTTTCGTGCCCTAATAAAGGCTAATTTCCCCCCAGGGAGGGCCGGGGTAGAATATCCCTCCGGTACGCTCTGCCTGTCGTAAAAGGCGACTAAAAGAGCAACCCCTTTGGTGGTAGATGTTGTCCACTTGCATCGCCCGGTTCAATACCACCACATAGGACTTGGGCGGCATAAAGTGGTTCCATGGAACTCACGTTTCGCCGCCATGTCAATGTGTCCGGTTTCCAAGGGGGAAATGGAGAAGAAAAATAAATGCATGATGGCGCCCTCACGACCAAAACTTTCCGGAGGTAAACTCGCCTCCCATTCGGATCTCCGGGCGGAGGCTGATTGGGGGGGGGGTCCATCAGGCGGATCAAAAAGCCTAAAAATCAATTTCTGCAACATCAGAGGCCTAAATACCAATATTAATGCAGTACACCAACACCTGCAATCAAATAAGCCTCACATTCTGGTATTGGCAGAAACAAAGGTGAAACCTTCAACAACAAATGTTCACCTCATTTATCCTGGATACGATCTACACACCCGCTTTCGACTAAACTTTGGATTGGCAGTATTTGTCAAGAACGATTTGACTTGCCAGCGGGAGGAAACGCTTGAACCTGCGGACTTCGACTTCATGTGGTTCAAAATAATAGCCAGTGGTGCCACAAAATTTATCTGCTATATCTACAGACCACTAAGCAACACCCAATATAGACGGCTCTTTTTGAACCTGGTTAATTGCATTAACCATCTGCAAATTGACAACCCAAGCGCAGAAATCATCGTCATGGGTGATTTTAACGTTCACAATATCAACTGGCTGCGCTTCTGCAACAAGAACGACGATGAAGGACGAGAAGCTGAGCTATTTGCGACCATATGCGGGCTTACGCAGCTTGTGGAACCTACCAGAATCCCCGATCGAGACGGCAAGTTCGCGAGTCTCCTAGATCTGGTCTTGGCTTCAGACCCTGACTCGTACACTGTATCAGTACATGCCCCCCTGGGAACATCAGACCACAAATTGATAACAGTCTCTTGCCAGTTGGAGGTTAAAACACAGGATCCTCCGATGCCGCGGATGGTATGGCACTATAAATCAGCAGAGTGGAACCATCTTCGAGAATTTTATCGCTCATTCCCTTGGAAAGAAGTCTGTTTTAGAACCAATAACATCTTAGAATGTGCAAACCAAATTACAGAGAGGATCTTGGCAGGAATGGAAGCTTATATCCCTTTTTCTACTAAATGCGGATCAAACAACAAGCAATGGTTCAACCTGAATTGCAAAAAGGCAGTAAACACTAAAAATGCAGCATATCACAAATGGCGTCAACATCCTTGCATCGAAAATCCGAAGAACTTTTTAGCCTCCAGAAATAGCTGCAAGCGAATTATTGATGAATGCAAAGAGAGTCACAACAGGATCAAAAACAAACTGCTAAACTGCCCAAATGGAACAAGATCTTTCTGGTCGGTATCAAAAGCCGTTAGTCAAGGATTTGCTAAGTCGGCCTTGCCACTACAGCCTAACAGCAGATGATGGTTCTATCGCGGTAACAGCAAGGGAAAAAGCCAACTTACTGGGTAAACTCTTCGCGTCCAATTCTACTCTGCACTCGCAAGGCAAAACACCGCCATATTTGCCAAGGATGAATTCATCGATGGGAGAAATTTCGTTTCCCCAACGAATTATAAATAAAATTCTTAAAAGCGTAGACACCAACAAAGCTTCTGGACCCGATGGAATTCCAGCCCTAATACTAAAACGTTGTGCAGACGAATTGACTCCTCCCTTATGTAGACTGTTCACGGCATCGTATAAGTAGGGCCAATTTCCAACAAGCTGGAAATCTGCTCGAGTGCAAGCTGTACCCAAAAAGTGTAAGAAGGCAATGCCCTCCAATTACCGCCCGATTGCACTAGTTCCAGTAATATCGAAGATTATGGAGAAAGCAGTCAACCAACAACTGTTAAGATATCTGGAATCATCTGGACTAATCAGCGATCATCAATACGGCTTCCGAAAGCTTAGATCCACCGGCGATCTTCTGGCCTACGTCACACACTTGTGGACGGAGGCCATGGAGAAGCACGGCGAGTCCCGCTCAGTCGCTCTTGACATTTCCAAGGCATTTGAGTGTGGCATGAGGGACTACTAACCAAGCTCTCTTCAGTCGGCATACAAAACTCATTATTAATTTGGATCAAAAGTTTTCTTGAACAACGAACAATCCAAGTAGCCGTCGATGGATACCTCTCCGACAAATTTAACATTAACGCTGGAGTCCCTCAAGGATGCATTCTATCCCCCACCCTTTTCTTGATATATATCAACGATTTGCTAGGAACCACTGTCAATCCAATCTACAGCTTTGCGGACGATAGCACTCTTATTTCCACATTTAAGTCCGCCAAACCAACAAGTAGCTTCAACCAATAACGATATTAGAGCAATCTTGGAGTGGGGCGGTAATAATTTGTTCAATTTTAACGCTAAAAAAACGCAGGCTGCAGTATTTACGATGAAGACTAACCTTGGTGGCCCGGAGCTGGTTATGGCAGGGAAAACATTGCCAATGAAATCATCTTTACATCTTCTAGGAATCGAGGTCACCAACAGTGTGTCCTGGCATGACCACGTTGCCGAGGCCAGGGCGGCTTCCAAAAAACTTGGAGTGCTTTTTAAAACGAAAAAACTGTATACGCCAGAACAGCTGTTGACTCTTTATAAGGCTTAAATACGCCCTTCCCTCGAGTATTGCTCGCATGTCTGGAGCTCTGCACCCAAGCATAGTTTAAGCCTGCTGGACTCTATACAGAAGAGAGTTATTCGTCTTATCGACAAACCAGAACTGACAAAGAGTCTGGATAGTCTGGAACACAGGAGAAAGGTGGCTGATCTCTGTTTATTCTACCGTTATTATCACGGTAAGTGCTCCTCTGAGCTGGCAGGCCTAATTCCACCCAGGGCTGTTCCGGCAAGAAGGACGCGTCTAGCAGTTGCGGCTCATTAACATCGAGTCCACCTGCCTACCCCAAGGACGTCGCTGTATCGGGACTCATTCATCTGGAGAACATCTTCTTTGTGGAACGGGCTTCCACCTCACATATTTCCCGACGCATACAACCTACAGCGATTCAAGATGAATGCCCACAAATATCTTCTCGCAAGCACCACTCCAAGAGTGACATTGGACTTTCCTCTTGTGCTTGTTTACCATAAAATAAAAAAAAATAAATAAATCTGGAACCCACATTTAGGCATTATGCGAGATACAGTGCAACATACAATAACGTATTCTTTTAAAAATTAGTAGGTTATATTTTTGGAGGCTTGAATATTCAGTTTTAATGATATTTAGGGTTGTATAAAGTAAGGTTGTACAATAAATAAGAAATTTTATTTATATTTTTGGTATTAAACAATATTTATAATTAAATTACATTAAATTTATTTTTTTTTGTATATAGGTAAATTTGCGTATCTTGGAAACCATAGTGAACCTTAAAGAAAAAAACTAATGTCAGTGGATCAAGCGCGCCTTTACTAGCACATAAAACTGTTGATCCAGCCAAGAAGTAATAGCCATAAAGTACACAAAGCGACATACGTCAGAGTCTCCAATTTAATTACCATGTACTAATAAAATTAACTTAAACACGTTGATTAACACCAATAAATTGGGAGTTAGTGGTAGTCACTGTTCACTTTATGTAATAGTATAAATTTTCAGGTATATGTGTGAATTATTATAGCTTGTAACAAAATTTAAAAAGTAAAAAGTAAGTGCACTAGCTAATTATACATATAGTTGTATATGATTGACTAGTCGTTTTTTTATATAAATATTATTACATTCATTCTAGCGTCATTTATCATACAGTCTATTTGTTACGCAAATATTTTGAGGTATTGAAGCTTCAAACATTGATATTATTATTAACTGAGTTTGTCTATTTTTATTGAACTAATTTTGAACACGCATCTGAACAAAAAGTCGAACAAAAAGTCTGAACATCTGAACAAAAAGTTTATTCAAAGAATTTACTATGAAAGGTAAAATAGCTGTAAACTTAAGATTTCAATAAATTAATGTACTCTTAGTTTACAATTATTGTTATTTAATTACCATTTTTTCGGTTAGAATATATTAACTATAAGTTACTATCTGAAATGAATTTTTGGTATAGAACTTATTTTTATCAAAAGCTTCACTAATTAAGGTTAAAAAAATATTATTGTCTCGTAAACTGGAGAACCTAAAAAATTTGCTGTAGGTCTAAGTGATATTTTTTTTATATGTTTTAAATAATAAATACATTTTTAGCAAGACATTATTACATCATTTTAATTTCTTATCCTTCCTTTCTGTGGGATCTGATTTATTAATACATTCGTCTAATATTTTATTTATTTGTTCTGTATAATTACTGTTGGGTCTTTAGTTACTATAGTATGAGGCAATTGGTCTGACGAAATTTAAACTTTTATGAAACAATATTTTTAATAATTGAGAACGAGAAAACCGATATAAAAGTTGCAACTAAATAACGGGTAAAATTATTTTTAAACGTAGGTGCCTCTTTAAATAAAAAGAATATGCTTAAATAACTTTTTTATTTTAGGCAAATAAATAAAGAAAATATTCTGGAATATTCGTATTGCTTTAGTGTTAAATTCTTTAATAAAACCATACTATATAATAGGTATGTCTAACGGTAAGTAATAAATAGAGAAGCCAAAGCAGTTTTCATTTAATAAAACATGCATCAGACTAGAAGTTGTAGCATGTTATTACCTCGGATCTAAGAGAGGAAGAATATTGTAGCGCTTTTACTACCCTTATAGCGTCGCTCTAGGAAATTAATTTATTTTCGTATACTGCTCTTACGCTCTAAATACGTTCAACAATGTATTAAACGCGTTTTGTGTTATTTTTTTGTATTGTAGTATTAGATTTTGGATTTAAATTTTTAAAAAGCCAAATGCAAGATAAAATATTATTTTTGAATAGATTCCTAACGAAAAACTTCCACGCATTTACTACATGTTTATTTGAAAAGTTTTATTAATTAATTTCTGAAAAATTTTCGTTTTTCGGAAAAAGTTATCGTTGGAAAGTTTGGAAGCACGTGTGGTGTATGTCTGAAAATTATATAATTTCAGCTAATTAGTTACTATTAAACCGATTGAGGGCCTTTTTTAAGCCATACCTATCCCTTTTTTTAACAGCCCTAGCGTAGTTTTCCGGTTGTCGCTCTTTCTTGTGTGCTTTTCCTCTTGGAGAAAGTAAAATCTTATAATCATTATTTAACTCATGCATAGCAGCAAATCGCACCAAAAATCAATTGATATTACACGTCAATTGACAACGAAATTGCTATTAGAACTAAAAATATATTCGATTCACTCTATGTAAACAAAGCATGGCGTTAGTCACGTAGGCACAAGAATAGCGTGCTTATTGGTTGACGAGCAAATAAGCAGTTTTGCAAATGAACTGTGAAAGCAAAGAAAGAGTTTTGCAAATAAACTGCAAACTTGTACTAACTTTTATATGAGAAAGAGGCAGTTATCAAAGATTTTAATGATAGTAATACGTTCCTTATTTAAAACCTGTTGAACTTGGCGAAAAAGTGAATTTTGGTTATTTTGTCGATTAGAGACTTTTGCAAATAACGGCCTCATTGCAATAATAGTAATAAAATAATAAAATTGATTTATGAAAAAAACCGTTAAAAATCATGTAACAATTTTTTTGAATTCTTGGTTTATACATAAAGTAGTCAATTTAAATTATTTCCAGACCAGCTCAATTGCTCTTTTGCATTTAAATTCGACAACGTCGAAAATATTTATCTGAATTTTTCTGGCAGCGACAGATAGATTTTCAGCTAGTACCCCATATCCTCTCACATTTTTTATAAAAAACAGAAAATATTTTTGATAAAAACTATGGCTTCAAAGAAGTTACTTTCCTTTTATTTATAACTCAATAAGCACGCATCTATGTATTTTTTGAGTAATTTTTGTAGGTGTCCAGTAAAAAAATTAGTCTAAAAAACTCATTCTGGAATTGGAATTTATTTTATATCAAAATAAAAAAATTATTGTTTTTTTTTTTTAAATTGAACGAAGCAGATTATTGTAATAACTGAAATAATATTAAAATTTCATCAAAGTTTTAATTAATATTTTGCTAGGTAGTTCTAGTAATCATTGTTAATAAATAATAATTAAAAAGTTGATAAACCATTTTCTGCCTATTTTTATGAATAAAACTTTGATTTAAAAAGACTATATCGCCGGAAGGTATTAAACAAAAAAAATTACACAGAACAATTTTTTCATGTTATGTGATGAATTTAAATAATGGTATAAATTGATATGAAAAAATACTAGTAATTCTGTGTAAATTTTAATCCCAAAATATCCAGCCAGATTCTGTTAATATTTAAGTTTTTTTAATGATTTTAATCGACTTTTGCCTAATTCATTTAAACTCCAATAACTTATTCACTAAGATTTTTAAGTACTTAAATTCAATATTTACTACATATTTAAGATGTGATAATATAGTAATCCTACTTCCACGTTAAGAGCAATAAATAAATCGTATTTTTTAAGAAAAACTCTTTCTTGTAAGAGTAAAAGTTAAACACTCATCATTTCCCAAAATAACATTTATATTCCCGTAATATTAATTATAACTTATATATTTATTATAATAACGAAATATTCGTAGCCAACAAAATATTCGACAAACTTCAGCCGATATCTTTTTGTCACTGCCTCCTGCCTCGCTGCGATTCTCCACCGTCGTGGCTTATCGCTGACGTATCATTTTTAGAATTCCTTAACATTCGGCCATCCTCTTCTGATCTGACCTCAGATCCTAGTGGTTCCCCATCTGAAATAGATAAAGAACATGACATACTTCTGATAATTTTACCCTGTTCGAATAATAATTTTCTTTGCACCCCAGAAACATTTAACATAAAATCATGATCAATGGACATATCGAACCTTACGACTCCCAATCTTGTGCATAATGTTTGATCTTAGTACCTCTTAGTATGTACTCTTTTCATCAAACACCTCACATTTTATTAACCATAATTTGATGTCGTGCTTAGTATTTGGTGCTAATACCTCATAGTATGTACTTACTCCACATACCTCACATTATTTTCACGGTTTGGTGCATATTATGTAAACCTAGTACATCATAGTATGTACTTATTTTACATAACTCACATTTAAATTTGCCCCTTCGGCCTTATCATTTTGTTAACCAAGTGAATTCTTACCCTTTAGTATAATCCACGGTTTCATCTTATCTACCGAGACCACTGTCTTCATCCCTCGAAAATTCTCTCTCATATCCTGGACTTCGTACCTGTCATTTAAAAGGACATAAGTAACCTTGAACGGTCCTTTAAACTTAGCTAACAACTTTCTACTTGAACCGGTGCATGGTGCATCTGTCCTCAGAATCATTACAACCTCGCCCTTGTTGTATACTCGTGGTGGTTTTCGAAACTTGTCAAACCTTTCCTTTTGTTTTCTCTGATTTTCAGTCAACTTCCTTGAAATAATTTCTCTTAAATCTTCCAAACTTGTACGGTCCAGTTCTCCCTGCACCGCATTTAATATCGGAGCTTCAGACACATTTTTTCCTTTATAACCAGCCAAATCTTCCAAAGGTGTTGTACCAATGGCTGTATTAAAAGTCATGTTTAATAAACTTTGGACCTTCTTGACAACGGTATCCCAACGATCTTCAGCAACGCCAGCAGCACTGCACGAAAGTGCGTTTAATATCGTGCGGTTATACCTTTCGCACTGCCCGTTTGCCCTTGGAGTTGCTACCGCATTTAGGATATGTTTCAAGCCATAATCCTCACAAAACTTCTTGAACGTCGCTGAGGTGAAAGCTGTGCCTCTGTCTGACACAACTCTGGTTGGTGCTCCAAAAATATACATAATGTTACTTAAAGCATTGACTACGGGTTTTGTAGTTACGTCCTTTACAGCCTCAATAAAACATAATTTTGTAAAGCCATCCACTATAACTAGAAGATACTTGTTGATCTTTTTACTTTTTATAAACGGCCCAAGATGATCAATATGGATTGTGTGGAAGAAGGTGGCAACTTTTTCTATTGGGTGGAGATACCCCTCCTTTTTACCACTAGGGTTTTTATAATAAAGACAGGAAAGGCATGAAGACACATACTTTTTTACATATTTCCGAAGTTGTGAAAACCAGTAATTATCAGTTATCTTTTTAACAATCTTTTTAAATCCAAAGTGACCTCCATCATCATGACACAGCCAATATATTTGCCATCTACAGTCCTTGGGAACCACCCATAGTGGCTTGCCTTCTTTCATCTTTTTATATATCTTATCATCGTGAAATTCATATTTGTCAAAGTACTGTTTAGTTGATCTATTAATAATTCTTCTCTTTAGTATGGTATAGATAATTCGAAGTTGCTCATCTTACATTTGCGCCACTACTATCCAATCGGCTTCTGTAACATCAATCGTGGCTACTTCTAGATATTCGGGAACAGGGTTCCGACTAAGGGCGTCTACATGTCCCATTGCCGATCCAGGTCGGTGAATAATCGAAAAGTTGTAATCTTGTACTTGGAGCCACCACCGAGCGACTCGCGGGATCATATCTCGTTTCGCAAATGCAGCACGTAACGCACTACAGTCCGTAACAATATCAAACTTAATACCTAATAGATAAACTCTAAAATATTGTAATGCTAAAACTAACGCTAAAGTCTCTAATTCGTAAGAATGATACATTCTTTGTTCAGGGCTCGTTTGCTTACTGAAGTATGCTACCACTTGTTGGTTTTTATTATTAATTTGAATTAATATAGCGCCAAATCCCAAACAACTAGCGTCCGTGTGTAATTCTGTCCTTAATTCTGGATTAAATATCGCTAACAGCGGACGAGATAGTAATATAGATTTAATCTTGGTAAATGCATCTTGTTGCTCACCTGACCAAGCAAATACAACATCCTTTCTCAGTAATCTTGTAATTGGCTCCACCAATACACCATAGTTATGAAAATATCGACGAAAATATCCGGAAAGACCTAAAAACTGCCTAACTTCTTTTATATTAGTGGGCTCTTTCATATCTATAACGGCTCTAATTTTTTCCTTACAGGGTCTTACCCCAGAAATACTAATTTCCCGCCCTAAATAGTTAATCTGAGCACCATATTTATTAATCTCTGAAAAACTGCTGGCGCGTTTGTTAGCCCGAACGGCATCCTTGTAAACTCATAATGAGATGACGGTGTGATAAATGCGGTCTTTTCAATCGAGTCTTTATTTACTGGTATTTGATAGTAACCAGACGCTAAGTCCAGGGTTATAAAATATTTATGATCTCCTAACATATCAATTTGATCTTCGATCAAAGGAAGTGGATATTTTTCTTTGACCGTGATTGCATTTAACCGGCGATAATCAATACATAGACGATGATCGCCAGTTTTTTTTTTACCAATAGAACCGAACTAGCATAAGCCGACTTTGATTCCCTTATAATTCCGTTACACAAAAGTTCTTGTAATAATTCGTTAAGTATGGTTTTTTCATAAACAGACATACGATATGGATTATAAACTATAGGTTCGCTAGACTTACATGTTATTGTCAACTCAACTAATTCGGTTTTGCCTAATTCTTTTAGATTAAATGATATCCTATCTCGATATTCCTTTAAAAGTACAAGTACTTGATTTTTTTCCGAATCCGTGATATTGCCAAAATTCAATAAATCTAACGTTATTTGATTTTGCGAAATAGTATCAATTTCTACGGAGCAAATATTTTTAAGGCAAAAAGTATCATTACATTTAAATATAGCTATTTGAGGTTGATTCAAATAGTCAGAACCAATAATAACATTATATGAAAGACAACTATCATTGATGATAAAGGCACTAACATTCCCTACTGAATCATCAATTTTAATATGAACATCACTAACAGTGTTGCACGATATGTAGTCACCCATAAAACTCTTTAGAAATACGGCATTATCAAGTGCAATATTTTCTATTTTTAGTTTTTCGGCTATTGACCTTTTAATAAGAGTACAAGAGCTTCCTGTATCTATTAAACAATTATAAATTAATTTGCCATTAATATTAATATTTTTCGTATAAATATATATTTTTTTAAAACAATCTACTGAATTTACATTTTGCCTTTTATTTTTATTACGAAAACACTGATGTAAAACATATTTTATTTTTATCATTTTATTATGTTATATATTTTTTTATTATTTTTATGTGATGTTCGAGTTTATGTCTAACAATATGAGAATGATGACTGTTGAGTGAATTTGCATTGTAGAGACCCATTGGCTAAGAACAACTATGACAGGTAATAAACCACATTTTAAAGCGTATTTTACATTCAGGTGTGGGGTACTGCAATCGATTCACTCAACGGCATGTTTCAAAGGGATTTATTTATACCAATTCATAAAAATGTTATGAAAAACTTATCTAACTTTTTAACTTATAATATATTAAAACCTTTAAGTTGAATGCTAAACCTATCTAATATTCATCCCATAATATGGCTTGAAAACTATTGCCTTATTTAGCTTACCAAAATAAACAAATAGCAGAGCATTTAGACCGAAAATAATATTAGGTTCCCGATAAAATGAAAGCTTTAGTTAAAATAAACATATTATGAATAAGATCTTTATTTCATAATAAGCCTTGATTAATAAAATGCTGATGCTTTAGGTTCAATATTTTCGGTTATGCTCAATCATAAAAAAAAAAAAAAACGTATCCTGTATTTTATGAGTGGACCTATTGATTAAGAAATAAGGTTTAGTTACGCAGTCAAATCAAACCATTTTCGAAATAAACAAATCAGTTTTCGAAGTAAAATGATACGCGACCGATTTTCTTTTAGTAAATAACGGCTTTATTCATTTTGTATTTTTGACAGTCTTGTTTATTTTACGTACTGTAAACAATTGTGATTTTAAGTTTTGAGGTGTTTTAATAATTTAACTTTTAATTTGTGTGTTTAGCGACAACAAAAAAAGTGGGGTAAGTTTATCTTGTTGCTGCCTGTTTTATGCCTTTATAAACGTGTAATAAATACAGTGGCGTGTTTGGTTTAAGGATGGCTGAAGAAAATCAATGGGTATTCAAAAGAGAAAAAAGATTTATGTTATAGAATCATCTTCAGATGAAGACGAATCGACACCTACTTCCAGCTCAATAAATTCAACCATAAGGGAAGAAAATATAATTTCTAATTTAGCGGGTATGGTTGAAAATTTGGTTAAGACAGTTGAACTGCAAACCAAGAGCAAAACGGTTGGAACTGATGAACAAAATTTACCAGCTAATATTCCTCATTTTAATCCTAAAGATAAGGCTCTAACCGTAGTAAGGTGGTGTGACAGAATCGATGAATTGAAAAGTCTGTATAATTGGAGTGACGAGCGCACTAACTACAATGCTTTAACTAAGTTGGAAGGACTGGCAAAAACCTGGTATCGTGGGCTGCCATCAGTAAATTTTACCTGAGAAGAATGGAAATTAAAATTAAAAACAGCGTTTCCATCAAAGCGTGATTTTTGCCGTGGCATACAAGAAATGATGCAACGGACTAAGCAGAGGCACGAATCGTACATCACTTATTATTATGAAAAGGAAGCCTTATTAAATCAATGCAAGATAACTGGGGAAGATACAGTCTCGTGTCTGATAGGTGGGATTCCCGACCCAGTGGTACAAGCAGCTGCTCGAGCCAAAGATTGTCAAACACCGGAAGCTCTGCTTAATTATCTTAGAACTTGTGAGATAACGCAGCCTGGTTCTTCGGGACGATTTCAAAATATAAACTACCTACCTAACCAACATTTTAATCATGGAGTCAAACGATTTACTAAAAAACCCTGGATTCCAACTGGTGGAGTCTCTGATGATACTGACAATCATAGCGGTGAAGATGGTGTACCGCTACCTTCAGATTCAGATTAGGTTGCGGGGACGCAACATCTTGTCAGGTTGGCCGAATGTAAAACATATTTTATTTTTATCATTTTATTATATTATATATTTTTTATTTTATATTTTAATATATGTATTCTCATTTAAAACAAAACTCTTTTAATGATCTATAATAATTCCATCTCAATTTAATTAATTCCATAATTAATTAATAACTTGATATATTTAAAATAACGTATATTGCTAAAGATCTCTAATATTCCTTGAGTTAAGGCGACACCCAAAAATATTAATTGGCGGGTCAGTCAGAAAGCAACGTTTGAGAGAAATGTGTGTAAGGTGGTGTGTTGGAAAAAGAGTTGTGTTACTGGTTAAACCAGGCTGCTAAATTTAATAGTGGTGAATATGTAAGGAATAGTTGATCTTGAGTAGATATGTGGCCATTATGAGAAGTTTGTACAGATCTGTTTGCGCATCTTGAAGATGCCCGCACAAGTAGGTGTGAAAGCCTCTGTTCAATTAGGAACGAATGCGCAATTCCTCGAGTGCTGTCTGGTAAGACTGGGGGCCTTACCTGGGGCTTGATTGACACGAATAAACAGAAGGATATAGTAGAAATATATCCTTTGTCTAATTCGTTGAGATGCTTACTGTTTAGCGGCAGTGGAGCGTCTGGGGAAGCCCTTACTATTTTAGGTGACACTAGCTAGTCGTCAAATAAAGGAAGATAACATGTTTGACATATGTATATATTGAAATGTGACATTGTGTAAATTGATGTTGACTGAGATGATGCAAGGGAACGGAAGTTCCCCAGTGAGTATATTCTATTATTTCCAAAAGTTGACAGAACAGTAAATATTATTTTTTTATTATTTTTATGTGATGTTCGAGTTTATGTCTAACAATATGAGAATCATGACTGTTGAGTGAATTTGCATTGTAGAGACCCATTGGCTAAGAACAACTACGACAGGTAATAAACCACATTTTAAAGCGTATTTTACACTGATTTTTATTATGACCTAATTTATTACACAATTCACACTTAACTATAATTTTTGGACAATCTTTAACAATATGTGGTCCCTTGCAATTAAAACATATTTTGTGGTTAGAATATGAAGGTTTAACGAATTTACCTTTGTTGGCACTTGCCGATTTTTCTCGAACATCCGTATAATTAGAAACATTTAATTTTTTTGAAAGAAAATCCTGATTAACACTATCTAAATAACTTACTAATAATCCAACTGACTTAAAATTTGCCGCCTTAGCTGCTAGTTTTATATTCTCATTGCTTATTCCCTCGATAATACAATCTATTAAATTTACATCACTAATATTTAAATTTAATTTTTGTAACCTAGCTAGTTTTTCAAAATAATAGTCGCTTAATTTTTGATTAGGCATATGCACATAATTCGCGGCCTCAACAAATAATTTACCAAACTTAATCTTGCATGGAAATATTTCCATTAATAATACCTTCATTTCGGCCCATTGTTCACATTTTTTTTTTGTGAGTTATACCACTTCCTAACATGACCCCTTATTCTAGATGTCGCGAGTTTTATGATTAAGTTGTTGTCCCAATTATAAATGTTGCTAAGTTCATCAATTTTGGTTACGCAATCTTTCGCCATCATGCTTTCATTGGAGGCATCAAATATAGGTATTAAAGACTCATCGACACTTAAACTAGTATAAGTACTTACAGTTTTCTCCTTATGTAATTTTTTACTCTATTTTAATTGCATTTTTAATTTTTTTATTTGTTTCTTAGCACTGTCCGAATCACTAGATGATGAACTAGAGGATCGTGTTCTACTTCTTTTCTTATGTTTTCCCATAGTAGACGTGAATAATTCTACTTCTGAATTGTAAGAGTAAAAGTTAAATACTCATCATTTCCCAAAATAACATTTATATTCCCGTAATATTAATTATAACTTATATATTTATTATAATAACGAAATATTCGTAGCCAACAAAATATTCGACAAACTTCAGCCGATATCTTTTTGTCACTGCCTCCTGCCTCGCTGCGATTCTCCACCGTCGTGGCTTATCACTGACGTATCATTTTTAGAATACCTTAACATTCTATATTTCAGAAATATTTAATTGACTCTATTGTCATAGTTTCTATACCAAGAAATATATTGAAAATTAATATATGGTTTTTACTTTTTTAACCTAATTTTATGAGTTCTAAACCTATTAAAAGAAGCTAAATATTTTAAATATATATAGAGTTGAACAATGTACTTCGGTACTTTAAGAGCCTGTGTTGAAGAAATCCTGCGACGATGTTAGCCAAACATCTTTGGCGAAATACCTTTGCAAAGTAATGTCGAAAGAATTTCGTATTAAAATAGGATGGCTTTAACTTTTAAATGTTGACTAATAAGCAGGACACTGCTGGCAATTTTAATGCCGAGGCTCTTTTAAAGTCTTCCAAGCTAAAGTACTTAGTGTGTTTGATATATTTTAGATTTTATTTAAATCTAAAGGTATTCTAAAAGCAAAAGACTTTTTTGAATATATATATTTAGCTACAATTCTAAAAATGTTTTTTTTATGATAGCCTAGTTATGTTTAAGTATCTTAAATATACACTCCAAACTTTACTTATATATAACTTAACAGACTAGAATTTTATTGTTAAATTTGTGATTCAAGGATTATTTAAAATATTAAATTGATTAATAGTTTTACAAACAAAAAAGGATTATTTTAATATAGGAACCTATCCTAACCACTTTTCCTATACCGAAGCCGATAAATCAAATTTGAAAGGCGACAAGAAGCGTAAAATCTTAACTGCTTCCTTTATCGGTGCCTAAATCCAGTTAAATGAAAAGCTTTTGTTCCTATTGTGCCGGTTGTCTTCTTATCCCTGTAAGTGTTCGGCAAAGATTAGAGGGTTTCCTTGATGGAACTAATTAATGCCCCGTTTCGGAGCATTTTGCTCTATTATAAAATAAATTGGCCATTTAAGTATTCATTCGGTCATTATTTACGCGCCATTTTCACGGAGCTGTTTGAAGATGACCAGATTTTGTAATCAAAAAGGTTTGGCATTGTTGCAGGGCCGTAGCCAAAGCTGGCGCTAATATTCTTCAAATAATTTTTTTTTATTTAAAAAATAATATCAAAAATAAACTTGGAACTTTTTAATTTAAGTACTAATATTAATATATTAGAAATATAATTACTGATATTAGTTACCGATATATCGACATTCTAGGCATCTGTAGATGCACTCGATATTTATGAATCGTCAAGATTCCAACCTCCACACCTAACAAGCAAACTGACAAAGATAGCGGAAAACTAATTCCGGACATTATAATACTTGGGGCGATAGTGGCAGCCTTCTTTGTAAGTACAGAAACCTGCGTCCTAATTAAACTCAATCAGATTGCACTCACTCCACTCCAAAATGGTATCGAGATCGGTATTAATAGTTGTTATCTAACGAGGCCTATGATACTAAGTATCGGCTGAAGTCATCTGGTTGGGCAATTTAATGGAAGACATCAATGTACTCATCAGCAAAACTGTAAATAGGATTAGAAATCTTGTCAAGAAATATATACCAGGAAGAGGGAAAAAAGAATGCATCCCTGAGGGACATCAACGTAAATTTAAAACCTGAGGTGTGCCCATCAACGACAACTTGGAGTGATTGGTCCTCGAGAAAGCTTTCAAGCTAAGCAAGGAAAGTTGGTGACAAACCATGATAATACAGTTTGTCTAAGAGTTTTTCATCCGAGGCCTTACGGAATGCCTTTGGAATATACATCCAAGCACTAAATACACTATAATTCTCGATAGCCTCTGCTCAAACAGGCGTGATATAAGCCAACAGATTATCAGAAGACCTATGTCTTCTGAAACCATACTCACAGTCACTAATTATATTGGTGAATTCCAGGTACTTAAAAATTTGCCGGTTGATAAGTTTCTCGATTATCTTGGCGATTGACGGGACTGAATAATAATTGATGGGCACCGTCTTTTTTCCTATTGGAGTATCGATCTATTCTATGCAAGTTTTTAGTCTTCAGGGGAAAGACCTTTTCTGTATGAAAGAGCAAATATTTTGCACAACGATAGTGTCAGCACGAATGCACACTTATTTGCAAGTTTTATAATTTCACCCTATACAAGGTGTCTACTAAAAAAACCAAACTTTAAAAGGTGATTAAACAAGTCATTTGCAACAAAAAAGTCATATATAATTTTTTCGAAAAGTTGTTGGTTCTTCTGGTATTTAACATTCTTTGATTTTATCAAATTTCTTTGTTTTTTTCATATAAATAAGAATATCTTCGTTATTCTTACCACCATATAAGATTTAGATATACCATCTGAAAGAGAATTAAATTTGCTATAAAATGGGTATATTTAAATTTTTCAGTAATTTTTTATACCTGGTGTTATCAGAAGTTAAATGTAACATTTGGGAAATGTGCAAAATTAGTGGTATCTTCTTCGTTGTCGTTTTTCTAAAATTTGGTAAATAGGGACATGTTTTTTTTCAGCAAAAACTACTGCATTTAATATACTTTCCAATGATATACTTACTTTAGTGATAGCTATTTGTTTTCACAGCAATATCATGTTTTGCCCATCAAAGAAAACCACAAAAATTGAAAATTTTCAAATTTTATATTTCTTGATTGACCGAAATTAAAAAATCAAAACTTCTAAATTTAATCTCAAAATTAAACAAACTCAAAATTATAAAAATTGTTCAAAAGGTCTTCCCTCTTGTTCAATACATTTGATGCATATTCTTCTTGCAACACGCACTAATTCGATTAAATATTTCGTCTCGAGTATTAATATTAATACTATAAACATTATATTTTAATGTGCCCCAGACATAAAAGTCAAGGGGCGTAAGGTCAGGGCTTCTGGGCGGCTATTTTACCGGACCATATCTTCCGATCCATTTCTCCCCAAAGCATTGATTCAAGGAATTTTGCACAATTCTGCCATTATGGGCTGGGCATCCGTCCATTTGAAACCAAAGTTCCTGTCTAGCGGCTAAGAAGATTTCTTCCAGAAAGTCAACAATGTCATTATTTAATAAATTTGAAAACTCATTGGAATTGAGCCGATCAGGAAGTATTACGGGCCCGAAAAGGCGACCTCTCATTATTCCTATCCATACGTTGATGCTTATCTTATGCTGAGAACAGTCGCATGATGGTTTTCTCTATGCCATATATGGGCCGGAATAAATTCATTATTCCGGCTCTTGCAAATGTTGCTTCATCTGTCCAAAATATTTGATCTGTTCTCCACTCTTGCAACTTATTCAAGTACCACCTACAAAATTAAAGCCTCACCTCACCATCCACTGGCAATAAATCCTGGACTTTTTTCAAATAAAACGGATGCAAATTATTTTTTTAAGAACTCTTTTTACAGTGGAATGGTGAAAATACTTCTATGGGGTTGCCGTCTATTAGGAAAACGAAGCGCATACTCCCTTGCTGCCTCTCGCGAGTTTCCATTTGCGACAACGTAAATAAATAAGATGTCACAATATTCAATGTTTGTGAAACTAAGCATTATTTTTTTTTTATCAAATTACACGTTTTTGTCAAATTACTTATTTAACTGCTTTAAGTCGAAGTGAAAACTTAATGATAGTTTCTGTCAAATTGTAAATATCTATGCTTTTGTTTTAAAATCAAGTAATACATGGTTTGTGAATTTCCTTCTTTTGCAGATTCATTGCCATTTACAAAAGAAGGAAATCCTGCCTTTTTCTTAAAGAATGAATATCGCGATATGTTATTTGTTTACGTCTTCTTTAATGAAAATTTGTGGAGTTGTTGTGTTAGGCAAGATAGATCTACAAGTACTCACCGCATTGGCGATCAAAATATCAGGAAATATAAAATTTGAAAATTTTCAATTTTTGTGGTTTTTTTTCTTTTGTCCATGATATTGCTGTGAAAACAAATAGCTATCACAAAAGTAAGTATATCATTGGAAAGTACATGAAATACAATAGTTTTTGCTGGAAAAAAAATTTCCCTATTTACCAAATTTTGGAAAAACGACAACGCAGAAAATACCACTAATTTTTCACATTTCCCAAATGTTACATTTAACTTTTGATAACACCTGGTATAAAAAATTACTTAAAAACTTAAATATACCCATCTTATAGTAAATTTAATTCTCTTTTAGATGGTATATCTAAATTTTATGTGGTGGTAAGAATAACGGAGATATTCTTGTTTATATTGAAAAAAACAAAGAAATTTGATAAAGTCAAAAAATGTTATACGACTTCTTTGTTGCAAATGACTTGTATTATTCATATATATATCATTATATATCATATTACATCATATATATATCACCTTGTAAAGTTTGGCGGTTTTTATAGTAGACACTCTGTATGTTGTCAGGATCTGGTATTTTGCCGTTTTTTTGGAGATCAAATAGCTTTTTCTACTTTAAACCTTCACCTCATTTCTCCTTTAGCCAGTGCTCCTTCGCTTTCTTTATCTTCGTTTTTATATTGCAAATTGTTTCTTGGTACTTTATTTGATTTTTGCATTTTTGTTATCTGTTTTCTTTCATTATATCAAGGACTTCATCCGTCTATTATTCCTTTTTTTACGCGATATAATAGAAGTGTTTTGTTTGTCACTTCAACAACTGCTTTTTTTCCTCCTATATAGCAACTTCGTTTATTGTGGGTTTACTCATGTCTTCGGTGTTTCTCTTTAGGAATTCTGTGCTGGTTGTTTAATGTTACAATCCTTCATTTTTCTAATGTTTAGTTTGGTTTTGTTAGTTTTTCCTTTTATACGTATTCGTTTAATTATTAGCTTACCTACCACTGGGGGTAGACTAGCTAACGATAGGTTTTTACTGATGTTATTTAGTTTCTTTTCAGTAGAATCTTTCTGATATGGTGATAAAGCCGATCTGATTTCTCACGTATGTTTCTTTTGAGTCTTCTGGCGATTTCCAAGTGTAAAATCTGGGGAAGGGAGGTGTAGTTCAAAAAAAAAATTACTTATTAATAGTTTTTGTTTCAACAGAAGCGTATGACACGCTCTCTTTCCTCTTTTCTAGTTCTCAATCTATATCCGCCCACAAAATTTGACACCTTATCTTTGCCGACCTTTGCACTGAAGTCGCCCATTATTAATGACAATTCATTTTCCTTAGTCATTCTTCTCAGGGTCTTTAGTTATTGGTAAAATTCTTCTATAGTCTTGTCATGTTTGTCTGCTGTTAATGCATATACTAGTATGATATTTGGATCGAGTGGATATGCTTTTAGCTAAAGGAGCGACATTTTGTTTGACAAGGGAATGTATGCTTTTACCACACTTTTTAAGGAGTTTCACTGACTTTTTATACATTAATGTTTAGTCTTTTCGTCTTTTTAACGATATTGTGCGCTCTATGGCTTTCAAACCTAGTTTGCATATTCCATATAGCCATCTTTATCCGCGGCGTCATGTTTTATTTAATAGACTTAACAGAATTGGCATTGGAGGTAAAGTTATAAATCTTTCAAATTTTATTTTTCTCACTGATATCAAAAAACAAAAGTTGATAGTGTTATAACCAGTTCATCACAGCTAGATTTTAGTGTGCCAATTTTGTTTTTAATTTTTAACATTATTTTTAAATAAAGTAATATATCAAAAATAATCAACTATGCTGATAACACGGTGTTATTAGTAATTAGTTCAACTGTGCAAGAAGCTTTTAAAAAACTCAATATGCGTTATTTTGAGTGAAAAAATGGTAAGATGTCAGTCTATTATTTCTCAATACTGAGAAAACGTATTTTATAACTTTTTCTTTAAATAATCGAGGTCTTATCGAAAAAGATTAATTAATTTTACCTAATTCAGACTATATTTTAGATTTGGATTGTTTATATATATAATTATATGATTAAAAATAGAGAGTCAGTAAGATATCTTGGTATTTATTTTGATCAGAAACTAAATGGAACATATTGATTAGAATACAGCGAAACATAAAAATATTATATTTTTCTATTGATTTATTCTGTGAATTAAGACAAATTTTAAACAAAAAGCTTGAAAAAAAATTTACTATTTATTAGTTAAATTAATAATTAATAATGGTATTTCAATTTAAAGAATTGCATGCAAGACAGCATTAGAAACTTTGGTAGAAATTAAAATTATATTATTAAATTAATGCTTTTCAGGCACAACATATTTTCATCTAATTCACTGTATCAAGAATCAAAGTTACTAAGATTAGGGTAAATATACTGTGACTCGATAATATATCTTTCATCAAAGCTAAAAAATTTCAAAAAGTTTGATAGTAATATAGTAACATGAAATAGGAATTTTTCAAAAATACATTGTTCCTCTTCTACATTTTACCGGTATACAACGGGATAATTTATATGTTCAATGTAAATTGTTTATTAAAGAAAAGTCATTTTAAATAGATATGTAAATAATAAAGTAGTAATGCAAGGATATGTGAGGAAATTAGCGGGTTATAAAATGTTAACTAAAGTAAATTTATTTGTTTTAAAATGATATATTATACATATTATCCGTATAAAGAAAAATATGATTTCTTTTTTGTATATTTTTAATTTGTTTTTTGTTGTTAATTATTTTTGTTTTAAGTGTGAATATAAATAAAATACACACATGTATGTGAAATACATAATATTTTGCCCAGCAGTATACTAAAATTTTGTAGCTGTAGCTTAACTAGCTTTCTTCAATAAAGGGCATAAAGAATATATATTATTTTTTAAAACTCTTGTGAACATATAATTTAAGGGTGGTCTTAAATAAACGTCAGAAAGGGTGGATTCTATATTTACAAATGCGGTACCAAAAAAATTAATAAGTTTTTGGCTTTATATGTTTAAATAGCTTTAAACTACTGTAACCTTGCAGAACCAAAATTAATTTTTAATAAAGATATATACTAAACCTTACGTTTACAAACATGGGTTTTTTTCTTAACGTGCTGCAGAAGGTAGCAAAATATAAAGGTACAAAGGAAAACAAAAGGCCGTAAATTCTTAAAGCGTGTGTAACGCAAATTTTCTTCGCTATATATTATAATCCTTAAAGCTCAGTTCCCTTGCGAGCAGCCCTGCCTGACGTTTAGCCCTACATTTTCCGAGATAAATAGTATGTCAAGTTTGAAATTAAATAAGACCGTTTTACCCATCCAATATAAATATTTGTGAGGATAATATATCAAGACCGTCAATCTTAACAATATTTTTAATTAAGTTGAGGAATTTAGGGTTAATTAAGTGATAATATAATTTGTGATTAGCATGTAATTTATCTTAAAATATATTTACTAAAGTAAAATTTACGAAAAAATATAATCAGATATTAGGGCTATAAGAAACTAAATTTTTAATATATAAAATGTTTATACAAAAGACGCACTTTTATACTTTTGAAAATATTTAAAATCTTCTAGAGAACAAAATTACTTTAAGGTTTTAAGACAATTTCTTTCTCCATAGTAACAGAATATAATAAATCTTATAGCACTTAATAAAATTCTATATTTGAAATCTACTATTTTAATACCAATAAAAAATAACACTAAAAGTTTTAGTTTTTTTATGTGGCATTTAGAAAACAGGAAGAGAGTTCTACTCATTTTATCATTTATACTTTTTTGTATTAACCAATAAATAATAATAATAATAATTTATAATTATTTATCAATTATTTATCATCGTTGCTTTAGTGAATATATTGGTAAAGTGGAGAGGTCAGTGGTGGATGATAGTTGTTACTTTTGGAGGTTTGTCAGTGACAAGAGAAAGAGCAATACATTTCCAAATTCGATGTTTTTGGGCCAGTAAATGGCAGAGTCTACGGAAGCAATTACTGATTTGTTTGCAAAGTTTTACCCTACCAATTTATACAATTAGTAGGCCTCTCCAGATGATCTTTAATATGTCTTTACAGGACTCTACCTTCCCAGAAGCATGGAAGCACATGTTCATCAGGCCGATATTTAAGGCTGGCAATAGGGGCAATATTGCCAATTATCGTGGAGTATGTATTCAAAACTAATTGGCCAAATTGTTTAATAGTTTGATTTGTGGTCAGCTAACATGGCAATGCAAAGGAATCATAAGTGAAAAACACTCAGGATTCTCTTCTGGGAAATCCACAACCAACAGTTTGGTTCAATACGAGTGTGATCTGTTGGGGGCTTTGGAGAGGGAGGTTCAGACTGATGCGGTCTATACCAACTTCTCCAAGGCCTTTGACAGGCTGAACTTTGGTCTCTTGCTGGCCAAGTTGGAAAGTGCTAGTTTTCATGACTCCCTCTTAAAATGGCTAAAGAGATTTTTTGAAGAAGGTGCATGGCTGTACTTACACCTACTAATGTAGTCTCAGGGATCTCACTGTGCCCCTCTGCTCTTCAATCTATTTGTGAATGATATTGTTAATGTGATCAATCATAGTTCTGTAAGTATGTTTGCTGATGACCTGAAGCTCTACATGTAGATTAAGCAGGTGAATGATATAGCGAAACTTGAGGAAGACCTTGATACTTTATGTGAGTGGTCAGTGATGAACGGATTGAGGCTCAATATTTCCAAGTGTTGCTACATATCATTTCATAGAGGTTCGAAGAGATTCAATTCTACATATAGTATCCTTGGTAAGTCCTTGCAGTATGTGAATGTAGTCAAGGATTTGGGGGTGTGGTTCGATGAGCATCTGAGATTTGTTCATCACATCTATAAATTAACTTTAAAGGGACTAAGAGTGTTGGGTGCTGTAAACAGGTATAGTTCACATTTCTCTCGGTAAGCCTATAGACTCCTTTATGTCTCACTAGTTAGATCTAATCTTAAATTCTTTTCAGTAGTGTGGTCTCATCTATATCAGCATTTAATATATATGATTGAGAGAGTGCAAGATGGATTTTTACGGTGTGCTGCATTTAGAATGGGCATTAGCTTTGACGAGTACCATCGTGAGGACATGAGAGTAAGACATAACCCGGACACACTGGCCAAAAGGCGTGTGAATGCTGTTCTTTGTTTTGTCTTTAAGCTGGTTAATGGCATGATTAATGCTCCTGATCTTCTTTCTAAAGTGGGTCTCAATGTTCCAAATAGAACTCTATGCAGTTTTGACCTTCATCATGTTTCTATGCACAGAACTGAATATGGCCGTCATTCTCCTATCGATAGATCTCTGAGTGTCTTAAACGTTCATAATATTGATTTATATAGTAGTTTACTGTCCGTTTTTAAGAATAGCCTGAGTAGACTATGGCTGTAATGGTGTCAACTCAGTTCTTAGATATATATATATAGTGCTTTCATTTCAAAACGATCCACCCTTAATAACATTCTTAAAAAAAAAAAAAAAATTAGATATACAAGGGGACGTTTAATTATGCATTTATTGAAGTTCTGTCAATCACCTCCTCACCTCATTTCATTTTTTTTGGTACCGTTGAATAGAGAATTTTACGTTGCTTACTATGATGTATTACACGATGGGGGTTCCCATTGGACATATTAAAGTGAGGTTAGCTGAAGGTGAGGAAGTGATTGACAGAACTTAAGTAAATGCATAATTAAACGTCCCCCTGAATATGAAATGTGAGCACTGTATATATATATTTATTTACATTGTATCAACTTACTAGGTTAAGTTATTTATTAGGTAATATTCTATTTTGTACATTTATTTTGTAAAATGGGGATTCCCGTAAATTTATGAAAATAAAATAAATTTTAACTAACTTTATTTTTTTTTATGAAAGGTAATTATAAAAGGTGTATGTTATAGTCTGATGATACTCTAGTCAAGCGAAACATGTAACCTTTATAATTTTATTAAATGTATTTGTGATGCTGTAGATTTTGTGTTTTTACCTTTTATAAAAGTTTATGACCAGCATCTTTGGGATAATGGATGAATTTTTCGAGTCAACTAACTTTAGACTTACAATATATAATAAGATATTATAGTTATAATAAGGCTACTAAAATACTTTATTATTAATCCTATGGTTAAAATCTTTGGTGTGAGACTCAAATTACGAGACGGTTTTACCACGAACCAAAACTCTTTACACGTGTTTGATTAACGATGTTATTTTACTATCGACGCGTATTTCACTAATGATTTTAGTATCTTCGGAAGAAGATTAAAACTAAACTAAAACTACTTTTAAGTGGGCTTAGATACTAAAGATGTAACCAATAGAGTGAAAATTGCAATGAAGCATGGCCGAACAAATCCAAAACACTAACCAAACTAATTGATTATATAGGATTGGACCTTCATCTCTGTTAAGAAATCTTGTTTTTTTTTTTAATTTTTAAATATTGTTAAATTTTCGTATGCATTTAATTTTTTATTGTTATTAACTGATTTAAGTAATTGTAAGTTGTCATTCCCTAAATTACCAGTATTTATTATGTTCAGCCAAAATTGACTTTTTAACTCTTGTACTTTTTGTCACAATCATTGCAATTATTTTCATACATCCCGGACTTTTCATTGGTCTTTATTTTATCTTTTGAGATCCTAAATTATTTCGAAACTTGGAAGAACCTTGATAGACCATTCTTAGACCTTAGTCCTTGAAAACCCTATCAAAGCCTCCTATCTTGACGAAGGGCTTTGATAGGGTTTGATGAAGCTTGACATGCAGGCGGAAATTAACGAATTTACTAAAGTAATAGATTCAACAAAGAAAGAATTTTTAAAATCAGAAACGGAGACCAAAGAAAAAAAGTAGATGTGAATAAACCAGTGAAATTTTAAAACACAGAAACGTAATGAAGAAAAGTACCAAAGTATAAACACAGGTTAAGAAATAAATTAGATAAGTCAAAATGAAAAAGTAGCAAAGGGATGAACAAAAATAGAAATACTATAAGCTAGATATGACAGCTTTAACCTACACAAAAAAATAACAGAAGTAACCAAAACTGGAAGATTAAAGACACAAATGGAAAAATTGTCATTGACAAATAGGATTTGAAAAACAACTGTAAGTCATACTTAGAAAAGCTTTTTAAAGACCAGAGGTCACATACTTCCTGTCGGAACACACCACAAGCCCACCCATACTAATCCATTAGTGAGAAATAGCAATAAAACAAATGAAAAACATACAAGCAGTGGGACCAGACAACGTAGAGGCCGAATTTTCTAAAACTGTTGGATAATAAAGAAATAGCCTAGATTAACGACATCATCAATAGAATTTATAACTCTGAAAATATCTCTGAAAAATGGTCCAAAAAATCTAGAGCAAAGAAATGCGAGAAATATCGAAGCATTGTTCTGATGATATCCTAAAATTTTTTTCATAAAATCATCTACAGAGGAATTTACAATAAATAAGAAGAATAGATATCCGAAAACCAATTTGGTATTATAAATGTAATCGGAACCAGAACCAGAAAGGAATTCTTTGCAGTTTAAGAATTCTTGATCCAAACATGTATATATACGCATATCTAGTCAAGTATTAAAGAGCATTTGATCGCGTTTAGCATAACAAAATTACCAGTATCCAAGAGACTGGCTTGTATAGTGATATGATAAAGATATTGGATTAAATTCAAATCTTTACTGGAATTAGGCAGCATGCTTAAGACTTGATGGAGCTCGAACGGAATAGATAAAAATACATAATATGTATGATGTGTATCTTTGAAAATAAAAAAAAATTAACAAAGCTCTGTAAATGGATTAGAAAAAGGCACAGGCTTTTGAATAGAGTCAAACTGAATTTGACAGTTTAATGGACCATACCACGTAGTACAGTTAACATTGAACGTAAATAAAATGAACCAAGTAATCATTAGCAAAAAAAAATATAGATGGGGATCACCTTTATGTCGACGGAACTCGAATTGAACGTGTTCAACAATATTGTATCTTGGATTTATTTTAAATTAACAATTTACAAAAAATAAAATGTCATCTCAGAAAAGTAAGGACGGTATTATAGAAAACGAGCGACATAAATTAGTTCATTCGACATTCAAAAGTCCCAACATATCTCTTAAAGCGAAAGTAAGGAACTTAAGATAATATATATTTTCTGTTTTACTGTACGACGTAGAATCCTGGACAATTACAAAGACTACTGCTAAACATCTGAAAGCATTTGAGTTGTGGCTAAATAGGAATCTGTTCAGAATACTATGGACAGCTCCTATTATTAAAAACATAGTGCTGAAAGAATACAAAAAGATCTAAAAGTCATGTGCACTATTAAAAAAACCAAAACTAGATACTTGGGGCATCTTACGAAAAATAAAGATCGATACTCCCCACTGGAAACCATTATACAAGGTAAGATTAATTTAAGAGTAAAAGAGGTTTCGGAAATAGGAGAACATCGTGGTTAAGAAACCTACGGACTTGATTTGGGAAAAACTTAATAGAACAGTTTTAAGCTGTTAGAAAATAAATTAGAATTAGCAACATGTTATAGAATTACTGCTATGACTTCTTAAAGAACTGCTACTTATATTTCAGATTCTTACTTGTTTTCATAAAGTTCAAGATTTCAAAATAATAGCATATAAAATTACCTGCGATTTAGTCAATTAGAATTTATAAAATACAGCCGTAGAGTTGTTTCTTAAAAAAATTATTTTTTTTTAAAAACTTTATAAAAAATTGTTAGTTAAGAAATCAGTTAGAAATTTCAATTCATTAACTTTCGTTTTCTAAATTATGTTTTATTGTTTTTAAATGTTCTCCAATTAATAAATCTAGTACTGCTTTAATAATAAAACTTATTACATTTTCCATGTGTATGTTTTTTTTTAATTTAATTTTAATTTGGCTAATTTTAAGGCGTCTTAAAAAATAAAAGGCAAAGAAATATTAAGGTACGAATATAGTATTAAAAATCATTGTTAAGCTTGATATAAGTGGCATATAAGTGTTTATTTACATATTGTGCATGTTGTAAAATGGCTTTTAAAGGCTTGATGATGCTCCAGCTTGAGCGAAAAGTTTTATTTATTATTTTTGCCAATAAAAACTAATAATTTCAATCGAATACTGACAGTCATAGTAAGCAAGTATACAAATCCTAGAAAATTTAAGATAATGGGATTCACAATAACATAACATAAATTAGAGCCCAAATGAATCCCTCAAACAAGATAAACTACTTAAAACTAAACAATATAGATTGAAATTTAAGCTAAACGTGAGTAAAGCCCTAAATAAACTTAACTGATCAACTTCGAGAGAAACATTAAAAAAACTATAAGAATAATTAACGTATTTACAATTTATAACATCACTTAAGAAAATAATCAATATGCTACCCTATTTTATAACTTTTTTAAGAGTAAGCCAAAGCTAAATAAAAATAAGCAAGCAAAACACATACAGCAATATAAGTATACATACATACATAATTATACATATATTAAAAAAAAAAGAAAAAAAATTCTAACTTAGGAACCAGTGCGCAGTTGAAAATAATTTGAGAATGAAGATATATAGTAGTAGCTTTTGTTTAAGATTAAAAAAAATATGTATTAAAATAAAACTCAGTCTCTTGAAAGTTGTATCATAATAGTTTAGGCTCAGTCACCCCAGAATCTAGTAAAAAAAACCGACGAGAGAGAGCGGAAGCTGAAACAGAAATATTGAAAGCCAAGGAGTGAAAACCATCGAAACCATTATTTAAAGAAAAAAAACTGAATCCAAGCAGCTTCAGATACATGATGATGATGGAGAAAGCTGGAGCTTGGTCAAACACGAAAAGCACCAAGGCCAAATACGTACAAACAGACCTCCATCTATAAAAAGGGCTTATGTTTAAATGCAGTGCTAAAATAGCTTCGCTTTTTAAGAAGGCTTGCTTCTTTATCACAAAGCTTAAATATCTCAATTCAACCAGAAGACATAAAAAATATCTTACAAGCCAAGGTATGAGTAATGAGTCACTTTGCGAAAAATGAACGCAAAGCAAGATAATAGAAAAGGCTTCTTCCGTTTGGGGGTACCATCAAGCCAAGCCACTGCAATCATGGATGGATCCTTATGGCCTGTAGGGATCCTAGCTAGTTATTTCCAGAATGTAGTCAACAATCAATCAATCGTCTTTTATTAGAATGTGTGTGTTGTAATAAATAAGATTAAAGAACATGAGATGTTTCTTTTTGATGCCCAAAGCAGTAAAGATTTTGTATGTCTCACAGAGTATTTTTTAAGTGGGCAGGAACTTCTCCCTTTCCATGTAAAGAGATATAGCTCTGTCTTTAGTTTTACACAAAAGATGCACAAATATGGGGGTGCACTGATCATGATGAGATTGGGTATTAATGGACACGAACGAAAAACCTAGTAGAGTTGAAATATATTGTGAAATAGCTGCTGTAGTGGTAAAGGATGTTAACACTATTAATATTGCAATAGTTATCGCACACCAGAGGGAGACTTCGAAGTTTTCATAAATGTAATAAATAGTTTGTTAAAAATGTTGAGTGTAACTCTTAAATATATTCGAATAGTAAAAGATTTTAACCTTTATTTTAATTGTTAAACTAGTCAAAGGGAAAATTTTATAGATCAGTCAAAATCATACAAATTTTCTAAAGAAGTTCTTATAAATAAAAGGGAAACAACATGTAATGATAATGTTTTTATTAATTAAGAGAATTCTTGACTTACACCAGTGCTGTATATGAACGTCTATTATCAGATCACAAAGCTATTCAATTTTGAGTGCATAAAAACGCCTCTGCAAAAAAGGCTTCATTATACAGATACATTTTTCTTTCATACATCTACATAAGGGGAATTACAGATTTCATTCCAATTTTAGAGGATACAGACTGGTTTTTCTTTGAAATCTCCTAATGAAGCTGAAATAAAAGCAAATCTCGCCACGAATCGGATAGACAAATCCATAGCGGTTTGCTCTCCTATTAAGAAAATACGTGCAACTATGAATAGGAAGGTGTTTAATGAAGACTTAAAACGGATGCATAAAATATTGCACTTTCCAAACAGCAGGTATTACTATAGAAAGGTATATAAACTACCTCTTAAGGTAGCTGATCAGTTTAAGTCTTTTAGACATAGGTATAGGGAGGAAATAAATGAAAACAAAAAGGCAAGGAAACTCAGTTTTATTTTACGAGCAGACAACAAGGTAAGAGCAGCTTGACAGGTGGTGAATAAAAACGGTCGCACTAGTGAAGAGAGTGACGCTCATATTATTATCGCTGCCTCAAATTTAAAAAGTTTATTTCTTTAACTTTTGCTGAGGAAACTATAAGGGGGATGGCCCCGAGGCTTTCCTTGGGCAGTGCAATGTATGTGTCCGAGAGGAATTTCTTCTTCGAGAAAATCTTATATACAAGTTGTACCTGTCTGTAAAATAGTTCCTCAATAGAGCCCTTAAAAACAAATATTTCATAGATATTTATGAATTAAATACTTCACTGCTTAAACAAATAAAGGAATATCTCGGTTGCTCATTAACTAATCTAATTATACATAATTCTATACATAAGGGAAAGCGCATATCCAACCATTGGGAAAAAGGGAGACCACAGAACATTCTAATAAACAACAGACCCATTTAGCCGACCCCGGTAGCACCGTGGGTAAAGTGTAGACGATGAGATCGTGTGGTCACAGGTTCGAATCCTGGCATGGGCATGGTTGTTTGTGTATGTCTTACAAAAACAAAACACTCGTGGTTCGGAACCCACATTAAACTGTAGGTCCATAATAAACAACAAGATTGGGCGGCCGTCAAAATACAACGCGAGTCCATTGTAATTGTGAAAGAAGAAGAAGAACAGATCCATTTCTTTAATCCCAATAATCTCAAAGATTTTTGAGGAGCTGCTTAACAATCAACTATATGATTATTTTGAAAATAACCAACTTCTAAAGAACAATTTATTTTTAAAATAGGCAAATCATCGAATGCAGCAATTTTGGATTTCCTGGAGTATGTAGTTGAGAAATTTTAAGATTGCGTGTTATATTGAAGCAAACTTTTATGATCTCTCAAAGGCCCTTGACTGCATATCCCATAAGGTATTTTTTCAAAAACTTAAATTATATGGTTTACGTATTTAAAGTCATGCACTTTTGGGAACTTGTTTCATGAAACGAAAACAGAAAAGCTATGTGTATGATATTTGATCTGATAAATGTCTTAATAAACGCGGAATACCACAAAGCTCAATACTGGAATTGCTTCTTTTATCGTATATGCATTTTTACAGTATAGCAAATGATATTAGTAAATTAGTGGGGTGTGAAATTGTCTTATTCGCAGACGCCCTTTATAATGCTGCCTACCTAGTACACTTAAACTTGCTGATGGAGAAAGCGATGTCACGTTTGGGCTATTGGTTTGATGCAAATAGACTGAAACCTAATGTAGAGAAGACTGAATAAATAATATTTACCCTGTGAAACTTGAATAGTGCAAGTATTGCTATCGCTGAGGTAGTAAAGTTTCTAGGAGTCTACTTTAATGCTGCCTAAGTTTTTTAGAAACACTTCGATGTAGTTGTAAATAAAATTGCAAAATTAATATATCTGTTAAAATCCTAAGACGATAGTTGCGAAGGAAGTTCTTCTGATGATGTTTCATTTTTCATTTCAGTCAAGCTGCACTTACGGATTGCTGTCATGGGATCATAATCCTTCGGCAGAATGTATATTTAAGTTGTAGAGTCCTGAGAGTTGTCGAAGATCTTGGATACCGAAAAGATGTGGGAAATTCTTTCAAACATCGAAACATCCTGACTTTACCTACACGCTACACTTTTGAGTGCCTCCTCTATGCAAAAAAAAGAATTTCTGCGGATACAGACACTTATGGAGACTACATAATTATATTACAAGACAGCCGGATAACTTATGTATATCCTTCCTTAGATTTAAAAAAATTGAAATATCAACACTTGCTCATCTTTTTTTATTAATAAACTGCTAATAGACATAAGAGCCTCACCAGAGAAGCATTATGCAAGAATTGTAAGGAATATGCTATGTCATGAGATATTTTCATTAACAAGTTCATTAACAAGTTATTCTTAAATCATTTTAACCGAAATCTTCTGTCGTTAATGTTGTGTGCCTCAGATATATATTTTTATTATTTTTTTTTAATTTTCATTTAGGATGTCATATTTTTGTCTTTGACTTTTGGTACTATTTAAATTTAAACTTGATGATAAATTAACCCTACATTTGTATTTCATTACAATTATAAAATTTAATTATAATTAGAACAAATAAAATTTACTTTGCTTCTCAAACGAATGTAAAAGTGTACTTTTCTTAATAAATGTTATAACAAAAAAAATAGAAAAATATAACTACAATAGAAAGCAGGAGTACCAAATATGCAGTGTATAAAACTAATATAATTTATACCTTTGCATATTATTTAAATCTTGTTACTTCATTTAAAGCGGAACTAATTTTACCTTAATAACCTCAACACCTCATTTTGATTTTTTCTAAATTTGTTTATCAATTTAAATGTTTTTAATAAATACATAGAGTTTAAATTAATAAATTAATATTTGATACTTCATAAGACACTATTCCTAAAAAAAACTAATATTCTGAACTAATCAAATAAATAATACATTGTACTAACCTCACATCTAAAAAACAAATTCGATAAATCACATTTTAGCCCGATCAAAATAGCTAAAGTAGAATACTACTCCATCACAATCCAGAATCCGTAATATTTGAATTTTGAAATTGGAACGGACCAAATAATAAATTTGTTTATTATCAGACCAAACTCGTTTTCCCAATGAATCCACCCAGCTATAAATTAGTGAATCAGCGAAGGCCTCAAAATGGAAATGGCTATATCAGGTGACAACACAATGCAGTCCCATATTTGCATTTTTATTTTGCCCAGGAAAAATATGAAAAGGGTTTTTTAATTAACGAAAAATTTAATATTTTATTTTAAGAAAAATATTTCGTATTTAACTTATTTCAACGAATTAAAACACAATTTACACCGCAAATATTCAGACAAAAATAAGTTATAATTTTGGTTGAATTGCTTTGCCAAAATAAAAGGCATAATCCGATTTCTATCATCTAGCATAGTCGCTTACGGAACTTCAATTAATTTCAATTCCTATAATAGCGTAAATAACTCGATAGAGCAAAAGCATCCAAATCTAATACTATCAGCGGCTTAGGACCATAATACGGTTTGCAATTATCTGAGGGAATTGAGAATCTTATCTGCCTTCATTAAAACGGAACATTATTCAAAATAGGACGGCATCTCTGTGATATCCGGCTCTTTCGGGCGGTTTTCTAATCCCCCTGGAGGTATGATTTAATATAGCTTGAGAAAATTTAAGGACATCGATTGGATCTCTTTTTTTAATAAGCCTTTATTCAGGTCACTTTTTCATATACAGAGTAATTAAAAAGAATTATGAGCGACTTTTTTGCCACTTTACATATTTAGTAAAAAACAATTTTAAATGCATAACTTAAAAGGATGCGACTATAGATTTTAAGTGTAAATGACCCGAACCGCGTCTAATTGATTATTTTGTATTCTTTTTTTAATATTTATATAAAGACCTATATTACTAATATTATCATTATTATTATTTTAAAAAGAACTCTTAATTGATTATTTATTTCGAAAACCTTAATATTTTTTCCTTGATGCTGATCAGCATTTAAACTCTAAGACATTAGTAAATCCCTTTATGTCCAAATAAATCCAAGTAAATGAAATTGTCGACTTCCTTTATGCAGGTCAGAGTCTATTGCTTTACCGGCTCAGTAACAAGTTCTGAACAAGAAAATAGGTAAATTAAAAAATGTGGTGAAACACAGTAAGGTAATACCCGTTAGTGGTTAAATTCTTAATTCCTATGTTACAAAAGTAAAATAAATATTACTTACTATTTTAAACTATTTTACATTTAAAAGAAATAATAATAGTATTTTTAAAATTAAAGGATTTTATGGACTTAGGAATAAGTTCATATTTGTTTTTAAATTCGAGATAATTTAATTTACTTTGATAGGTTTTCAGTTATTTTCAAATTATCTTTTAACTTTCTGCGTGGCTAAAAATTTTTTTAGCAAAAAATCTGTAAATAAACAGTAAGAGAAAATTCTGCTACCTTCATACTCAAAATTGATAATTCTAAAATCTATTTGCTGTAGAGTTTTTCCCTATTTTTTCTACTATTACTGTATATTTAAATAAATTGGTAATAGGTATAGACTAAGGTATGTTATTAAATTAAATATTATTGTCAATCATTATTTTTGCTTTCATAGATCATTTATAATTTAAGTTTTATTTTAAACTCTCTTAAAAAGTTTTCTGACGATTTTTAACCTTTCTTAAGTTTAAGTTCAATAATTATTATTATTTACAATATTTATCACATTAATTCCGATAACATTTACTACAAGACTATTTGCATAATTTTGGAAAACCAGTTCAGAATTGATTAAATAAACTAAATTGTCAAAAAATGCTTTTTACATTAAAGAAATATTAATAATGTTAGAAATAATTTTCATTGAAGTACAATTATTGGCAAATAAAAAACATCCATAAAATTTTTTGTTGAAACATCAAACAAGCCAAGCAAATATTTTTGTAAACAAATGACATTCGAGTAGAAATAATACATGTTAATAGGTAATGTTAATAGGGAATGTCAATTTTTTTGCAAAAAAAATTAAGACAAAAGAGTGATTATGTAGCTTAAAAGCTTTTACGATTCATACTATTTCCTGCATGGTACAACTTAAATACATTATTGGTTATTGCCTAATAAAGTTTTGATTTTTTCAAGAAATAGGCAAAAGATGGTTTCACGACTAAATTAATATTTTCCAATTTTTTTAAAATTTATTGTGTTATGCTTGGTTGGTAAACTACAATGAGGCATAAAAAACATCAGACATCTGTTTATTGTTATATATGATATTTGTTGGATTATTTACGATAAGAATTTAAAATGTGGCGATATCTAATTAGAAGCGTATATCGACGTATTTTATTTTGGCGAATTATTTTAGTTGCTGTAATTACGTGGTGACGTACTTCTTTCTTGTTATGATTTTTCCTAGAGTACACAAACTTCTTAAAGTACCTAGAAAAAAAAATAACTGGGTTTAAGTCGGGGTTCAACGGTCAACGACTATGTTAAGGCTTATGTAAGAGCTGTCTCATTCATTGATGAAGATGAAAAATATATTTTTTGGATTATTATTCCTATAGTTTTGACATAACTAGGGCTTTTTCAGAAACTTGTTCTGATCATTTTATAATAAAAACGCCAAGCTACGCTTACAAGCAATAAGTCTTATTTATCTTTAATTATGATACCTTAGAGCTATAACGATAGACGTAAAAAATAAAAATTTTACAAGGGATTAAACCCGAAAAGAAAAAAACTATATTATGTGATTATTTTCTTGATGGACTTAACTTTAATATTAATAAAAATATGCATTCCATAGTACAAACAAGAAAAAATATATCCAAAGAAAAATCGATACATCAAAATCTTTGCTTAAATTAATAACTAACAAAAATAGTTTATATAAAAAACATCTCAAGCAATTACAAAATCAGCAGATTAAAATAGAATATAAGATCTAAAACAACAGAGTCATGAAATCAAAGAGTCAATAAAATTAAAAAAGCAAAAAAGACTATCTTAAACCAGTAAAAAAAGATAGGATATTTTATCAATAAAAATCTATAGCAATGTGTGAGAACGCACTTCCCCTTTTACAATTCTATTTTGCTTTTTGGTTTGCCTTAGTATAAAGTGGACAAACTAGAAATTATACAAAACAGATCCATGAGATTAGTATTGAAATGTGATCGTTACACTCCTGTTGCGTCTATGTTAAATGTCCTAAATATGTTATCTGTAAAAAATTATATGTAATGTGTTCTTGTTTATTTTTAAAGTAAAAAAACTTCTACTATCCGAATAGATTTGTCAAAAATTAAGAGTATTCGCAGACGTACATGAATACAATACAAGAAATCTTACAGATTTTATTCGAGTAGATAGATGTCGAACCAGTCAACACTGTTTTATTTAAGGGCTTAATTGAGTTTATTAAACTACTTAATGACGTCAAAAGTTGTGATAATTGAACCAGTTCAAGTGGCTCCTAATAGGATTTGTTTTAAATAAATCTTAAAATATTGTGATATTTATTGAATTCTTGTCTTCGTCAGTGTTGTAATATTTTGCCATTACCATTGTATATGTACCATTTTAACAGTCGCACTGGGTACACCCTAACAGTGTACCCGGAGAATATGGAATTAGGAACTAACCCAGGGTTTCCCTGAAACCGGAACAGGGGGGTTAGCGACGGATCATTTCGACGAAAGATTTTTGTGTGTGTAGGTGCTTTTTTTAAGTAATAAAATCAATAATCTTATTAAAAAAAACATTTTATTTTTTTAAAGACTTTAATAAAAAATAAGCGTGCAAAAAAACTAACTATTATTACACATTGTGCAATGTCTAGTTGTTTTAATTTGTTCGCTGGGCGTATGCCTACGGCAAATATACTTTCGCAATTAGAACATGCCTTCATATATTTTCTATCAGCCGATCTTGGACAAATAAAACATCTTCCTTTTTTGGGAATCTTCTGCACAGCGGACCGAGTAGCTGGTCCATTTGCCTCTCGACGAACTAAACCTCTTGTTGTGTACTGGTCCTGTTGACATTTTGAACCAAAAATTTTCAAAGAAGCTATATGGTTGATCTGGTAAGAAAAAAAGAACTTTTTCTTTTGTTTCTCTTTTGTAAAGTTATTACTTATCTTTTTAGATATGCACAAAGTGGATTTAGACAATTCAGTGAGAGATTTAAAGTGGACTGTATTTGTGTGATTAAAAGAAAATGTAGAAAGGTCGAAAAACCAGCCTTTAAAGATCCTTACCTTAAGGTGTCTGTATCCAGATTCAGCAGGCCTGCTTTGGACTTATTGGGTCTTCTAATTCGGGTTGAATCACTAAGAGTGGTTGCGGGTTTGATAAGTAAATCACGATCTGTGATGCGCTAAGATTAAGACAACAGTTGCGGAAATAAACGTATAGATCACGACACTGGAATCAATGCGCGATGATAAAAGTGCTAACAACGAAGTCGTCTTCTCTCTAGTCTCCGTTCAGCACAAACCAAAGGAATTTAGAAATTTTAAGGCTACCGTACACGCGCAGATTTGTTGTTGTTAAGACTTAATATAAAAATATTAATTAAATTAGTTATAATAAAAGGAGAAAATTAAATTAAATGAAATGGTAGTTTTAATTTGGAGAGAAAAACAAAGAAATATTACAAAAAGAAAAAATTTAAACTATTTGGACGTTCACAAACTAAATGTGGACGGACCACTATATATTTGTTTTGAAGTCCCTTATACTTTGAACGATTTCTCATGTTGATTTGACAACTCCTTGCCTAAGCATTTTAGAAATTTTTTCTCCCACATTTTTTTATTTGGATTCTCTCTTGCCCAGTTCTCGTTAGCTTTTATGAAAAGAATATAGGAGTTGAAGGCAACTATATCGATCAGATTGAAAAAACCAGCCATCGGCCATCTTCTTGTGCCGCGCTGACAACTATATGCCCTTACACATTTATCAAGCGTATCGACGCCGGCTTTTGTGGAGTTACAGTACAGAATAATTTCTGGCTTGTCATTTTTCACTTGCATATTATGATGTTGTGTAGAAGGAACAGTGACGACCTTACAAGTGTTTCACGGTCCCGAAAATCAAAGCGAATAGTGCCGGGAGTTGCATCCTTCAACGATTGTGGTCTTAGTTCTGATGGAACTTTTTTTCTGTTACTAATTATTGTTCCCACGACTGTAAGAGTTTGTTCCAACAAAGCATTCGCTGTTGGCACTGACGAAAAATTTCTGTCCATTGTGATATTGCGACCACTATTCTGCAATTTTGCTAATTCTACAAAACGTTTTACGACTTCTGGACCACTATTGTAATCTTTGGGCTGATTGATTACTTTTCCAGCATATGGTTCTACAGCAAAACAATAGTAGTTCTCTGAGTTACAGAGCTTCAATCTCAAATTTACCAGGTTTTGTAGGAATATGTAAATGGAATTTGCATCTGCCATGGAATGTCATAAGCTCCTCGTCTATTATAACTTACTCGGAAGAAGCCAAAAAGTCTGGAAAGTTGCCTGTAACACGTTCCCATATATCTTTTGCTGCAGCAAAGTTGTCGTATTCTTTACGAAGATCTCGAGTAGTTATATCATCAAACCTTATACATTTTTGGAGTAGTTGGAAACGGTAGTGTGAAAACGTAGCTCTATAAATTGGCAAATTCTCTTCATTGAATAAGTCGGTAAGCGGATCTTTGTTTTGCTTGTAAACATCTGCTGTTATCAAGAAGCCGATGTAGCCTAATATTTCTTCTCTTTCAAAACTCCTCGATTTTTGTATGAAAGAAGATTGTGGAGTGCTTTCTTTTACAAGGGCGAGTTTTTAGTTCGTATATTGCAAAATAAATTCGATGGTGTCGTCATCGAAAAATAGTCGAATCGCTTCAAGTGGCGTTTTAGGATTTACTCCATTTTTGAGACCTAACGCTTCTTTCATAACATAAGCAGCAATTTGCCTTCATCGGGCAATAGGATCAGATTTCCATGTAAGACCTGATGCAGAAATCATGTCAGAATTAATTTGATTTATTACAGCTTTAGGCCGTGGACGACGTCTTGCTGTAGAATCTAGAAAAAAAAATAATCAAAACTACTAATAAACCATTTTGAAGACAGAAGTACCATTACTTTCTTCCGTACTACTACTTTCCTCATCTGATTTCTCATCCATAATTTCTTCAGAAGATTCATGCTGCTCTGATTGAATATTTGAAGCTAAAAGAATACAAAAAAATATAGAATACAAACGCAGTAAAATATTTGCCACAACGCGCTACGATTAATGATTTTTTCAAACTAGTTATTTATTTACTTATTTATAATATATGTTACTTACTAGATAATGAGTTATTTTTCGTTTCTTGACAAAAGCGATTCTGCTGTTCACCTTGATCGTCATCGGATTCTTCATCTGAACTTTGCAAATCTGGATCTATGTAATCCCTCACATCATCTTCATCCTCAGCATAAAGAGCTTCTTCCAATTCGCGATCAGTCAAATATCTTCCACTCATATCAAAATTAAACAGTTAGAAACTATGAAAAAACTGTATTAGCACTGAACTACATAACAACTGTAAAGATACTACTGGTAAAAAGTCGTCAGACGCGGGCACATCTGTATTTTTACAAAGGCGTAGGCACAGCATAAAGAAACTTTCTTTATGAAAATTTCTTTATGCTGTGGCGTAGGCATGTGGATCGTACTATGCATTATAAAAACGTACGCCGAAGGTTAAACATTTTACCATTACCAACAAATGTTATGTCTATGGGTTAAAAAAATACACAGTTTAAAATTTCTAAAAGATTTTTGGATAGAAATTAAAAACAGCTAAGGAATGCTAAAAAAAAATAGGGAGGATCAGGCACTGACCCCCCCGTACCAGGTGCGACTGTTAGCTTTCATTTTAAGCTTACAATTTTATCCTTTTATCTTATTTTTAATCTAGGTTAGTTTTATTACTTTTTAATGTTCAGTTTTTTGTGCTTTTCAAATTTTTGTTTTTTCCTTGTAGTATTATGTGTTTTGTAGTTTGCATATTTTATATTCTTTTTTGATACCAGTTTTTTGTATGTAGCTATTATGCTAAATAAACGATATTAATATTATTATTAATATTCGCTATAATAAGCAAAATGCATTAAAAAAAAACAATACCGAAACTAAAAACAACTACAAGACATATAATAGAGGGCGTCAAGAAAATATCCGATTATTTTAATACATTTTTTTAAAGAAATAGGACAAAGACTTGCTGCACAGATAAAAGATACAGACAAAGTAATGAAAACCTAGAATATCTCGTAAACTAATTTTATTTATCAAACACAAATTGCTTAGAAGTGGAAAACACCATATACTAACTAAAACAAAAGATCTCGCCTGGTTTTGACAAAATAAGAGCTGAAACTTTACAGAAAGTGGCCAAAGAAATCCTTAATCCACTTACATAAATTATTAGCCTATGTTTTAGCACTAATGTTTTTCCGGATATTGTAAAGACTAAAATTATAATATCGTTACACAAAAGCGGATCATTTACTGATAATTTTCGACCGGTGTCTTTGATTTCTAATCTGTTCAAAATCAAAGAAAAAATTTTAAAATTTCGATTGTAAAATGTTTTTTTTTTAATTTTCTATAATTTCCGACCAAAAAGACCAACTGAAGATGCTATTTTCAAGCTTACTTTAGATTTATACAGTGACCGCCTAAAGTTCCGCATAAATTCGATAAAAATTAGAGACATGATTTTTTGAGTAAACGCTCGGATCCGTCGATTTTTATTTTAAGTTACACATTATTTTACATACATTTTTGTATACAGGGTGAAACGAAAAACAAGATATTCTAGATATAAAGAAGAATTTAATGGGGAGATTCTAAGTTATTGAGATGATAATGCAATTTTGTAAACAACAAGTATGTGGCAAGATTTTAAATATACTGCTGAAAGAGATTTTGGATATATATTCAAATTGAATCCAAATTAGCTTGAATTGGGTTAGGCTTGCACTTAATTTCACTTAAAAAAACAAAATATATTAGTTTGACATGTTATATAAGCTTCCTAGAATGAGACCGTTAGTGGTTGTTAATCCAAAAATCTTAATTCCCAAATTAGAAACTTTTCTAATTCCCGACTTACATTATACACATAACTTAAAGCTCAAAAGTCTGTTTCAAAAAGTAAATTGTATTTTTTCTTTAACTTCTAAGTATGAATTATGGCTGTCATCTTCTCCTATAAAAATTATCTAAATATAGTACAAGTAAATATCAGTATACCCTTTTACACTATAATTTAATTAACTATTAATTTTTAATTAATGTTACAATCCTTTTATTGCAACAAAAAAGTTATAAGTAAGGTATAAGATAACAGCCTTAAGCATAATACCTTATTATCACATTATTATTTTCTAAGTACCTTATTACTTAAACCCACAAACGCTTTTTCGATGTAATTATTTTAATTTAGGGTTGTAACTACTTAGGAAAGATATATAATAGATTTACACGTAAAATAGTGTTCATTGAGTCAAAATGTCTTTTGACGATTTGTTTTGCTTTTCCAAAAAAATATTACAATTTACCGCAGTCTGGCCATATGAAAGATCTACTCTTATTTACAAGATACGAAAAGCAATGTCAATTATGATCATTTTTTTATTACAGTTTTGCTTAACTTATAACGCTTTCTCGTATTCTGGTAATTTCGTAAAATTTTCCGAAAGTTTCTACATTTTAATTTCAGTGACCAATAGTGTTATTAAGATTTCTTTATTTTGCAATAATCAAACAAGATTTTTGAAAATGATGGATATTATGAGAGGCGAGAGTTTCAGACACCCAAATAATTTTTTAAATATTCAACGTAGTTTTGAAAATGGTGTTAAAAAAGTCCAGACATTTTATTGGATGACTACTAATGTAGCTTGTATTTTCCTTGTATTGTGTTCAGGTTTGTTTTTATCTTTTCACATATGAAACAAATTTTATATTGTTAATTTATTTTAAAGTAATAGAATCAAAATCTTTTCCAATGGACTTTCCACATTTTCATAATGGACCATTTTATTATCCATTCTACGCATTTGAAGTTTGCTCGATAACTCTTGCTGCATATCAAAATATGGTTATGGACTTGTTAGTTATATTAGTCATATCAGTCGCAGTCATACAACTAAAAATTTTAAATTATAAGCTTGAAAATATGGAAAAATGTATTATTTTTGATAAAGCTAAATGTGTTGAGGAAAAAATACTATCGCATCTGTACGAATGTTGTAAACATTATTCAGACATTCAAACGTAAGTATTTTTAAATCGAGTTTACTAATATTTAACACTAATTTGTTTTAGGTTTATTAATTGCATTAATAATGTATTTTGCTATCATATATTTTTTCAACTAGTTACAAGCATTTTGGCTATATGTAATTCGGGGTTAATATCTTTATCGGTAAGTCAAGTACCAAAAACACTTTATATACTACTAATACACCTATTTCTACCACTGTAAGATTGGGTTTTTAAAAACTTTTTTACTAGTACCGTATGTACATACCCATGTTAAGAACCCACCTTACAGGTTTATAGAGTTTACTTTGTTAACGCAGTGCACAAGTAGTTTGAGATTTATTGTATAATTTATCAAAAACATTAGCGGAATAAAAATTAATTAGACAAAACGATTTAGAACTATCAGTGATAGGTATTTAAACAATGTAGATGTAGATAAGCTCGTTGTCTACATGCAATTAATTCCGGACGTATAAAATGTAAACAATTATGGTATTATTTTGTTACAAATAAGGTATATAGAAACAACAAAAATAAATCCTCAAAAGTGATAAAATTCAATAACTTTATCAGATATTTAGTAATTTTGATGGTAACAGATAATCTATTTCCGCTATCCTCCAAAACACTAAAGGTCGTTTTTATCCTTTCTAGTTTGTGAATAGACGTAAAGAAAGAATTGTACGTAAGTGTTCATGTTAGAGGACATATTTTTCCAGTTATTCAGTTTTTCTCAAAGTCATTGGCAGTAAGGGTAACTTTAAATTTATTCAAAGCTAAGCGACTTATACCATCGGAGAATAATTTTTTTGCAAGTATTTATCCGCTTGCATACTAGATCATATTTCAATAAATTTATCTTTAAAAATTTTTTGTGACGTTAGACTATAGCTTATTTTTTACCACTATCTCTTTTATGTAAAGCCCATTTCCAACCGAATATAAAGAATAAGGTTTTTTTGCAATTGCACTAGTTATTATCACAAGGAAATTTTATCCTGTGACCTCCCGTTTGAATAATTCTTTTCTCGTAGTGACGTTGCTCAAATTCCTTTACTGCTTAGGATACTTTTGTAGTAAAATATTAGTTTAAAATAATCAAACAACATATTTAGAGCAAAATCTTTATTATTGGCTTAGCAGAGCGCTTTCGGCGTATCAGCCATCATCAGTGCTAACTGAAAGTGAGTTGAATGTGATTTCTTATACAGTAAAAATGAAGTTAAAATTAAAGATAGAGGGATAAATTCATTGTAGGACCTAAGATCTTTCATTTTAACTTCATTTTAGGCCGATCCTAGGAGCGCGGTGGGTATATGCCTGCCTAGCAGTCGATTAACCTTGAGACTCGACCAGATTTGGCATAGTCGTTTGTGAGTATCGGGTTAAGTTTTTACAAAATTATAGAGGTTGTTCCAGTTGGAACTTGTGACTTAATGTGCTCAGCACAAGATCAAAAAAAATCATTTTAACTATATAAAAAATTAAAAAAATCATATTCAAGTCACTTTCAGCTAGAACTAATGATGCCTCATATGTCTAAGGTGCTCATAAGCCAATAATAAAGATTTTGCTCTGTATATCTTGATTGATTATTTTGGACTATTCTATAAGCAATACAGCCAATTCCCTCTCTGAAATACCAATATAGCTTAAGTAATTACTATGTCATAAAGAATGCGACATTACGTTCCCTATTTGCACTTGCGTTGTATATTATGCAACAAATTTCAGTTTCGTTCATTTCTTATATTACAGTAATTGTTCTTTAACAATTTCTGACAGCTTTTCACCTGCTTCACATTTTTTCGCAAAAATCCCAATCATTTAAAAAATCCCAGGCCTCAGCATTATGGAGAAGATTGTTTTTGTGTGTGCTGCTAATAATTTTTCCATCTATTAATAAAATTGACTGACTCCAATTTTAAGCTAGATTCTGCTTCTTCAATAACCTGTTTGTATATATTATCTAATATATTGGTGCACAGTATTTTTCTTGTTGGCATTTTTTGGTTCCTAGGCAGGTCTCAATATTTAAATAAATGTTTTGAAATAGTTTGATTTAAAAAATGCTAGGGGCAAATTGCTTAAAAACACTAATGAAGATAAGATTACTGTACCTGCAACAAGTATTCTATTATGTCTTTTCTTCACTTGTTGAAGGCATTATTACCAAAACAATGGGTTTGAAAATTGTGGCATTTGGGAATGTTACAGTAAATTTTTTATGTGACATAAAGTCCTTTTATTCAGAACTCTTAACTATTAGTAACTCCTAACTATTGTTAAACTTCCAGAGTTATGCATAACTTAAATGGAAAATATTGTCACTTTCTTTTTTCATATTCCAACGTGTTTATGAAATTTAAGCTTGGGGTTTATTCGAATAGTGTATAACGAAAAATTTCATTATATCCAAATAATATAAAAAAAAAATTATAAAGAAGACATATTTAGACAACAGGGTTTTTTTCACCTTCAATAGAATCATTTTCGAATTTGAAATAAATTTCAAATTAGTTAACTTAGGTGCTAGATTGCTGTACATATTATACCATCTTTGCATTACTACTACGGCAACATCAATAATTGTATACGTACGCATTTGCTCTTAATTATAAAATAATAAAAAAAGAATCTTTTTTAGGTGATCAATTGAGACCACGACTCATTTTCCAAAAGATTCTACCATTTTTCCAATAACTCTTCTTTTTTACATTTAATCGAGCAAAATGTGTTGAAATTTCCTTGAAGCAACAAAACTAAACTTATATGATTTATATACCATACAGTTCAGTTCAGCTAGCATTGTTGTTAGTAAATAACGGATGTAGCGGTACCTATGCCGTTCAATGGTAGAATATATAAAGGTGTTTCCCAAATCATCAACTTGACATCTTTTTTAATTTTAAGGCTATACGCATTTATATATTTACTTATTTTTTATTGAATTACTATCAAAATTTTACATGGACAATTCGCCCTCAATAGAAGCTATATCAACTAAAGTTAATAAACCATAAATTCAAGATACTTTATATTAAAGTGCTTCCATAATCTCAATCAGGCTACTGCTAAATAATATGAAATATAATATTCACCAAATAGAATAACAAATAACAATAATAAATAAATATGCAAAATTAAAAGTGAGGTTATTATTTTTGATTGTCTACATGGTTAAGATTGTCCACTCATAGTTTACAAACAGTTTGAGTAAAACAAAATAAAAAGAAAATAAATTCTAGTAAGACTAAACCAGAAATATTATGAAAAAATTATAAATTTGTAATATAGATAACATAAAATTTTATAATGACTACGTAGTACTGAAAATCAAATCAGGGAATAATCCAGAATTCAATTATAATAGATAATAGCCAATAAAAGCCTAAAAAAAAGGAAAAATTTTCATTAGTCCAGCAAATTGAAAAATGAGTTAAAGATAAAATTTCAACTTTTTATAAACTTTTCATCGGCGTTTTGTACTGTCCTAATCCTCTTTATTCCTACCAAAAATATTTGAACAATAGACTTACGATTATAGTATAAGTTTATGTATTAAACTCCTGCAATTTACTATTGTTAATTTCCTGGTCAAATGCTACAAAAGTCTCTTTGTGTACAACTAAAAAAGGGATATCACGACTCAAATTCTGTATAAAGAGGATGCTACTTATCGGTTGTTGCTTATCACATTAAAAATGTCAAAAGGTGTCTTGTATGACATCCGGCAATAATAAAAGCATTTTGAAAAAATACAGGATGATCAGAAAGACTTTTTAGCTTAAAATTTAAAAATTCAATCTATAGCTATTATACAGAATGTATAATAGATATAGAAGGAGGACATTGTAATATCCTATATCTCTCTTTCTTTAAGACAGGTGTTTCCTAATACTTTATCTTCGATGTATATATTTATGGCTCTTACAGTTAGGATATCTCATTCAAATTTATAACAAATTATAAATCTACTACAGGCAAAAGCAATGAGGACGTAGACCAGTTCTATAAGTAAATATCAAAACCTTGTCAAGCTTGGAAAGGAAGATCTGAAGAATATTGGAGACATGAGCGAGACAAATGAGTATAATAATACTCTGAGTACATTCGCAACGGAACATGAACTGATTGTAACTAATACATTCTTTCTACACCATCCTAGAAGATTGCGCATATGGAAATTGAATGTTGGGAAAACTAGGAATTAAATAGACTTCGTACTCATTAATAATAGGCTTAGAAACCTTATCAGGTACATATAAACCTATCCAGGAGCCACAAACAGTTTAGTCAAAAGTGAACTGAAGATGAATAAAAAGACCTTAAAATGAGAGTACTCAAAAGAGAATATAAGAACGTACAGAAAAAAATAAGGAAGGAAATAAGAACAGTGAAAGAAAAAGATAAACTGGAAGAAATTATAAAATTCAAAGAATGTTAAGCCAAATTTGATAATTTTAATCTGCACAAGAAGGTAAAAGAATTGGCGCGAAAAGTTCATGTATTTAAGGATAACCAGAGCCAAGTTATAGTAAAAAAGTCAAAAACTAGGCAAACCTGGACTGCCAACTGTTTGATAATGTGAGAACGCTGTCACCCAATAATGATAAAACCGATAGTCCCTTGATTAAAGGTAAAAGTGCAAGCAGCCTTGCAATTGCTAAAGATCAAAAGACCTTATGTCCCGATGAAATTCCTGCTGAAATATTAAAGTTGATCGAAGCAAAGAATCTAAAGTGACTTACAAAAATGCTCAATGATGATCAGTGCTCAGTGATCTATCATACAAGCGTTATACCCACGGAATTACGATTATTGCGAGTTTCGAACAATAAGCTTAATGAGCCATCTACTAAAGATATGTTTAAAGATAATTTACTGTAAAATATCTGAGACCCAATTCAAAGTTAGAAATAATATCGAAGCCCTGCAAGATATGGAAGCTGGAATCGTAACATAAGGTATGTAGATGATATCGTTAGTTTTACAGATAACCTAGCTTCTTTACAACTTCTGATAAATAGTGTTACATCTTACAGTCGACAATACGAAAAATAAATACTAACAAAACAAAGTTCAGGATAATCAGCAAAAACCAAAACACATACCGTATTATATTGGTAGATGGAACTTCTTTCAAAAAAGTCAAAAAATACATATATTTATTAATGATTATAAATGGTAACTAGGATCATTCTATGGAGATTAGAATGCGTGTTGAAAATGCTAGAATAGCATTTGTGGGGATAAAAAAAAGTCTTGACCAACCACAACTTACAGCCGTCAACGAAAATTCACCTATTGCGATTGTCCGTGTTTTTTATTCTTTTTTATGGGGTTAAATCGTAGATGTTTACAGAGGTCTTCTTTAACAAACTTTGAAATGTGGCTGTAGAGAAGAGTCCCACGAATTCCTTGAGTAGAGAAAATAAACAATACAAAAGTACTGAGAACGATACGTCGATAAGGAGTCCAAAATACACTTAAGACTCAAAAGCTAGAATATCTTAGACATATAATGCATAACAAGAGTCGATATGTTCTTTTCTATAAGATCCTTCAAGGTAAGGTATATGGAGTATATGGATAAGTAAGTAGAAGGAGAATATCTGGTTGAAAAATTTGAGAACGTGGTTCAACCAATCAACAATACTACTATTCCACGCTTCTATTGACAAAGTTCAAATAGCCAACTGTGGTGCCATCAAGGTTTGTTATATTATGTTATATTATTATAACCTCGATTATAACCTTGTTCCGAGGTTGTGTTATTGTTATAATGCGTCACAACCAAACTGTATTCAGAGGAATCAAGCATACAATATATCAGTCTATTACCAAACCTTGTTATGGTCTTATTTCATACACCCTATGGTACCTACCTTCCACATGGCGACCCTGCCTAAAGATCCAAGGCAAATTCGGGAACGTTTAAAACGTGCGTGAAGTAAAACCGTTGTAGACCGCAAAACCCAGTATAGTATATGTATAAATGGCTAAGTACCAGTAATTATGAGAAAATCCATATCGAAAGAAAGTGATGTAACCAGTTCGGGTGTGGTTAACTCAAGCTTTATAGTCGAAGACGAAAAACTATAAGTTCCACATGATATTCGTGCTGTTTTGTACATTATTGCAAGCTGTGTGTTTATTCTGACCGTACTAAGTGTCCGAAAGTTATACCGAAGGAGTTTGAAAAGAGACATCAGTAGGAGCATTTACCTGAGAGCAGCAGCGAGAGCCCACGAGGAAGGCGGCAGAGAATAAGATAACCGAATTAACAGCTACTGACCCTCTGGTATGCATATTTATGCTTATGCTGTGAATTTTTCCGGACACACCGTTTTCGACAACAACAATCAACCTATAAGCGTGGTAGAAAACGCTGATAATATACATTTTTGCAAAGGTCGTTAGCCACGGGCAACAGGGTAACGACAGTGTCAAGTTCGCAGAACAAATTAATTTTTAATTAATTATGCTGACATTGTATTATTCTAGTAGAAGTAAATTTATAGGTCAGCTGTTATGCTTTATAAATATTAAATTTTTTAGTTAGGTTATAATTTTGTACAATTTTAGTTAAACATTTTAAAAATAGACAAATAATAGGAAACCATTTTCTGAGCAAATAATCCTAAACTTCTATACGTAATGAATTTAAGCTTTATATTAGTATTTAATATTATAACATTGTTTGTTAAATTGGCTACCTATGAGTAGCGTAAAAGTGACATTTGAGGACGTTTTAACCAAGTTATCAAGTTTAAAAGACGAAATTGGCAAGGAATCCAAAAGAGTCTTAAAGGAAAAGGTACCTCAGTCAGAAAGTATAAAAATTCAAGAAAGAGATAATTTGATAAAATTATATAATGAGTTTATTTCGACAATAGCGCGTATTTATAAAAACATAAGCGATAATCAGTATCAATCTATAAAAGTTTTATTTAGCACTTGTAGAGATAGAGTTATTAGATCGTTCGAGGTTCTTCGCGTCGATTATAAAGTCCCTATTTCGATTTTAAAGGAAATTGACCTTGAAATTAAGGACGAAATCACAGTTTATTTAACAAGTAGTGACGACGACGACGACATTGACGAACCGATACCGATAATAAAAACCGAGACAGACATTTCGCTCACAATGCCTCTGTCTACGTTAGAATTTTTCAATTTTGCAAGCAAAATTTTACCAAATGAGTTTGATGGTTCTGCCGATAAGCTAACGTCTTTTCTGGATGCGCTCACTCTTCTTAAGGCAAATGTTGAGACGCACGAAGTTAATGCCGTCGCTTACGTCAAAACCGTCAATAGCAACAGTCTCGACTTAATCCATGCAAAGCTAAAGGATGGCAGCAAGCCCGAAAGCTCACAATTAGTGACAGCCAAGCTACTTAACTTGAAGCAGCGAAATGACTAAAAATACGCTACCGAAATAGAGGAACTATGTCAAAAGCTGAAGACAGCATACGTTAGCGAGGGCGTACCGGAACAACTGGCAGAGACATATACCACCAACACGACCATCAAAGCTCTGGTCACAAACGCAACTTCCAAAAAAGCAAATATAATAAAGGAAGCTGGAAATTTCCAGACTGTGCAGAAAGCGTTCACAAAATTCGCCAATGTGAGTACTGAACCAACCACCAGTACGGTATTCTACACACAAAGAAATAATTATCGGGGGGGACCTATAAGAAATAATGTTCGCAGAAGGGGTACTGGAAAGATTTTCAAACCGATCCGATAATAATTATTATAATAACCGCTACAATGGAAATTCGCAGAACAGCAACTACAATCAAAATGGGTGGCAAAATAACTACAATGACCGTCAATATAATAACAATCAATATAATAACCAAAGAAGAGACAACGGTAACAACAGGCGATCAACTCACCGAGGAGGACAAACAAATCGCTATATAAGGGCATATAACATCGAGATCGGTCAGGAAAACTCACAGGAACCCCAAGTAGGTCCTTTGGGGCACTCCTAAAAATTTGTAATATGGACCTGACACTGTCTAACTTTGTACCCATCCAAACAGAGATGACAGGCTACCAGAATGTCACGTTACTGGTCGACACGGGAGCGGATATTTCACTGTTTAAAAGAAGAACGATAAATCCAGAACAGATCATGGACAGATCCAAGGTTATCCAAATAAAGGGGGTGACAGAAGGGCATACCAACTCTATAGGAACTACTTTTCCACATGGCATGAATAGGCAATCTAAGAAGAGGAATAGTAAAAACAGTAATCAATATTTGCATATTCCAAAATACTATGTACAAATAATAAGTGTGGAATGCTAATACAATTACGATGTTTAAAGTGGTTTTTATTCCTGAGAGTAAAACCTTATCTGGAGTTAAATAAAATAAAATAAAATATAGGTCATATTTTATTTTATTGTGGTTACTAGTGGTTACTAGCTTACTGTCTTAAACATCCATATTATTATTACTTTATTATTCGTTGTTAATTCAATAGACCAGGCATTACTTCTGAATGAGTAATTTTTTTGATTAATCCATCAAATGCTATCTCTGTTATCAGGGATATGTATTTATTAACCATATCTTCTATTTTTTAAGTATTAAAGGCTTTAGAATAGCTTTCTAAGTTATACAGCTTATCTCAGGATATGTCGAAAATCTTTGACGATTAAGAGCAAAATTGCAAAAAAAAACAGGAAAGTTTTAATACTGTTTTTTCGTACAGTGCTTTTCTACGAAGTCTCTTGAGAAGGGCTCTAAAAATCATGTTTTTATAAATACTGAAAAAACCTATTCTTTTTTGTATAAATCTTACTCTAAAAGAATACTTGTAGTCGACATCGATGAAATTAACAGTTTTTGGAAAAAAAAATAATTTCTGAAAGCTGTGATAATTAAATAAAAAAATATTTCTATATTTTCTGGTTCAACCTCCTTTTACATGTTTGCATTCTTTTATTATTTAAATAAAAAAAAGTTGGATCCTTTACAGTTGTTTAATATTGTTCCTTATTTCATTGCAGTGAATATGAATTCCTTCTAATAAAGTGTCAATTTGGTTAGCATACACTAAGGATTTTTAGTATCCCCTTAAGTAAAAATCTGAGTGGCTTAGATCGGGTGATAAAGAAGGCCAAAGCACGGATCCTTCCCTTCTTAACCAACGATTCTAAAAATGCCAATCTAAATAATCACGAACTGCTAGGCTACTACGTGATGATGCTTCATCAAGTATGAACCAAATATTAGTACGTATTGCTAATTGCACCTAAACCTGAAGTTCTAGCAGATCGTTTTGGAGAATGTTAAAATAAAAATTATACAGTTAGCCTTCTCACTAAGATAACCAGTCCAATTAAATGCCCCGCGATAATTTCGATCCAAATGTTAATTGGTTTAAGCTGATAATGGTAACCAGACACAATACCCATCCGGATTGTCGTCTACTAATAAAATAGATAATAATATAATTTTGAGAATAAGTAACGTTATTTTTTAAAAATCCAGTTTTACAAATAAAAGGGATTTTTCGAACGAAGTTTGCATTTTCTTAAATTCTCTCCAAAACCCCATTTTAAACAATGAAGCTCGATTTCTAATTTTGCAATTGATGTGATTTCTGTATTTTTCATTTCTAAAATTATACTCGGCACTTAATTACAGAAAAAACATAATAAAAAATAATCATTTTTATAAGTTTTCCTTTCACAATGATGACGTTTTTCAGGAACTCTGCGTATTTCATCGTAAAGCCTTTTTGACTTCTAAGGCATTACATGTTGAATGCCAATACATAAAATTCATAGCACATTTCATTGTGACAATTAGATTAAATAATGAACATAATAATGAAAAATCAACCAACAAACCCCTTCTCAATGACAACAAAACACAACTATTAAAACACACTGTAAAGCATATTTATTTTAAATTTTAAACCCACCTCAAATTATTTCTCATGAACATCTAATACCAGAATCTTTTAAGGAAATTTACAGGAGAATCAACAAAAAGGCAGTAATCTTTTATTATTCCCTTGTCAGCGTATTAAAAATTCATGACACAAGTTAAAACATTTGAGAGATAACGTGATATAACTTACATCAATTCCTTAATGCTTACCTATTTGAATAAAATTAGCTTTTTCTCGAAAACCTTTAATTTTGTCGATATTGACTAGGAGTTTTAAAAATAAAATTCGTACTTTTTATTTATTTTTTAACTTTTATTATTATACATATTTTTATATATCAAAATTTTATGACATTATACAAAGTTATTAAAAAAATCATGATTTTCAGAAACGCCCTTTAGCAGCTTTTGACTTTAAGAAAAGGCTGTAGGATAAAATGTAACTTTTTTTTTCTTGCAAGCTATCCATTTTCAGAATATTGCCCACCTGTTCTGCGATAATCTACTTTACTTAAAATTACACAAATTAATATTTGGTAAAAAAAAATTATTTGCAGATTGAGCCGTTTTCAATGGCCGCTTTATCTTTAATGTCATACATGATAACTATGTTTTATCAACTAGGCATGTATTGCTGGTTTGGAAATTTCATTTACACAGAGGTATTTCAATTTGATAAATGTGCTTAATCCCATTAAGCTAATAGTTTATTAATTTATATTTTTCTCTTAGAGTTCTGCAATAACTACTTCTTGTTACCTCTCTGAATGGTATAAGCGAGGAGCAGCCGTTAAAAAAGCGCTCCTGATTTTAATGGAGAGATCCAAAAAGCCAATGGAGATAAAAGGTTTTCACTATTATACTTTATCTTTTAGTACACTTCTTGCGGTAAGTATTTAAATAAATTATTTAAAATATTTATGCCTAACTTTTTTTTATATTTTAGATTCTTAAGTGGAGTTATTCATATTTTACCTTATTAAGAAACTATGACTTAAAAACAAAAAACTAGGTACATATTTAAACCTTAGTCTACTTACGGCACTTGTAAGTACCACTAAATTCTGGTACCTTCAAATCCCAAGACCAGAAATCTATTAGATTTAGTAAATGTTTTTTGTAATTCTGATTTAAAAATATAGTGCTATCACTTATCAAAATGAGTTTTTGCAAAATTGTATTTTCTTATTAATTTTTTTTAGTGGTACATAGAAGTACCGTTGGGATATTTACTACAATAAAAAAACTCCAGTGTACAAAATAAAATAAATTTTATTACAAAGTAATTTCATGATATTCAGTAAAACATTGTTTTTTTTCGTTGCAACACAAAAAAACTTTACATGCTGAACAAATCGAATAGGGTTTTGATTGAATACCTCTTGAACTGCATTGTTCACATTTTCCACGGCGTGTTTAAAACTGCACCCAATGACGACCAAGGTTTTCAAGCCTTATACTGTCTGATACACTGTAGTTGTACTTTCTTCTTTTTGTAGGATTTAATGATCCATCAGACAATCTTTTCCTGATTTTTTGTAAAGGAGACATGTTTATTAGCCCCATAGTTAAATCTCTCCTAAATGTGAGCAAATCTTTGCTAGAACGTAAATCTAAAAAGTGCTGGATACATTGTAGCTGTTAACAAATGTAATTTCAAACATAGCCCAAAATAAACGGTGCCACCATTTTTTTGATCGTCTGTCATTTGAATAACAGTACCGCAATCGATCTGCATGATCAACCCCTCCCATATATTTGTTATAATCCATGTCATATATATAATATATATATATATATATATATATATATATATATATATATATATATATAAATAATATATACATGGATATAAGTATCTAGACACCAATAAACTTTAAGTATACACATTACACATACCTTCTTCAACCGCATCAAAATCCTCCATATCAGTGTCAGGATCATTAAAAGATGGAAAATATTCATCTAAATAAAAATCTTCATCCTTTATAATCTCCAGCAATTTTGAGTCAGACAACTTTTTTGTATAAAAGTTTTTCTTTGCCATTTTTGTATACTGTCTTCAAATCTAAAAATGCAACGTTATTTATCCCAACGGTACTTATAAGTACCACTCAGAACTAGGGGTCATAAGTGGTGTTAGTTATATTTGGTGTGTCACGGTCAGCTGCTAACAGAAAGCATGAAATGTCAAAGCAAGTAGTGGCAACCTAAATTTTGTATTTACCGATAGATACTTAAAAGGATCGTTAGAATTTAAAAGCATTTTTTTACATGTAAAGAGGTTTTATGGACATGGGACTTTAAAGTACTGTCAGCTGGTAAATGTTATAAACAATTTGAAGGTCATGGAAGACTAAGGGTTAAGTAGAGGATCTTTACATATTATCACCTAGATTTCCTAAAATAGCAACTAAATTTATTCAAAAATATTCATATTTTAATTACCAAAATATTTCTATATGGTCGTATTTATATAAATTATATTATTAATCCTAAAATAATTTTTCCTGAACTACCTTAGCAATATAACATAGAATTAAATTAATTTAAAGAGAAATAACAGCTTCGCATTTTCAGCCAATTACTTGCTAACCATCTATTTAGTATAATTGTTTGGTAACGACTAAGCTTTTCAGTAAACAAATAAATAATTAATTTGTAGATTCTGATTACCGGAGTGTATTAAGAAGTTTACTTATGTATTGTTAAAAATATTAATTTTGCTAAATTATTTAATTTTATTTATTTCATTTATATTAAGTAAGTAACCACCTAAATATAATAATATAAAGGAATATGTATAAGCTATTTTACTGAAGGAAAAACCCATATTTAACATGTCGCAAGAATCCTTTTTGCTAATTATTTTTTTAAAAGCTGCTATAAGTTTTTTTGAATTTCTAAGAAAAAACATATAATTACGAATACAAGATTATATCTAATATATCTTTAGAAGTTATTTTAGCTTCAAAACATTATATAAATTTTAATAAATGGTAAATAAAAAGGCATTTATATATATTAAATTTGTTTAATTCAGAAGTAAAAAAAAGTTTAAAAATGCAGTTTAATTTAATAAATCATACCATATAGTAGTATAAACTGTTTAAAGTTTTATTTAAGTTAAAAGATTTACAATATAACTACTATAACTCTCAATAATCTGAAGGATTCATAAGTGCATCCTAAGAATATAAAGCAGTAATAATCGTATTAGGAACTTACCTTCTATATAAGCTAGCTTATACCAAACTTCATTGCACAAATTAAAACTGTATTAATTGTAACTTCTCTCACTTGATCTATCTAGTTGAATTTCGTACATAACTACGTTACAGTTCTCTCCTTTTTATTTAATATACTTTAGATTATTGTTGATTCAGTTCTAAACGCTGGGACTGAACTTCTTGATATCTAATTACTGTATTTTTTCATGTTGATAGCATAAGCGATAATAATAATAATAATATAATAATAAGCTTTTATTTCCAACAGGAACTCGCCCAATAACAGGAAACAGTTGTAAAACAATGAAAAATATAGTTTAAAGAAAAAAAAAACACAAAACTGACCTAAAAGAATGAAAAGAAAAAAAAATTAAGTCACAATATTAAAAGTTATCCAAAAAATTAGAACAAATAACTATTAATATAATATAAAAACCCAATTATAAAAGTTTAACAAGATAATTACATATTCAACAAAATTAAATTAAATTAAATTAAATTAACTGCAATATACCTAATAACTATAACTTAAAGCCATGGATCTTAATCCCAAGAGTAATAATCCACCAAGATATCGACAATCACATGAACCGGAGAGAAATTTATATCACACATGTGACAGATCCGATAAAATATAGCTCATATTGTATATAGTGGCGATTTCAACAGGATGTTAGTATGAGGCCTTGGCAGAAAGAATGTCTAGCATTAAGCCTAGGCACCATAAAACGTACACCAGAAAGAAGTACAAGACTATCAATAAATCCATTCAGTAACCCATGCAGGAATTTTACAGAGAAGATTATTCTTCTGAGATGTAATGGATGTAGATTGAAGCGTTTTAATAGTTGTCGAGGCAAATCTACGCTGAACAGATTTAAGGAGACCAACATGATTCTGATAAAGCGGGTTCAATATAATGCAGCTGAACTCCAGTTTTGATCTTACAAAGCAACAGAAAAGCAGCCTTAAAATAGATTCCAAGTAAAACTCCGAGAACTGCTAATTATGAACCCAAGTTTTTTTAGGGCTGACTTGACTATGTTGTTTAGGTGTGGAACGAATGTAAATTCAGAGTCAAAGGTAATACCAAGATCAGTAATTTGCTCTAATCTACTCAAAATAGTATCATTAATAAAGTAATCAAAACTTAAGGGTGTTTTTGATCTAGAGTAACTGACCACGCTACATTTAGCCACATTCAAGCCTAACCTGTTAACAGTGCACCATACCTCCAATGTATTTAGGCAATTCTGAAGAAAAACACAACCCTCCAAACCATAAACATTTAAATATTGCTTCAAATTATCGGCAAAAGTCAGCCTATGACAAGTAAGTGACTAAATCAAGTCATTTATAAAAAAACCAAACAGAAGCGGACCCAGGTTCGAGCCCTGTGGCACACCCGACGTTACGTTAAAAAGTTTCGATTTAAAGCCCTCATATTCGAGATATTGAGATCTATCAATCAAGTAGGAATGAAATAAATTAAATAATCTTCCTGAAAAACCATACTGAGTTAATTTATGCAGCAAAATATAGTGATCTATCCGATCAAAGGCTTTTTGGAAGTCGGTATAACTAACATCGACTTGAGTGTTAACATCAAGTGATTCACAGATGTGGCTAGACAGACAGAATAAGTTAGTAACACAAGATCGCCGGCTAAAAAATCCATGGTGATCTACAGAGATGAGTTCTTTTGCGTGACTAAGTAGCGACCTATTCAGGATAATTTCGAAAGCTTTTGAGAAGTTACAGAGTAATGAGATTGGCCTGTAGACACGATTTGATCAGAGTCCCCAGCTTTTAAAATAGGTATTATTTCAGCAGTCTTCCAAATTTCAGGAATCTGTTCTGTTGACAGTATCAAGTTGAAAATGTAGGTCAGCAGATCAGCCAGGATACCAATGCAATCTTTCACCAAGAAGCTAGGTACGCCATCGACACCAAATGTTAACTTATTTTTGAGATTTTTACTAGCCAAAATAATGTGAGAAGCATCAACGTTGGAAATGTCAAAATGGGGCACATTATCAGACGTCGAGGAATAGTTAATGAAATTTTATTGTATAAATGCCTCACCAAACAGTGCAAAAGCATTAACTATGTCTTGTGGGTCTTTAATTACCACGTCATCGGATAGCCTCATCATACCAGGAATCCTGGTGCCAGCCTTCTTAGAACCAATAAAATTCCAAAAGCTAGATGTTTCCAAAGGGATATTCCTTTCGGTGTTTGATATATACAATTTATATTCATTGCGTATTTGTAGTTTGATAAGGCGTCTAAGAGAATAAAATTTATTTTGAAAGAATGCAGAATTGTACATTTTAAAGTCCTTTAAAGCATTTTCTTTTGAAATCATTTTTTTACGTTGCTGCTTAAGAGGACTGTGTACGGCAAATATGCCATTCAATATATCATATAGGGCTCTATATGCATCATTAACGTTACAGGATAAATACACAGTAGACCAGTCAGCTTCAAGGATCGTGTCATAAAGGAGATGGAAGTTGGCCTTTCCAAAGTTAAAACAATGAGAGTTTTTATTAAGCTGAAAATTATGGACACGTTGGCCTAAGACAGTAAAATCAATTTCCAGTGCAGGGTGATGCAAATCCTCCAAGACAAAAGGCACGTCACTACGAGAAACAGTACAGGTGAAGTTAAATAAAACAAGATCCAATAGTCTGTTATTATAGTTTAAGATATGATTACACTGAACAAGATTAAAAGTGCAAATTTATTCACAGCAATAGACTTTTGACTAACATGATTAACTGTAGGTGAGCTAATAGAGAAATCAGACATGTTAAAATCGCCCACTATTATTACATTATGGTTTAGCTTTGATATTAAAAGTGTAAACTGATCCAGAAATTGCTCGAAAATTACAGATGTGATAGATGGTGGGATGTACAAAACAATCATGTAAAATATCTGTAACCTAATAGTTAATTTACAGCCAACAACATCAATAGAGGGAGCAAAACTGTTGCAAAAATCAGACAAACTAATTTTTTCAGACACAATGTTTTTAGAAACACCACAGAGAACTCCGCCACCACGTGTGGCATTAACTTTGAGATGCGGGAAGAAAGTGTGAGAGAGTCAGTGTACGATGAAGACAGAAAATGATGAACCAACGACCTAAAATGAACTTTCGAGAATTTTGCCACTGCGCACCCAAATTTCACTGGCCATTTCGATATTTCCGAGCTGTAGTTTCATAACATAATTAAAGACTTGAAAACTGATTTGTCTTACCCAATTTCTAATGGAAAATACTTTATTTGTACCATTGCCACATTTTTTCAAAAATACAAGAAATTATGATAATTTTTTTTTATTTAATTATTAATAAGGTATTAACTACATTAGATGTTCAAAATGTCTGCCGCCTACCCTTACACATAATCAACATCGTCGAATAAAATTTCCTTTTAACCGTTGGAATCCCCGCTGGTTGTTATTGATCACTCTGATCGCTTCTTCTATTTTTTGACGCAATTTCTGTTTAGTGCGACTTTCTGGAGCGTAAACTAATTCTTTAAAATAACCCCACAAAAAGAAGTCTAATAAGTTAAGGTTGGGGGACCGTGGTGGCCAGCGGATAGTCCCACCTCATCCAATCCAACGATTTGGAAACTGTTGGTTGATATAAACTCTCACTACTCGAGCGTAGTGTAGAGGAGCTCCATCATGCTGCAGCCACATGTTTCGCCGTGTTTCTAAGGATACGTCTTCTAGTAAGCCATTTAAATGATTTTGTAAAAAATTGAGGTAGCTTTCGCCATTGAGTCGTCTTGGTAATTCAAAAGGGCCAATTAACTTACCCTTAATTATTCCAGCCCCTATGTTTATTCCAAATTGACGTTGGAAATGGGAAGCGCGCACAATTCTAGGGTTAACATATTCCCAATGATGTAAATTGTGAATATTAAATAATCATATCCTTTGAAACAATGATTCTTAGCTCCACAAAATTCTTTGGAAAAACTGAGGGTCGGTTCTGTTGCGACGTAACATATCCCTGCAAAATCGTACTCTTGTGGCCTAGTCTCCGGGTAACAATGCTTGCACCCGTTGCACATGATATGGATGTAACAGAGATCTCCTCAAAATACGATGCACCGATGAAGATGATAATCCCAAACGCCTTGCTATACGACGAATACTAATAGTCGGATTTTCTGCCACCATATTTATTATCTCATCTTCCCCAATATCAACTCTAGGCCTTCCTTCTCTGGGCAAATGCTGGCCAGGAATTTGACCATTCACGTATATCCTATGAACATTTTGAAATACTCTGTAATCAGGATAATGTGCTCTGTTAGGTGCCCTATACTCTCTAGCAGCAACCCGAGTATTACCGTCACAAAACCCGTAGACATAATGCATTTCTGCATATTCCTGTGGTGCATAAGGCATCTTTAATAGTTGAACTAACAAATAAAAAAAAGTAGGTACTTATCGTAAGATAGGATCGCAAAGGTCGAAATGTAATAGCCCAGTATGGAGGAAAGCGTACCTAAAACTGATTTGAAAAATACCAAATCGTTTATTATTTTTATCTCAACAAAAAAAGACAATGCAAAATATTCAAAATATTTTTAAACTAAACATTAACGTTCACATTAAATTTAAGAATAGGTAAATGGTAAAGACCTGCCTTAATAAGATTGGTAATAAATAAAAACCTTTAAAAGTTTTTGAGATTTTTAAAAGAATTGGCAATGGTACAAGTAAAGTATTTTCCATTAGAAATTGGGTAAAACAAATCTGTTTTTATTATTTATTATTATGTTAAGAATGTACAATAATTTCCCAAGATTTTCTAAGGGCGGGTCAGTTTTTTAAAGGGTAATTTCTTTTTATCACTATCCATTAAAAAAACTTTTTTAACTAAGATTTTTTAAAATCAAAACCTGTTTTTAAAAATTTTTTTTGGACTAGAGGACGTTAGAGTTTTTAGAACTATTTTAAAATTAAAAGGATATCCCTAAGAATTAAACATAATCAAAAATACAACAGTAATTTACCGCGTTTATTTTGCATAACTCTTTTATTGTTCGCAGTATTCAATTTTAATAAAAAATACAAAAAGGTGAATAACTTTTTACCCATTAATATTTTGATAACCACATATATAGATATTTAGATTCTAAATGACCTCCTCCTTCCCCTCCTTAAGTTTGATCGTCGACTTCTGGGATATCCTGTATTTTATATGATATATGGTATTAAGATATATATATGATTTGATATGTATTTCTACTATAACCTCATGTTTATATGTGTTAATCGAGCTCCAAGTAAGCTCCCAGTCATACCAGCCAGCACTAGAGGAATTACACATTCATTCCTAATTAAACAGAGGCTTTCACCCTTAAAAGTGCGGGCACCAAAAGTGTGCAATATGAAACAGATCTGTACAAGCTTACTCATAATGGCCATATTTCTAAAGATTAACTATTTCTCTCATATTTACCACTATTAAATTCCGCACCCTCATGCCATAGTACCACCTTTTTCATACACTTCTTTCAAACACTACTTTCTGACTGCCTTATTCCTTAACCTTTTTCAATCAATTATTAGAGGGCTCTAGCCATATACAGATTATAGTATCTATTCACATAGAATAAATAAAGATTAAGAGAGTTTGGTTTTAAAAGTTAAGCACATGTATATTCAAATTGAAAATAGAAAGAAAAGAATAATATATTAAAATATTAACAAAAAATATTCTTTTTATTTATTTTACAAGAAACTGAAAGCTAAATAAAGAGATGGCAATTTGTTTTTGCGCTATGCAAATTTGACAAGTTGTAAAAACATAAATAAATTTGTCGAATGTGAGTAGCAGTAAGAGGCAAAGTCATTTTCTCAAATAGTTTTAAGGTTTACATTTACAAAAAAACTGTTTACATAATCTTTACATCGATGTGGAAAATTATTCATCACATACTCACTATTGATACATTTTTCTTGCTTATCGTAGCTTATTAGAATATTTAAGTTTTAATTAGCTGAAAACATTTTAGAGAATATTATACTTTTTAGCTACTCAAAGAAATGACAAAATTCACCTAAGCTTGATAGATCAAAAATCTTCTAAAATAAATAAAAAAATATCTAAGACAATTTATGTCTGATGTGCCAGATTTAAAAATACCGAGTGAAAATATCGAAAAAATGTGCTGACCGAGGGAAGAATAATTTGATCTTATGTTATATTAGATAGTGTATTTAAAAAAAAGTATTAATTGTAAAACTTTAGAAATATTCAATATTAATTAATTGAGTTACACTCGTATTATAAGCAAAATATTTATACTAATCCTTTATATATTGAACTATTTTCGTCTACTAAATTAATGTTTCTTTAAAGACTTACCAGAAATAATGTGTAGCACATTTGAGCTGTTAAATTTTACAAAAAAGTGTCTTTTAGTTCTCGGCATATGGCCTGGCATTTCAAGCTATACTATTAAATGTTGTCAGATGTTCTCCCAAGGAACTGTATTTATTCTGGCACTAACTCTGCTCTATAATGCTGCAAGTCACTACAATGACTTTGTGGAATTTTCAAAAAGCTTATTTATTTGTATTTCAACTACTAGTGGCTTCATAAAATCCCAGCTGCTTTGTGGCTTCAATCAAAATAGTTTATTAGAACTTTTTAAGATGGTTGACAAAACAAGTTTTAAAAGAAATTATACAATATATGGCCAACTTATCTACGATTTTAAAGTAGAAGTTAAAAGAGTGGAGCGGTTTTATTTTTTTAGTGCTTTTGGGGCTTGCTCATTTTTGGTGTTAAGTGCAGGTATTAATTTATAATAGCTAACCAAAAAATCTAATATATTTTAAAACATTTCTAGTATTGGATAACAGTAAAGCTCTTCCAATGGACTTTCCCCATTTTAACAACGGCACGTTTCACTTTCCATTTTTTATATTTCAAAGTTACGCAATTTATATATCAGCACTTAACGATCTGGCCATGGATTTATTGTGTGTAAATAGTATTGCTATGGCAGCTATTCACCTAAAAGTTTTAAATAAAAATCTTCTTAATGCTGATATAAATGTTAGAGCTTTAACAGATTTTTCAGAAGAAAATATTGAAGCAAAAATGCTAAGTTATTTAATCGATTGCTGCCTATATTATACTGATATTGAAGAGTAAGTAGAGCATTAATTTTATAGTAATAAATTTTTTTTAAAGCAATGTTTTATTAGATTTGTAAAAGGAGTTAACAAAGTTTTTTCAATTCATATATGCGTGCAGCTAATTACAAGCATCGTTGCTATTTGTAATACAGGCATCATGATATTTGGGGTAGGTTTCTAAATATGTCAATTAAAAATTATATTGGTTTATCGGAAATTAACCCATTATTTGTTAACCTATTCCTTTTTAGATCGATCCTGTTTCTATGGAAGGAGTAATGATAGTTTTTTATGGAGTTACTATGCTGTGCGAACTAGGATTATACTGTTGGTATGGAAATATGATACTTGCTGAAGTAAGATATTTCTAGTTAAAAGGCTATAGATATTAATATCCTGCTGCTCTACGTAGAGCAAAAATCTTATTGTTAATTTATTAATAATAATAATAATAATAATGAGATTATAATAATGAACATAATGATGAAGTGCATTTTTAACTTAGAACAGAGCTTAAAGGGACAATGGCAGAGTATAAAGGCACGAACCCCTTAACAAGACCAGCTCTTCCTAGAGTTAATTCTTTCCGTAAATTGGCCATTCTTCTTAATGCTGCTAATTTAATTAAACCTGATTACACTCTTACAGTTATGACACTTAAACAGTCTCATCTAATAATCTACTTTGGAGCTACCGCTATTATTAAAACGCTGGGCTTAAAAATAATAAATAACCAGGAAAGTGTTATAGGTAACGAAAGATCAACACCGCCATGGGAGAGGAGACTACAAAAAAATATTGAAGATATTAGGCATAAGAAGATATAAGACATTGTCTAGCTGAAGGATTCTATCGGAGGTATCAGATCCAGAAAATTACAAAAAAGAGTAGAGGAAATATTAAATCAGACCGAGCAACATACACACTAGGACCCAGAAAACTGTATTCCGGAACAATACCTAGACACCCTTAAATAAAAGTTATCTATTTTTAGGTTAAGAAAGTAATAAATCTAGTAATAAAAGGAAATAAGATAATTTACTTTTTGAATGCTCAGAGAAGCAATCGAAAGCTTAACGACACTTCTCCAACAAACACTGCAAAAAGTATTTACCCCACTAAAGATAACATTGGGGATTTCTGAGCACTTAATTAACGACCTCTAGTGAATGCAATGCTGATACTGAATACCTGACTGAAGAACGAGCAAACTGTCAAACATATAATCCAATAGCATTTTTAGCATTTTCAGTTGACGAAGTGACTAACGTTACATAGAAAAGTTACATAACTGGAAAGCCCCAGGCCCAGATCACGTCCAAGTTACTGGATTAAAAAATTGTGGTCAACAAATCAACAACTGACCCATCTTCTTAATAACCTGTTTATGAATTCTCATAATTTGCAAATTTTTTTAACAGAAGATACCGTCTTGTCCAAGGACTGCCAAAACACTCAAGATCGGTCTAAATATTGGCCAATTATATGCTTACCCACACTCAATAAACTAATTACATATTGAATTACAGAACGTATTTATAAATATTGTGCCTAAAATAGCATTATAGCGGCTCAACAGGATGTACCATAGGTGCCATGGGGTATAAAAAACAACTAATTATCGACTCCGTAGTTTACAATTAGGCATAGCAATAAGCGAAACCATTTCGCATCATACATTGACTACCGAACAGCTTTTAATGCAGTTCCACATAAATGGCTTATATAGATAACCACATAATTTCCTTTTTAGCATTTGCTATGGCACCTCGGCGAACATCAATAAAACTTCAGGTGTTTAAAGGGAAGTGCATTGAAACTAGTATGATTCATATTCGTAGGAATATATTCCAGGGACATTCCTTAAGTCCACTTTGGTTCTGCCTTATCATGCCCACTCTCTAGCCAACTAAATTCAACTAGGTAAGGATTTGGCCTAAAAAATTATAATAGAGAACTAACAAGAGTAAATCGTCTACTTTATATGGATGACTTAAAACTTTTTTCATCAACACGAAATCAACTAGAGGCTTAAAATAGTGCAAGAATTCTATGATAATATGGAAATGACCATTGAATCGTATAAGTGCCAAACTATAAACATTATTAAGAGTAAACTACATCTAGGTGACTTTCAAATAGAAAATGATCAGATAATTAATGCTATAGACGAAGAAAATTTTTATATGAGTCAGTTTATTAACTAACTCTTCTTGTATTATAGGATGGATTAAAACGGATATTAAAAATTTGCAAAGAAAGGCTACAACACTCCTAACTAAACCCAATAAGCATCATCCGCGCAGTACCGTAGAATAAACTGCGTTACCTCTTTATATGAATGGAAGAAGGATGGCTGACATAGAGCAGCAGCTGACTCAGCAAATTAGTAACTTGCGTTCCATTTTCTTAAGAAAGACTGAAACATCACACATTCATTGTACCGAATGTGAAGCAGACGACTCAACACCACTTAAACTACAGGAGCATGAGCTTATCGTAGGTGACCCAACAGTACAAAGTGACAGATGTAGATATGAATGTGAGACAACGGAGTCTATTCAGCATGTCACCGGTGAATGTTAAACTTTTGCAACAACGAAAATTAAAGAGCTACATGATCTAGTTTTAAAAATAGTGCAGCAAGAACTCGCAAAAAAACTTAACCTCTTATTAGCAGTCAATGTGCCATATTATAACTACTAGCCGAAACTAGTTCTTGAAAATGAGCAACATAAGTTGTATTGGGATTGCACTGTACTTACTACACTAGACGAATGAGTAAATAACAATAGCCTGACTTAATACTAATTCATAGAATTTCTAGAAAGACAACCCTTACTGACGTAGCTATTTCTGATAATAACAATCTAAGAGCGAAACATAGTGAAAAGATTGTTGAAAATTGTATCTAGAACACCAGATACGAAAGCAATGGGAGATGAGAGAAGTGCAGACAGTTCCAATTAATGTATCAACAACAGGAGTAATGCTTAATTAAATACATGAAATAGCTCAACGTTGTCCTTTTGAATAAAGTAAACTAATAATTTATAAGAAGTCCATTGCTTTCCAATTTACCTATATTTAACTAAAACAATGAATTTATAAAAAGGCATAACCATATATAATAAAGTCTTAAGATATTCTTAAAAATTAAAAATATATCTTCTTTATAGTTCACGCTTAAGAACCACTTTCAGTTTTTTCATACAAATTACCTATAAACTACGAAAAATTGATATTTATGATTTTTTCATCTTTCTACAGATATTATGGTATAAAATATATATAATGCCTAAAAGCTTTAAAAAATGCTTTATATTAGTATCTTTTAATACTACGTTTTGTTGTATATATATACAGGGTGTTCATTTGAAAACTTCCTATCACGGATTTATCGAAAACCACTGTTTAAAAAAAAAACGCCGAAATACGTCAAAAGATTTGTCAAGGAGGACAACTTTCTAACCTAAAATTGCTTCACCCCCTTTAACGCATTGCCCCCTAGGGTCATCCCCTTAAAAATTTTGAATAACAAGGGGTATCGAGAAATAGCTTGTTCAAAAGGTCTTTCAAAGTCTTTTATTTTGTCGTTTGATTTTTTTAAATCGGTCGATTCGTTTTCGAGAAAATTAGAAAAATCTTTCTTTATCTTAATTTGTTCAGATAGAAAACAAAAACATGAAAATATCAGTTTTTATTTCAATAAGTATTTAAAATGTTGCCTGTTTTTGGCTAAACAATAATATAGGCGATGCGATGTTCAAATTCCTGATGGACATTTTCGAAAACATGTTGTGGGATATCATGGCAGCTGTTGATGATGCGTTGACGAAGTTCATCTAAACTTTCAGGTTGAGGAGTAAACACAATCGATTTCAAATGACCCCATAGAAAAAAGTCTAACGGCGTTATATCGGGAAATCTAACAGGCCATTCTATAGACCCCCTTTGCCCTATCCATTTATCTAGAAACTCGTCGTTTAGCCATTGCCGAACGGGAAGAACATAGTGAGGAGGAGCGCCGTTTTGCTGGAAATATATTTCAACCTCATTAAGTGGTTTCCGTCATCATCGATTTGGTTTTTAATGGATTTAGTGATAAGCGGATTGATGGTATTCTCCAACATATGCAAATTAATGTCTCCATTTAAATTTCCGTTAATAAATAATGGCCCAATCTCTTTATTTCCTAAAATACCTACCAATACATTAATATATGGTAGGTATTTTAGAACATTGAAAGGCTAGAAGTAGCATGCCGTGGAACTATGGGCAGGTTTGTTTGCTTGCAACATCTCTGATGCAATGATGCCAAGTGCTTATAGAGAAATGGCAAAAATCACTTTATAATATCATCAAAATTTTCAGTTGTTTCCGAAGGCACAAAACAATACTACTGCTCCCCTTTAATAAAATATCAAGCATGTTTTAAAAATAAATTTGATAAGATACTCTATATCGAAGTCAATATAAGTTAAGTAAATGAAAATAAAGTACGAAGAAACGAGAAAACGGTAATGGCATCGCAACGCCGCTCGATCGCATTGTTTATGTCACAGATACAAGCACTCTTTACCAGTGACGTCGTCAACAAATATTTACCTGATAAATTTTTATTAATTAATAATTAAAGAGTTTGAGTATAAGTAATATTACCATTTATGAGCTATTTATGTGTTTTTTTTTAATGGACTTCATTAGAGGAAGGTCCTAATGAAAGGCAGCATTTTTGTCAAAGCATTTTTATGGAAATTAAATATTTTATTAATATAATATTATAGATTTCTTAATAAATCATGTTTTAAGACACAAATTTTTAACATTTTGCAAAATTTTATTGTTATTGTTATATTGGACAAAACTCAGTTTTACATCACTTACTTACATCACATAATATATACTTCTATGCTGCTGACTTTTTCAAAGGGACAGTATTGCTTCAGCGGAAAAAGTTAAAACTACAAGGATGTTCAAATAGTGAAGGAGTTGCAGGTTTTTTGTAGGTTATAAGATTTTTATTATGAGTATTTAGCCTGTATAATGGTTTTGAGACATTTAATAGTGACCTATATAATACCTAATACCAAATATTATATCATATTAATTTATACTAAAAAACAAAGCTAAGAATAAAGACTATGTACAATAGATTAGATTAGAGAGTTTATTAGTAGTAATATACAAACAAGTGCTTTTACAAGTCAAATAAAATATGTAGTATGTTGTGCTTTTCCATAAAATCATGTTATTATTTCATGTAAGTATTTTAATAATGACTTGAGACATCTAATTTAATTTCTTTGGCGCAAATTTGCTTGTAGCAATCTTCGAATTTTAATTTTTTGTTCTTTATTTTTTTTCCATAATCTGGTGACAAGTGATTAAGCTCTTGAAACGGTGGAATCATCAGTGCTCAGGTCCTCAGGATATCATTTTGATTTTACCCTAGAATAATATACATAAAAATATAGTTTTACCAAAATTAAAAAGAAAAAATTAAAAAAATGTATTATGATAATCCAATTGATCAATAAAATGTATGTTATTATAGAGAATCTTTGTAATGTCATACATTTGATTAATTGCATTTAATTAAACAAATATAATACAATAAAATACCATATCACTTTTAAATAAGATATATAGAATAGGATGATACATGGCATAAAACTAGTAGTCTATTTTGAGTGTATTTTTACCTTTTCCTTGGCAGAGTCAGGGAATGTGTAGCAGTTAAACAAAAACGGCTTGGATGAGAAATAGTAATTGTTGACCTAGACTCCACGGTTACTGTAGAACTATAATTCTCAGATGCAGTTATTGTTGATGATGAATGATCAGATCTGTAATTATACAAAATTTGGTGTATCAAGAATATTAATCTATTTTAATTATCCATACGTGTCTATATTAGCTTCACTGTTTGTACTATATACCATTTTGAAAGCTAAAGAAGTTTTTGCACTCTTCAGGAAAGCTACCCCTGTAGCTTTGAAGGGTAAATCACTTGGTAAATTAACTGAATTATTGGCTGCTGTGTTTTTAACCAGTGCATCAGAAATCCTAGTAAAAAAATAGTTTTACACACATATCTAATTTAATAAGTATTAGGTATAAATAAATCTTATATGAGTAACACTAATACTTTTTGTGAAGAAGCTGTATGTTTTACAACATAGCCCAAGCACAAGTTTTAAAAGGTTGTTTTTTTAGCTTACATAATGTAGTAAATAAAAGCATGCAAACCTTTATCAATAATTCTAAGGTAAAATATACTCATACCTATAAATATACTAGAAAAATATATTTAAAAAAATTACCTTTGAGGTAGAGCTGATTTTTTTAATAAAGTCTGGCTACTGATAATATTATCTCCCTTATATCACTTCTAAGGTTGTGATCTGAACAAACAAATATGTTCTTTTTAAATGTGTTGATTTCCATTAATGAAACCCATTGTTGCCTTTGGGCATAATCATTGGGCAATCTATAATAAGTATTTGATATTTAATCAAAAAGCAGAAAAAAATTACAGTAATAAATTAATATGTGGTGCCAATTACTATATATATTATTGTAAGTTACAATAAGGTAAAACAAAAAAAAAATATGGAACAAATTTTAAAGAAAGACAAAATTAACTTTATACATAGATATCAAACTATATATAGATAGGTACATAGGTATTATGCATTTTTTCTGCCAAAACAACAAAAAAAACATAAAATCCTGTAATAAAACCAGGGAAAAAATTCTAGTTTTATATCTTTTATAGCCTATTAATAGATGAATATGTTCAAAAAAATATTTAGATTTAAAAATATAAATATTTTGGTATTTTACGCACACTTTCACATTCAAATTTTTATCAGGTTTATGTCTATAAGATCCCCTATTCTACGTTTATGATGATGGTTACCCCATGATGTGATGTTATGAAAGTATCGGTACTTACTTGTGAAAAGATCGGCTTGAATCACGTTTTTATCATGATGCGGCACAAACGACACAAGTTTTTGCCATCCTAGCAATTTAAAAAAACACTAAAACGTGGCCTTTTTAAACCAAAAATTAAAGAAAATACACGAATCCCGAATATAAACAAAAAGCCGTTTGACAGATGACACAACGCGTATGGTTTAGGCGCTTAAGCTCCGGTGTTGTCGCTTCAAATTTTTTAGAAGCAGTTTTAGGGATAAGAATGTTAATAATTTTGTTTTTTTTTTGCTTAAGGATATTATATTTATTCTTAAAATAGGTTAATTGTAGTATTTATACTTTTTATTTTAAATTTTCCTATAAAATATAACGGAAATAAGTTAAATTAACGTTATAATGTTTGTTAAAATATAGCTAAAAATTTCCTCCGTTGGAAATTTGTGTCGACTTGACAACAGAGAATCGACACATATGTTTGTAAATAAAAAACCCCTCTTGCCCCTGTGCACATGTTGGACTCAAACAAAGTTGTTGTTTACTAATTCTAGCCTTTCAATGTTCTAAGGTAGGTATGGTATGCCCTTCTACAAAAGCATGAGGATTTTCATTGCTTCAATATCTACAGTTATGCTTATTAACAAATTCATTTAGATAAAATGTGCATTCATCACTGAAGCAGATATTCTTTACATGAATAGTATTATCATTAATCGCTTCAGTCATTTTTTCACAAAACTCAACTCGCCTATCGAAATCGTCTTTGGATAACTCTTGCTATATTTTCATTTTGAATGGATGAAATTTATGAAGTTTGGTAACTATGTGAACAGAGCCTAATGAAATACCAGTGGCAGCAACAATTTTGCGTAATAGGGTATTAGGATTTATTCCAAAATGACCCAAAACTTCAACTTGAGCGGCGTCATCCAAAATTCGCCGATGATCACGTTTTTTATTTGCAACAGATCCAGTTTCAGTAAACTTAGTAACAAGGTCCAAAACATATCTATGCGAAGTTATCTTCTCCCGATGTCTGGCGTTAAACGTGATGGCAGTTTGCCGAGCACATTGATTTTGGGCACCATAAATTAGAATAATTTCCACTCTTTCGGCTAGTGTGTAAACCATTTTGGAAGTAAAATCTTCACTTCAACAAATAAATTTTTACTATTCCAAGACTGTCACAAATGTAACTGACGCAAAATAAATTCTATATTTTTCTTAGCAACTATAAATAACTAAGCAGGTATAATAATAAATACAGTTCGCCCAGGATATCTGTGTTAATAAAAAGAATGCGGAAAAAAATTCAGGTTGTTATTTAGTTTTTTCCACCTCTAATCTTCGGAATTGCTGTTTATGTTGGTAGTTTCCGTTTTAAATTATAAACGAATTGTAGATTTGGCAAACCCTAACGGGCAACATTTTGAACACTTATTGAAATAAAAACTGATATTTTCATGTTTTTGTTTTCTCTCTGAACAAATTAAGATAAACAAAGATTTTTTTAATTTTCTCGAAAAAGAATGGACTCGACTTAAAAAAAATCAAATGTCAAAATAAAAGACTTCGAAGGACCTTTTAAACAAGCTATTACTCGATACCCCTTGCCGTTTAAAATTTTTTAAACGGCATATATTTTTAAGGAGATGACCCTGGGGGGCAGAGGGTGAAAGGGGGTGAAGTAATTTTAGGTTAGAAAGTTGTTCCCCTTGACAAACCTTTTGACGTATTTCGGCGTTTTTTTTTAACCAGTGGTTTTCGATAAATCCCTTGTGGAAAGTTTTCAAATGAACATATATATCGGTATATAGTTTTAGATACAATTATTTTTGTGATGCTTATCTTAAACGCTTCTAATTTTTATCGCATAGATTCGGGATAACTTTAGTGATATATTACATACCATGACGAATATAATAGCATGCCGCTTTAAAAAGTTAATAAAGAAATAGAAGTATAAAGTAATCTGCTTTTCTTACATAGTCGGTGGGGAAAATTAAAACGAGCTTCTAGTGGAGGGGCTTTTCAAATGCATAGATGAGTCACAGGCTGATAGTGTTCTTCTGGAAAAAGCTAAAATCGTTTTAACCCTGGATTTCGTCTCTTTATGTACATGGAAAAGACACCACCATGTAAGAAGGTCCATAATAAAATAAAAATCCTTATAATGATTTGCTAGAGCAATTGGGTTTTCTTTCTCAATCGCAGGAACACAAAGTTACCAGATGCTTGAGGTTATCCATATGTGTGACCATTGGTGGATCCCGATATTTTTTACTTCTTATAGACGATTTCACCAGAATGTCTTTCGGTTATTTTTTGAAGGCCAAAAGTGATGTGTTTCAGTTTTTCAAACAATTTAAAGCCATAATGGAAAAACAGCAAGGGTAAAATATTAAGGTCTTTCGCACTAATCAGGAATGCGAGTCTTACAACAATAAATTGAACCCTAGTAGCTGAGAAGGCGAGGCGCCTATGGCTAGACGACTTTGACAAAGAGATTTTGGGCAGATGCCATTAATTCATTTGACAACCTTAGAAACAGATGTGTTGCTAGTGGTTTTTGTGGAAAAATGCCTCACAAACCTGATGTTCAGGTTAAGCGTTTTTGGGAGCATTGTGATGGTGCATGTTTCCGTTAAAGATTTGACAAAAATGCAAACATTTAGTTCGTTTCCCAGAGCACATTAAGGGTTATCATATGTATAACACAGATAGTGATCATGTGAGCTCGGATAGTTTATTCTAGAGCTTACCCTCACCTTAACGTCAGTCTTTAGAGGAGACTACAAATGAAGTGGACTTCAAAGACAGTTAATATGGAACTGGCAATAAACAGCAGTATAGAGACTATATTACATACACGAGCACTGTATATCTAAACCATAATCATTTTCCAGATAAGGCTCCTGTATGAGACTGTTAGGTTCAGACAGTGGTCTTTGGAAGAAAGCAATGCAGCATAAATATTCAAGACGCCATAAAATTGTGCAGTTGGTGCAAAATTGGCAATATATCATGATGTAACCTATCAATCTCAACCATTGTCATATCTGTCACCTCAAGTCTTATATTAGTTTTCATAATAAAGCAATTAAAGTCTTGTTCCTTTATTACCATATTATGGTGTTTCACAATTCTGCAATAACAAAATCTCGTAATAAACATGCCCACACTACACATGGAATCCTAGAGTTTTTTCCATGGAAATTACTTAGAGCTCTACATGCACGTTATGACGAAGCTTGAACGGTAAGCCTTTAAAATTGTAGATACAACGCCTTTCAGACAAACTGAGAAAATGAATAAAAAATTTTTTATTCTTAAGCGTTCTATATTTTAAACTATACTTCTTTTCCGCTTTTATAAATTGGCAAGTAAATTTTGGACATTAATAAAGTAAGTGCGACAAGATCATGAGACATAAATTTTTTGTTATATAGATAGTACTAATTTCATTATTATTTATAAATAGGTATACGAGGTCTTGCTATTAAATAATGAGACTGCGTGCCTAGAGGGCGCCCTAGACGGGTGGGAAAAAAACGAGTAGTGCGTTAAGTATTTAGATATCTTATCTATGCACGTACCAAAACACGTTTTCGTCACTATTATAGTATTCGTGCAGTAGCGGTTTGAAACGAACGTGTTTTTTTCTCGTGCCGAAAACCATGTGTGACGAAAAACAAGAGCAACGCATCAATCTTAAGTTTCTCGTTAAATTGAAAAAAACTCCGACTGAGTGCTATAAATTGTTGCAAGAGGCCTATGGGGAAAATTCTCTCTCTCGTGCGCGTGTTTTTGAGTGGTGTAAGCGCTTTAGTGAGGGCCGAGAGAGCACTGAAGATGACCAGCGCTCAGGTCGCCCTGTCACTATTTCAATTCCGGAAACAGTGACCAAAGTCAACCAAATTGTGCGTGCAGATCGGCGAATGAGCACCCGGATGATTGCCAAGGCTGTAAACGCCAATAAAGAAACGGTTAGAAAAATTTTACACGGGGAATTACACATGACAAAAGTCATGTGTAATTCCGAAACAGTGCGAAAAATCCTAACTCCTGACCAAAAGCTCTTGCGTCAACAGGTCTGCTCAGATTTCCTTAAAACGTTAGAAAAAGATCCCGGACTGATGAAAAACATTATTATTTGCGACGAAACGTGGATTTTTCAATACGATGTTGAAACCAAGCGGCAATCGATGCATTGAAAGACGCCTGAATCGCCCAGAATAAAAAAAGCAAGGATGTCCAAATCAAAATTCAAGGCAATGTTGATCGTTTTTTTCGATATTAACGGTATCGTAATGACTGAATGGGTTTCAGAACGTCAGACTGTCAACCAGACTTACTATTTGTAAGTTTTGGCAACACTGCGATTACGAGCTCGTAAGAAACGGCCCAAGTTGTGGAAAAACAACTCGTGAATTTTGCACCAGGACAACGCACCTGCCTGTGCGGTAAGCGCACTACAGTGCTCGAACACGCGCCGTATTCTCCAGATTTGGCCCCGTGCGACTATTTTTTGTTTCCGAAGATAAAATCTGCTTTGAAAGGAACCCGATTTGAGTCGATGGAAGCGGTAAAGCAAAAAACGGCAGAGCTCCTAAAGACCCTCACCAAAGAAGACTTCCAGCACTGCTTCGATCAATGGAAAAAACGTGTGGAAAGATGTGTGGCGAGGGAAGGGGAGTATATTGAAGGAGAGCGTTCGAATGTATAATAATTTTTACAATAAAACCCTTTTTCGTAACCAGTCTCGTTATTTAATAGCCAGACCTCGTATACTATAAATAAAAACAAAGTTTTAAAAACATTTTTAGAGTTCTGAAATAATGACATCTTGTTATCTATCACACTGGTACAAGAGGGGTAGACCAGTGAGAAAAATTTTATTCATGCTAATGGAAAGGGCCAAAAAACCAATGAAAATCAATGGAGGCAATTATATTGCTTTAAATTATGTGACATTTGTTGCGGTAAGAGATTTTAAATGTTTATAATTAAAAATTGATTTATTTTTAAAATTGCTCTTTTTCTCACAAAAATCATTATTTTCATTAATTTGAACTTTTCAGATTATAAAATATAGTTACTCGTATTTTGCTCTACTAAGAAATACAATGGAGGATTAAACATTACGATGGAAATGGTTTCGCTGATTAAAAGCTTACTATCAGAATTAACATTTTCTATTAGCACAATTTATATCCAAAGGGAGAAAACTAGATTGACAAAAGTTTTCACCTCCGGTGAGAGGTTTTGAGACACCAGCTTTTAAATCGGATATATACTTTATTTCAATGTTAATATAAGAAACATTATTAAGCAATATTTGTTCAGATTCAATCTTATTAATTCAGTCTTTTTAATATATTTAGTGATGAATCAGTCAAAAGTACCAGTAGTATTCATATATAACTATTGATAACATAATTTTTCACATTAAAGAATTAATTTCTATTTTTAAATGTTCTTTGAACTCTGTTTATTGAACATATCTGAAACTAGACTTAGACTCAAAAAAAAAATTCCCACACTATAACAGGTTAAAAAAATACATATTATTAAGTGTCCATATTTAATATTTAGCAAGTATTAATTAATTATTATAGACTCGAGAATGAATGTTTACACGAGAAACAAATTTATTTTAAAAACACAGTGAAAAGGAGGTGTTTCATAAAACTTTAAATACAAAGTTTCCCAAATGAAAATATTTACGTTTATTCATCCTCAACCAGTTTAACTCCTTAAAAGTATGAGTAATCTGGTCTTATTTATGTAAATAAACATTTTAAATATGGCGATTATTGTAAAGCATTTTTAAAGTTAAAAAAGTCTTTTGGCTTACCAACTTAACATATTCGCAAAATCTGACCTGTGTTTAAAATCAAAAGTAAACTCTTGGCACAATCCACTTTGGGAGGAGTAACATTATCCAATATAATATTTAAATTAACCTTGAGAAAATCTCTTTTAGGACCAAAAATCATGATATTTGATTTGAACAGGGTTAAGTTTAAGATTGTGCTCTAAGTTTAATTATTGTTAAAGTAAATTCATATCTTCGTTTATTAATAAAGATACATTGAGATAATCACGATGGTCAAAGTGAAGATAAATTTGAGTGTCATCTGCAAAAGCCTGTAGTTTACAGTACTTTAAAGTCGTAAGTAAATCAAAAGTGTAAATAGTAAAAAGTAGCGGGTTAAGCAACGCCTGTACTCAGATCAGTTCGACATCCACAATGACTTTCTGGGATAATCTTATTAACATTACAATACTCATTTAGATAGTTATATAATCCCTTTTCGAAAACCTTTGACATTACCGTTAAAATACTTAAGTCATTAAAGGTAGATGAGTTTTTTTACTTTGGGTTAAGGTTTGTCTATTGATACCTTACACTGGTCGGGAAAATAATTACGCTCTATGCAACAATTAATTATGTAAGTAATATAAATATCAATAAAAGGACCGCAAAGCTTTAACATTCGGTTATAAATTTGATCGACTCCTGCAGCATTTATATTAGTACCGTGTATTATTTTATTAATTTCAGAGATACTAGCCAGTTTAAAATTAAATTGAATATCACCAGTAAACTTATTTTAACTATAAAAATTAATTTTTAAAGAACAATCAGAAATGCTTTTTATATATTCACTAAAAAATAAACTTATATTATTAGGGAAGAAAATAAAAACTCTAAGTCTCAGTATCAAAATATCTTTTTATGTATTAATCAGGTTACATATTTCGCTAATAAAGCATCATCAGACCTACAATAAACAGAAAAACACACGTAACTTACAATAAAACCTTACACTAAAATAAAATAAAATATTAAAATTAGTTAAAATTACCTTATAGCTAGATGACCTGCCAAGTACTGACAAATAAAATTTAAATCTGAGAATACCCACATATTTTATAATAAAAAACAATAACATGGCACAAAAATTCAACAAAAAATATAAAAATGAAAAACGTGACAGGTGTAGTTAAGTATTTAAACCCACGCTCTAAATTTGATCTCGGTGAAACACTAGACCAGGAGTTTCTATCATTGGATTCTAAATTGAGAGAGGATGTAGAAGATTTTGGTGCCAATACATACCGTAGGCTAAGTAAGAAATTGTACAACTTAAGAATTTCACAAAGACCAAAGAGTCCTGACTATATAGAGCAGAAGCGGGAGCTGGGTAAGAGCAATAGTGACTTGTTTCATAAACGATTTCTTAATTTATCTAAGGTTTTTTTTACCCCCGAGGAGGAAAATATTCTAAATTTCAATTTAAAATCTAATTTTTCGCAACAAATAAATCGAAATACTAGAGAGGTCCTGGCAGTGGAGGCTGAGAACATTATTCAGTCTGTTAATATGCCTAACAAAAACATTTTACGATTAAAAATAATTAATAACTCTGAGAGACATAACTCAGTTCCTAATAATTACAACAAATAACACCTTAATTCTGTTAAAAACAAAATTGAAACGCATGATCTTCTAATTTCCAGAGCAGACAAGGGCTCTTGTTTGACAGTCATGAATAGAGTCGACTATGTGGCTAAAGTGACGGAATTTCTATCGACTAACGACTTCGTGGCTATTACTAGGGATCCAACGATTCGTTTTTTCTCAAAACTTAAGAATTCTCTAGATCGATGTCTTATAACTCTAGAACACTTTAACACCACTAAATCTAACCTATACCTTATGAACCCACGTACTCCTGTGTTCTATGCTTACCTAAGATTCATAAGGAGGGGCACCCGATAAGACCAGTAGTTTCCTTCGTAAACTCTCCTTGATACAAATTATCCTCTTGGCTTAACAATACTTTAAGGGAAGTAACTGGTTTCTGGAATAAATTCTCGATTAAAAAGGCAATTAAATTTGCCAATTAAGCAAATAGATGTTCCAAACAATGCCATTTTGCTTTCCTAAGATCTACCGAACTTGTTCTCTACCATACCCTCGTCAGATTGTTTAACATTGGTTGAGATCCTGCTAAACAACAATACTACTTTGCCAAAACTGGTGGTAGATAATCTTATCCACCTTTTATCATTAGTTTTGGAACAAAATTTCTTCATATTTAATGATCAATTCTTTAGGCAAAAATCTGGTCTCTTGTCTTTCACCATTTTTGAGCGAGGTCATCATGAGTCACTTGAAGGAGAAAATCATGAAAAGTCGTTTTGTGGACTTTTTGAGACCTTATAAAAGGTACGTGGACGATGTGTGCTTGTTGTGGGTTGGTGAGAAGAATAATTTATTGGATTTCTTGTCATTTATTAACTCCCTTCATAATCAGATCTCTTTTACGCTGGAAAGAGAGACAAACGGAACCCTTTAGTTTATTACCCTTTTTAGATCTTCTTTTATACCGAAATAATAACAGTATTTCTTTTGAAGTATATCGCAAACCTTCCGCAACATATAATATAATCCAATTTAACTCCAATATGCAGCCTTTAATTTAATGTTCTACCGTTTATTTAAATTACCTTTGTCCAAAGATGCTTTTCAAAAAGAACATAATATTATAAAAATAATCGCTGTAAACAATAATTTCTCACTCTACAGCTTAAACAAATTATCTATCCTATCACATCGTCCACCCACCGAACAACATCACCCACAATAATAATTTTAGATGCTTAAGTTATTTCGGCGGCATTTCTCAACAACTTGCAAATTTTTTAAAGCCTTTCAGCCTTTCCATAGCTTTCAAAGCGACTGACTCGCTAAGAAAGAACCTAGTAAAGACGTTGGATAAAAGTGACCCTCTATCCAAATCGGGTGTATATTGTCTTAATTGTAGGGATTGCCCTGCTGTTTATGTGGGACAATCAGGAAGGAGAGTATCCACAAGGGTACAGGAACACCTAAGCCTCGTTAATAAGTTCAGGGACACCGACACTACAGAAACTAAGTCAGCATTTGCTAACCATTTATCATCAACGGGTCATACTTTTTCCGTCCCTGAAAATGTTTCCATTGTTCACGAGTGTCGTAAGGATAGAAAGTTGGATCTCTTGGAGAAACTGGAAATCACCAAAGCCAAAAAGAGTCCAATTTTGACGTGCGTCAATGATGTTTTCACCTTTGAGCTAGGACTTATCTTTAATAATCTTATTTAACCTCTTGTTTCTGCTTACGATATGCATATATGCCTTTGACTCTAACATTTATACGCAGGGCTGGCCGAGTGGTTAACGGTCTGGTGTTTCACCGAGATCAACTTTAGAGCGTGGGTTCAAATACTACACCTGTCACGTTTTTCCTTTTTATATTTTTTATATTTTTTGTTGAATTTTTGTGCCAATGTTATTGTTTTTTATTATAAAATATGTGGATATTCTCAGATTTAAATTTTATTTGTCAGTACTTGGCAGGTCATCTAGCTATAAGGTAATTTTAACTAATTTTAATATTTGATTTTGTTTTAGTGTAAGGTTTTATTGTAGTTACGTGTGTTTTTCTGTTTATTGTATTGTAAGTCTGATGATGCTTTATTAGCGAAACATGTAACCTGATTAATACATAAAAAGACATTTTGAGACTGAAACTTAGAGTTTTTATTTTTTTCTCTAGTTAAGTAGGTCTCTTCGAGATAATGAACGAGTTCTTTCAATTATATTATTAGGATCTAGTAAACAATTGGGAATATTTAATTTATCTCTTGAATGCACATTGAGTTCTTTTAAGGTTTTCCAATTTTTTTTATATTTTTTTCACTATATGCTTTATTTAGGTACTTTTTTCTTGCGTCTTATTAACGATAGTATAAAATTCCTCAGCCTTTTATTGAAAATTTTTGAAAAAGTTTAAAATTGAAACCTTATTATCTATATTTTGCTCATCCAATATATTTTTTTACCAAGTTATTGATTGTAGATCACTGTAAAATGTACGGTCGTTAAAATTATGAAAATTTATTGGTTTCAAATTCAGGTTTTACAGCAACCTTTTCTATCTTCAAGTAAGAATAAACCAAGCAATGATCTGACACACCATATACAACTCCCGAGTCATAACTAAAGAATCATCTATCACGAAAACAGGATCCAAAAGTGTATATATATATTTATATAAAACAATAAGAATAATTTTTAATTTTTAGTATAAGACCAATAAATTCTAAAGAGTGTGTTATAGTAAATTCAAATGAAAGAATTTCCAGAGAATAACCAGTCTTAAAATAAACAGTGACACCTCCACCTCTACTCTCCCTATCCTAATGAATAAATTAGTAACCATAGATTCTAAATATATTCACATCATCTTTATTCGACAGATACGTTTCAATGAGAAATACCATACCGAAATCGTATTCCAAAACCAAACTTCTAAGCTCCGAAAAACCTGTGAACATGAACCTTATTATTAGGGCAATTCTGGGTAGGCAACCCAACTCACCTAGTGGAAGTGTTTTGGATACCAAGTGCAATTGCTCATAGCGTGACTATACTGTTGACATCGCGCATATGCCGTTAATATTGATTTTAAATGTTTCTAAGCTCTCAACACGAAATCTGATATTGAGAAGCGTACCAACTTTATATACGTCTTCCTGATCTCTTGGGATCAGGAATCTAATAAGGTCTGTTGTCCTCCCTCATTGATCCATCCCATTTTCTCGTGTCTGAAGCCCATCGATTCTGATTTTTCCTTTTTTTCTTCGATCTTGAAATTTCTAATAAAACCTCTTAAAATAATAATTAGTTTTTTATCCTTTTTCAGAAAAAGTTCTTAATTTTATTTTTGTGTTTAAAAAAAAATTAAAAATTTCAAAGAACTAAATCGAGAGCTCACAGTTATGAAAAGTGGACTCGGTGGAGAAAGAAATTCTTTATGAACACTGGTTACGCGGCGCCGCCCCCAGTAGTGTGGGACTCAGTGTCGAGTCTGTTTCGTCCTGTACCCACTAAAACTCCACCGCTGGGTGGTGCCTTGTGGCTCCCTACACTGCGGTCTGCTAAGAAGCAGTCCTATTGTGTCCCATATGTTTAGTCTCACAGGTTCAATTCGTTGGCATTAGTTGGCAAGTTGGATAGCCCTTCTTGCAGCCTTATTGTTGCCCATATTCTCTGCTAGGATTATCTCTGGCCTATTTTGCGCTTCAACGAGGTTTCTGAGATCCTCCCAGCAGCTTTGCACAGTCCTTGACTTAATCTGGAACTGTTGTAGTGCAAGTGTTGCAGCCTGGTCTCCTGTGAAAATTGCGAAGGTTTTGCTTCTTGGCCGCCCTTCTCTCATCAGTTGGACACAGGTTTGTACTCCTATTATGCTTGCCTGTAAATTTGTTGTTTCCAGGCCCAGGTTTAGCATGAGTTGTCTGCCCTGTTGTTCGTCCTCCACCATGCCCACAGCTACCCCGATCTTGGATCGTTTGGTTGCCGTGTGCCATACTGAGTAACCTCTTTGCATGAGCCTGTCCGCTTTTGTGTCCAGTGGTCCTCTTTTCTCTTTGATGACAAAAGGTTTGTCTAGGTATGTGACCTTGGTTCTGTCTGTTCTTAGGGCCAGGCGCCCAAGGTCCTGTATCTTGTCAAATAAGGCAGTGTGCCCATCTTTCGATAGGATTGTTGCGCCATTTGACAGCAGTCTTTTTGCCCCCGATATAACTTCATATAAGTGTAGCGGGCTTAGTCCTATCAGGTTCTCTAGGGCAGCAGTCGGCATTATTGACATCGCTTCTGTTAGGCCCAGACATGCTATTCGTTGTGTTTTGTTGAGTATCTGTATTACAGTCCTCTTTTCTGCTGCATGCCACCATATAGGTGCTGCGTATGTAATGATGGGTCTAACCATTGTCGTGTACATCCAATGTACCATTTTTGGTGACAGTACCCATGATCTCCTGAACATTCTCTTACAGTACATAAGAGTTTTCGTGGCTTTATTTGTAGCCTGGATTACATGCTTCTTGAAGCTGAGTTTTTTATCCAGGGTTATACCTAGATATTTGACCTTGTCTTCAAGTCGCAGATTTTCTCCATAAAATTTTATGTTTCTAATGGGCTCTAGTTTCCTTCTTTTGGTAAAGGAAACCAAAGTAGTTTTTGTGTTGTTCCCCTTAGTTGTTTTTCCTCACACCAGTGCTCGACAGTAGTCAGGGCTCTTTGCATTTTTTCGAATACATGAGCCTGACTACCCCCTCGTGTAAGGATGACTATATTGTCAGCATATCCTATAGCGAGGATAAGCTGCCTCTCCAGTCGTGCCAGCAAGCTGTCCGATACAAGGTTCCACAGCAGCGGTGACAGTACGCCCCCTTGCGGTGTTCCCCTGCACACTTTGGTCTTAACCGTTGTGCTGTTGAGATTTGCTGCTACTTTCCTATGATTTAGCATTTGGGTTATCCAGCCGCCAATCATGGGATGTATTCCTCGTACTGCTATCGCACGGTTGATTGAGTCATATGATGTTCAATGTCTAAGAAAGCTCCTAGGACGATCTCTTTGTTGTTCAGAGATTGTTCGACCCTCTGGGTTATCTCGTGAATCGCTGATTCGCAAGATTTACCTGTTTGGTAGGCATACTGGTGTCGATGTAGAGGGTTGACCCGTAATACATTGTCCCTGATATGCCTTTCTATGAGCTTTTCCTCTGTTTTTAGGAGGGATGATGTAAGGTAGATTGGTCGGAAGGATTTAGGTTTCGCATAGGAGTCGCGTCCCGTCTTTGGTAAAAATACTCCCTTTGCTTCCCTCCAACTCTCTGGTATATGCGCCGTGGCTAGACTTGCCCGCATTATTTTACATAGTGCAGGCATTCTTTTGCGTTAGTTTTCTATGTTTCTCCGGATAAGTTTAGCTTCGTTAACGTGTAAAAACCTGAGTTGAAGGTTGGTTAAAATGATATGGCTAGTGTCATTATTTGGTTGTGATTCAATTTGCGGTAGCTTGATGTTTTGAAAGTGTTTCCCTGGATTGTTGTAGGTTTTCAAAATGAAGTTCTCGATGTGAAGTTCACATAAAGGATCTAATTATGAGACAGTTTTACCACTAACCAAAACTCTTTATTTTTAATCTCAATACGTGTTTCGCTAACGATGTTAGCATCTTCGGGAGAAGATTAAAACTCGTTAGCGAAACACGTGTCGAGATTAAAAATAAAGAGTTTTGGTTATAGTAAAACTGTCTCGTCGATGAGAGTCGGTGGTGCCCACCCCCATCGCAACGCCACCCCCGCTACATCCAAGATTATGCATAAGCTAAATGCTACAATACTCCCAAAATAAAAATGAAACAAAACAATCAAATTAAATAACAGAAAAAAAAATACCAGTAATAAACTAAAAATTGTAATATCATCACCAATTAAATCCGCTCATTTCACAAAGGTCTATATCCAATTATAGAGGCTATAAAAATTAGGCAATTTTAATAGCAGATTTACTAAAAGTGCTTTTACATACATTTGAATAAATAAATAAATGAATTTTATCATATCTTGTTTTTAATACTGCAAAAATAAAGTCATTACAATTTATTTATCTTCAATAATAATAAAAATAATATACGGAATAATATAATAAAAAGTAATATTATATTTATTATATATATATAGGGTTTAAATATATGTTGTGTAAAAATTCCAAAAATCATTAGTCAGTCAGAAAAAACTTAAAACTCAATAGATATCAACAGCACCACATCTAAACCAAAATAAAATATTATGTTTGTCTTTTCCAAAAGACAAAAATCTACTTACAACACTGAAAAGTCCCATTCTAAAACCTGAATAATTTTATTTTGATTTTTTATTGCAGACAGTTCATTTACATCCTTAGAACATTGAAAGGTCTTTCAATGTTCTAAGTTTACATCACTAATTCTATGCACGGTATCGTTAAATTTCCCATATATGTTGCCGTTAAGAACTCACACATCTTTTTTTGTAAATTCACTTACAGCAATTAATGTTTAATAATGGCAACCGGGACTTCGTAAAACCTCCCTTATTTGAATATCACTGTTCTTAAGAAGTTTTCGGAGTTTAAAAACATCTACACGCATCGGGTCATTTGAAAATTATACCAATATAGACGGCGGCTTACCGGTGATATTTTTCGATGCAATTCGGTGACATTTTTTTATGTCGGAATGTTGAATGTTAAATTCTAACTGTTTGTTGGCCAGGTCGAGGATTGTGTTGTGTAGATCTTCACCTTGATGCACTTTGACACTAAATATTTGTAGGTTAAGATTGCGTAACGCTTACTCTTGTAAATCCATTTCTCTTTTTAAAGCAATCCTTTCCTCGAATTTTGTTTCGATGATTTGGACTACTTTGTCAGCCACTACCTAAAGAAATTTTTCGTTAAAAACACTTATGATTATAGACTTTAATTCTCTGAGATCAGTTGTTGATAGACCCATCTTTTGGTTGAACGTGGTCAACGGTTTAAATCAAATTTTAACCACTATTCTTTTCTCAACAACGTTTCGAATTATTTCTCGATTCATCTTCAGGGCTCTAACCCTTTCAAGGCATATTTTAAAATTTTGAAGCTATTTAATTTAAAGCTGAAAAAAATGAAGTGATAAGATCTTAAAAACATTAAAAATAACCCAGATAATTTTTCCATTTGGAGAAAAAGGAATTAGTAGGTGGTATCACCATGATACCACCAAGCAGTAAAATTATACAATGCAGGTATGTCTGAAACATATATTTAATTATGATAATGTTATAAAAAGGAGTTTAAACTAAAAACATACAACTTATTTGCTATGATATTTTTCAAAGCAATTTTTTTCGTCAGTGAGACACAAACCGACATTACAAGTACTGCACGACCATCGTGTACGATGTTGTTCCACTTTTGTGCTGCAAAATGCACATCTTCTCGAAGACGAATGTTTTGGCATATGAGCAGCTTGGTCTGTGCGCTTTTCCAGAGGAATATCTACTTTGAATTTGTTAGAGGGCATCTCAGTATTTGGTCTACCTCTTCGGGGATTTTCAGAAGCTGCACCAACCAACCCACTTACTACACACAAACAAAAATTTTTTAAATCTAAGGATTTTTCCTTACACCGAAAGTATAGGTAGAATATATGCATTGACTATGGTGACATCAACAAAATGCCACATAATTCTGTGCCACCATTTTCGACTTTTTCTAGCCAGTTCATAGGTTGATTTTAGCATATCAGCTTTATCAACATATCCCATATTTACATTGTAGTCCTTTATAATGACAGGGCATGTAATCGTTTCTCTCTTTCCATTCTATTTCTTTCTCTCAACGGTCTCTATTATTCCCGGCATGTGAAAATTACTTGCCATTGCAACTACTCTTTTATCCTTCCATTTCCAAAATGTGATCATATCATCTGTTACTCGCAAGTCACTCTCGCCTCGTTTCAATGCTTTGTCTTCTTTCACATCAGTTGGTAATCCTACACGATTTTGCCTAATTTTTCCACAGGCATATACTTTATCTAATTTTGTTGTTTTTTTGATGCCGCAAAAGCATTAAAGAGGTAAAATAGTTATCAAAATAGACAAAATGATGACCATTCACTAGTGATCTTGTAAGGTCAGTTACCACCCTGGCACCCAAATGTTTTTCTGCATTTTCTCCAATTTTTCCCGTATAAATTTGAAAATGATCTACATATCCACTCTTTGATCCACGCTTGATCGGTTTATTCGGCATATACTGACGCAGGGAAGATCGTCCTTTGAATCTAATCATTGATTTGTCAAAGGAAACGTTTTTCGTTGGTTTATAATATTTCGCATAATTTTCTAATAGAATCTGTAGAATAGGCTGGACTATATATAACTTATCTTATTGGGGCTCTCCGCGTTTGGGCTGCATTAGGTTATCATTCAAATGAACGTTTCCTAACAACCAATCAAATCTTGTTCTGGGTATAAGACTGGAAATATAGTTATCCCGAAGCTCAATCCGCGTCGACCAGAAGTCCCGATAAGAGGGTAGACGCTTTATTCCCATGAGTGTATTTATCGCAAAAAATATCTTTATTTCCATAGTATTCGTGGGTGTGAAAAGTTTTCCGGAACGGGCGCTTACTTGTGTTGCGTACAGGTTGGTTTGGAAGACGATGTGGTCAAACAAACTGCCTTGAAACAGACACAAAAATACCTCAACAGGGAGCTTAATGTCATTTGATATATTGCAAGGTCCAGAATCCTTGGTAAATTCTTGGGGTGCCATGTAGTTTGTTGCAACTTTTTTCCAAACAAATTTATCTAAACTGAGTTTTTTCTGCAAATCTGAAAGGGGTATGAGGTCATCGTCGCTATAAAAACCATCACTATCAGAGGCCCTCTCAGGGTGAATACCAACTTTATCATTTTTATTAGTGGCGTGGTGCACATCCACATCAATGATATCTTCATCTGACCCATTTTGATCATCCTCCGATTTATTTCCTGAAGGTATGTCCTCAAATATATTCATGTACTCTTCATATCTCATATTTTCAAATTCTTTGTAAGACCATTTTTTCTCTGAAACAAAATCCCCAATCAGTTAGTCACTATCCACGTAAGCACCTAACTTATAATTGAATCAAAAACAAAAGTATATGCCCACCAATAAATAAACAAACCAACAACATACTTGCCCACCAACCAATATTCTAAATAGTTTTTTCATCGACTTCCATCCCGCCGCAAACTTCATAGTTACCGAACTGACGGCAGAGCAACTAACCAAGTTATTCAAAAACAAAAAATACACCCACAAATTACACAAACACCCCACCAAACGTATAAAGAAAAAATCCAAAAACATCGAAAATATTAGGCATTGATTGCTTTGTGGTATCAATTGACACTTGACACTGCTTTGAATTAATTTTATTCAAAGCAACCAATAAAAATATATAAAATCACTTGTGTCTATGATATAACATAAAACAATACCTAATACAATAAAATATGGTACTTACCCACCATTCTGTCCTTATTTTTTCAAATAAATACTCAATTTAAGACCCCGAACGGTATGGACCTTCAAACTGCAAACACAAATCTATAAATGTCAAATAACAAGCTGTTGGCAACGGCGTCCCATTTAAATTATTTTTTTCCTACTAGATGGCAATAATATAGTGCTACTTCTTATAGGGTGGTATTGGCAGATAACCGCTCCGCAGCGCCGTGATAAATTAATCAAAAGGTGGTTTCATGGTGACACCACAAAGCTTGAAAGGGCTAAAATAGATAGGAAAAAAATGGTGTTGAACATTTTTTTGTTGTTTTTTTCCTCTACTCCCTCTATCAAATCTCTGGTCACAAATTCACAAGAAGAACTTATATTTTTTGATATACCTCGTATACGACTGAAAAAAAATAATATCTGATGGTTGCATTTTAGATTTTATTAAAGCAAAACCTTTAATAAAGAATTTTATTTTTGTAAGTCTAGTAATAATAAAAAAGTTTTAAATGTGGTGCGAAGAAATGGAATCATCGTTTGCATTTCTGCTTAAATGGGACGCAGATAACAAATATCTCATTGCATGTGTCAAACAGAGCACTACATGCATTGTTAACATTAGAGGATAAATACACAGAGGACCAGCCTACTTCAAGAATTATATGGAAGAGAAGACGAAAACTAGTAAGTCTTTATTAAAATTAAAAATTATCAACGGACTGGCTGGAAATGGTCAGATTAATTTTAAGTGAAGGATAATGCAAGTCTTTCATGACGTCAGGCAACCCGCTACGAGAAAGAGGCAACTAATATTCGATAGAACCAGTTTAAGTCATTTGTTATTATAATTAAGTATTTGATTATATTTACAAAGATTAAATGAGAAAGCAAAGTTATTTGCTAAGCAAATAACTTTGCTTAACTTGTGAATAACTTGCAAAGTTATTCACACCTATGCTGTAGGTGAATTCAAATAAAAATTAGATACACTAAAATTACGTAGAATGATTAAATTAATTAATTAGACAAATTAATCTAAATTGTCAAACTTGATTACATTTAATAATATTATTTCTTTTTTCCCTTTCCCTACGCTTATTCTAAATTTAATTTTAGAAAAAACTGAAAATGCAATTCATCCTAACCTTTTTCATTATTGAACACGCAGCTTTATCCCGAAATTAGAAACTAAAAGAAATAAAATTTTGAGTTTCAATGAACTAAAATGTAAATATCCTTAAGCCTAGTTGCAATAGCCACACGAAAGTTTAAACTTAAAAAAATTACAGTATTATAAAGAAACCTAATCTATAATTCTATAGCATTCTTAGAAGCCTATAAGACTTTTTTCTGGACGACGCTCAAATATTATCGCTTACTTTGGAATCATCTTATTTACAATAATATGATTATTTTAATTCGATCAAACTCACTGTAAATCATCCTCGATAAAAGCATTTTACATCAATTCGACGGAATGTCTTTATTCTTTTTACATTTTTAAATATTAACTTCACTTCATCTTAAAACGCGGTGGCGTATAGTTAGTAACGTTTTATTCCAATTAACAAAAAAAAATACAGTGCACTTTTCCCTCCTGACATACGCATCGAAGCTTATCAAAACGATTTACTCAAGCAAAACAAGAAACTAAAAATTATGTGATCAAACAAATTTTCATATTCTCCTGCAAGTTTTGTAAAAAAAGAAAATACAACAAAATAGAATGTCTGCTTTTCATATGTTGCAAGGCATGCCGATTAAGTCAATGTTATTGTAAACACATCAAAACTCTATTTTCACGTCACCTAAAACAAAGGCCAGACCATTGTTTCACTAAAAATGAACTAAGTTCCTTTCGTAATCCTACAGGATAAAGCTTGACAAATGGCGTCAGCGTTTGAAGTGTTGTGTAGCCCGGCCAACATGGGCCAATCAGGGCTTTTGACCCATTAAACTGGCACAATAGAGATTAAGTTGTTTAAAAGCCATTCACTTGGAAATAATCCACGGCCGGTCACTGCGATTTTGGCAATCGAAAAATTATTTTCCATTTGTTTGCTTCCTTGCATTTTGCCTATTTTTTGTGTGCGGTTTTTTTGAATAATATTTGTTTCTAAATTAAAACATCCGCATTTGAGGTGTTTATTAGCTGCTTTAAGTCTATAAATCATTATTTTGAGCTTACTGATAAAATAACTTTTAGGATTCTATGTATTCTAAAAATGGAAATTTAAAAAAAATTAAAAGAAACCAGCTTAATTACTCTTGATCGTTGAAAGTTATTAATATATAACCTGTATCAAAAGGTTCAAAGTTCTACTTAAAAAAAAATGAGAGAAAGTATTGAATATCAATCCAAAATTAATTAATATTGAAGATGTTTTATTTTATTAATTATTTTTAGGGATATTTAAATTGGGAAATCATAGGATGGTTCTATAATAATTAACCATTTTATTTAAAATATTCTACACTAAATCAAAATTCTGACGACGACAGAAAGTATTTATTCGAGATTAAGTATACTACACGTAAATTTTTGACTCGGTGATGTAACAAGGATTTTAAATAAATCCAAGCTATAAATCAGATTTAAATTTAAATTTTTATTAGTAGGTAATATTTGCTTCTTTTCGCAAAGCTTTACGTTGAAATTTTGCAGTTATTCCTAGTTTTAAAGGTGTGTCTACATACAAGGTGTCAAAAAAGGGTATCAGCAATGTGATGTTTGCATAAACCAAATACACCATGTTTTTATGATCATTTATTTATGGCAAATTAATGTACAGTCAATGGAAATTTATGAATTAAAAACAATGTTGTCTAAATGGTGTCCGTGGCGCTGTATGCACTCTTCAAACCGAAAACGAAGATTATTGATAACCCATCCACACATTTCCCTTGATATTAATATTATTTGCTCCTGGATATTTTGCTTTAATTGATTTGTATCAGCTGGATTATTCTCGTAGACCTTACTTTTGAGGTAACCCCATAAGAAATAATCAAGTGGCGACGGGTCCAGGCTCCTAGGAGGCTAGTTAATATTGCCTCTTCTTGGAATGACTTTATTGGGGAATAATTGTTGAGCTTCAATTGCCCGATTTGACGTATGGCATGTTGCACCATTCTGCTGAAACCAGGTTTCTAAGTTAAAACCTTGAAACTGTCGGAGAGATAGTGCAAGAAAATCTTGTAACATTGTACAATACCGCACGGTATTAACGGTGAGTGCCCGTCCATTTTGATCTTCAAAAAAATAGGGCCCAATTATGCCATCAGCAGACCTAGCAGCCCATACGACCACCATCATTTGATTGACAAATTCTTACCGTGTATTGTAATCCCTCGGTATTAATTCTTGCACTAACTGTATCTTATACATTCATATGCATGCAGATGCAAGTCTTTCGTGAAAATGTTATGTAAAGATGATCTTTTTAGAGTAGTCGTCTGACTTCGCTTCCGTACAGATAAGGTTGGATTCTCTCTGACTGATTGACGTACTCGTTCGATGTTTTCTGCACTTCTTACGATTCGTGGGCGGCCTGGATTATGAATTTTCAATGTGGATCCAGTAGCTTTAAACATTCTGATCCATTTTCTAATAACATCAGGGCTAGGTGATAATTGAATATCATATAATTGGTAATGAGCGCGATATAAACGGCGTGCTGTCACGATTGAATTATTGTTTTGGTAAAATGCACGTATACAAAAAGCGCGTTGCTCTCCGGTAAACGACTCCATTGCAACTGAAATTCCTTGAACCCGTTTACATTTTGACTCCCACCGTAAGTGGCGGCGTAGCCACGTCTGAGATTAAATGCACAAATAAAGTGCTGATACCCTATTTGGACACCTTATATTTAGAATCAAATATTTTGAAATTCAGGTTAATATAACTCCATTATTAACACCACAATTAGAGTCATTTTGATCAGAAAAGTCATATTTTTCTGTACTAAATTGTTTACTACCGGCAAGTGACAATAAAAGTAAACACTTACCGGTTACTTGTTGAAATTGACACTACCCTTTACTTATATTTCACATTATTAGTGTAGCCCAAATTTTATTAAAAAACTGAGCTTTAATTTCGGGGTTAATGTTCACATGTGATGATATTTATTGTTACTTTGGTACCAAATTTCCATTGTAGCAGAGGATAGCAGGTGTCGCAGCTGATCGATTCACGCAGACTCAAATAGAGCTCCAAAAGCGACAAAATGAAAAAACAGCTTAAAAAAGGTCTATTAAATAATTTTATTATAAGAAAAATCGCACTTAAGTCTATTGAGTAATTAATATCAAAAGCAGGTAAGCATTTACACAATATTAATGTTACTGCTTGATTGGTTACAGTTGCTTTTTTATACACTTCTATGTCTGCGTTAAGTAATAATTATTGGATATTACTTCTCTACCCTTAGAACATTCAACGTCCTCGTTGATTACTTTCTCTAAAACCTTTGTTGGAATTGCCTGGCAAAAGTTAATCACTAAACCTAAGATACATACAACTATAATACACGTACAGTGTGGGCGGTATTCCCTAAGGGTATTAAAAGTTTGGGGTTTCCAGGTTTCCATAAACACATCACAGGTCTTCTTGGATTAGTCTGGGAACTTTTATTTAATTCAGTTCAATTCAAATCTTTATTAATCTAGATAGCTTACACAGTATTTTAGTAGTAAAATTTTCTAAAATAAAACATACATTAATTTTAAATACAATACAATTAAAAAAGCACACACTTACACGACACAATGGCAATTGAGGAGCTAAGTCTAATATTAATGTGGGTATTTATGCATTCAAGTAAAACTTAAATTAAAAGTGGTGTTATGTTATCTATTAGCTTAGATTCGGGAAAGTTGTATCATTTAGGAATTCGTCAACTGAATATTAGCATTTTTTAATTAGAGTTAATTCTATAAATGTTTTAAATTTTTTGCTTTCAAGTACTCTTATCTCAATAGGTACTTTACTGAAAGATTATTTTGAACATTTTTCTGAATAAAACTAAACTTACATTTTACATTTTTTAAAATTTATTTATGCTTTGTTTTATGGGGATGCTCCCTATTTGTTTCTAAGAAGAGGTCTGGATTGTCTTTAACAAACCACGCTGCTTCCAAAATATAAGTGCATGGGAGTGTTAAAACTTTACTTTGTTTAAATTTTTCCATGCAAGTCTCTATCAACTTTAGGCTATATATATTTCTGATACAGTGTTTCTGAAGAACAAAGATCCTACCTGCCACCGAGCGGTCACCCCAGAATATGACTCTATATTTTAGACGAGAGTGTACATAGGCATAGTATGATATTTTTGATGTTTCTGCACTTACATGCATGGAAATTATATTTAATTCATAGCAGTAAGAAGCTATTTTCTCTGCAAGAGAGTCAATGTGATGTGTCCAATTCAACCTAGGGTCTAACCTATTCCCCAGAAAAGTTACAAAATCCAGAGTTTCAATTTGTTTGAGCTTGTTACAGGTTTAATCTCCAACAGATATATTAACTGATTTTTTTTTGCCAAGATAAAGTAAATTTCAACCATAATTTCATTAAATAATTTATTTAAAAATCATATATAAATATATATACTACACAGATATGATACACCATTAAGATGGTCCCTCCTAACATACTCGATCTGAAAAGGAAGGAAAACCATTATTGGATGAGGAAAGTTAATAATAATATGGGATATTGTTTCATTGTTTTGTTGATTGAATAGAATTAAGAACTGCCATTGATTTTACATTGACTTTACCTTGCAGGTCAATTTGGCCTATTTTAGATTTTAATTAATACTGAGCACATATTAAATATTTGTTTATTTTGTTCAAGTCATAAGGATCAATAGTGATAAGAATGTTAATGTCAATCTGGTCTGTCAGTTTTTTTTGTAAATCATTGTTGCTAAACCATGGCCTCAACTTATAAGTTACTCCATAGTTGCAAATTACTTAAGCCAATGTTGATACCAGATAGTACCCAGTAGTTAAACTCAGCATGTCAACACCTAAGTACTTGACAGATAAGTGCATTCCTTAAAATCTGAAAGAAACTGACAATCCTATTTTTAATAGATTCATTCTTTATCTGGTTCTAGAGTCTGACAGATAGTTTCACTTAATACGGATGTGGAAAGGTAGACCCTATCTTAGCCTAATTTTTTTTAGTAGTTACTAGTATGTGCTAGAATGGCTTAATTGCTGATTTACCAAGTAGGCCTAAGAGTTTATAGGGCTCCTTGTTTTTTTTGTGTTAAATAAACACCAGAAAAGGCCACATTCCATCTTCGGTAAGTGTGCATGTCACATTGCTAAGTCATTTTCCTATTTTTTCATTTAATTAATTTCTGATTTGCACGCTTTTCGGTTTAATTCAAAAGATCATCAATGCATCCAACTTTCCAGAAAGCAATTTTATAAAATTTAACTTACTTACCCACACAAAAATGCCATAAAACTGACAGCCATGCCGAACCTCATGTGTGGTCCCTATTTTTAGGCCTTCCCATACCTTCTGCTTATCCTGTGCTTCTGCTTTTACTACACCTTTTATTGTTACTGCTTCCACCTCACTTGCTATTCCACGTATTACCACATCAAGTCGCTTGGATCATCACCTCCGGAACCTGCATTCCTTCAAATCGTCTACACTTAATACCGATTGCCTTTCACTACCTGCTAGACATTCTGGAAGCCTCCTAACTGGTTGATTTGCTGCTGGCCTTTTGGCCCAAATGTATAGCTGCCAACAACGGAGCCCCATTTAGACCAGGTGGGCCCTGCTGCCAGTCAGAGAGACTCAGAATTTCAGGTACCCCCTTTTTGGCTTGGTTTCTTCAGGTACTGATTTATCGGCTCGCCGTAATTTATAGATTATTTTTTTTGGAATTAATATGTAGAAATGGTCACAGATTTTTAATTCAATTTAGCAAAATTGTTTATATAGCCACCATCATTGATTTGATTTGAAATTGGGAACTGAGTATATACGTATATGCGAGGTATTATCAGATGTACAATTCAATAAGTATTAAGTGCTAAATTTTACTTTATTTCCTTTCATAATCTTGAATTTCATAATTATAAATTAACTATTAGAGTATTACTGTATTTTTTTTTAAATTGAGGTTATAGATTAAATTAGTTGTCAATTATGACATTGATTTATCTTTCAATACTAAAGCTGGGGTTACCAATAAAAGCTGCGTTTTCTTTGCGTGCCCTAATAAAGGCTAATAATAATAACCCTGGAACCCACATTTAGGCATTGTGCGAGAAACAGTGCAATAAGATCTGCTTTATAGGTAGATGAATCAGCATTTTTTTTATAGTTGAATTTAATAAATTGGGATTTATCTACATTAAGCAGTAGATTATTATTAATAAACCAATTTTCAATTTCCTTTGATAGGTCAAGCATCATAGCAACTGTTACCCGACATTTATTCAGTGAATTTATTATCTTATATTAAGCCTAATATATCGCCCTAATTGTTGATTTTTTTCTAAATTCATTTTGTAAATCTGAGATCAAGTTTTCTGTTTCAAAGAAATTTAGTAATCGCTCACATTTAACTTTTTCAAAACCTTAACTAAAATTGTTTGACAAAGCAATGGGTCTACAGTGTTTTATTTCTTTTTCATCCCCTTCCTTGTAAATTGGTATTTATATTTTTACAATTTTAAGATCAGTTGGAAAAGTCCCGGTTTCTATGCTGAGATTTACTAAAAAGCTGAGTGTGTGTGCAATTTTTTTGGCCACTGATTGCGTCAAATGCACAGAAATCTTGTCTCTTCCAACTGATTTTTTACTTTTTAGGTCATATATTATTCAAATTATTTCATTTGGACATGTTGGGTGAAAAAATAAGGACTTTTGTGAATTTTTTACCTGTCTGGATAACTTGTTATGTAATAATTGTTTATTTCACTTAAAATCTCTAAATTACTTTTACTTTTAACTCTCCTAATATTTTCAATAACAGACAAATAGCTTTAGGGGGATTTTTTGAATATATTATATAGTTATTAAAATTTCTTTTTGTCTATACCAAAATCTTTTTGTAAATACAAACATATTTTTTATATTTTATTAAGTCAAGTTCAGACCTATTTTTCTTTTTAAATACCAATTTTCTTATTTTCGAAGAGAATTTTATTCCATTTGAGATCCAAGATCTACTTTTTTTGTGTTTTTTTTAGGTTTTTTAAAGGAAATATGATATTTAAAACTCTTAAAAAGGTATTCTTAAAGACACCATACCCAGTGTTAACCTCATTGAACTGAATACATCACACAAATCTTCCTGCATTAAGAATTCTTTGAAACTTTTAGATGTCTAATTTGTACGTTGATGGATAGATAATAATAATAATAATAATAATAATAATAATAATAATAATAATAATAATAATAATAATAAACGACTTTTATTTGCAAAAATTCATTACATAATATTTGTATTATAATATGTTTCTTAACCTATCAGTTGGCGAAGTCTAGCCTAGGGCTATTCAAACTCAACCCTCTAACAGATTTCATTAAATGCTAAATAACACACGTGCTAAATAATTATGTACTTGAAACGCACTTTAAATAATGTAGTCTTAACTTATAGTTAACAGTAATAAAAGAAAAATAAAATTACAAAAAAGGAAATGTAAAGGAACCTGAAACTTTCTCGGTAATATACCCAACAAAAAATAAATAAATAAACAATAACATCAAAAAGAAATAGTCACTTTACTGAGAAAATTTCACGCTCCAGGCAATAGGCGACAGACTAGCGGTGGGTCAAATTGTAGCCCTGTACTTGCTTACTCATTATTATAGACTTTAACACAAATTTAAATTTTTTTGTTGTTTTTTTAAAAATTAAATTAATCGGGCAAAGAATTGAGAGGTGAACAAAGAACTTTATTGAAAAAATGCTGTTTCATATTTAGGAATCACGAATTTTGTTTTATTTCTAGTATTTTTAGAGTGTACACTGTCATTGGTCTTGATTTTTTCTATGAAGCACATTGAAATATATTTGCATTTGTTTATAAGTTCATGAAAAAAGATTCCAAGATGTAATAGCCTTCGATTTGTCATATTTAACCATTTAGTTTCATTAATTTTATAAGATATGCTATCATATTTTCCAATATTGAATATTAAACGGCAACACATATTTTGGATTTTTTGGATTCGCAACTTGTCATACTGTCTGAGGCACGGGCCATAAACTATGTCTGCATAATTAAAGTGAGACAAAACAACATAGAGGTTTCACATAGCTTTCTTTTTAATTCGACGCTTAAAATTTGACGACTATTATATAATTGTTTTAATGAAATATATGCTTTTTGAATAAGGTTTTTAATATGGCTCTCAAAATTTAATTCAGTATCAATTACTACCCCTAAAGTACGTGCTTCTTCGCAGAATTCAAGCTTTTCACCATTTATTTTTATATTACTAAGAACTGAAAATATATTTAATATATTTTTTTTTTCGGCCAAAAAACATAAGCTTAGACTTTGATGAATTAAGTTTTAAAGAATGTTCCTGTGAAATGTTTGTTATTATTTGCAGATCCCTGTTTATGTTTTCTATTGTTTAGTTATAATTTTTAATATTAAAATGACAATAAAGCTGAGTGTCGTCAGCGAACGCTTGAACTTTACAACACTGAGGAGATCTTAAGACGTCAGCAGTGTAAATGATAAATAAAAATAGACCCAATATTGATCCCTGTGCTACTTCGGATGACACTCTATACCCCTCTGAATACTCTTTACCCACTTTAACTCCCTGTGTTCTGTTTGAAATATATGCTGTCATAAGAGCCAGAGCGTCAGCACTGAATTCATAATATTTTAGCTTGGCGATTAGAAGTTCGTGATTAATCGTATCGAAGACCTTTGAGTAGTCCAAAAGTATTAAAACGCTCTCTAAACCTTCATCATAAGCTTGAATAATATCATGTGTAACAACTGCCAAACCTCCAACCGTCGAGTGTGCTTTTCGAAAACCATTTTGGAAGTCTGGGATAATCGCATTTAAATTAAAGTAATTATACATTTGTTGATGTAATATTTTTTCCAAAATCTTTGACATATCCGGTGATATAGATATAATTCTTCTAAGATCTGTCTGCTTGGATAAGAAATATTTTTGTTGATTTATGATAAAGTAAAATTGACTGAAATAGAGAGCATAGTCCTAAAGGGTTACTTTTTGATAGTAAAAATAATTCTTGTAGACTTCTGGGGATTTTGTACGAAAAAAAGGATTTTTTGTTAGTTACTGTGTGTATTTGGTAGCTGTTTTGTGATTTAGAAGGCATCAATGGGACCATAGCATATCCAAGTAAAAGCTATTTCTAAGCATTGAGCCCTGCAAGAGCAAAAAAAAAATATTCGTAACTACTCATTAACACTTACAATTTGTGTATATTGGTTTTGCAGCAATAATAATAATTTAATTTCGCCAGAAAGGTTTTGAATTTCAGCTTTTAATTTCTCTGCGTTTTCATTAATAATTTATAAGTTTTTTTTTAATTTATTTACTATATTTTCTGCAAGAAAACTGAAGCCGTTGATTTTCTGCATAAAGTTTATTTGGTGTTTTTTTTTTAAAACGTGCAATTTTTTCGAAATGGTCTTCAAGTAATTATTGCCTAGGTTGTCAGTAATAAACTTGATGCTGCTTTTCAGTAAGCTCATTAAATTGCGCTTATACCGTTTTTTAGGTAATGAGTTGTTTCTATACGAATCTAACTTTGCAAAATATCATAGGTATCTTAAAGTGCTTTTAAGATATAATACAGTTGAGAATTGGATATATTATTACGCTTATTTATTAAAGGATATGTACTACGTAAGTTTTAAGATAATTGTTACAGGATGAACTTATTACAAGTTATTTTAAAAGGGGCATATGGTATAATATCTTACAACTAGAGCAAAGGACATTTCTTCTAGGTTATATGATTTGTTTGTTGTTAGGGAATTTTTTGCCTGGCAAAGGTTACTTTGGTTACGAGGGGCCAGGAGTAGGAGGAACATACATACCGACGGATATGGTTAAACTGAAGGACAGCTCAATACCAACCCAGGTGACCATCTATGTTGTTGTGATAAAATACAGGGAAATGTAAGAAAGAAAACTTTTACACTGCACCCATCTGTACATGTTACATTAATAATATATAGAATAGATTATTTTGGAAACATCTAGATTTATTCTTTATACCACTTTTATAGTTTTGATTTGTCACAAAGAGGTAGCTAGTTTAGTTTTTGTAATTTTAAATAATGTAATGAAAAAGGATAATTTTTTTACTATCCCAAAACAGATATTCTGTAGCAGTTACAAAGAGTTTCGTCATATACATTTTAAGAGTCCATGTTAACTTACTTTTAAGAATTCTATTCAAGCACGGTCATACAGATCTGCCAACTGATCCATAAACTCATCTTTATACCCCTCGTGAGAAAATCATTATTTATATGGAAATAGAAATTTACCATACCAACCATTTTGGTTTAAAATCTCTATTGCTCAGTTTAATTAAAAAGTTATGTAGCCTAGATAAAACTCCTGATAAAATATAAATTTATATAAATGTTGACGGCTTACTAACATCTAAGATAACCGGTAGCTGAGGCATATTTAAAGTAGGTTAATTTATATATCCATTTGTGATTTGTATCTAAGGTATGAATGTAAAAAATTATTACAATTTTGCTACTGCACAGTTATTTTATGAAAAGTCGGCTTCACTGTTTTACTTCTTTGGGATGTTTCGACAACGACAATCCAGATGAAGCTTCAACTTCTATAGGCAAATAATGTATACATATATGGCTTAAACCAAAACAATCCAGGAAACATTGATCGTGCGAAAAAAAAAAGTGACAGTAGATTTTATAAACTATTTTGATAAGGAGGCCAAGTATTATAGCAACTCAGCTTTATTTAAAAATCTATGCTGTGACATTATATATGCTTTTATAATATAATTCTAAATTATGATTTTTTTTTGTCTTGAATAATACGCCGAGGTTTCATCATTATCATCATGATTTGGCCAAGTTTGAATGGTTAGTCCGACGAGTAACTTGATCATCTAGAAGCCTAATAATAAAACTAAAAAAAACAGTTAAACGACTCTAAAAAATACACGAAAAAGTAAAACAAATTTGTGATAAGAACTGATATAATATAAAAAAAGCAAATTATTTACTAGACTATGCTTATTAATATTTATCTTAAACGATATTAATACCATAGCAGTGATAACATTTATTAAAAAGGGACTAGCAAAATACTGTTTTAATTGACCTTAAATACACTATACAGTATATTAAATGCATCCGTAAAGTAGCGGATAAAATCAATAAAAATAAAATGGACCGTTTCTCAAAAAAATGTTTGAACCCGTTGATTTTAATAGTTGGTTTAGGGTTGTTCTACGTGGAAATTAAATATACAAATATAGAAAATGATGGAATATTATTAACAAATGAAGAGTGGTTACATAAGCAATTTTGAATGAAAAATTATGATAAAATGTAAAATTAAAGAAATGCCTATATAATGTTCGAATTGAGCACCGTTAATAACCTAATAATAACCAAGGCGATTTGAAAATTCTTTTTGAATATTGTCAATGACATCTGGTGTAATATTTATAATTTCCTGGCGTATTTGTTCTTTTAAACTCGCTAGTTTAGTGACATACACTTTAATTTTTAAGTAGCAATATAAAAAGTAATCAAGGGAGAAAAAAGAGTTAAATCTGGTGATCTGGGTGGCCATTCAATGAACCCCCGTCTACCTAGCCAACGGTTTGGTAAAGCATAGTGTGGCGAGGCTCCAACTTGCTGAAAAAAAAGATCACGTTGGTGCATGTCGGGTTCTTTCAAATCCGGATACAAAGTTATCAGAGCGGGGATAACATTATTTTAAAGGAAGTTCAAATACCTCTCACCAGTGAAAGTGTCTTCAAAAAAGTAAGATCCTAAAACTCTTCTTTCTACTAAACCGCACCACCCATTGACTTTTTAAGGGTGTTGTGTATGATATTCTGTGAACCAATGAGGGTTTTCGGTCGCCCAGCATCAACAATTCTGTCTGTTTACATAGCCCTTTAGAGTAAACGTTGCTTCATCAGAAATTATTATCCGTTTTACAAAATTATTGTTATGAATATATAATTGCTGCGTTTGCTCACAAAATTGATTTCGGCGATCTTGTAGTAACAATATTTCATAAGGCAGAAACTTTGTTTTTTTAAATACTTTATGCACAGTAGATGGCGATAAATTAATATGAGACTTGGTATTATCTTGGACCGTTAACAAAACGTTAGGCTCATCTGGTCTTTTAAGGTCGGGGTTCTTCCATTATTGAACCCCGACTAGCTTTTTAAGTATCCCGAACATGCCTGAATTCACGAAACTTTGCTATACCATGCTCTGCTTACCATGCTTTGGCTAATAGGCGATTGATTAGAAAAAGTTGCATTAAACAACTGAACCATCTCCCTTTAAGAACGCGACATGTCTCCGAAACCAATCATGCACAAGATTTCGATTCTTTCACGTTCGGTTAATGTTCTCATATTTCACACAATAACCGTAAGTAATAAAATGTAGTTACTAATAAAACGCAGGATGACACTGCTTTCGCCTCTTAAAAAGAATAAACACCACTTGCAAATGTAAAAATATTTCAAATAGTGGCACCAAGATACATTCACTTTTTTACTCTGGCAACAACAACGACAACAACAATTAAAAAACTAAAATAAGTAGAAAAAAATAGTAAAATCGACGGGTTTGGGCATTTTTTCAGAAACCGTTTATTTAGTTTTTATTGAATTTTTCTGCTACTTTACGGATGCACTGTATACATTGTATAGTTTTTAAGCAAGCTCAGAAATCTAGATTTTAATCACAAATTATTTTTCACTTCTATTCACGAAAAACTCATGCAGCAAAAAGGTTATCTTAACAGTCAGTAGTAGAGCTTCGGCTTGTAACGTCATCCGCTGGCGCTCCTGACTTCAAAGGGTCGTTAATTTTTTTTCTGTAAGCACTTCTCATGTTACAGTTTTTTTAATTACTGCATTTTTGTAGCACTGACCTTAATCTTTTTTAGTTTTTCCTGCCAATTCTGCTATCCGGCTTCTTTTTTATCTCTTAATTTCATATATTTTATTATATTAAGTATTTCAAAAATTAATGGTTATGTAGTCTTTACAGCACTTTTAAAGCCGAATTGGCTCTCAGATATCTGTTCCTCATATAGTTTCAATGTTATACTATTAATTATTTCTAAGAACATCTTTAGTAGATGGTTCATCAAGCTTATTGTTCGCAACTTGCTACATTTCTTAGCATTAGGTTTTTTGAGAAGGGAATGAATATAAATAATGAATTTTATATGAATGATAATTAATTCAGTTTTCAATAATACCGTAGATATGACAATCGTATAAATTACACTCAACACTTTTGTTCAGTAATGGCATTAGCATTACTTGCATTAATTGTAAGTACTTATATTAATCTCACTTCTCTAAGTAAATTTTTAATGACCTCTATATCTAAAATTATGTATAACACCAAAATTCCTCATTCCCCTTCTAAAAATAAAGGAGGACCCCGACGTGAGAGGAGTGGACAAGTATTTAAAAGGAAACCATTTTTGTCTATCGAAGCATTTTGGTGTATACTTCACTACTAGTAGTATTTAAATTAAGTAACTAATCCCGTAACTTTTCCTCTCATAAATTTATTGCTCTCACCCCCACACTTTTGTTAGCCACTTCAAATACTTCCTTTCGATCTATTTTAATATTGCAACAGAAATTCCTTCACCTCTTAACGTCTTTTGATTTCTTATCTCCAAGTCTGGCGAATAATCTGTTTTATCAATATCAGCATTTATTTATCCCAAGTGGTATCGTTCTTACGTCATTAAAACATTGTTTCATGTGCTCTTCCCAAATTTGCTTAATTGCTACTTCTTCACTATAACTCGCTACTGGTTATCCTTAAGTACATTAATTATTTTTCTTCAAACTGTATACGCCAATTTCTTTAGCTTTCTGTGCAGATTAAACTTATCAAATTTGGCTTAATATTCTTCGATTTCTAAACATTTCCCAGTTTTTTTTACTTTGGCTGCATTTACTTGAGCCCTTATTTCTCTCTGTGTATTCATGTTCTTGTTTTATTTTTGAACAATCTCCTTCTTTCCTTCTCTTAATCAATTCTTCATCTGTTAATAAGTATGAGGCCTATTTAATTCTTAGTTTTCCAATTACTCGATTTTCACGTCTATAATATTTTAGAATGGGGTTAAAAGAACGTAATGGTTACAATCTATTTTTCTTGCCCGGTTTAAAGTCATCCATGTATTCTCTGTCCAGTTTTTCCTTTTCTAATCAGCTACATGATGTGGCAAGTACGTGAGGATATCTGATATTTTCTTATAAAACTGGTCTACGTCGTTATTGCTGTAGTCTGTAGTAAGAACATAATTTTGCATTAATTTTTTAGTATAATGCAAAAGTATGTTCTATATACATTGGGATTTGCATTAATTTTTAGAAGAACTATCCTTTCCGATATCCACATAAAGTTGATAACACACGTTATAATTATGAAAAGTGTTGTTAAATGCTCCAGACTAATAGACAAAATAGTCTTCCACATTGTCAGAGCTCCGGTCCCAGCCATCTCATATTACTAATGCCTAAAATCTGCAGTTTAAGTCGTTTCCTCTCTTAATTTATGTTTTGCAGCTTTCCAGGCTGTGCCAAAGTTTGCACATTCCTTATATTATATGTCATGGTTTATAACTTCTCCTGTTGGTACCATTCTTTTTTACTATAAATCAAAAAATTCCCAAAGAACCAAACAAGGATCCATATCCGCCTATTTGAAATGTTATCTTGATTATAGCCATCAGGTTAATATTAGGGAAAACTGTAATGAGTCTTAAATATATTAGATTCCTTATTCACCTACCACATCCTTATGGCGTTGATCATTTTTTTATTCTATTCGCCGATTTCTCAACTTCAGGACAAAAGCATACACTGCCACTTAATATATCATCCACCCGAAACTGTTAGCCAGTAAGTGAGGGATTCGTGATCCCCGGAATGACTTAGTCGTCAAAGCCTCGTTTGTTATCTAGTAGGGTGAACCGGTTGATCAAGGTCATCAACCGAGCAGAGGGGTTGATTGGGCTGATATTTATTACCCTATCTTCGCCCCTTGCACTGCCCTTCCTTTGTTACACTGGTTTCTTCCGGACCAGCTATTATTGCTCTTGCCGGTACTAATAATCTTCAGTTGCAACAGCGTGCGATGGTACTTTTGGTTCCTATACTTCTTTTCTCTGTAGCATCTGGGTGCTGAGGTTGGATTAAAGGATTTCTAACATATTTTAAGATAAGAAAGAGTAATTAGGCTTCGGGAAAAGGTTTCCAGTTATCTTTGGGCGGAACCAGAACCCGAGCCCCACTCCTCGCAGAGAAAACAAAGCTTGAGTGAGTCGGGCGTAGGACTGAGCGACCTCAGTCCTGTAGTTTCAACTAAAAGAACTATTTTAGTGAGTATATTTGAATTCGGCGGCTACTATCACATTACGCCTTTCCCTGGCCGGTTTTCCCGTGGTCTCAGGAGAAATTCTCCTATTAGGGTGTTGTCCACACTTCTGACTTTTTCCTTGAACTTCGACTGTTTTTTTTAACTATGTATCCTTGAATAGTAGCAAGTTTGCAGTCAAAGTTCAGATCAACATTCCTTACGAAGAAGGGTGCATTAGTGAACATCCTCAAACACCTATTCTGAAACATCTGAAGCATTCTGATGTTCGTCTTCGTGGTGTTCCAGAAAATGTTTGAGGCGTAAAGCAGTTTAGGATGTAGAACCTGTTTGTAGACCATTAATTTAGAGAGTTTACTGCTTCTGTAGAGAAAGGAGTAGAGCGCATGAAGGGTTCCATTGCATGAATTAATTTGCTTTATGATGTGCGTTTTGAAGTTATTCTTTTTGTCAAAATATACTCCTAGGTAATTTACTTCATCTTTCCAGGGGACCAGCGTGCCTGAAATTGCACAATTTGGAATGTTGCGGTTATGCTTTTTTGTTATTAGAATGGCCTCTGTTTTCTTACTATTTATTTTGATTTTCTAGTTGTTGGCCCACTCTATAATTTTATCTAGATGATTTTGCATGTACGCTGATATCTGGACTAAATTTTTACAGCTCGCAAAGACACAAGTGTCGTTCACGACTAATGCGATAGTGTTTCGTCGCGAATAGTTGTGCTCTTTGGAATGTCCGCTTAGTATATGTTAAATAAAATTGGTGCGAGCAGGGAGCCTTGGGGAACTTCTGCTCTCATCCTGTTATAGGAGGTGATAGTTCCGTTTATTTTAACAGTTAATTCCCTGTCTTTTAGGAAATTTTTAATAAATTTAGTTAACCTTCCGGACACCCCAAATTTCTGTAACTTATAGATTAAACCGTCATGCCACACTCTATCGAAGGCCTTTTCGATGTCGAGTGTGATTATGCCGGTAGATTTCTTCGCATTAAAAGAATCCACCAGACTCTGTTGTATCCGTGCAAGCTGCAAATCAGTTGAAAATCCTCTTGTAAATCCGCACTGCTCTTCCGGGATTATTTTGAGTTCATCTAGCTCCTCCCATAATCTGCTTAATATCGTCTTTTCAAAGATTTTTCCCAGTGATGGCAGCAGACTAATGAGTCTGTAACTTTCCGATTTTTTTTATGTTTTTACCTTATTTAGGTATTACTACCACAATTGCTTTTTTCCATTCTACCGGAAAATAGTACAGGCTAATACATTTGTTATAAATGGTTTTTATGTCCAAGAGTGTATTGTCAGGTAGTGTTGTTTATTTTATCATAGCCTGGTGCTTTCCTATCTACTTGCTCTTTAATTACGTCTCTTATTGCTTGTAGGCTTATATTTTTTTAGTTTGGTAATGCGTTTAGTGGTAGGGCTTGATTTATACGTTTGTTAGCTCTATTTCTTCAAAACTCCTTCTAAATCGTTTAGATCAAATTGTTCTGTTATTGATCTGTTAAAAGATGCCTGTTTTCGCCTTATCCCAGTTCGAGTATACCAGAAGACCGTTTTGATTTTCTATGGGCGGGAACTCTGTTTTTGTTCTCTCTCTCAGAATTTTTGAAACCTTCCAAAATTTTGATTTGTCTTCATCGCCATCGTTAAGTTCTAAAAAATTTCCAGATCTTTCATTTCCGAAGTCGAAGCCTTCGTTTTTTATCCTTTTCGTAAGATTTTTGGCACTGCCCTTGAAGTAAGCAAACTTGGTACCAGGTTGACGCAGTTAAAAATTAAAGAAAAAGTATAAGAGACTAACAAGCTTACCAATGGAACTTGGAAATAGACCTTCTTCTAGGTTTCGTTTAGAATGGATCAAAAGTGTTTGTTGACAGAGTTTAATATAAATACATTGATATTAAACTCCGTTCAAAAATATATATATTAATTGTTACTGTATCTTAGTGTATAATCATATATTTATTTACAACCAATTCTTAAGAAATTCGCGAAGTAGTTACTTTTTTTATTATTAAAATAAATGTTCAAAACATATTTTTTAATTATTTTCTAATATGCTCAATCTTTTAAATAACAGGTTTAAATTATCAGACAATTATTTGCCAACCTTCCATTTAATATAATTGCTTAACTACGACCTAACCTTTGAGTAAATAAATAAATCATTAATCTAAAGGTTGAATACCGGAGTGTATTAAAAAATGAAGTTTTTACATCAAATGCTAAAAAAATAAATTTATAAAACCGTTACTTATTTTTTTAATAGATATTGTATAGTAAACTACTCTTTAGCAGTTAATACTGCAATCACGTATTATCTTGATGGTTGGACATAAAGAATTTCATTAAAAACTAAAATATTTATATCCAACAATAGCCAAACTGATTAGTCACTTGTCAGAGTTTTTTCACCTTACATAAACATTGTCACTGATTTAGAATTTCTTTTTAGATATAAGTTCAATTTGTAAATTTCTGCAGTAAGTTAATAACATACATACTATAAAAGCTCATAAAGGACAAAATAATTTTGAAAACCTCAGCAGTATTTTGGATTTCCTGTATCTATGGTAAAATTATAAAGAAGAGATTAGTAGTCAAATCTTCATAACAATTAAGGAACATACATTATTGAAACCATTTTTCACCAAGTTTACAATAACTGTGTTCATGGAACATAGACTTAAAATATTAGTAATGCAACTATTCTAATATAGCCAAGTGATATGTCATTTGCAGTCCATTTTGATCCAACGTTTATGTCTTTAGAATATTTATATTATAAACTAGGCATCAGGTTTTCACATACATTTACATATTCTATTATTAGACTGCTTATTTTTTTTACTCATTGAAATCACCTATAATATAGACATGTAATATTACATGTCTAATTTAGACTTCAGATGGTTTCAAAAAATCAACAAATTCTTTCCCTATTTTAGACACGAAAATGGCATTGTATTAAAGAAGTCATCTTACAGCACAGTTAACATTTTTACACCTAAAAAACTAGAATACTGTAACTAGAAATAAACACGTATAACAGTGATGTCCCCGCAGGGAGGAGTATTGTCCCCTACCTTGTGGTGCCTTGTGGTCGACAGCCTGATAAATATTTTAAACAATGCTGGCCTATACACACAGGCCTACGCTGATGAACTGGTAATCCTTTGCCCAGGGAAAGACGCCGTCCCAATGCGGAGCCCTATGATGAGAGCCCTGCGTATGGTGGATATATGGTGCCTCTCGGGGGGTCTCAGGATTAACCCCAAAAAAGCAGAGCTCCTACTATTCACGACGAGACGTAACTTTGGTACGCCCCCTATTATATCTCTAACAAGTAGTGGTGTGCAGCTGCATTACTCCAGGACAGTTCGATTTCTGGGAATCAAGTTAGATATCAAACTCTCCTGGCACGATCATGCAGACACCAGAATGAAGAAGGCCAGCTGCGCGCTATGGGCCTGCAGGCGGGCTTTCGGCAATACCTGGGGTCTATCTCCTAAGATCCTCCATTGGAACTACTCGCGCATTGTGAGACCTCTTCTCACATACGGAGCTATCATTTGGTGGCCATGTACGGAGAAAGCGAAAATTCGTGCTCAACTGGACAGAGTCCAACGTCTTGCATGTCTCAGCATAACGGGTTCCATGCGGACGGCGCCAACTACAGCGCTTGAGACTCTGCTGAGCCTTCCGCCTCTGGACCTCGTTGTGCAATTCGAGGCAATGAGGACTGCGTACAGGCTATACGTCCTCGGCGAACTACGTGCTGGCGAGACCGGTCAATCAAAAATTTGGTCACGGGCCATACAGGAATGTCCTCTCCTTCTGATGGGCAGTGACTGCATGGCTCCAGTGACTGTGGACTGCGAGGGATTCGTGACGCACATTGCAGGCAGAGAGGAGTGGCAGCATTCCAACAAACCTGCATTGCTAAATAGGGGAACCATCTGGTACACAGATGGCTCCAGAATGAATAACAGAGTTGGATCAGGGCTTTCTGGTGGGATCCCACATACCAGTAGGGCATACTTGCTGGGGGAGCACGCCACTGTCTTCCAGGCCGAAGTATTCGCTGTATTAAAATGCGGACAGATAATCCTAAGCTGCGGACACCGTAATACAGTCGTATCAATTTGCTCGGAGAGCAGAGCTGCCATTAAGGCTATCACGGCCGCAAAGGTAAGCTCCAAGCTTGTACTAGATTGCATAAAAGTCCTGAAAAAACTGGTACAGATTGGATGCAGGGTCCAGCTCGTCTGGATACCTGGCCACGCAGGCCATGCAGGTAATGAGGAAGCGGAATCTCTTGCCAGACTGGGATCCGCGAATGTGCTGATGGGGCCGGAACCCATAGTTGGTATCGCCAAATGCGTTGCGGTCGCGTTAATGAAGGGTCTGCTGGACAAGTGGACCCACCGAAGATAGACTGAGTCCCCTGGTATAAGACAGGCCAAAGCGCACATAGGTGGGTCCTCTGCCTATCTCACCAAAAATCTACTACGCCTAAAAAGAAGCGAAATTCGGCTAGTGACAGGTCTTTTAACCGGTCACTGACACTTAGGAAGCCATCTCCATACTATCGATATTGCGGATAACCCGGAATGCCGATGGTGCTGTGAGGAGGATGAAATCGTTGACCATGTAGCCGGGGAGTGCCTAGCACTCACACGCGCCAGGTTCAAATACTTGGGTAACACTTTCAGTGTACCGAGCGACTTTAAGTCCCTCAGACCAGAGAGCCTTATTAGTTTCTCTAAGGCCGTTGAGCTCTGGTAACCCCCGGTGGGGTATGACGGGTCCATCAGGAGACCTATATGCATAACTGCCTTGGCAGCCCACTGTTTCGACAATTTATTCAATTCAATTCAACAGTGATGTCTATCCTTCTGGTTTTTCAAAATTATATTTCAAATCTTAGCAATCAACAATCATTTTGACTCGATGTATGAAATTTTGGAAAATAGCGCAAGTAGAATAATTTTCGACAAATTTTAAGGTATGGCATATAATCGTTGTGGTTTTTTATGAACAAAGTACAAGAAATATATCCAGACAATATACCTAATACTTTTTAAATCAATTGACGTGCACTGGTATTAGCTATGATGCATTTAAACTAATAAATATACAGTCTATAGCTATAAATAGCCCTATAAATAGAATTATTTTCCAGAAGATGACTATTTCTAACTTAAAAATGTCTTACGCATTTGATATACCTAATTTTACAAAAAAAAGTCTTTTATTGCTCGGAATATGGCCCGGTGTCTTAGGGTATACTATTATTATTAGCCAGCTATTTTCCCAAGGGACCATATTTTTGTTAATAGTCACTCAGCTGTATAATGCTGCATCTCACTACAACGACTTTGTTGAATTTTCAAAAAGTTTATTTATTTGTATTTCAACTTTAAGTGGACTTGTAAAATCTCAGCTATTATGTCGTTTTAACCAAAATAATTTGCTAAAACTTCTTCAGATGCTTAATAAGGCACAATTTAAAAAAAATTACAAGGCGTACGGCGATATTACTAATAGTTTTAAAAAAGGAGTTAAGAAAGTGGAGTGGTTTTTCTACATTAATGCTTTTGGAGCTTGTTCCTTTTTGGTCCTAAGTGCAGGTATAATTTAGTAATAAGCAAGCTTTAAATATATTAGTACTATTTAAAATTATTTTTAGTATTAGATAAATCTAAAACTCTGCCAATGGACTTTCCTCATTTTAACAATGGTACGTTTTACTATCCTTTTTTTATATTTCAAAGTTACGCCATTTATATATCGGCGCTTAATGATATAGCAATGGATTTATTATGCGTCTTTATTATTGCAATAGCAGCTTTACACCTAAAAGTTCTAAATGAAAATCTTCTAAATGCTGATATAAATATTAGGGCCTTATCAGATTTTAAAGAGGAAAATATTGAACTAAAGATGCTTGAGTATTTAACTAATTGCTGCTTATACTATACCGACATTGAAGAGTAAGTGGCTTATAACTTTTAGGTTACCTGGAATTTATTTAAAGACTTATCTTATTAGGTTTGTAAAGGGAATTAATGAAGTATTCTCAGTTCATATATGTGCGCAGTTAATTACAAGTATTGTAGCTATTTGTAATACCGGAATAATGATATTGGCGGTAAGTTTTTAAATAAGCTAATAAAAAATAGTATTTTTAAGATTTTTATGCTATATTCTATAAGTTTTAACTAATTCAAATACATTATTTATTTCAATGAAAATATTTTAGATCAATCCCATATCTTTGGAAGGACTTATGATTGTTACTTATGGAGTAAATATGTTAAGCGAATTAGGATTATACTGTTGGTATGGAAATATGATACTGTTTGAGGTAAAATTGTAGTATTTAATGAATTTTAAAAAAATATCTTGTAAAATTTACTTTTTTATGGTAAGAAGGTGTCATTTTTTCTTAAATTACTCAAGTAGCCATCTTCATGTTTTAAAAAAAGATATACAGAATATTGGAAGAAAGTAGTAAAGTATAACTAACTAAGTAAAAGCAACTACATCCAAAAAAGGCTTTTACAGATCTGCGCTATTAAAGACTGTCGCAGTATTATTAAAATTCCACAAAATTATTTGTAAAGCTACGAGTATCAGTTCTTTTCAAAGTTAATTAAACTTTATTTTTAATTGACTTTAAGAATATTGGTTAAATACAAGCAGGCTCACGTTAAATCCAAGTATCTGCTAAATATTGTATGGCTATACTTATTTAGATCCAGCTTATTAAAAGAAAAATACATAAATTAAACTTAGGTAATGCGGTAGGTTAGAGTCTGGAGACGACCAGGGGAGAAATTTGTGGATCACCTAGTTAAAGCATCCAAAACCTAGTGTCAGGTGGCTTATCTTAAAATAATTTTAATCTAACGGATCTTTAATAAGACATTGACAGTACAGCTATGTCAATGGAACCAATAATTGTTTGGAGTTTTTAATTACATAATTGAAATTAAATTACATAATTTGAAAATTACAAACAATCATTAAAAACTTAGATGTCTTAATATATATTATTTAATATTTCATAATATAATCTATATTGTAACCGTATTTATGCACAATTCTAGCGGGATAACATTTTTTTTTCACAAAACTTTCACCTGACTCGCGTTATCTGTCTACCTTGAACTGCTTCCAAGATAAAAAACAAATTTGATTATAATGTAAATAGGCGCAATATCTATAAGACAATTATGAAAGAATTTGATAATGCTTGCAAAATTTTATATTGTTTAAGAGCAATAATTGCTAGAGAATATCAAAGCAAACAAATATACAAAATCTAGAAATTTAAATTACCAGGAATGACGATATATATAATCCGTCTAGAAAGTATCCGGAAAAAAGACGGCACAATAATTGTTTAATACTTGCTGTAAAACAACTTTATTTTTATTAAATGTATAGTACGGTACATTGTGTGTATTTCAATTTTGGAAATATTGTTAATGCGATCTGATGCTAGTTTTTGTTATTTTTGTCCAGTCTAATACGCCTTGTTTGACCAGGCTATTTTTGGCACCAAAAAACCACTGCTCATAGAATGTGGGCCCGACAGTTAAGAAATGCATGAATTGTCAACCTTGCAACGAGAGAACGTTTTTGGCCGTAAAATGGTAAATGTGTGCTTTGTAAAAGCTAAGGTCTAAGTTTTCCTAGTTTACTGTAATCGTAATCGTAATCCAAAACGATCCAAATATTGGTAATCATCCGAAACGGTAAAAACAATTATAATTTTGCAGTATATATTTGTATTATTTAAATTATAAAATAACAACAAATATTTTACTTCATTTACTTATACAACCTCCATTTAATTTTAAACCGTTAAGTAAACGTGCTTAAATATAGGCAAAAGCGCCACTACTCTGGATATAAAGCATGAGCCGTTTAAAGCCTTTGAGAAAGCCATTTAAAATATCACAATACTTTGCACTATTAACAGTGCCGTAAGCTAAATAGAGAGGCATAGCACCACGTTGAGATATTGCTCCCCAAACCATTATTTTAGTGGGAACTTTGGAAATCTGAACGGTAACATTTTCTCTTGATAGGATATTAAATCTATTTTTGAAATTATCTCTTTAAAAACATTGACAAAACTCTATTATTCATTGCTTTAGTGGAGGTGTTAATGCAATGATATTTTTTGGTTTCCTTGATATGTCGCCTTGTCCCTTTAATTGCGCTGCGAACGGTTCCTGGACACACTTCTATTCTTCGTTGATTTTTAAACCTTCTGGCTAATTTTCAAAATCCTATGCACGAATTTTGTCGTCTCAATTTCACTGAAGTATTTGAATCGTTTCCGACTAGTCTATGTCTTATATTTGTGTCAGTTTTTATCTTCTTAAAACTCTCATACGTTGCACCTTTACCGAGTCCAGTCAATTGCATAGTTTTTTAATGTTTCGAATACTTGTTCTATACAAATATTCTACCCTTTTTTATTTTTCTACTTGCGACAATATTTCATAAGCCTCACACCTCTTTACAATCAAAAATATTTAATAAATACTATTATCATACAATTTTATATAAAACCCACTATCGGCACAATCTACTTGATGCATTAGTTTTATCTTAGAATCTTACGAAAAGAAAATATAATTAAATTAGAAAGCAAAAAAAATTCTTTCAGGACGGATAATGTTATCCTAAATAACCTAAATCCCAAATATGGCCTCACACAAGATAAAATACCAAAAACTAGACCTATAAGTAATACTATTAAACTAAACGTAAGTACACTATCAACGAACCTAACCTACAAAATAAGAGCAAAACAGTATAATAAAGGTGAAAGTAAGAAATATTTTCTTACATTTATTCTAAAATACCCTTAAGATGAAATTTTCCCGCGCCTGTTTAGGGACAATTGCATTGTTGCATACGCATGATCGAAGTACTCCTTAAGGATTTCAGCTTAGTTGAGTCTCCGACTAATAATATCCAAAGATAAACCACGTTCATCTCCAAACAACTTTTGCTATTAGTTTGTTTAGAATTTACCACAATACTCAAATACGTTTTAAAAGTGCAATTAAACCTTTCAACCATTTCATCAGTCTCAGAGTATATGAGGGATTTGAGAGTCTTGATTCCCAGTAACTGACATACCTGTTCAAATATTTGCGACTAAAAATTTCGTTATTGGTTTAATCATCTCTTTGCAGATACCAAATTGACATATTTAGTTCTGTGGTTGCTTCTTAAGTTGGAATAATTTTGAGTGTTAATAATTTATTCAAAGAATGTACCAACGACATACCGCATCAATTTCCCTCTGGTCAAAGTTTTAAGCTTTTGGCTGAGTTGCCTCTCCTACACTGTCGGTACTAGTCTTTAACAATATTATTATTATTTATATTTTTAATAAAATATTAAAGACTTATGATGAGCAAAGGACTATCTTTAAGAATTTCTAAAATCCGCTTTTAAGGGCGGACCATCTGATTACATTTTTAGGCTTGTATAACCAACAAATTCCATTAACCCCAGCAAGCTTTTAATTCTGGTATTCTATCAAAAATATCTTTTGGTTCTGCTTTCGAGAATTCTTTTGTTTAGTACGCGATAGGTCATCAAATACGGTCAAATATTAGAATCCAAAGTGATCCTAGATTATACTAGCTGCGTCCCTTTCTTCAGGATGCTAATATAATAACAATCTTTGGCTGTTGTCTTAGTTATTTTTGATAAAATGAGGACAAGTTTTAATAAAAGGTCTTCTGAATAAAACACCGGCATTTAGATGATGTTTGTCTTAGGATTATACTGTCGGTATGGAAATATGATACTCTTTGAGGTAAAATTGTAGTATTTAATAAATTTTTAAGAAAAAATATCTTGTAAAATTTACTTTTTTATGGTAAGAAGGTATCATTTTTTCTTAAATTACTCAAGTAGCCATCGTCATGTTTTAAAAAAAGATATACAGAATATTGGAAGAAAGTAGTGGAGTATAACTCACTAAGTAAAAGCAACTACATTCAAAGAAGGCCTTTACAGATTTCCGCTATTAAGGACTATCACAGTATTATTAAAATTCCATAAAATTATTTGGGTAAAGCTACGAGTATCAGTTCTTTTCAAAGTTGATTAAACTTTATTTTTAATTGACTTTAAGAATATTGGTTGAATACAAGCAGGGTCGCGTTAAATCCAAGTATCTGCTAAATATTGTATGGCTATACTTATTTACATCCAGCTTATTAAAAGAAAAATACATAAACTAAACTTAGGTAATGGGGTAGGTTAGAGTCTGGAGACGACCAGGGGAGAAATTTGTGGATCACCTACATGTGTCAGGTGGCTTATCTTAAAATAGTGTTAATCTAACGGATCTTTAATAAGACATTGACAGTACAGTTATGTCAATGGAACCAACAATTGTTTAGAGTTTTTAATTACATAATGTATTTGAAAATTACAAACAATTATTAAAAACTTAAATGTCTTAACATATTTTTAATTGTTGTCGTTCTTGTCCAAAACAATAGGATATTATTATCTTGATCCATTTTCATATTGATCCTTAGCAACTTGTGAAACTTGCAATATCGATTATAGGTTATTCCATCTGTTCAATAAATACGTTTCATTATCCTGGACGTACTTAGAACGTTACTGCGTTTCTTTAATGCTCTTACTCGAAAACAAAGTCATTAAAGACCAATGTTCATTAAAACATTTTGTCTTTAAATTGACTAAGAATTCGATTGTTAAATTTCATCTATAGATTTTATTAATACCCTATATACTATTTTTTAATTATTTTTTTTTTTTAGAGTTCTGAAATAATGATATCTTCTTATTTATCGAACTGGTACGAGAGAAGTCGACCTGTAAAAAAAATATTATTCATGCTTATGGAACGAGCGAAGAAGCCTATGAGAATCAAGGGAGGCAATTATATTGCTTTGAATTACGTGACATTTGTTATGGTTGGTAATTTTAAATATTTTTTATGGCTGTAGTGAAACTTAAATTATTTTTAATTTTTCAGATTATAAAGTATAGCTACTCATACTTTGCTCTTTTAAGAAGTACCATGGAAGAAGATTAAACGTTAATATGAAACCAATTCAGTTAAATAAAATTACCATTTATATTTTTTTTATTTTATATATAATTACCATAAACTCGTATTATTAACTAGGTAGATGAGAAAAAGGTAACGGAGCACTAACAAAATGTTCATTTTTAAATCTCATTGTTATGACGTAAAATTTTTAAATACGGGCTTATAACGTCGATATACGCAAATTTATTAATAGTATTTATCTTTAGCAAACGTTATTTAGTCTAATTTGTATTATTTAATTACAGTGTTAACAATAGGAATAGTATGAATAAAGCAGTTCTTAACCACAATTTTATTGTAATATCTTCTCTTCTCCAACAATCCACCGCGAGCCCTACCTTGGACTAAGTAAGAGACACATTTTCCATATCCTGGACAACTGTGTATGGGAAAAGACCAAATAAAATTGGAGTAACAACAGCATTTCCGGCAGTCCAAAAAGCTACTAATAAATTTAACTTGAGCTAGGATAGCGTGACTGCTGTCCTGGTACAAAGTTATTATAGCAGATCTAACTGGAGCTCTAACAGATCATTATAGGTTCAACCACCTGCATTTTCATTTCATCTGCATATTATATTAGACCTAGTGTCCAATTCGCTGTACTTTTGTGGAAAGTTGGAGTTAATGCGGAATCTTGTTTTATAGGAGAATGTCAAGGATCAGCTAAAATTAGAAAAGAAAACATGGTTTTTTCCTTCCTGTTACGAGAGGAACTAAAGGACGTGGGAAGGCCTGCTCTCTTTCACTTAAAGGATGGATCGCCTGGTTAGAGAGATTAGAGAAGGTGGCCAGCAGTAATGATGGCAGGAGGTGATAACAATTAACTTATAGGCCTACCATAGACATTGTTGTCCGATTACTACAACTAAATTACACTTCATAAAGCAGAATTTATTACCATGTAGGTAACAAAACTTGGAGAGAAAAACTTAATCAATTAACAAAAAGAAACTATAGATAGGTAAAAATAGTAAAATAAAAGACTATTTATTTACTTAGAACTAGGCAGTTAGGTATTATGGAGATTAGTTATGTAACCAAATCATTGCAAATCCAATTTCAGTGTATTGCAGCAACTGCAGGGGTAATATAGTAAAAATCCGTAAACCAATTGACGTCAAAGAATTCAAAGGAGTTTAGGGTTCAACTAAGAGTCAAAATAGGTACATTATGTATCTAGGCCAGTATCCAAGAAGATAAAGAGTAAATCAGAGTCCAAGATAAATCCAAAACTAGACGAAAACCAGAAATCAAAAAAGAACCCAAAACCGAATGTCTTGTATTAAAATAGGTTCAAGTAGATTAGGTAGTTCAGGCATGTTTTACGTTGCAAACCAATGAGAGTAACCAAAAATGTGCCGCTAAGACATGTGACGTAGTGGGTTTTGAAACCGTGTTTCTCTTCGTGTACGCAAATTACTTTACGTACAACATAAATAAACCCCTCTAACTTTGGCGATCCAGGGTATCTGTAGGCTTTTCAATCTTTGCTGGACAATTGTTGCTACTCTTAGTAATAAAAGGAGCTTAAAAGTCCCCCATTTGCCACTTTTAGGCTTTTAAGCAGTGGAAAAATCAAGTAGCGATCCAACATTATTATTCCAACTTAATATTATAACAGATTATATTCTTAAATATAAAAAACTTATTCCTTAGACTTCAATAAGCCCAGCTATCATTCTCTATGATATAGCACAGGCAGTTTGTCGGTAAAAATGTTTCTCTAGCATTTTATATTCAAATCATAAATACATATGTATAATATTCGTACGTGTATGATTAAAGGGATGCACGGGATGATACATTTTATATATAAGCGGTTACCGGTGCGGATGGCATCCGAGTAGCTAGAATCTCAGGCCCAACAAGCAAAGTAAGATTAATCAAACAAGTTAATATTTACCTCTGCTCTGTTAACATTTGAACGGTAATTGAACGTTATATAACCCGGATATTATTTTCCTTAAAAAACTGAAAAATTACAAAAAAAAACAAGATGGAGCGGCCACAGACAGAGGAGAAATTAAAAGCCAACTATAAAAGTTAGAAATTCCAAAACGTAGTATATGATTCTTTGATTTAAAACAAGAATTTAATTTTCTTGCGAGCGAAATTATTACGAAACGATGATTCAAATAAATCGCTTACTACCTTCCTACAAAACCGTAGAAATCGATCTAAACTACAGTTTCAAAAGTAAATAAAACGTAACGAAGCAAATCGCTAATAATAACTGTCAACACATAACGCTATAGTCGGAAGCGGCAGGTTAACTGTCACAACTGTCTCAACTGGTTAACAGGTGCGGCTTACCTAATTCACAAACTGTCAAAAATAAAATTTATTTTTGTAAATCATTTAATGTAAATAATGAAAAGAAATGCTGATTTTATCGTGCCGAAAAAAAACTAGGACAACAAAATCTCCTAAATCTCTTGGTGTATTAGAATAATATATTTCAATGTTGTCAAACTTAATTTAATTTTGTGACAGCCGCGTTAACAAAATCGCTCTTTCAAAATGCCTGCATTATCTCCTCAATAAAAAGCGATAATATACACTCGTCTCATGGATGGAGTTCCTATAAGAAGAATTGCAGAAGAATTGGGCATTAGTAAAAATACCGTGTTGCGTTTTCATACATTTATTTTTGCCATTAACTAAAATTACAAGAATTTTAAACTCATGCGTATTTAAAAAAAAATCCCTATGGCGCGGCATCGTGGCTGAAGCGTGAGTGCGCGGAGTATTATGGTATTCGTACTGAATCAATGGCCCGGTCGCGTATTTACCAACCCTAACCACAGATGTAAATAGCTCCGCACTCGTGCGGAGCTATTTACATCTGTACCCTAACCCGCTACGATGCTAACCGATTCCGATTATGGCCAAACGAAAAATTTACAAACCATATCCCGACACATTTCACTCGGATCAGGAGATTAGTCAACTGCGTTGAATTTCCAAATTTCGGTATACCCCCTCAATATTATTCTATGATTTCCAATCTAATATTATAATGGCCGCTTTCGCAGCACTAATTTAAGAACGTTTAGGAACAAAACAAATTAAAGGCAAAATCACATTTACTGCTGACTGAGAGACAATATACAGGGTGTCCCAGCGAAAACGAAACAGAGCTATTTTCGGTATGAAAAAAATTTTTTTTTTCAAAAATCTCGGACACGTTGATTTTATTTTTGAGGGGGACAATTTTTCCTTACCAAGGCACCCTCATACCAGCAACCCCCTTCGAGGGGGTGGAATCACCCCTAAAATCCTAAATAGAAAGAGGGGTCGTATGATACCTTATTTTAAAGGTCTTTTAATTCTGAATATAACTGCCAAATTTAAAGTGGCTAAAATTATTTCTCTGGATAAAACAGCTTGTCAAAATTGCGGAAACAGCGAAAATGAAAAAGGTATTATGGACTCTTTTTTGGATAATATTTTTAAAAGAACAAGGAAATCCTATTTTCGAAGGGGTCACTTATTAATTAAGAGGTCACCTAATACCTGGAATCCTTTACGAGGGGTTGAAAGCACCCCTTAAATCTTAAACAGAAAGAGGGATCGTGTTATACCTTATGTTGAAAGCGTTTTCACTTTAAATTTAAATGGTGACTTCTGAGTGACTGATAGATTTCTTCTGGATATGAAAGCCAAATCAAATTCTGGAAAAAATGCTTTAAATAAACCTTTATGCCTAAAACCCTTTCTTACAATTTTTTTTATTGGATCATTAAAACATGATTAAAAATTTATTAGTATTGTTAATATTATTGTTATTACACCTTCATCAGCATATCATAAATAAAAACAAAATACCAAATAAAATGCAAACACAAGTATCTGAAGAATTTATTTAGCTTGCTAAATATCATTGGTACTTTTTTCATAAAGCAGCATTTATTTAAATAGTTTTAAATTATTACCCAGTCTTTTACGTGTTGAAACACTGTTAGCAATGGTTTATTCTACTGCAGAGAGGGTTGAGATGATAGAGTTTTTCTTTCGGCATAACAATTGTGCCAATAGAACGGTACAAGAATTTAATGACCTTCATCCAGAAAAACGAGTCAACACAAAATACGTTCCAGAAATAGTTGCTAAATTTAGGGAATCTGGCAGTGTCTTAAATAAAAAGCGTGAGGTTCAAAATGCTGGTGTTGTCAATGAAGCAATGCAAATAACTGTCCTAGGTCAACTTCATGCCGAGCCAGGAATAAGTGTCAGAAAATTGGCGACGAGTACAGGAGTAAGCAAAGTAGTGTTCATAGGATACTTAAGCATAATAAATTCCATGCTTACAAAATTCATCTGGTGCAAGAACTGAATGAGGATGATTTTGACAGACGAGTGCAATTTTGTGAATCGCTTAGTGATATGATAACTGTTAATCCGCGTCTTATTTACAACATTTGCTTTTCAGATGAATGTACTTTTTTTCTTAATGGCAACGTAAATCGTCATAACTGCCGCTACTGGTCAAATGCAAATCCGGGCCAGTTTCGCGAAGTTCATACCCAGTTCCCTAAGAAGTTAAATGTTTGGGCGGGAATCTTGGGCGGCTCCATTGTTGGTCCGTTTTTTCTGCCCGGAAATTTGAATGGAGAAATGTACCGAGATCTCTTGGAAAATGCCGTATATCCAAGAATAGTAGAAATAATGGAAGGCGGAAATCATTCTGATGATGATCAAGTCGTTTTCCAACAAGACGGAGCGCCTCCACATTATGCTGCTGGTATGAGGCAATATCTTGATGAGATATTTCCTGATCGTTGGATTGGAAGGAGAAGACCTTTTATGGAATGGCCAGCTAGGTCACCCGATTTAAACCCATTAGTTTTTTTTTTATGGGGGCATTTAAAAACAAAAGTTTACGCTACCCAACCAGACACCCTAGAAGACTTACGCCAGAGAATTATAAATGAGTGTCAGATGATAACACCTGAAGTTCTACAAAACGTCAGGCATCGTTTTGAGCAAAACCTGTATTCCTGCATGGAAGTAGGCGGGGCACAATTTGAACATTTAATAAATTGACGTAATTTAAATAAACTTGTTAATTTTTTATCTCTCCACTTTTACTGGCAGTAAAGATTGTATTTCTTGCTATTTTTATATCCACAAGATATCCATCAGTCACTCAGAAGTCACCATTTAAATTCAGAGTAAAAAGGCCTTCAAAATAAGGAATGACACGACCCCTTTTTCTATTTAAGATTTAAGGGGTGCTTTCAACCCCTCGTAAAGGGTTCCAGGTATTAGGGTGGCCTCTTAATTAATAAGTGACCCCTTTGAAATTAGGACTTCCTTATTCTTTTAAAAATATTATCCAAAACAGAGTTCAAAATACCTTTTTCATTTTCGCTGTTTCTACAATTTTGACAAGCTGTCATATCCGGATAAAAAATTTTAGCCACTTCAAATTTGGCAGTTATATTCAGAATTAAAAGACCTTTAAAATAAGGTATCACACGACCCCTCTTTCTATTTAAGATTTTAGGGGTGATCCCACTTCCTCGAAGAGGGTTACTGGTATGAGGGTGCCTTGGTAAGGAAAAGTTGTCCCCCTCGAAAATAAAATCGACGTGTTTGAGATTTTTCTAAAAAAAATTTTTTTTCATACCAAAAATACCTCTGTTTCGTTTTCGCTGGGACACCCTGTATAGGGTATTATAAACTCGTCCCTCACTAATGGGTTCTCGGTAACCATAGAAGTTACATTTGGGCAAAGTTGCGCATTTCTGAACTCAAAAATATGCCTTTGAAAAAATTAAAAACTCCCGATTGGTTCCGAAAATAATCGTGAAAAATCGAAATTTTAAAAATGTATTTGACTTTTTTCTCAGCTTATTATCTATCGGATTTTAAAATAATTTACACTTTTGCATTTTCACTTTTTCCTTGCTACATGGTGGCGGAATCTGTTTGGAGTATGGTAAAGTGTAAAAATGTTTGTAAGGCTAAAAAACTAGGTCGGTGGTCTACGAGCTCTATCTGGTAATAAAAATAAAAGTAAAACAAATTATTTTATATTTTAATTACACACTTGTATTGTGCGTAAACTTTTAAATAGTCGAAATACAAAATACTTGGGTTTTTAACATAATCAACAAAATTACATGGAATGTACAGGGTGGCCCAAATTCGACCCTCATCATTGGGATCTCGGAAACGGTAAGAGATACAGGGTCGATTAAATTATGGCAAAGTTGCATAATTTGATGGTTATTAAAATTCCGTTTAAAAATTTAATAAATTTATGATACGTTTGCAAATATCGAGAAAAAAAAACATTTTCGATTTTATTAAAATTCGATTTCATTTTTTTCTAAGCTTATTTTTTATCCGATTTTAAAAGAATTTGCATTTTTGCATTGCCACTTTTTCCGTGCTACATGGTGGTTTTCAATAAAACGTTTCGTCTCTTGCCGACCATCATTAACTTTGTTTTTTCTTATGGGCGCCATATTGGATTTTTACATTTTTAACTAATTAACCCTAACTGTACACTGAAAGTGACCCCATTATTGACTCCACCCGCTGGCTTGTGATTGGTCGGTGCCGCGTTGGAAGTGACGTAATCAATATTCGATATTATCGAAAAAACCATAAATTATTATAATATTATGTTATATTATTATGTATGTAGAATAATTAATAACCAAATGTAAATAAGAAAGTAACCAAATGTAGAAAACTATAACAAAATTCAATTCACTTACCGGAATAACAACGTTCAATCACTTCAATAAAAACGAGTCATTCTTAATAGTACCCTTGTTAATTTTTTTAATAACAAATGTAATGCTGGCGTTGCATTCAAAATTTCGTCGGCAGCTCTTAACATTACTTTTGGCTTTGTTTTTTCACTGTGCTGGCATTTAAATATTTTCTTGTATAAACATTTCTTAAGATTGGGAAACGTTTTATACACAATCCAGTTTGTTGCAGAAGACACTTAAAACCCTTGCATCCATTTTTTTATTGCTTTCGAGTAATTTGAATCTTGAAACTTAGTTCTTACAGTAATTTGGAAACAATTAACGTCTTTTATATCGACTTTGCCCAAATCGATATCTGATAAGTCGTCAAACGAAAATAGTTGTTTTAAAACTTCCATTTTTTATGCAATACACTTTACACAACACTTCATGAATACTTTATAGTACGCCACGAAAAAAACAACAGTTTAAAAATGTTAGGTTAGGATGAAACTGAACTTGAAATTTGATGTCATAATCATCATAAAAAACAAAGCAAGGTGTTACGAATCCTAACTTCGTACAGGTACCAGAGAACTGCATAGGGATATGGTTTGTAAATTTCGCTGTCGGCCATAGTCGGAATCGGTTAGCACTGTAGCGGGTTAGGGTTGGTAAATACGCGGCCCGATCAAATCAATTGTGACTGCAAAAAAGTGAAGAGTTTTTAAAAAAGTGAGGAGACCAAATATATCCACTTTTTACCGAAAATCGTTTTTTGACAGTATTTAATATTTGTTTGGAAGCAAAACCGAATAAATCTCATTTAAAACATTAAGTAAACTTCGACATTTGGAGCAAAACGGGATATATCATAAAGTTAACCTTATTTTTAATTATCTTTATGAAAAAATTATAAAAATAGGGTTTCCATTTAAAAAAATTGACTTTTAATGATTTTTTCATTTTAATTTTTAATGCTAGTTTTTCACCCCCCTGTATCTTTTTTTTAGCCAAATATTAAAATAGTCTTTTAAAGTGGTCCTTCCTTTAAAATAAAACCAAAACTAACCAATAAATAAAGGCTACTAAAAGGGAGTAATCGGTAATTATGTTAGGGCTTATAAACATAGTTTTTCACATGAAATTAAAAATATATCAAAAACGGTTACACTAATGTATAGGATATTATACACAAAATATACTTAGAATTTCACGTAAAAGCCAAAAATGTAAAAATATACAGGGTGTTCCATTTAAAATAACGAAGTTGACACCTACTTCCGGTATAACCGGAAACGTCACAACTGTCAAAATATTTTAGTTGTGTAGCCCCCATCGACTGTGCCATGTCGCCAAATTTTCAAAATTTTTGAAAAATTAGTTTCCGAGATATCGATCGCGTCTATTCGTCGTGAGACACCCTGTATATTAAATTTCTAATCTGGCTTTGACCACAAATATGATAATTTTTGGTCTTTTTATGACCCTACAGATAATTAGGGTTTTATGACGGTTAAAAGATCAACAGTATATCTTTGAGTGCACTATACGAATGTTTCTTAACTTCTGGTTTCCATAGTTATAGAGAGACTCACAGTTGCTGCTATGGAGTGTAGCTGAATAAAAGCACGAGCACCAGATATCTCCTATCAGGAAACGCAATAACAAGTTTGTGGCAAAAATTTTTTCAGGTTCTGCTAAAAGGCCTCCAATTACGGTAAAAGCGATAGCTTCGATGTAATGCGCCGCCAGCTTTCGCTATCATATATCATATATCGCTTACCTGCAACTCCTGCTTAAGCTTCATGCAGTCATCTAACTATTCTTTTATTGAGTTAGCACTTTTGTGGGTCAAAGCTAGAAATTCTAAATGATGAATCTGGTACGGTGGATCTGACGAGAGGAGTTTGAGCTTTTTCGTCATCGACGTTTCCCGTTGACTTTCCAGACATCGCCATCTTGGACTGATGTGCCAACTCAGCAAGTTGTTGTTGTTGGGCGGCAACCAAATTAATTAGAACTTCTTGCCACTGCACTTTTCTATGTTTTGGATCTGGCGGACCTGATGCACATAGTTAATGCACACGTCGTTTTGCCATTTTAAAATTGCTTCGTTCGCACTTTAGTTTTTATTTTTAAATTTTTAACTGTTTTTTTACACTACTTCAACTGAGCACAGTACGATCCCACTTCTGATGTTAACTCCATCGTGGTAAATTGCGGTTTATACCCTCAATAAAAGTCACTACTTTTCAATAATCCAATTTATTAGGCCGATACATATCTCCGGAGCATATCTCATTCTTTAGAGTACCGTCGCAGTTCCCCCTGTGTTTCGCATTTGCTTAGCTTGGCCATACTGCTGACTTAACGTTTTGGGTGGTATAGACTGGGTGTTTTTAGATATCTGCTAAAGGCTCCAGTACACGTTCGGCCAACTAGTTGGGCCAATGAGTTGGGCCAACGTGTACAGGACCGTTTGGCGTTACTTGGTGATTGGCAGCCAGCGTTGGTCCACGAACCGAATGTTGTCGGTTTTTCGTGCACAAATCAAAGGATCTTGGCGCCATTTACCAAACAGCGTTCACACGTTGGTCGTTGATTTTACGGCGTAAAAAGTGAGATGACGGCTACGATGGCGGCATGGAAGAGCGAAGAAGTTTTAAAGTTTATAGATTTGTACCAAGATGAACCAATAATATGGAATCCTAAACATGAACAACACAAAAATAAAAACAAAGTAAGTTAGTTTTTGTTATCTATTTTTTTATATCTCTGAAAGTGAATAAATATTAAGCCATAAAATGAAAAAACAAATCTAATATTAACGACAAAGACAATTAAATTTTTTGATTGGTCAGCAATAAAAAAAAAGTTAAATATTTAATTTATTTTGTATTTTAGGTTAATGATGCTTGGAATCGTATTGCTGATGATTTGCATGTACCTGTAAATGAACTAAAAAAGAAAAAGGAATCGCTACCTTTAGATTGCATCATAGAAAGAAAATGCAGTCTATAAAATCAGGCATAGGTGAGGATGAGCTCTACAATCCCATTTGGCCATTCTACGAGCTTTTGTACAGCTTTCTGAAGGATGTGTATGTGTGCCGAAGCTTAATTAACACTGAGGATAATAGTGTAATTAAAACAACATTTTTATTACACAAAGTTTAATTATCTACGATTTCTATAAAAATAGTTCATAAAATCCAATCGTATGTCTGTCGCATCACGCGGGGCTCTACGCGGTAAAGGCAATACCCGAGAACGGGACAATTCTTGGTTAAATATTCTTTCCGGGGACCCTAGTGTATAATGACCGGGAAAAGGTTTCAATATACAGGTGTTGAGAGCAAATGCGCCATAGCCTAAAAATACGTAGGGTATATTATTTTCACTACCCGGAAGTGGACTAGGGAGGGGTAAATGCAAACTATTAGATAATAGTTTTCGGCATAAAACACTTTGATTGAAAACATCGCCATCACTTATCCTCCCTTGGGATCCTACATCGGCAAACAAAAAAACAGTAATTACTATCCACTACTGCTAATAGAACGATACTAAAAGTTCTTTTCTAGTTAAAATAGTCGGATCCTAAATGTAAAGGTGACTGTATAGTTATGTGCTTCCCATCAATAGCTCCAATGCAATGGGAAAAGCTAAACCCTTGTGACTTGGAAATCCATACGTCTGTAGTTTCAGGCATCTGAAATAAAAAAAAAATAATAATAACGGGAACAAATAACAATAATTTAAAGCTCTTTTTTGTTATAGGTCTCGCAATCCACATATACTGAAGAGCAAACTGCACTGATATAGACTTAGAATCTCCGGTACCTGTAGCCAACAGTTACTCCAAAATTGTTCCTGAGACTAGCAGCAACTCCGAAACTAATAAAATAAAAGTACCGGTTGTTAACCGCCGTGCGAACGACCCGCCAGAATTATAATATAGAATTATAATTATAATTATAGCATAGACAACATGATAAAGAGACGACGAAATAAGCAAAATATTCACACTCATTCATACACACACACTCGTCCAGGCACTTGGCAAAGTTCAGATGAATCTGAATGGTCATATATATCCGATTCAGCACAGAGCCATTTTTTATCAGTAAACGTAAATCGTTTAACTTATAACCCTTATCAAGCACCAACTATACAGCCATAAGCATCAAATATACAGCCAGAATCTCGTGTCTATACTCAACTACCAGAAATGTCTCCAGAGTCTAATGAAACGTACAATATTTATTTGCAATCCCCGTCAAGCAATTCTCAAGATATTGTATATGAGGCATATAAAAATGCATAAAAAAATTAAATAAGTTTTATTTACCTTAATCATATCTTTCAGAACTTCATTCAGTGCCACACAGACTTCAATGACTATGCGTGAGATCAGTGAACCTGGTATTTTAAATAGATAATGTAAATTTCTGAAGCTATCTCCGCTAGCTAAATATCTTAAGGTCAATGCTAGTCGTATTTTTGCTGGTATAGCTTCTCTCCAGTCAGTGTCTTGCTTTGCAACCATTGGAAAAATTTGTTGTAGAAGAGTTTCAAAATCTGCATATATCCGAATGAAATTATCGAACTCCCCAGATGGTTCTGCAAGAAGCTCTGCAAGTTGGTTGTTCATGGTCTCTCTAAAACAAAAATATTTAAAACAGATATTTTTACATCTTTACTATACTGCTATACTGACATATCACATCTTAACGTCATGCAACTATACTAGATGTATTTTTATAACCACGTTATCCTGTTTCGATGAATACTCAGCATCCAGCATCTTCTTTTACACCATTTTTTTTATCACTTTCATTTGGTACACCTTTCTATAAACACTGAAAGCACTATGCAAATAAATTGCCGCAGCTGCGATGGTTTTCACATCCATCGTCAAAAAATGGTCTATGTAGCAGCTGAGTCAAGTCCACCTACTTATTTTTTGGCTGTTTTGGACCAACGCATTGGCCTAACTAGTTGGTCAAGCGTGTAATCACTGTACTATATTTGGCCCAACTCATTGGCCAAACTAGTTGGCCGTTGGCCGAACGTGTACTGGAGCCTTTACATATATGTCCAAACTATAATATATAATATTTATCGGCAGTTGAAAGTTACAACCAGCATTAAATTTATGGTTTATTCGAGTAGAATCTATTACACTTTCGAATATTTGCTTTATTAATTATTTTCAAGCATTTCTTCACCTTCTTAAATTTTAGTTATTTTTGTGTTTTTTAGGATATTAATTAATTACTATAGCAGCATTAATATTCAAAATAAAGTAGATATCTCATATCAATAAAATGCCTTTATATCTGCCCCTTCTTTCAAAAGCTATGTGAAAAACTAAATGATTTATTGGATGCTTCCAAGTCATAAATACCTTTCATAAAAACCACGTTAATATTTAAATCGCTTGACCTATTTGCAATACTTTTGGACCCTCATATTTTTTGATTATTGGGTGTAAATTACCTTTACACGTGGCATATGGGACTTGTTGGAAAATGGGGGCATTTGTTAGATAGCGAATTATTTTTTTTTCTGTTGGTGGACATTAAGTTTATTTAAAGCACCATTTTTTCCTTAATACTAAGTATGTAGTATTGTGTAATAAATTTGACACATTGAGACTTAAGTATTTTAAGTGCATTTTGAATGCTTTGAAGCTTATTATAATTTGTTTAAATATTTTAGAGGAGAATTTAAACTTTATTTAGCTTCAGTACCAAAACTACGATTGAAGTTTAAATTCTATTAACATTTTATAAAAATAATTTTTTAGTCTGAACAGCTTTTAAGTAAAAAAACGCTTATAAAATTAATTTCGAAAAGAGATAAAAAGTTTTTATAAGCTACATATTTGGACCGCTTTCTGCAAAAAGGAACCAACCTACAAAACTAAAAAAATCGAGATATTTAAAAATCTTATCCACCAAATACCTAAAAATAGTCTGCAAAATAGATCCAACCCTCAGTGCAGATGTGGTGACTTTTATTCGCGGCCAAACCAACCAATAAATAAAAATTCCAAATATAGAAATCTGCTAAACAGTTCCAAGTGGGTTGGTTCCTTTTTACTGATTAAATATTCTTCTTTTAAAAAGATCCAAGTAGGTTGGTTCTGTTCAGCAAAATAATTTGACCAGGAATTTGATAAACGTGGTTTTCACGTTTGTTTACGTAGTGTATTATTATACATTATTTTGCGATATTTGATTGGTTTTTTAAGTATGTAAAGTGCTAGTTCTTAAAGTTATGGATCGCTCTAGGACAAAACGTATCCTATTAATGGCAATGGCTGGAAATAGTAAGGTAATTAGTGCAAATAAATTTGGAGGTTAAGTTTGGAGGATAATTAATATTTTTTAAGTTTTTGTTATATAAACTCTTTTTTTATTTTAAAGAAATAGAAAATTAGTTATTTCGTTTAAAAAAAAATAAAAAAAAGGTTGGTTGTTTTCTGCTTTTTACCTAATCTTTAAATTTACAGGGTTCTTCTGATGATCAAAAAAATATGATGCCTTCTAATAAAGTTTCTAAGGCATAAGATACTGAAGATCTTAACGGGTGCAAAGCTCAAGTACGAATAGAAAAGCCCTGTGAGAGCACTAGTAAAGTAAACTGATATATTTTTTTGTTGAAAAGCATTTGATACACTAAAAATATTTTTTGTGTAGGCTGTTGTATTTGATGGTCAGCATACTGAGTTTGCGATTACAGCACGTGATAGTCAAAGTATTCCTGAAGCTCCTTCGAAAAAATTCAACAACTTAAAACAAATAATGAAGCTGATCATGAAAACTGTGACCCTAGGATGGTAAAAATTATTACATTTTAAGTTTTTTTTTTTTTTTAATTAACAATGTTTGTTTTACAGGTATCTGTATCTGATGTTCAGCAAGTTGGATTCTTGCATGTTACAGCTGATTGTGAATATACAATTGAGCCGTACTACGAACCTTTTCTTTATGAATCAGTACAGAAAAATGAAGAGATTTTAAAAATATCGGTTGAACCTGAAAAAGAAACACAAAATTTTGAACCTGAAGGAGGTTCAACAATCTATAATAATAGTGTAACATAAGACATGGTAATGACTAGACCTAAAATCTACAAAGGTAATAAAATATCAGTATTTTTCTAATCCTTTAAGGTTGTTAGAGAGAATCTTACTTCTTATCTTACTAATCTTAAAGAGAACCAGCAATAGACCCTGCTGTAAATACTCAAGAATCTGTTAATAATCTTGATCATCTTAATGGTCACGATTTAGAAAAAGATCCTGAATATTCACTAACATTGTCTTCGGCTTCAGAGTCAACATCGGAAAATGAATTTGATATTGAACAGTTGCAAAATTCTGAAAACGACTTAAATATTTCAAAGCAAAGACCGAAAAAGAGTAGAAAAAGAAAATATTTGGATATGAATAGAGAACAAAATAAAAAAGCACGGAATAAAAACGAAGTTCATTTTGATCATAAAGGACAAACTATACAAACAAAAATATTTAATGATGTTTTTAAATGCAGTTGCTCCAGAAAATGTTATATGAAAGTAACCCTAGATGAAAGAAGGAAAGAATTTTAAAAATATTGGGAGTTGGGAAGCTACAACGCTCAAACTGCCCTAATAGGAGCATTGGTTAGTGAAGGCCCCAAAAAAGTATGGACAGAATATAAGATCAGGACAATTTTCAAGACAATATAGGCTAAACAAACTCGAAGTGTGTCGTGAGACCTTTATAAAGACGTTAGGCATTTCAACAAAGAGAGTTAACATGGCATTGGAAAAATTAAGAACTAATGGTAGTATTACTGATAAGAGAGGATCAGAACAAGGAAGAAAAAACAAAATTGATGATGAAAGGAAACAAAAGATAGTTAAACAGTTTAAAATAAAAGCAATACCAAAATACAAAAGTCATTATAGAAGAGAAACAAATTCTAATATTGAGTTTTTGCCTCCAGAAATGACACTTCCATTGATGTATAAAAAATACCAAAAAGATTTTTTACTTTTGTTACTTATCGTCGTATATTTTTGTCTGAATTAACTTTAAAATTTAAGCCTTTAAAAAAAGATACATGTAACTCTTGTGATACATTTAAGGCAAACATAAATAATTCTTTAGACAGTAAAAAAAGGAGGAATTAAAAGCAGAACATGAATTACATATAAAAAATTGGCAAAATGCAAGAAAAAGGATGAAAGAGGATATGCTTAAAGCAAAAAATACCGATTCGTTTGAGTGTTTGACTTTTGACCTTGAAAAAACCCTACCTTTACCAAGATTGCCAACGGGTATTTTATTCTATAAAAGGCAGCTATGGTTATACATTTTAGGTGTGCACAGTGGATTCGACAATAAAGGATACTTTCGCGTTTGGTTGGAAAATGAAGCAGACCGCGGAGCCCAGGAAATAGGCTCCTGTTTATTTAAGCATATTATGGAAAAAGTCAGCCCTAATTTTAAAGAATTAGTTCTTTGGTCCGACTCTTGCGGAGGGCAAAACCGTAACATGAAGATGGATTTAATAATGAAAACTTTACTAGAGACTCATACATCTCTTGAAAAAATTTGCAAAAAACATGCGGTTCTTGGTTTCAGGCAATAGCTTTCTCCCTAATGACTCAAATTTTTCCGATGTGGAATGCGCTCTGAAACATCAGCAGAGGCTTTATCTTCCCGATGATTATATTCGAGTTATGGAACAATGTCGCACAAAAAACAAATTTGTGGTCACACGTATGAAATCCTTAGACTTTTTTACAACTGCAGAAATTGAAAAAACAATTTGTAACAGAAAAACGGATATTAACAAACAAAAAATAAGCTGGCTTAAGTCCCGAGAAATTTTAATTGAAAAAAGCCAACCACATTCTATCTTTTTTAAAAAAAGTTTTGAGGACGAGGTATACATTGAAGTAGATATAAAAAAAAGGCAAGTTAGAAGACCTAACACCAATACCTTTAAAGATTTGTTTCTACCTATGTGGGCCAATGGTAAAGAAATTTCTGCTCCAAACCTGCAAGATATAAAATCTGTATTACATCTCATACCACAGGATTGCAAATATTTTTATAAAAACCTTAATGGTAGCAAATATATAGATGACGACGTAGATGGCTTTAGTGGTACTGTCGATTTTGATTTAGAGGAAACAGATAGTAATTAACCAAAATTATTTGTGGCAATTATAAGATGTATTCTTAAGAATATAAATATTAAATTAACATATGGTTTTATTATTTTGCAAAAAAGAACCAACCCACAAAAACAATTATTTTCTACCATATTATAAAAAAAACTTAAGCAACCCACAGAACTTAGTAAATAAAAAACATATCTAAGCATAAAATAAGTCAGTAAGAAATTAACTTTAACCTAGAATTTTTATTTGAATACAGAAGTTTTCCCAATTTTTCTCAGTTATGTGATTAGGTGGGTTGGTTCCTTTATACAGAAAGCGGTCCATTTACTTGTTTTTGTTAATAGTTTATTTAGTTGCTACACTAATTTTAGGCTTAGAGGCATAGTTCTTATCATATCATAGTTGGCGGTGCAAGTGCTTGTATTCACTCAATAATAAAAGTAAATATTTATGTATTTTTATATTTATATTAAAAATAGAGCTTATAGCATTGTAATCACTTTGTAATTAAAAACAGTAAGGGTTTGGTACATTTTACATAAGTATTTTCCTAATAAAACTAGTATTGCCGATCATAATTGCAGCGGAATATTTCTTATTCTCGTAAAATAACCATTCGCAATAAGATGATTGTCAAGATATTGTTCATAGTAAAAAACCAAATTTCAATATTCATCATTATTAACAAACATTCACACCATTAAAAGGAATTTTGTGAAATACGGTTTAAGTGTAGAGGAGTTGGAGAATAAAATGTCTGCTTTAGACAGTGAGAAATTAGGATTTAAGGAATGATTGAGATGCGTAGAAGCAGCAGAAAAGAACAACTAGTTTATAATATTTGACTTAAGGAAAACGTAGAAGACACTTTGGCAAGGCATGTTGTGGGAATTTCTAGAAAAGCCTTATTGGTCAGCGTATGACCAGAAGACCTGAATAATTTATCTAAAATTGAAACTAAAACTGAGGGACGAATTCTACTTGTAGTAATGAAATTCTACAGAATCTGGACAAGTTTTAGGGCACAAGTATTACTAAGACCACTGATTTAACAGCTGAGCAGCAAATTAATTTAAAAAATCTGTATTAATACTTTAAAATAGCTGAACGTTTGGACTTTAAGAAAAAAATGTAAAAAATCGACTACTGATTAATGGCAATAATTGTAGTGTAAATAATCTGAAAGGAGCTACCAAGGAATTATTTACTCACTTCTTAATAAACAAAAAAATATATCTTTCTTAATAACAGTGCTGCAACGCCTGAAAGACACAGCTAAACTACATCAATCATTTATGTAAAAGCAGACCTATTTTAAGCTTTGTTTGTCTTGTGTTGATTTGTAGTTTTTATTAAATTTTATAAGGTTTTTGGCTATTCTATCATTATTGTTTTATTAAAAATAAAAATTACGTTAAATATTTTTTTTTATAAACGATTAATCACTTGTGGCAATTTTTTTTTTTAATTTAAAGGGACTACCTTACAATACTAAGTTTCATGTTGTAGTTGTATTAGATCCGTGGCTCTCACAAAATATTAATAGACAATAAACAATCTTCTAAATATATAAAAATTAATCCATATTTTCCTTGGTCGTTAAATAACTTGAAATAAAAAATAGATGGCGCTTTCAGCAATTTCTATTTAGCATGCATGCATTTTAAAACATAATAAGTCAGTTTTTCGCGTTTGACAGTTGCTTTTAATGTTTTGCGTCATTCGAAAGAAAAGTGTATTTGCTTAGCGAGTTATTTTCAAGTTTGTTTAGCGAGTTTTAGTGAGTTTTCTTCTTAGTTTAGCTTAGTGAAACTTTTTAGTTTGTTGAGTGCAACAGTGGTTGTTTAGTGTTTAAAGACAAATTATAAACAGGGGGCAGTAGGTAACATAAAATATTAAAAATTTTATCAGGTATTAGACTTTTAATAGACTACGTGCTATGCATAAGTTATATGTAGAAACATGTTTTAGGGATTATTTATTTGACATATAAATCTCAAAAATGCCAATAACTCGACGAACCAACTTAAGTCGTAGAACACGAAATGCTGCAAGCCAACAATATATACGGGCAAGTCAAACCAACGAGCAACGCGAGATGCGAAATGAAGTTGAAGGAATAGATGGAATAGGAATAACCAAGAACGTAGAAACGTTTTGTTCAGGTTTAATCCAAATCGAGCTGCATTTAGTTACGATGCAGCATCGATTATAGTTCGCAGCAAATCGTTGCTATTGGACAAATGAACGTTGTGTGTCCACATTGGAAGTCAATGAACTTTAAAAATGAAACATTTGGATTGTGTTGTGCAAGTGGTCAGGTCAAATTGACACCATTGGTACCGCCTCCAGACCCAGTATATTTATTAGTTTCCGGAAATCATCCAAATTCAAAAGATTTTTTAAATAATATCCAGCAATATAATAATTGCTTTCAAATGACGTCATCTGAAGCAACAAAAATTTGTAGAGATAATTTTATGCCTTCTTTTAAGGTACGTAGCTTTCAGTAATATGGTACGGAAAGTATATTGGTAACTATAAAAAAGCCACCAGAACTAAGAGTGCTACAGAAGTTGCTTTTGCCAGTATTTACTTTGCCAGTATACAGACAATATCTACATTAAATATATTTCCTTTTGCAGATTCAAGGCCAAATATATCATAGAACAGGATCTTTATTGCCAACGCCAGATAGTGACTACCAATTTTTGCAAATTTATTTTATGGGTGATTCAACACAACAAGTTAATCAGCGTTGTGCATACAACAATTCGCTGAAAAGACCATTAGTGGAAAAACTACAAAGATTTTTTCATCAACACAACGATTTGGTTGCATTATTCAAGACCGCTTTAGACCGCATGCCATCTGATGACCACAAAATTGTTATCAGAGGCGATAAGAAGCCTGCAGGAGAACATGCAAGACAATTTAATGCGCCAACAATTGATGAAGTCGCTATTGTCATCGTAGGTAAAAATTTAGAAAAACGAGATATTATTTTAAATTGGCAGAACGATCAACTGCAGCGTGTGTCCGAAACACATCGATCATATGATGATCATATGATAATACCCCATATTATTTTGGCAAGGTGAAGATGGTTATCATTTTACAATCAAGATGATAAATCCACTTACAGGTAAATAACCAAATATACTTCTTATTATCTAATATACTACATTTTATTTACAGGTGCTGAAACTAACAAAAAAGTTTTTATATGAATAATAATTAACATTAACTTCCCTCCCAATTTTTGTAACTTTGTTGAATCAAAAACCGAACTTATTGAGGAGGTGTTCTCAAATATTGTGCAAAATTATAAAAACCATGACTGGTTAAGCGAACGAGTTATATTGGCTGCGAAAAATGTTGATGTCAACGAATTAAATTTTGAAATTCAAAATAAGATTGCAGGCGATCTTATGACTTATAAATCCATTGATTCCGTTACCAACCAAGATGATGTCGTTAACTATCTAACCGAATTTTTAAATTAACTGGAAATACCCGGACTTCCACCTCATAATCTGCAATTAAGAGTCGGATCAGTTATTATTATGTTGCGGAACATAAACCAACCACGTCTTCGCAATGGCACCCGCCTTGCGGTGAAGAAACTGATGAACAATGTCATCGAAGCAACAATTTTGAAAGGGAAGTACAAAGGCGAAGACATTTAATTCCATGCATCCCCATGACTCCGAACGACATGCCATTCGATTTTAAGCAGATGCAATTTCCTGTGCGACTTGCATTTGCAATGACGATAAATAAATCGCAAGGGCAGTTATTAAATGTTTGTGGCATAAATTTAGAAAATCCATGTTTTTCACATGGTTAATTGTACGTGGCCTGCTCCCGTGTTGGAAAACCTTCCACATTATTTATTTTCACTCTAGAAAAGAAAACTAACAATATTGTGTATCAAAAAGCATTACAATAAATATTTACAAGCTTTTTGTAATATTGTTTTAATTTTTTTATTAAATTGTGAGGTATTAACTACGGCGGTACGAAGTTCATCTAGTCAGCTAGTAGACAATAGAATTTTATTGCTTGCAATAAATAATTACATAAACCAAAACCATATTATGTGTATCATAAGAAAAATAAAATACTAATTATTAATTATAGAACCCTTAGTTAGGAGAAAAATAATACAGTTTACGCACTAGCCCCAATAATGAGTCCCTAATACAAAAAGAAAGAACAAAATTACTCATTAATTATGAAGCTTCTGAGTCGAAAAATATTAAAAAAGTAATGTACAATAGGTTTATCTTTTTGAGGTATTATTTTGTTTTGAAAGCATATAAAGTTGTGCACACTAAATACAACCTCATCAGACGAAATAGACCCTGACAAAGAGGGGCGAACTCAAAAAATATGTGCTAAAAGGTCTGCTTTACATTTTCGTTACATATAGTGCACATATCGCCAAGATCTATAAAGTAATAAAATCCGTCAAAAGCAGCCTTAAAAAAACGACAATTGGCAGTCTGGACTTGGCAAAGAAACTTTAAATACTTAAAAGAAATTCTCTTAAATTGTAAATAGTTTTTTCGCTTTTGGACGTTTTGAAAAACAGCTATAAAAGAGAGGAAATGCTGAAGCAGATGCAAATTCAAGGTCTTCTTAAACACAAACCTGTTTAAATTTTTCCAAAGTCTTGTTCTTTATTCTTCTTTAGGTAGGTACTCGTTAATGATATAAATAGTATGCCAAAAACAATTTTTGAAAAAAATAAATTCTTTACTTGCTGAATCCAATTATAGGAAGAGTCAGGGTTTTTAAGTTCCAGCTGTCTCTTATAGCAGATTTGTAGGTATCTGGAGGGTTTCATAGATAAAAGTTTTATTAGCCAATTAATGGATAATTTAAAAATAGTTAAAGAAAGGTATGTTACACCAAATTCTAGGCGCACAATGCTCTTAGTAGGCAGATAAAACAACTTTTTGAAAAAAATTACCTGTACACGTTCCAAAACCACAATGTAACGCAAACTCTGAATTATAGAGTGTCATCTTTGCCGACCAACTGGTATAGGTGGACTTTGCCATTATACCGCGAACAACTCCAATAGCTTGTTTACCTTTAAGTGCGGTGTCCTCCGCCATAACGTTAAACAATGATGAAGAGGTAAAAGATGCCTCCATGTTAATATACTTCTTTATTATCTCCACTTTTCCGCTCTCATATTTGAAATCTTGATCCTCCTCTAGCAAAGATCATAATTCTGGTTTTAACGAAATTGACAGTAAGTCCGTTTTGATATGTGTAATCTTCTTTAAGAGCCAGCAACTTTCACTTCATATCGACTTTAGAGTAAGTGAGAATAACTACATCATCGCAGTACAGTAAAGCAAGGATGTCAGAAATACTGCTAATATCAATACCATCGAGTAATCGACCCCGAAAAAGTTGCTTAAAGTCGCTTAAAAATAGTGAAAATAAAAAGGTGCTCAAAGACTCTCCCTGTAGTATTCCTCCCGACACCGAAAACTCCCTGGTAAGCATTGCTACTTTTCACCTTAAAATTGGCACAATCGTATAGCGACTTTATAATAAAAATAACTGATGCTGACAGCCCAAACGTGTGAAGTTTCTGCCACAAAAGGTCGTGTGAAAGTGAGTCAAAGGCTCTTTTAAAATCAATAAAAAGTGCATAAACTTTTCGCCCTGCTCGATCGCAGTGTAAAAATGTTGTCTGCGTACCCTCTGGCCTTTCGAAAGCCACTTTGACACTTAGAGATACAATTGTTCTCGTCTGACCATACTTCTAGTCTTCTCAAAATCATCGTTGTGAAAAGTTTCACAATACAACTAAGAAGAGTTATACCGCGATAGTTGTTGGGATCATTAACGGGGCCATTTTTATGGAGCATTGTCAAGATAATGCTACCCCAATTATGTGGAACGGCACGGTATTCCATTATTTTGTTTAAAAGGAAATTAAATAAGTTATACAGATGGAGGATAGAGCCTTAAAAAATTCATATGCACCATCGTCTTCGCCCGGACTTTTGCCACTCTTGCAACGATTTAAAGCTTCGTGTACTTCAAAAACTGAAATTTCGTGGTCTAAAAGTGGATGTCTAGCATCAAAAATAATATATAATGAATTTATACCATATTACCATATATAGAAGCGATGACGTGGTATTTTATATTAGAGCAGTTATAAAATACAAGTTCTGATGATTTCGGATTTGTTGAGTTTAAGTGGGTTGAACTTATTTATTGTATTGTAGTGTTTTTCCTTAAGATTATGTTAAGATTAACCTTCATATGGTAACATTTATTATTTTTTGAGCTTTTTTGAAAACAGCACGTCCAATCTCTATTCTCAATATAAACATTTCATATGTTTTGTGGTTAATAAGCTTATTATTTTTTAATCCAAATTTGTTACCTGTCCTTTATGCTTATTAGATTGCTAAAAATTTTTCCACCTGTCTGCAGATAAACATTCCTGATGAGACTTCAAAAAATATGAAATATATACCTCTAAGAAGTATTAATCTAAATAATGTTAATAGTGACCTATCTATTTATCCTTAACAGGAAATTTTATATATACCCCACATTGACGAAAAGAGACAATATTTAAATCCGCTTATATTCAGCCTTTTTTACATTCATGCTACTTCAAAAACTTTTAAACTCAACAATAAACAAAATTACGCGTCTTGGATTACTAAAAATATTAAACTTCTACAGAATCCACGCAACAATACCTCGAGACGTTATAAAAAGTTGAAGCTTCTTCAGGAGGTATATCCAGCTGAGGCGTGTGTCGGTAAATTCGGACGTGCTGGCTGCGGCTGTGGTCATGTTCCCGGTCGATATGGTAGTCGCTGAAGTCGTGTTCTGGGACGTAATCGGTTCCATGTTGTCGCTAGGTATTCGAAGAATGGATTCCTTTCGGTAAAAACGGCAATGGCGATAAGCGACTTGGGCGTTGTTAATCTACTGCCTTCGGTTAATCTGTCGAGATAGCAGGATCTCTTTCATGCGGACGGTAGAAAGTTTGATAGTAGACACACTCTTATCTGAACGGTCTTGAGGCGGATGTCGGTAATAGTATCTTCTCTCGATGTGAACGGTGTAGAGGTCTGTAGTCGATTCTCTTCAATGTGAACGGTACCGAGGTCTGTAGTCGACTTCCTTCTCGATGTGAACGGTGTCGAGGTCTGTAGTCAACTCTTCTCGATGTGAACGGTACCGAGGTCTGTAGGCGACTCCTCTCGATGTGAATGGTGCCGAGGTCTGTAGTCGACTTCCTTCTCGAAGTGAACGGTGTCGAGGTCTGTAGTCGACTCTCTTCAATGTGAACGGTACCGAGGTCTGTAGTCGACTCCCTTCTCGATGTGAACGGTGTTGAGGTCTGTAGGCGACTTTTTTCAATGTGAACGGTACCGAAGTCTGTAGTCGACTCTCACTTTGCTCTCTTCAACAGAATGAAAAATCGGAAAAATAATCGGGTGAAGAGTATTCGTTCTTGCGCATGCTTATCTCCTCTTTATCATTGACTTATTGAAAGGTGCGTACGGCGATCCATCGGATTTGGCTACATCAAAATATTGCTTTTGCAGAAAATAATGTGTTTGAACTGCGCAGATACTAAGGACGGTAAGCCAAACAGTATGTTTCCTGTATATGGAGTTTCAACTCTAAACATATGCTTTCGGTGCATAAATGGTAGTACAGGGGCGGACTGTCTGAAACTTTGTTTATGCGCAGTACTCTTAGATCGGAAATGGTCATTCAGGTTAACTGCCAAACCGAGTTAAAAAATACGGTCCTCAACAATGTATATGGTCATGTTGATGGAAAAAACGGTTCAGTCTCCAACTTGACTAATCTCTGAAGATGGTAACGGATCTTCTGCTTTTCTTAGCAATATTTCTGTGCACACTTGGTAAACGGCACATCTTTTTTATTACAAAGAGCTGAGAAATTATATAACTTGGGCTATAGAAGCTAAAAAAACTTATTTGAGATATGAAATTTTAAATTTAGCCAGAAGGGAAAATGGACAAAATTGAAAGAAGTTTAAGAAAATAAAAAAATAGTAATAATTTTTCTCAAAATTTTATTAAAAACTTTAATTGGATGTCTAAAATACTTTTTATCTCTCTATTTTTAAAATCTTCTTCCTATATAAAAATATAAAAAATCACATTCAACTTCCTTTCAGTTAGCACTGATGATGGCTTACATGCCGAAAGCGCTCTGCTAAGACATTAATAAACACTTTGCTTTGAATAAATCTGATTGGCATAGTGCCTAATGCCTTAATGTTTAATTGGAGGTCTTTGCAGTATACGCCGCAGACCGAAACTGTTTTATTTTTAAAACCTTTCAAATAGATTTAAGTAATACTTGTCATCTAATTAGTACCAATGCCATTTATGTTGATTGTGTAGGGTTTGTTGAAAGCAATCTTGTTGAAAGCTTGTTGAAAGATTGTTGAGGCAAGGTCAGCTCGAGCCTCCAGTATAGGAAAAGAGTTTATTGTTTTTTAGCAGAGGCGAGCTCTTTTCAGGACTTTCAAAGTTTCTTGGTGTGGTATTCATTGCTTCCGTTATATTGAGGAGAGCCATTCTTTGAATATGATGTAGTTTTCGATGAATTGTGACCTGATCCCCTTTATGGCTTCAGACAATACTGTCGTACGTTAGCATAGGTCTTATGATACACAGGTAACCACCCTAAAAGAGAAGTCACAGGACTTACTAATTTTGTACCTACACTGCTCCTAAGAGATATATGCGTTCTATACTCTTTTTGTAATTTGAGAAATCAGATTTACTGTAAGAACTTAATGGTACATACTTCATACCCTCAAAAATTAAACGTTTGGGTTGGTATTTTCGGTAATTACATAATTGGACCATTTTTCGTACCGGGAAATTTAAATGGAGATACGTACTAAGATCTTTTAAAGAATGCCGTTAACTTTTGCTTTAACTAATTGATTAAAATTATGGAAAACGACCAATGCTGTCATGAAGAAAATGCAATATTTCAGCAAGACGGGGTTCCTCCCCATTATGCATTACCAGTCCAGCAGTTTCTGGATAAAATGTTTCCTGGTAGATAGATTGAGAGAAGAGGTGGTACCGAATGGCCCACGAGATCACTTAACCTATCTCCTCTTGATTTCTTTTTTTTGGGACATCTGAAATCGAAAATTTATGCTATTGAACCTGAATCGTTAGAAGATTTACGGACCCGCATCATTCATGAATGCCAATAAATAACACTCGAAATTCTTCACAATGTCTAAAAAATAAGGGTGAATGCCATCCCTGCTGAGGGGTTGAAGTTGTGGGGTTAAAAATTTGTTTTTCTAAAATCAATCGACGGGTGCGAGCGTTTTTGTTTTATAAATCAAGAACCTCTTAAAACTAGCGCTAAAACTATTAAACAATGGTATTGTTTCAAAATCTTTGACAAGCTGTTATACTGCGAAAACTCAAATTAGCAATTTCAAACTTGGCAGTTGTAACTAGAATAAAAAGGCCTTTAAAATAAGTCACTTGACCACCATTCCTATTTAAGATTTTGAGGGTAGTTGCAACCCCCGCCAAGTTGTTGATGTTAAGGGGTTGAAAGTATTTAAAAAAATTATCCTCCTATAATTAAAAATCGACATTTTTTTTAATTTTTTTAAAAAAGGGCCTTAAATCTTGCTGAACTGTTTTTGATGGGCCGCACTGTATATTAAGATAGTTTCGTCTTTATATTCATTCTTACAGAATAGTCCTCTGGATACATGAAGCGATATTTACAAGAAGTGGTATTACAACTCTGAGAAACCTGCATAAGTGGGAATGAGAAAAACCAAAAGCCATATTCCTGTAATTTTCAACATGAATTTTCTGTCAACGTTTGGGTTGCCCTAATCGATGAGTTGTTAATTGTTCAATTTCTTATGGACGAACTGCAAAGACTTTTGAAGACTCTGTCCCATTGAATATTTGCCTACACATGTTTTTCGTATTTCGTTGTTATTCGCCGCATTTCGTAGTTGCTGTCCAAAATTGGATTACCGTCAACTATCCAAGATGGATTGGTGGAGGTGATCCTATTGCCTGACCACTAAGATTACCGAAACACAATATCCTTGATTTTTATTTATTGAGGTACATGAAAGATTTATTATATGCGCTTCGTTTCAAGTTTCAAAAACAAGGCAATATTTATTGGAGCATATTTAGCCTGCTAAACAAATACGACAAAACAGGGGGCCAAATATGGATAACTATGTCATCTGTTGGCTTACGGGACAAGACTGCATTCAACAAGGAGGAGAACATTTTTAAAATATTATCAATTGACCTTTTTTCAAATAGAATCATTTTTTATTTACGAATTTTTTATTACTATCTTTAAACAAGTAAACATAAATATGCAAGTTTTGAGTATTTTTTAACTTAAAAAGAAGTGTACTTATGCTCTCAAAATTTGAAGATAAACATACGAGATATATTGTATAGAAAGTATTGATGTTTAGGGTCAGTTCTAAGGAAATAATAATTATTTTAATATTAGTAATAATATACAGTAGGTATTCAGGGAATATTAAAAAAGAATATTAAGAAAAATTAAGAAAAAAAAAAGAGGTTTATTAAAGCTACATTTATTGTAATTTCGCAAATTTCTTACATATTTAATTTTAAGGTCGCGTGGCTATGAAAACATTTTCTATATTGATTCGGTTTGATTGAAATTTATTAATTGTAGTTATCTTCTAATAATTTAACATTTATATTTACGGGTTTTTGCTATTTTCTGTTTTCTCAGGATTATACTTTGTTTAAAAAAAAAATAAAAAAAAGAGATATGTCTCCTAGTTTAGATAATACGTCTTATTCTATGAATAAATATTTACCCAAAAATAAGTAAGAAATATTATATAGTGCATTTAATAAAATCATTTTAGAGCGAGCGAAATGAATTGTCTTGTCTCTTTAAAACTTTAGAGCATATTATGGCCAGTATAGATTGGTAAATTGAATATACTCATCAAACTGCTATGATGCAATTTGGTTCTAAGCGCGCTAAAGGAGTTTGTAATTAAATTGTACACTTGACTTAGATATACCAATTTATTCTTTGAAAATGCAGGATTTGTCTGCCCTATTTCTTGATTTATCCGGAGCTAAGGATAATATTAATCTCGATAAGCTAGTTGACAAAATCACGGTTTTTCGTATTCCTAGATATTTTTCTTCAAATATAGTAAATATTTTTATTAACTATAAGATTTCACTTAAAATATTTGATAAATTGCCAAAAAAGCCAAGGACTACCATAAGGATCAGCATTTAGTTAATTTCTTTTTAATATGTATACTACGGATCTACAAGACGTTGAAGTCTTGCAATACGTATGATCTTTACATTTACGCAATAAATAAAAAACCTCACAACTACCTACGTACCTATTTTATTACTAATATTCTCATAGGATTGATACCTTGAATTCGATATTTTACCATCTAAATCTACGATAACTATATTTAACAGACATAATATTTTTTTTCAAAATACTAAAATCCTAGGTTTGTATGATATTCCATTGGGACGTTGCACTCGTTATTTTGGGATTATGCTTAATCAAAAAGTAACATTGGAAGATCAACTCAAGGCTGAAAGATCATTAATTGATATTTTATGGTAGTGCTAAGAAAATCTATTTCAATAAAATTAACGATTAAAATATAAGGTATTACGTATAATAGAGCATTCTGCTCCATACCGGTCAGGCTCTTCTTGCAGAAACGGGAGAAGCTACATTACATTTAAGAATAGTATATTTAGCTAAAAAAAATTATGTTTATATTAATAATAAAAAATATGTATATGTCTAATGACTTTTTTATAAACAAAGTTATCAGTTGGCATGCAAAAACCTAACTAAATAATTTTGGATTAAGCTTAATTTTTTGGAGATATTTATAAAAATAATTTGTGTTACTATTATAATACCATTGCAACATACCTATAATATTTTAAATATCCGCAATTAAATAATGATATAGTTACCAATATTACGGCAAATTCACTTCATAGTACAGGGTGTGCCAACAAGGTGTGCGGCTAAGATGGAGCCCTAACTATACGAGGTAGAGCAAAAAGTACTACAGCAAAGTTGTAGGGTTGACAAAAACCTAAGAACTAAAAATATTTTTATGTGTACTGGGTGTGTCACAAAAAAAGTTACTATAAAATATGATTTGTTTTTAAATGGTACGCCCTGTATATTATGGTACTAAAATGTGAGGTAAAAAGAGTACTTTACTTTGGTATAAGGTTTTTAAAATTTCCGTGCGGCGTTGAAACGTAATTAATTTTTTTATGTTATTTTTTGCCTTTTAGAGAGTTTGTTTAAAAATCATAATTAACTTAAAATTTATTTTGCGCCTATGAAACTTGTACCACAGTTAGTCTAGGCCTTAGGGTACCTCCTCTAGGCTGACTATGATAATTTGTAATTTTTTAATACAGGGTGTTTTTAAAGAACTTTCAAACTTGAAATGAAATACGCAATAACTCAAATTTTTCAAACGGAACACCCTGTATATTTTTATCTAATTAAGTTTTTCCATTAAATACCTTCATTTTTTATTTAATATGTCCTATAGCTAAACTAAGTACTTTTTGAAATATTTTAACTTTTCTGTAAAATACTATGCATAAAACGGGTATTCTCTAAGTTTTAATTAAGATTGCTTAGGAAAAATTATTGAATAATTAAAATTATTACTTTTACTACAATTATTATTATTATTATTATTATTATTATTACATACTTGAAAAATTAACCAACACAATTAGTCACCTAAATTGCTAAAAAAAATAGCAAAATTAAATTACATACTAGGTAGGTACTTACGTATTTTGCATAAAATATGTACATCGTTACACTAATTTTAAATTGTAAAGATCAATTACAATAATTATTATAAATTGTGTTCAATATGATCTCCTAAATTTTGTACGCAAGCGTTTACCCTTTTTGAGAATGAGTCATTAACCTTTTCCAACATAATTGGCGTGACTGATTGAAAAATCTCCCGAATTTTATTTTTCATATTTTCACTTGTGGTAAGAGTTCTTTAATAGACTTTTTCCTTCACATATCTCCACAAGAAAAAATTGGGACCTTGCGGGCCAAGCAACCGGCCCACCTCTTCCTATCCACCGGTCATGAAAATGCTTATTTAAAAAATTTCTAACAGCATGGCTATAATGAGCTGGAGCACCGTCATGCTGAAACCAAATCCTATCTCGAACATGGTCAGGCAACGTTTGTAGAAGGACATTAAAATCATTTTGTAAAAAGTTTAAATACATTTCACCTACAAGATGTCCATTAAAAAAGTGCGGTCCAATAACGTAATGTCCTATTATTCCTGCCCAAACAGTAAGCAACCACCTATGTTGATGATGAATCTCTCAAGTGAAAAATGGATTGCTGGTGTCGTAATATTGAAAATTATGTTTATTAACACTGCCATTATTATGGAATGTAGCTTCATCCGAAAAAAGCACAAAATTAAAAAATTCAGGCTGACGAATCTTATTTTGCGCCCACTGACATAAAGCCATTCTTCTTTCATAATCCTGCGGAAGTAATTCCTGCAACAATTGAATATGGTAAGGATGGAATTTTTTGCTTCGAAGCATGCGAGATATTGATGTTGCACTAAAGGGTAATTCTTTAGCAAGCTGCCTAAAGCTTTTATGAGTATCTTTAACGACACTTTAAGCTACTGTCATCCTGTTTTCCTCATTTGTAACTGGCTTCACCGTTCATGTTTTTCATAAATTACACTTCCTCTTTTCTCAAATCTTTCTTCTAGTTTTTGAAACACTTCAAAGTGCTTGGGGATGTCTCCTTTCAGGATACAGTTGCGCATAAATTCTAGATGCCAAAAGGTAATTTCTTTCAGCAGCTCCAAGGGCATATATCATATCAACAAATTCCTCACGAGGAAAATTCATATTGATTACAAAATGAATAATAAAAATTAAAAATTGATTAACTACTTCACTGATAATAATTTCTAAAATGGTTTTTGAAGAAAAAACATTGATGTTGTCTACTGCTGTCATAAAACTAATAATTTGATAATTATTATTTGACGTTTAAACCTATGTTTCTAAGCAATCTTGATCATGAATACCCGTTTTATGCATAGTATTTTACAGAAAAGTTAAAATATCTCAAAAAGTACTTGGTTTAGCTATAGGACATATTTAATAAAAAATTAAGGTAAATTGAGGGATAAACTTAATTAGATAAAAATATACAGGGTGTTCCATTTGAAAAATTTGAGTTATTGCGTATTTCATTTCAGCAAGTTTGAAAGTTCTTTAAAAACACCCTATATTAAAAAATTACAAATTATCATAGTCAGTCTAGAGGAGGTACCCTAGACTAACTGTGGTGCAAGTTTCATAGGCGCAGAATAAATTTTAAGTTAATTATGATTTTTTAAATATACGATAGGCAATGGCTAGACGACGAGTTTCCAGATAAATGGATAGGGCGAAGGGGGGATATAGAATGGCCTGTTAGATCTCCTGATATAACGCCGTTTGACTTTTTTCTATGGAGTCATTTAAAATCTATTGTGTTTACTCCCCAACCTGAAAGTTTGGATGAACTTCGTCAACGCATCATCGACAGCTGCCATGATATCCCACAACATGTTTTTGAAAATGTCCGTCAGGAATTTGAACATCGCCTATATCATTGTTTGGCCAAAAACGGGCAACATTTTGAACACTTATTGAAATAAAAACTGATATTTTCATGTTTTTTTTCTATCTAAACAAATTAAGATAAACAAAGATTTGTCTAATTTTCTCGAAAACGAATCGACCGATTTAAAAAAATCAAACGTTAAAATAAAACACTTTGGAAGACCTTTTAAACAAGCTACTACTCGATACCCCTTACCATTTAAAATTTTTAAGGGGATGACCCTGGGGGGCAGAGGGTGAAAGGGGGTGAAGTAATTTTAGGTTAGAAAGTTGTCCCCCTTGACAAACCTTTTGACGTATTTCGGCGTTTTTTTTTAAACAGTGGTTTTTGATAAATCCGGGGTGGGAAGTTTTCAAATGAACACCCTGTATACGCGTATTAATTAATAATATTACAATCTTTTTCTCAAGTCAGTATATAATACATAAAATCAACCTTGAAAGTCAGTAAATCCAATTATCATTAACACACAACATAAAATTAAATTACGAACATTTAAAATGTATGCATATAAAATTTATCAAAAAATAAACTTCACTAAAAGAAAGGTTTAGATATAAGTTAAATCTTAAACTTAAAATAGTCCTAAACTTACATTAAATTCTAAAAATTTATTTAACTATAGAAGCTATTTCTAAGCGAAAAATTTCTAACTCTTGAGCCATAACATGGGGAGGCGAGATCCCTAATTTCCAGAGGTAGTTTATTATAAAACAAAGGCGCATAATAGTTAAATATTAACCGTGTTCTCTGAAGCCTTAGGAACCCAATTCTGATCTTACCACCGCGCCTTGAATCATGACTAAGACATGTGTTGTTCAGGATGTATTGTTGCTGGTTTTTATGCGCATAAATAAGACATAGTTATATACATTCATATATACTCGCCGGCACAAAATTCCGCCACCCTGAAATATTGTCCAAGTTTGATGTTTTATACATTTTTATTTTTTATCATATTCTCACGATTTTGCCATCAGTTTTTAGATACATTTGTTGTGATTTTTTAAAATCATTTTGTAAAGTAGCATTTTTCGATTAGGCTATATTATACAGGAGTAATACAAACTGTTGTTTTTTCTCGTAATTTCAAAAGACCCCGTAGGAAAATTAAGGTGGATAATTCTGTTTACATACTGTTCCTTGTAATCTTTGATGTATTCTAAAGATTTCGATTTTTGATTCATTCCATTAACTCATTTCTGCTGCGAGCTGCAAATTTTTTATTAAAACGCTCATTTGAAGCTTATTTTTAGATAATTAATGTCAAGTTTTCGGTTAAAAATTATCGATGTTGGCTAAGGATGCAATTAATGTGACATAAAGTTTGACAGTGTCACTATTATAATTTGTTGTGTGTCAATATGGTATTAACTCCAGCAGACGTGTTACAGTTCGAGATGCATGGAATAGGTATTTACAGACGGGAATTTTTACTAGACGACAAGGCCCTGGCAGAAGGAGAATGACCACTGCAGCTGATGATCACTTTGTCACCATTAGTTTTTTAAGAGATCGAAGATCTACTGCTGTGTGTCTAAAAAATGACTTCCGAATACTTCATGGAGTAAGTGTAAGTGAAAGAACGATACGTAGAAGATTAGCAGAAGCTGGACTTTATTCACGAAGGCCAGCAAGATGTGCACAATTACTTCCTCGGCATCGACAACATCGACTGAGGTTTGCAAGATCGCATTTTGAGTGGACTCTAGAACAGTAGCAAACGTACTATTCACAGGTGAATCCAGGGTTTGTTTAAGGACGCCGGATGGTCGTGAGTGGGTATATAGACGAAGAAATGAAAGATATGCTGACTGCACCATTTCAGAACAAATCTCATATCGTGGCGGTTCAGTCATGATTTGGGCGGGTATTTCTACCAAAGCACGCACTAATCTTGTATTTATTGAAAATGGAGCTCTAACCGCCCACCGTTACATTGAGGAAATTCCTTCAAGAAGTTGTTGTCCCATTTGCTCCATTCATTGGGAACCAATTTACATTAATGCATGATAATGCTAGACCTCACGTTGCACATGTAGTAAGCGAATATCTGGATGAAGTTAGACTCCCAAGATTGGAATGGCCCGCATGTAGCCCGGATCTCAACCCAATAGAATATCTTTGGGATCAACTTAAAAGGGCCGTTCGTCGTCGTCCTGTACAAGCACAAACCTTGCAAGACTTACGACTAGCGCTGATCGAAGAATATGAGGCTATTCCTCAAGAAAGAATAAGGAACCTTATTCATTCGATGCCGCGAAGACTGCAAGCTGTTATTGCTGCGAGAGGAGGAAATACATGCTATTAAAATTGTTTTTTTTTTAATTAAATTTATAATATACCTAGTGTTTGTTTCTCCTAATAAAAATACGCTTCAAATCAGCGTTTTAATAAAAAATTTGCAGCTCGCAGCAGAAATGGGATAATGAAATGAATCAAAATCGAAATGTTTAGAATACATCAAAGATTACAAGGAACAGTATGTAAATAGAATTATCCACCTTAATTTTCCTACAGAGTCTTTTGAAATTACGAGAAAAAACAACAGTTTCTTTTACTCCTGTATAATATAGCCTAATCGAAAAATGCTACTTTACAAAATGATTTTAAAAATCACAACAAATTTATCTAAAAACTGATGGTAAAATCGTGAGAATCTGATAAAAAATAAAAAATTTATAAAACATCAAACTTGGCCAATATTTCAGGGTGGCGGAATTTTGTGCCGGCGAGTGTATATACCTTGATGGATCGTTAGAATGTTTAGATCACGGAAAGTTAGTTTAATATCCTGCTGGTATCCCTTACCAGTAATAACTCTAACAGCCCTCCTCTGTAGAGAAAATATGCGGGCCGCATGGCAGGAGTGTCCCCATGTTAGTATAGCATAAGTTGCTATTGATTGGAATATAGCATGATAGAATATATATATAATATAGAACTAATATATCACGAGGAAGAATTTTTACTAAATTTCGCAAAAGGTATCTGTTTCTAGACAGTTTTATAGCCCCTTTATCAACATGCACCTCAAAAGTCAACTTTGGGTCCAGGTACACTCCTAGAAATGTAACTTCCCCTGGATTTACCTCAGGAACTCGTCATCACTATTCAATGATAGTCTGTTTGCAACAAACCACTCTTGAAGCAGACCCTCATCCTGCTGAGCAGATCATAGCAGGCTCTCAAGATTCTTTCCATTCCTGGCTATGGTTATGTCATCAGCAAAACGCCACATTTTAAAATCGTGAGCCACCCTATGAAGGTCATTGACATAGATAAGCAACAGAAGTGGTCCCAGTATAGATCCCGGGTGAACGTTATGCTTTACCTTGACCAAGTCAGATAAAAGTCCATTATAAAAGGTCCTCTGTCCCCTGCCCCTCAAGTAGCTGAACAACAAACACAGGCCAAGCCTATCCACCCCATAGTGCTTAAGTTTTTGTAAGAGAATTACATGTGATACACAATCGAAAGCCTTGGAGAGGTCACAGAGGGAAGCACACATATATTCCCCATCCTCAAACACCCCCGCAAGGCAATCGAGTATGCTCATGACTGCATCTGTAGTAGATCTCTTCACTTTAAACCCAAATTGATCGTCTAAAAGGAGATTATTTTTTTCAAAATATTGATAGAGTTGTTTTTTTAAGACCAGTTCAAATATTTTTGCAATAGCAGGTATTAGGGAAATAGGCCTGTAATTGGCGGGATCTTTGTGAGAGCCCTTCTTGAAACTTGGCGCATTTTAATGCACAGGGAGTAATGCCATTTCTAATACTAGTGTTTATTAATTTTGTTAAGGGGGAGACAAGCTGATTTTTTAATTGCTTAATTAGTAGTATGTTCATGTCATAGATATCATAACTCACTTTGTTCTTAAAAATATTTATGACATCTCTCACTTGTACCTGGCTCACCTTCCTGGTAAATGTTGACTCTACATGGACACCAGAAAGGAAATCTACGTAAGTATCACCAGCAGTTGGTAGAAGTGTAAGTACCTGGTCGGCCACTCCGGCAAAAAAGGTATTAAGTTTTTGAGCGCTAAGTGAATTATCACTTAAGGTGGCAGTACTTGGTCGGTATGAGACATTCCATGAAGATTTAATTATGTTTCCCGAATTTACAATGTTATTTGTATGCGCTGCCTTTTTAGATAACAAAAGTTGTTTTTTGTAGATTGTTCTAAAATTGTTAATTTAATTTTTTAAATTTACATAAGGGCTTAACTCATAAAGCTCATGAAGAAATCTTAGAGTTTCTCTAATAGTTTGAAATTTTTTGTCATGCAATTTATTTTGTTTATTCCTACCTGTTTTTTAACTAAGGGCAAAGCTATATTTATATTCGATTGTATGTTACCTAATACAAATTTATAATACTGTATTTACCTAACTTAAATGTGGGGTTAAAAACTTCCAGCTGTGATCATCCAGTCTTTTAATAAGGTTAAATATTCCTATCCTTGTAATAGGTCGGTATTTATAACACTCAGGTTTTTTTAAATGATTTTTAAATAAGATTACAGTATCAATAGCACAATGGTCAGATAGTCCGGGGTTAAAAACACTGGCAGTGCAAGGTAAAACTCCTCTGAAGTTTATAAAAATATTTCCAATACAATTGATGTTATTAGACCTGTCAAAAATCTCTTCTCTCTAAGTCATAGCTCGCAAGTAGATCGAGAAGGTTCACTTTGCGTTGACTATTACCGTTAAAAACAATATTAAAATCACCATTTAACCCTCCAGTAGTCGGATGGGGTCTGTCAGACCGATGAGACTTTTAAAGTAATGGCCCTGCTATTATTTTTTGTTTGAACACGTCGTGATTTTCAGTATCTCTTTCTCTGTTGGTCGAGAATCAGTAGTTTACGGGTCATAGGGATAAATAACGTAAAAAATCCATACGTAAAAAATCCAGACATTACAGCAGTTGCATGATGAAATACAAATTAAAAATATCGATTTAAAGAGTGAGAGAGAATCGGATCATTGTCAGGAAAGCGATCACAATACGGATACTGAGGAAGAATTAGAGAAAGAACTACAAGAAGAATTAAAGACTAAGCCTAAAACTCCAAATTACTTTCAGGCTAATGAAGAAAGTCATCGACACTTTTATTATGCATAAGATGGTGCAACTTGCAAAACATGCCCTCCCAAAAATATTTGAATAAGAAGTTGCAACATAATCTCAAAAGTGTCAAAAGTGGTTATGCTAACAGCATACCTAACTTATGGGTTAAGAATGCATTGAAAATAGGCAAAGATGTTTCTTATTCAGAAAGAATAAAATAATTAATTAAAATAAATAGAGAATTAAATAAAATAGGCAAAAAAAATATTAAAATTAAGAAGATGTGACAAATAAAATAAAAATTGTGTGCTAGCAGCAAGTATGTGTTTATAATTAATTTAAATTTTTTTGGCAAATAAAATCTGGGTCCAATAGGCCCTGCCCGAATAATAATGTAATTTTAAGGTACCGGGTTACTAAAGGGTTAAAATAATAAACTTAATGTTATTTAAATCTCTGACAATTCTTTCTAAAACATAGGATAAACATTGTAAGAATACATTAAAATTTGAATTAGAGGACCTATATACATTTAAGAGAATATTTTTACAGTCTTTTATTATAATTGCTGACAATTCGAACTCAGAATCTATTGAGAATTTAACTAAATGGTTCATGCTGAGCAATTCAAAGTTGGCTTTGTTAAAATTATGGTGCCTCTATGGGAAGAACAAGTTCTAGCATAGAGAGAGGTTACCTTAAAGTCATCTATTTTCAGCACTGCTATTTCTGCTTTTGATGTCACTTTAAAATGTACATTTTCAGTATGAATTGGGTATCTACACAATACTTACATTTATACTGGGAAAGGTTTAGATGAATTTACTCTCACAGATGAAGAAAGAAGACTAAGCATACCTACTCAAACAGTAATAAGATTAGTCAAACATCTTTACAACACTAATAGAAAAAAAACTGGCGATAACTGGTTTAGTTTATTTCACTTAGCGCATCACCTACGAAAAAATAAACATACTTACTTATATGTCGGTACAATGAAAAAAAATAAAAAAAAATTCCTCCGCAGTTCCTCCCGTGGCTAAATCGTATTGAAGGCGACATTTTGTATGAATTTACAAAAAAACTAACACTTTTATCACGTACCACTAAGAAAAGCAAAGCTGTAATATTAATTTCATCCATGCATCAATCTATAAAAGTTGACACAGACAACGGATTTAACTAGACCAGAAATAAATTCTTTTTATATCTTGACCAAAGGGGGTGTAGACGCGCTGAACAGAAAGTGTGTAAAATATTCCTGTAGTCGTCGAACACGCGGATGGCCCATGTCTATTTTTCTATAAAATAGTAGACTTATGTGGCGTCAATTCTTGCATTATGTTTACTTGAAAATAATTGGACTAGATTTAATTTTGTATAAACCCTGGCAGATGAATTAGTTTCCCCACATTTGCATAGAAGATTTGAAATGCCAACTGAAAGAACTTATCGAAAGTATCCTTGGTATTCCCGACAACATGGCTAATGACCAAGAAGAAAAGCTTGAAATAAGGAAGTATTACTATATCTGCCCATCCAAATTATGAAGGAAGACTGCATATTTATGTACTAAGTGCTAAAAACTCATATGCTTGCAGTGTTCTAGAAAAATTTGCAAGAATTGCACGATCTGGGTAGAATAAGTTCTAAATATTTTTTTAGTCAATTGTGGGTTTTATGTAGAGTTATATATTGTTTTTTTTTACATTTTTAACATAAGATGTATCCATTTGTAAACATATTAAGTTTGTTTGTATATATGTTTAATTTTTTGTGAGAATATGCTTTACATGTATCAATTTTTGGTGTTAAAAAAATGTAGAACTTTGTTGTGTTGACAATTTAATACTTTCGTTTTAAATAAATTAAAAATACAAACATTAATATATTGGTTTAATTATATAAACAATTTTTTATTTTAACTTTTTGGGTAACTTTTGGAAAAATCAGCTGTTTTTAGCTAGAATTCTGGCAGACTCATGGTCACGATTTGTGTATTTAAAAATTAGGGTCACCAGTTAAGGATTAAGCTAGGGTTTGTTAGAACAGTACGCGGCGCAAAACTCACATGCTGCTGAACGCTGCGCACGTCCGTTGAATTCAAACGTGCGTAAATAAAGAAGAGCGTTTTGTTAAGTTCTGCTTAGGTAGGCGCACAACAGACAGCGCCGACTGTGTGCGCTGAAATCAAACCGAGTTTGATTTTGACGCAGTCGTTCAGTTAAGCTGAAAGTGGGCAGATAAGAAACACATTGAAAAATGGCAACCAAATTTTCTTTAGAGGAAGATGAAAAGTTGATTGATCTTGTACGAGAACATCCTCCATTGTACACTGTGAAGAGTAAAAGTTTTAAGGATAATGTTGTGAAAACTAATATATGGTAAGAAATTGGAGAAAAACTTCACAGGTAAGGGAATATTTATTATTATAAAAAATAACACGTTTCATGTATTGCACATATAATATTTTGACGATAATAATATTAATCGATACGAGACACAAGTATTAAAATAGATTTTAAAGTTATCGCTAACCTCAAATGCTCTTTTGTCGCAAGTGGCGGTTAACTTTAACATACTTTCTTTTGGAAAATCCGGAACTCTATTGGCATTTTGGTTTGGACAAGAAATTTTTGCCTTTCGAAGCATGTTGTGCAATATACAAGCAGAAACTCTTATGTTGTCAGCTACCTCTGGAGCCACGGCTATGGGTGTGTAGAATATTCTAAAGTACGACACATTATACCAAATGCATTTTCTGATGTTCTTCTGGTCCTGAAATGTCTGTAGTTATAAATGGCTTTTGTCTTGTCATGCTTTGCTTGATTTTGTGAATATGGTTTCATCATATTTGTTGTTAAACTGAATACCTCGTCCCCCAATATTACATGAGGTTGCTGCATATTAGTAGCAGGAATAACTCTTGAAGGAGGTAAATTAAAACAGTTAGTAGCAATCTGCTTTATTATGTTTGATTTTATAAATATCCCCGCATCGCCCTCTCTGCCATAGGATACTACGTCAATTGCCACAAATCTATACCTTGCATCGACGACTGCTAGCAGAACAATTGAATGAAAGTTTTTGTAATTAAAATAGAGAGATCCTGCATTGCATGGACAACGAAGTCCAGACAAATAATTCCAAAAGCTATTAAAATCTGAAGCATTTGCCTCCATTTGTTTTTTACTAGGCTGAGGTTAATAGATATGAAGTATACGTTTAACAATACTTTGAAGAACTTGTTTTACACATATGCTAATCCAATTATGGTGAATTCTGTATTAAAAGGATAGTGACCTGTATGACCCTTCAGTTGCCAAGAACCTGCAATAGAAATATTTGCGCATTAGTGTACTAAAATTCTTCTTCCGATGACTTATTCTTGATTGGTTTTTAGATGTGGAATGTAAAAATACGTGGAAGTCTCTAAGAGATTACTACCAAAGAAAGAAAAAGAGAAAGGAGTTACACCAAAGGCACGGGTACAGAATCTCAAAGAAAGAAAGAAAGAAAGAAAATGTGCTATATTACGTAAGATCAATCTTGTGTACAAGCATCCTACAAGCTAAAAAAACAAAACACAAATACAATTTCAAAAATTGACAAAACAATGAACAAAATTAAACACAAGAAGACAAAACTTTTTGAACATACTTAAATTAAAGATAACTAAATAAAACAATCAATTACTGAATAAAGGTAAACTTGTCGACAAAACTAGAGAAGAAAAAAAGGAAAAAAGAAAACTTTCCAACATGTCCAAGGTTAAAACCTATCATTAAAAAAGTCATCCAGGTTATAATATGCATTAACCAATAAAAGCGACTTTAACCAAATTTAACCAACTTAGCCAATAAAAGCGACCCTTATTGGTTAAACCCCAAAAAGGCAAGCCATACCGAATATGAGATTCAATAAGTGAAAGGTACACTAAACGTGCAACCACCCCTCCCAGCTCTTGTTTTGCCATTCTTACTGCGAAACATCCAGAAGATAATTTCCCAGCTAAATGTAAAATATGATCTTCAAACCGAAGGCGACCATCAATGGTAATTCCTAGGAACTTGCAGCACTCTTTATTCTGCAAGAGGGAATTTTCGTCAAACATCAGACCCTGAACATCGCACTTAAACCCCATAATAGACGTCTTTCTTACATTAAACACGAGCCTGTTGGAAGCACACCACCCTGATAAAATCTGAAGGTCTTCAAGGATACAAGTCTTAATATAGTCAGAATTTTTATGGCTCCATAGTATGGTGGTATCATCAGCAAACTGAACCACCTTGCCCTGCAGTTTCAATGAACTCAAGTCATCCACATACAGTAAAAATAACAGTGGTCCCAACACTGAACCCTGGAGAACGCCGCATTTTAGGGATCTAGAAGCAGACAAACGCCCAGACACTGAAACCTTCTGAGTACGATTTGATAGATAGGACTCAAGCCATCGCAACACTACGCCTCTAAAACCATATTTATCGAGCTTAGTATTCCATGATCCACACAGTCAAATGCTTTAGATAGATCACAAAACACTGCCGCCGATGACTCTCCAGAATTCAAGGACACATAGACGCTCTCCAAAAAGCTAAAAACAGCATCATGAACAGATGACACTGAGAACTCATTCCTGAAGAAATTTAAAGATCTCCGCTTTTTGGATTCTACATCATTTATCGTATTTACTCAAAACTTTAAAATCCTTAAAATCCCTCTGCTTTGATAGTGGGAAACAATTACATTTTTTTTATTCCAGCAGAATAAGTAATACTTAAGATAGCATTCAACAACAACAAGAATCGGATGTTTCGCGAGATGAAACACAATCTGAGCAGCTGGAAAAGGAAAACCATGAGGACGAAACCCAATGTGATATAGAAACAGCAATATCTGAACATACTGAAACCTCAAGTAGTTCAAAGCGATGTAAGGATACTGAGGAAATCAATATTGAAACTCCACAAAAAAAAAGAAAACCACACATTTAAAAGACAAAAACATGATAGTTCTAAGCGAAATTAGAAAGGGACGAAAAGAAAGAACTGCTCTTTTACGCCATTTATTAGATAACGAGAAGATTGCAACCCAACCAACCGAGTCAATGGACCATGCAATAAATATGTTTTTTAATAGTGTGGCATCAACAGTTTCCAAATTTTCACCAATCAATAAAGCAAAAATCGAAGCCGAAATTACGCAACAAGAAATTGAATTCTTTACTAATAAGCAATGGTCCAATACATCATCACACCAAGGATACTATTCCGAGTCAAATTCAAATTCAGCATCAGATGCCAATTTTCGCAGCCAGACTGCCGCATCTGGGGCCATCTCAAGAACCACAGTATGAACTTTTATGAATATTGTTAAATATGCATTTAACATAAATAAATTCTATAAATAAAGTAAAAGTGCTTTATATTACTTTTATCATTTACCTTAAAGTCAAGCTGAGTTTTTCTTCTGGACTAATTGGATTTTGACGCCTGTTATAAGGATGTTTGATAATATCAGCTCTTATATAATCTAACACTAATTGAAATAATTCTGTGGATAGTCGAAAATATTCCCGAAATTTGTAGTCGTTTCCAAATAGTCTTTTTTCTATTATTACTTTATAAGCCCCTTCCAAACATCTATTAGAAAACATTCGATTTTCAGTTTTGTTTTGGTGACGACAACTAATTAAACTCAGAAGATCCAATTCATGTTCTTCTTCATCAATCATTATCGCCAGCAAAAATTTTTTAGACATAATGATTATTCTTATATTATAGACTATAAATATATGAAAATGTGACAAAATACGTTTGTCTTTATCTGCACCCACCAGCATACAATTAGGAACTAACAAAACACTTGTATGAAAACTACCGTGCGTCGATCAAGGTAAATTCTGTTGAACGTTTATGCTATGCGTCGCGCAGAGTTCTAACAAACCGTAGCTTTAATTGTAATGGCCGTTTGTGCAAAGCCGATCAAACGAGACAAAAATTTATATGCGATATTGTAAATATTACTGTAAATTATATACGTTTAAATTACGTTAGAAATAAGAATACTAATACATGTTTTAAGAGTATATTTTACTTTGTATTAACTAGAGAGCAAAGTGTATTATAAAACATCATGGTTCTCTGTAACATGATATCCAAAAAGGGTGTGCATTTAAGTAAACCTCATTTCCTAAAATAATTTAAAAGATACCCAACTTACTTTTCTCTCCTAACTTAATATTGGTATTTTTTTTTCATGAACTAAAAAAGAAAAAGTTAAAAGTTACTTACCAAAAACAAAAACTATATAAAAATATACATCAGACAATTTTGCCGCTTTTTTAAAAAAACATTAAAATAAATTAAACTTCTAAATGTTTTACAAAACCAAAGTAATTCATTAAAATTTCCACTATTTTCGTAATCGTATTATACGAAACGATGAGTATCAAACGGCTTTAAACGTTTACAAATTGAAGTTTCTCTTCAGAAAGTAACTTTTACAACAATTGGAAAGAAAGTTTCGCAGAAGTATCGACCAACCTTTCAAAAGGAAATTAATTAAGCGAACATAAAATAAAGGTTCTTAATTTATTCAAACGATTGAAAATTTTGTATTTTACGATTCTAAAACTCGTATTTTTTAAAGAATTTTTTATTATCTTGTTTCGAACTTTCTTAAGCGCATTTCGTACAGTTATTTTTTTCTTAAGAAATATAGATATTTTAATGAAATTATCTTTTTTGTGTTCTGAGCATCATTTTGCATTTTGTCTTTTTATTTTAATGTAACCTTCTTGTGGGCGCAAAACCTTTACGAAATCTTACTTACGTTCAGAAGAGCTATAGCTTATCGCTTAATTTCTGTCGCATGTTAAATCTCAAGTATTAGCTTTATTATATAAAATATGTCATTGCTTCTTCTTTCTCTAGACCTAATAATATGCACTAAGTATTATCTGCCAGGTTAATCATATCTATAGTTGGATCAATGGATCTTTGCGTTCACGCCACTAAACTATCATTCAACTTAACACAATTATTTCTCATCCGCTCTCTTTCTAATTTAGACAAATCAAATGAGAAAAAGCACAGAACGTAAGTCTTCAAAATACTCGACCTACGGTCGGAGCGATAGTTATGAGTTAAACAAGGACAAACATTCGATCGCATGTCTATGATAAACTTTCAACATCATTGGCTCCCCGTCGGGTTTTAAAATCGATTTAAATTGTTTTAAATTGGTTTAAATCGAGGGTGCCCGTTTTCGCAAAAATGTACTAATAATAAATTTTTGATATAGAAGTATACTGGTATAATATATGTTTAGATATTAAAAAAATAACTTTATTCTAATGAACAAAGGAAACCACGGCTTGAAAATAAAACAAGTTTTAATTTAGAATTTTCTGTAATAACACCTTATGTTAAGTACATTTTGTGGAAAGTTCTTTGTACATCTTAGATCTTTGTCTGCAACCACAAGCAACCATGTTTGTTTATGTTCTTGACTTTGCTTTGCCTTGCCAAAGAGTTTTAGAGAAATTTGATTTGTTTTGTTTTCTTATGCACTGTTCATTGTTATGTTTTGTGTTTGGTTGAAGCTCTATTGAAATAGTTTTTTGCCAAACGTTTTTCTGTTTTACAAACAGTTCTTTCATAAAGACACAAGTTCTTTACATTTTCATAAAGATAAAAATGTACTGGATATGTGGAAAAAATCATTAGAGAAATGTACACCAGAAGTATGGAACGCTAAGGTTTGCCACACTGAAAAAATAATCAAGGACTGGTATGATAGGGAAGTCATTATTGAAGAGATACTCCAAATTCTGATTAGTTTAAACAGTGAAACTAGCTCGGAAGATAGTGACAGTGATTATTCATAATTGAATTTTCTATCTTAAACTTATTGATATTTTTTTGTTTAATGAGAAAAAACTTGTTTTGGTGTAAGAATATTTGGGTTACGGTATAATATATGGGTTGCTCCATTTCTTTTAGCATATTATCATAATAAGTATCTCTTATTAACTAAATCTCTTGTTTGTTAGAAAAAAAGAAAAATTTAAATGGAGGTACAAATGATTAATTTTTTGTTTTTTTTTATCAATAACTTGTTTTTAGAAATAGGACTGCAATAAAGTAAATAATAATGGTTTTGTTTAAAACGCTCATGAAAATATTATAATTATGTCTCAATGAGCTTCATGAGCTTTAAAGGAATAAAGTTCATAGAAATTTATTGTTATATAATATGAATACTGTCTATTTTCGATGAAAATCTTTCTTTATTAAAAATTGTTATAAATATTTTATTGTGAAGTAAAAACAAATCTTATGATAACTTTTATGAGGTCCTAAAAGACACTGTGTATGAAGTACCTATTGCATTTATAAGTAGAAAAGACGTGAGTAATTTAATGAAATATTCTACCAGTAATAAAGAACAGCAGGTTGAAATAGACAGCAAATAGCTATAAATAAATTAGCTGCCCTAAAAGTGACAATATACTAAAAACAAATTTCAAAGCATCGCAGATTTCATCTCTGGCGAAAATCGCCGCCCACGGAAATTGGGCATGAAAACCTATTTTTTTTTAAGTTTAAAAATGCCGCGGCCACTGATGCTGGTTTGACAACTGATTGATTCATATAAACATCAATCTTAAACACGTGATGACGTAAACGCAAAGATCCATTGATCCAACAATATGTAATATCCTGTGCATGGAGAAACTTACATGTAAGAGCCCCATTAGAGCTGTGAAGTATTTTTTATCTAATTCACTAGTATTGTCTGTTGTTAGTCCATCTATTCCCTGATTAAATCGAGTATATCAACTAAGCCGATCAAAATTAGCCAGATTATGTTATTAGTTTAACTATACTTAGCCCTTATGTGAACATTCACCTTGCTCTAAATATGTTTTTGCTAGAGTCTACTGCTTTAATTGATGTAGGACGATCTATACAGAGTGTTCATTTGAAAATTTCCACCACGGATTTATCGAAAACCACTGTTTAAAAAAAAAAACGCCGAAATACGTCAAAAGGTTTGTCAAGGGGGACAACTTTCTAACCTTAAATTACTTCACACCCTTTCACCCTCTGCCCCTCAGGGTCATCCCCTTAAAAAATTTAAATGGCAAGAGGTATCGAGTAATAGCTTGTTTAAAAGGTCTTTCGAGGTCTTTTATTTTGACGTTTGATTTTTTTTAAATCAGTTGATTCGTTTTCGAGAAAATTAGAAAAATCTTTGTTTATCTTAATTTGTTCAGATAGAAAACAAAAACATAAAAATATCAGTTTTTATTTCAATAAGTGTTCAAAATGTTGCTCGTTTTTGGCCAAACAATGATATAGGCGATGTTCAAATTCCTGACGGATATTTTTAAAAACATGTTGTGGGATATCATGGCAGCTGTCGATGATGCGTTGACGAAGTTCATCCAAACTTTCAGGTTGGGGAGTAAACACAATAGATTTCAAATGACCCCATCGAAAAAATCTAACGGCGTTATATCAGGAGATCTAGCAGGCCATTCTATAAGCCCCCTTCGCCCTATCCATTTATCTGGAAAATCGTCGTCTGAAATATATTTCCAGCAAGACGACGCTCCTCCCCACTATGTTCTTCCCGTTCGGCAATGGCTAGTAGTGATGGGAAGTTTTCAAATGAACACCCTGTATAGATTATATAAATAAATAAATAATGTTTGAATTATACCGAAACGTACAAAGACGAAGTCTACACCACTGATTTAAAAGCTTCTGTAAACAATACTGGTTGACTTTATCTAAACCAGGAACATAAATAATGTTACAGTAGTTCATAATAGGAAGTACTAAAGACTTGCATAATTTCTTTCGTACTTTGTAGTTAATGATACTTCTATTAGTATAAAATGGTTTGAGTGCAAAATAGTATTTTTTAATTACATCAGAAACGTGCACTCAAATTCTCCTCGAAAATTACACCAATATTTTTAATGTAATCGACTATTTTCAACTGGACTATTGATTTTAGCTTAAGGCGTTAGAATTAAGTTATACGTCTTTTAAACATCAGAAAAACACACTTTCTTTCCAAACCCAAAAAGGAGTTTATAACATGAGTCAAGTGAGGAGCAAGATCTTTCTAGGACGTAATTTCTCTCTCTTACCGCCATCTATATGGCTTTGACTGCCTGATCGAGAACCTTAGTTCTATAAGATCGTGTAAAAATTAATAGCCATTATAAGATTGCTTATTAGGATGCTTTCGCATAAAAGACATTTTAAGCCAGTTTAAAATTTCACATACAGCTAGTTGTTAGATTTAAGAGTTCAAGTTATTTAAATTAAGCACTTGGGCCGAGAGAGAAAATTTTATAAATATCAGTTGGAATTAACATTTCAACTCGTTATCTAAGATACCATAAATTAAAACATAACAAACAAGACCGGTAAACAACAAAGAAACGTCCCTAAGCAACAAGGCGCAAGTTTATTTAACCTTCTAACACAAGCAGCTTTTCACCACGCACCATCCTCAGAAAACATCCCAAGAAACCTTCATAAATAATGACCTAATTAGTTTCAACGTTTCATGCCAAAGCTGTGCGAGCCAAGACCAAACTTTCAACATTCTGAGTTCAAAGATTTCCAATAAATCAAATTTTAGACTGAATTATAACCAAAATATATCTATTCAAAACCGTCTTACTGGAAGTAACTTAAATGAACCTAGTTTAGGCACAGCAATTATTCACTACCAATCAAAGTTCCAACAACTTTATACCCAACAAATCAAGAATTATAATCCAACGACCGATTATAAGAATTATCAGTGCGAAGACGAGTATTATGATTTTCTGGAAAATCAAAATTACTTCGATGCATATAATTCTCAAGTTTTTTATGCAGACACAAATATTTATCAAAATCAGAATTCCTATAAAAAATTAGATTATAACGAGTGACACGTAGTCACCCAGACATGCAAGTTACGTGACCTGTAGACCTTATCAAGCGTGTTTACCAACCAACCAGGCCTTAGCTAGTAACTTTTATGCTTATGTAGCCAACGTCTTTTAAATGTTATACAGGGTGTTTTAAAAGTCATGGTCCAAACTGAAAGGGGGGTAGGGGAGGCTATTTGGAATCACAATAACCCCCTATGTTGTTATCCGATTTTTGATGGTTTAGAAGTTATAGCTGTTTTTCAGTTTTCTTCTATAATTTACTTCTGGCTTAAAAAATTATTTTTTTCTATGTCTGGGGCTTTATTTTTTAAACATATTTTTTTGTTTTTATTCCAACAAGTCGAGTCTATTTAATAAAAATGTAGTGTACATTTTTTTTTGTTTCGCTGCAGAAAATCTTGTTTAATTTGTTTTTGAATTCTTCAAAAATGAATTTTAATAATTTAATGAACCACTACACAGTACACAAAGACCTACAGAAATTTAAACCAATGTTTAAAAACTTCCTACTATTTCTAGTCTTTCAATAAAAATATTTACCTTATAGTGTTTATTATTTGATAAATGAATGTTAAGAAAATTTTTAGAAAAATGAAACGTCAAAGAAATAAAATCATACCACATTTTTTGCTTGCATACCACAAATTTGGTACTATTTAAGTGCGCTTGACCTTCAAATTGGAATTCAGAGAGCCACAAACAAAAATGGTATTCTCACACGGACAATTTTAAATAGCTAAACCGACTATTGTTGGTATTTTCTGTATTGTTTTCTGTTTGTCTTTAGTTAACGTGTTAATCGTTTTTTTTTTCTGTTTTCTGACCTATTATACCATTAAAGTAATAATTAATCTACAGCGAGATGCCGGATCGGTATACCTCACGGGATATGCTGAAATGCATTACATTTATGGATTGTGCGGTGGGAACGCTCGCCTTGCTGCAAGAGAGTATCGTGATCGTTATCCGGATCGAATGAATGCTTTCCCGATGACAGAGTGTTCTTACGAGTACATAACTCATATTGGCGGGGAGAAATACCTGGTGATGTACAGCAAATAGGCAGACCGCGGTTGGATAATGAAGGTACTTGCTTTGATAGAGGCCAACCCTTCTACAAGTATTCGTAGAATTTCTAGAGCTACTGGATTAGCTATAGCTACGATACATCGCATGTTGCGGAGGAACAACCAGCATCCATACCACGTACAACGTGTTCAAGCCCTCTTACCCCGTGACTACACGCCTAGAGTAGCATTTTGCAGACAAATGCTTCGACGCTGTCTGCAAGACCCGGACTTTTTTTACTGCATTTTGTGGTCCGATGAGTCTTCATTTCAAAGACTTAGTATATTTAATATTCACAATCTTCACTATTGGGCTGTAGAAAATCCGAGAATAATAAGGCAAGATCGCTTCCATTACCAATTTGGTGTAAATTTGTGGGCAGAAATTCTCGGTGGTAGGCTGATTGGCCCTTTCGAGTTACCAGTCAGATTAAAAGGAGAGAGCTACCTAGGTTTTTTAGAACTTTTGGAAGATGTGCCTCTGGAATTACGGGCAAGAATGTGGCTGCAACACGACGGAGCGCCAGCGCACGAATAGTCAGAGACTATCTAAATGGTGCTTACCCAGATCGTTGGATAGGCAGAGGAGGAGTGGTATCGTGGCCGCCGCGCTCACCTGACCTTAATTCTCTTGACTATTTTTTATGGGGTACTTTAAAGAACTTGTATACCAAACGGAAAATAATACTGAAAATCAGCTTCGTCAAAAACTGCGAGATGCAGCAACAATTTTACGAAACAATGCTCGAGCATTTAGAAACTTAAAAAGAAATTTTATAAGATGATGTCGTTTGTATATAAGAGCCGGCGGCGGCCATTTTGAACATCTTTTTTAAATAAATGCCAATGAAATATTCGAAGTTTTATTTTAGCTTTTATTTCTTTTTTCTAAAAATTTACTTAACTTATATTAAACAGATGTGAAACATTGGTTTAAGTTCTTGCAGCGCCTTTCTGTACTGTGGTGCCTCATTAAAACGGTAAAATTTGTTTTTAAAGAAACCACAAAAAAATTAAACATGATCTTTTGCAGCGATAATACAATTTTTTTTTATGATATACTTTTATTAAAAAGACTTGAAATTTTTTAAATAAAATACTAAAAAAATATATTTAAAATAAAAATCCCCAGACATTAAAAAAAATATTTTTTTAAGCCAGAAGTAAATTATAGCAAAAAAGTGAAAAACAGCTATAACTTTTAAGCCATCAAAAATCGGATAACAACATAGGGGGTTCTTTTGATTCCAAATAGGCTCCCCTACACCCCCTTTTAGTTTGGACCATGACTTTTGAAACACCCTGTATACAGGGTGTCCGGAAAAAGGAGGCCAATCCGCCGACCACATAAAAAGTGGAACAAAATAATGCGATATTCGTAATGCCACTTTTTAATTGGGCGCTCGGTATTCAATATACACGGAGTCAAAATGAGAAACATAAAATCGGTTTTTTGAAGTAAGTCGAGTGTTTAATAAGATATTAAATTAAAATTTGATGTGAGAAGGTTTTTGGAATGAGAAATTGAAATCCGTTCACGGATTTGCTATACCTTGCAGAGGGCGCCACCTGCGGTATATTGCAGGTGTTAAAAATACCAAAACTTTTTTGTACCCTTGTATAATAAAGTTCTAGTAAAAAGTGCTAATTATCTAATCTTTTCTTGTAAGAAAATTTGTAAATAAATAAATTTTTGTAAATGTCGGCCTGCGAATCTGTTTATTAGGTATCTTAATTTTAAAATCTAGATACTTCTTTTGAAACAAATTGGCTGACCTCGGGCACCAGTACCTTTTTACGTACTGTTAAAGTGACAAATTTAAACGCTTCCGACGCTCTTAACAAGCTTCGCAATTACTCCTAAAATAAATCTACATTTTTTAAATACCTATTTGTATTTGGTGTGTTTTCTTACAACTTAATAAATAAAACCATAATGGCTCATAGACCAAGAAATGTAGCCTTTTTCGAAATGACAGATATGGTTTTGATGTTTGGTAAGTTTTAAATATTATTGTAACAGTAAATACCTCAGTCAACTCTCAACTAGGAAAATGCGACTCCAATGCTAGTTTAGCAAGTAGACGCTATGCCCAGACATTCCCAAACTGATTTCATCCCAAAATATTTTTTTTTTATTCAATTAACCGCTTAAGGGTCAAAGACGGAAGTTCAACCAGGGCAAGAGGAAGAAATTTTAAGAATTGTCGAAGAATCACCAATCATTAGTACTAGGGTTTTGGCTGAACGGGTGGGAAATATTGGGAAAACCGAGACACATAATATTATATGGAGTCAACAACTTTACCCATTTCATCTTCAAAAAGTACGGGGTCTTTTACCCGACGATCTCGAGACAAGACTTGCTTTTTGTAGATGGTTATGTGAAATGAATAATAGAAATGTAGATTTAATAAAGGCAATTCTGTTTACTGACGAAGCCACGTTCACGAGAAACGGCATGACAAATATCCATAACGCACACATATAAGCTGAAGCTAATCCTAGGGCCATAGTTGAGACACATCGTCAAGTAAAGTGTGGGTAGTTGTGGATAACTTTCTTTTAGGATCTGTTATTTTACTAGGTAGTTTGACTGATGATTCATTTCTGTTGTTTCTATAAGAAATACTGCCCGATTTGCCTCTAAATTTAAGACAAAATCTTTAGTTTCAACTTGACGGTGCTCCAGCTCATTTTGCTATAAATTTTAGGAACTATTTACATCAATTGTTCGCTCAGTTGATTGGTCGGGGTCGAGATGCTCCGATTCCGTGGCCACCCCGTTCGCCCGCTCTTACATCTTTGGATTTTTCAGTCTGGGGATGTATGAAAGACTTTGTGTATATGGTTTCGATTTTAAACGAGAATCATTTAAGGGAATGAATCATTGCAGCTGGGGAGCATTTCAGGTTGAAACCAAATATTTTTCAAAGCCTTAGATTTTCTTTAATAAAGAGGGCTCGTATGTGTTTTGAATGGAGGTCACGTAGAACAAATAATTTAGGGTCATTATTCTATGATTTTTATTATAATGAGTAAATTAGCATTAATTTAGAATAAATAATGTACGTTTATTTTGTTAACTTGTTAAGATGTATCTAGATTTTAAAATTAAGATATCTAATAAACGGATTCTCAGGCCAACATTTACTAAAAATACTTTTTTTACAAGAAAAGATTAGATAATTAGAATTTTTTATAAACTGTATTATAAAGGGATACAAAAAAGTTTTGGTATTTTTTAAAACATGCATTATACCACAGGTGGCGCCCTCTGCAAGGTGTAGCGAATCCGTGAACGGATTTCAAAATCTTGTGCCAAAAAATCCCCTTACACCAAATTTTAATTTATTATCTTATGAAACACCCGAGTTACTTCAAAAAAAAACAATTTTATATTTCTCATTTTGATGCCCTGTATGTATACCGAGCGCCCAATTAAAAAATGGCATAACGAAAGTCGCATTATTTTGGTCCACTTTATATGTGGCCGGCGGATTGGCCTCCTTTTTCCGGACACCCTGTATATGCCTTAAACTAATTTTGAAAATACTTTTTTTCTTGTATAAGCCTTTGTAGATTAAAATGTCATCCTGTATAATAATGTTGTTTCTTTAGAAACATCTAATCTCGATCAACCACAAAACTCGCGCTTACTGTTTTTACATAACCGAGCATTGTAACAAAAACAAGACTTCACATAACAATCTTGCTAAACATGATCCTATTTCTGAAATTGCATCTTATTTTTTAATCTACACAGTGGTTCTAAAAGTCTAATTAAACCAATAATTGCACATAAATATTACAAATATTTAAAAAAAAAAGAGCTGGCATTAATTATTTAATGGCACAATCATGGCATTGATAATGAAATCGCAGACATACCGAATTTTAGTTTATTTTACACTAATTATAAACATACATTTTATCTTAAAAAAATTTTTTTTAAACATGACGGTGTAATTGGGGCATAATAATTAAGCCAATTAAATGCAATCATAAATATTATTAAAAAAAAAAAAAATATAAAAGCTCCCTGCGCAGAAATTTTAATTGTTTATGAAAACGGACAAAATACAAACACCAATGAAAAATCACAAAATTATACATTTTAATAACAGTTTTTTTCTAGATTTCAGCAAATTGTCAAAGTTTCGGTAAAAATTTAAAACGGCATAGGATTTTTGAGTTATTATGAATTTAATGATTATCTAGAAACTTCTAATTCTCTAGTTAATATTTCAAATTAATTTGCCATTACAATAATTACTAACCCTCAGGATATCCTCATAATCCTACATTTAACAAAACCTTTGGATATACCCATCGATATTTGCGATATAAATTTTGTCGGAAAATGAAAAGTCAAAAATATCTTTTTACTAAAACATACTAACTTTGTTAATGAAAACATTAAAAATCTCCGTTTTAACCAGTGTAACGCTTAAGAAAAAGATATCATTTGAAACTCTGCTTGAGAGTGGAAAGATATGTTTTTTGCGAGAAAATTCCTCTTACTTTACAAATTAGATTTGACATCAAATCAAAGTCGATAACAAAACACCAATTTTTACAAAGAGCTACTGCTATCTCGATGTTTGTAAACAGGAAGTTAAACAACAAATTTTCAAAATGCTAGGGCAGGGCATAATTGGAAATTCGATTTCCCCTTGATTCAGCCCAATCTGGATTATTTAAAAAAAAAACTAGGTACTTTCGGGAAACGCAAATAGCGTATTGCTGTGGATTTTTGCAATCTCAATGGGCATACAATTAACGATATATATCCCTTATCTCAAATTTTCGACATCTTGGACAAACTTGACAAAAGTGAATTACTGAAGTGTCTTTTATTTCGCCAACGGAGTTCAACTTCAACCAATTTTAACCAAATGGAGTTCCAAAAACAGCTTTTTCAATCGAAAATGGTCACTACGAACTTAGAAAGATGCTTTTTGGTCTTAAAAATGCTCCTTTAACATTTCAAAGGGTAATGAAAAATATCTTAAGAAGCCTCCAAAATAAAAGTTGTCTTGTATATTTGGATGACTTTTTCACCAGTCGCTTGAAAAACATAATTCTCTATAAAAAAAAGTCTAGTACTGTGTTAGCGCTAAGCCAAGCCCCCAAAAAATTATACACATCATGAACTTAATATTCCCTTCCCTCCCATTCCAAAATTTCTTTATAATCTTTCCTAGGCTACTATAGGCGATTTATAAAATACTTCGCCAAAATAACAAAACCTATGATAAAATTTGATTTAAAAAAATCACAAAATAGCTCACAGTCGCGAATTCATTAGGTCATATATCGCAGCATAACTAATATTAAAAATTTCGATAGTATCCTTGTTGTTCTACAGTTTGCTGACTTAATATTGCTGAAAAAACTGTAGAAGTTGCCCTAATATTTAAACAAAGTGCATGTGAGTACCGGAAACTCCCTGATGACGTAGCCTTTATTTTATTTAAACTTTAGCGAGGTGGCAGCTTATATATAAAGTGGCAATACTTTATGTTGTACTTGCTAGTTTATTCAATTGCTAGCAAATTCTACTTATAGTTTTTTTACGGCTTTGTCGTTATTCGTTGCTTAATTACCTATATCTGTTTTTAATACATATACAGGGTGTTTCCTAACTACGGTACGAAACTATACAAGGTGGATCGTTAGGTCGTTTTATGAAAAAAAGTTCCTATGAGCGTATGTCGGGAGGTGCTTTGTTCCTGAGATACAGGGCGATAAAGGTTCAAAAAAATAACGGTATTTTAAAAAATACTATAACTATCCTTAAACCGATTTGGTTCAAATTTGGTGCAGTTATTTGAAGTTATTTAGCTGTAACTAGATTGAAATTATTAGGTCCAGTGGCGTGTCAGTGGGCACCACATGCTTATTATTGAGAAAAAAATAAGGCCAATAATTAATTGTTTTGCTGCTTTTTATTTATTTTTTTAACTAAAAATACAACTTTTTCGTATTTTATATTATCTTCATATCTGGCTTTGTTTTCGAGAAAAAAAATTTAAAGTATCTTTAACTCATTCTAAAAATTATCCATGGACGAAAAAATGAAATAAAAACCAATTAATTCGATAAACAGTTTCGACCTTAAAGTAAATGAGCAAAATGCCCACCTTCTGATAAAATACACGACTGCAAACGATTTGTCATTGAGTGTCTGACATTGATATTGCAATTGACAATTAACCGATTCCTCAAGTCATTCACATCTATAACAGAAGTTTTATAAACAAGAGCCTTCAGATGGCCCCATAAATAGTAATCCAGGTGATTCATATCAGGACTGCGAGCCCGCCAAATTTGAGGTCCTGCACGTCCAATCCAGCAATTAGGGTAGATGACGTCAAGATGCTGACGAGCAAGAACACTGAAATGAGCTGGAGCACCGTCGTGCATAAACCACATGTTGACTCTTACTTGTAGGGGTACTTCTTCGAATAAAGTGGGTAAATGGTGTTTATAATAAATATGTAAAGTGTAAAATCCGTGTAGGATTCATTTGTTAATCTTGCCGGTAAAAAAAATGGGCCAATTAGGTAGTCTCCAATAATTCCTATCTAAACGTTCAGCGAAAATTGTTGCTGAAAATGAGTTTCTCTAATAACGTGGAGATTTTCGTCGGCCCAAAAATGATCATTGTGGAACAGTAGATCAGGCAGTAGATCAGGCAGTAGAGCTTGTACACGCTGTATGTGATATGGATGCAGGAGATTTCTTTTTAGAACTTTCCAAACGGTATAGCTTCTTCCAGTTCAGGCGTTGTTATAGTTTCTGGTCTTCCACCACCCATATTTTTATTAAAACTCCCAGTTTTACATAATCTTGCATGTAGTTTTCTAAATGTTTTTGCACATGGAATTACTCTGTTAGGATATCTGTCCTGGTAAATTATTCGTGCTTCTTCCGCATTTTCATTTGTTAATCCATAAATAAAGTGCATGTCGGTCATTTCATGGTTAGTAAAATTATTCATGATGGAGTAATGAATCACTGCTAATTGACAGCTGAATTTTACTTATAGCAATTCTATCACTGCTGGCTAGTCTCCAAAGCAGGTAGGTACAAAGAAGGTACTTGAATGGACTTGCCAATTATTTGTCATAAGAAGCAATGTATTTGTTATTTTGTTGTATTTTAAAAATCTGATAATAAAAATCGTAGAAGTTGAATGTTTATTATCATAGTAAACAAGACACAAGAGACCAAAAAGTCGTGCATTGGAGGGTGGACATTTTGCTCATGTACTTTAAGGTCGAAATTGTTTATCGAATTAATTGGTTTTTATTTCATGTTTTCGTCCATGGATAATTTTTAGAATGAGTTAAAGATACTTTAACTTTTTTTCTCGAAAACAAAGCCAGACATGAAGATAATAAGATAAGATACGAAAAAGTTGTATTTTTAGTTACTTAAATACAAAAATAAATAAAAAGCTGCAAAACAATTAATTATTGGCCTTGTTTTTTTTTTCAACAATAAGCATGTGGTGCCCACTGACACGCCACTGGACCTAATAATTTCAATCTAGTTACAGCTAAATAAGCGTCTTATAACTTCAAATAACTGCACCAAATTTCAACCAAATCGGTTTAAGGATAGTTATAGTATTTTTTAAAATACCGTTATTTTTTTGAACCTTCATCGCCCTGTATCTCAGGAACAAAGCAACTCCCGACATACGTTCATAGGAACTTTTTTTCATAAATCGACCTAACGATTCACCCTGTATAGTTTCGTACCGTAGTTAGGAAACACCCTGTAATGAATAATACGTTTAAAATATAAATTTTTGGTCCATTTTCCGTGAATTTTAGTTTTATATTCTGACAGGCTGTTAAAAGGTTTACTATCCATTGCACTACCTATACTGCTTTGTAACCAACTTAATTAATAAATTATTACGTCAACTAGGACAACCCATTTGTTTATTTAATTTTTATTTTTTATTAGTATTCAATTAATTACATGACAATAAACTTTAATAATCACGAAGTTTGCTTTGGCAGTACCTAATCGGAAAATGTCTAAAGATATTTCTTAATTTTACTTAAATCATTCTTATGGGGTCATTTTATCGCGTCATAATAAGACAAACTTATTTTTTTGACTATGAATAGTTGCACGTATTACTGGTCCATTTCCGCATCGCTCCTGATTAATGGAAATTGGCATTATTAATGTATAAACTACTGGCTAAATAAGTTGCTTTCAATATAAGTTCACGCAAATAAATTCTTCCGATTATAAGCGCTGGCACCTCTTCAAATAAATATCCCTATAAAGGTGGACTTGAAAGAACACGTTTTGCGTTAAATGTAAGCAGAGGGTACAGCAAGGTAGGCTAAATTTTTTTATGGAGTTTTAGCCGCCTTTTTACATTTTCTACCCAGGCAGTTAGAGAGTCTTTTTGTATTTCTCTTAAATAATTAAAAAGTTTTGACATTATTCCAGACAGTTCACCATTTATCAATAACTTTCTCACTCCCAGGCTCTCCGTTTCTCTCTCTTATTAATTCTTTTAATGTTTGAATCGCTCTTTTCTTTTTTCAGAAGTTGAAGAGTGTTTCTATCTTTCTTCCATGCACTTGAAAAATGAATCTGTCTTTTCCTCCAGCACAAAGGGTCGTATTCCAGGCAGTTAAGAAGTCAATTTGTTCCTCTCCCAGGTTTTCCTTCCTCTTCAATTCTTTAAGAGGGATTGCAGCTAACAATAATGGAATCACTCTTCCCTTCTTTCCATGCATTAAAGTAAAAAGATACATTTCACTTTTTTCATTTCTCCTACATAAATCATCTTGTCCAATTAAAAATGCCCTTTACATTCAATCCTTAAAATATACATAAATTTTATTTAACTTTCCTTATGGCTTATATTTTTTTTCGCGTTTGCGAAAATTGAAAACGAAAACTTTTGATTTATTAAAATCACTTTTCCTTAAGATATCACTAAAGAGACTTTTTAAGTTGCGTGTCTGATTTAAAGTTCCTGCCAAAGAAAAAATTATTCAAAGTACTTGTGTTCAGCGATATTTACAGACTTTGTCATTTAAATGATCCCTCGGCTCCTGAATCTTTTATCGGGCTCCTTTTGCTCTTCCTGAATTCTAAAGATTACTCAATTTGACTGCATTATATTTGGCTTCATTACAAATAAAATCGTCAGAATAAGTATCCCATGGTTTATCAAAATTATTATATATTATTTATGTATTTTTCGTAGTACCCTAACTAATTGACTAAATTAGATAAAATAGAATAAATTAAAATAAATGTTTGTAGTGACTACTTAGGTAAAAAAAAATAATCACGTATGAATACATACAATAAGTATACGTCAAACTAAAAAACCCAAGTAGCTTTGAGGTCTGCCGTAAAAAATGCTAAGTAATGATGAGTGGGGTAATATTACAAATTTTGGAATTGGAAAGGGTTTTTGCTACAATAAAAAAGCGCCTGTCTCAAAAGCTTTTAATTAAACAAGACAGTAAAAATATACACATTCTAGGTAATTGAGTGATAATATTCAGTATTGTATACAGGTTGGAGAATGGATTATTACGCATAGAGATGTACTTAAAGGTAAAATAGGATTACGTGCATGCATCATTTTGTGCGCGCTACTACTCGCCTGCTACGTAGTTGTTCTTAGTACGGCATTACTAAGCGTTTGACTTTGATAGTTTGACGGGTGTTTCTAAAATATTTTTCTATGCACTACAGCTCACATAGAATTGTAATCTTAAAAAGTGTAGGATGCTTTGCACTGCATAATTAAACGATCAAACGAACTTACCTAAAGTGAAGTTCGATCGTAATTATATGAAGCGTCCAGTCCGAATATATTATCTTGATTATTTACTACGTAGTCCGCCCCTGGCTACCAACCGTGCACCATATTTAAAGACCTAAATATAAAATTAAAAAACCTCGCGCTGCCAAACCCTCCCCGACCCCGTCGGTCTCTCTCTTATTCATTCTTTTAAAGATCCTATTGTTCATTAATCATTTTAACACAATTTGGGGTATGTTGGCGGGAGGGAAGATAATATATTCGGACTGGACGCTTCATATAATTACGATCGAACTTCACTTCAGGTAAGTTCGTTTGATCGTTTAATTATATTCGCGTCCAGTCCGAATATATTATCTTGATTATTTACTACGTAGTTGTTCAGAGATTTCGTGTTAAAGATTAATGAACATGGAAAAAAGGAACATTTGTTTTACAAAAATCAACTGTATTTTCCTTGATGGCTTCACAAAAAATCAAACCATAAGTAAGTAGCATTACTAAATAATATTAAACTAAGTAATAATGTTTAAAACTGCCCTGGCAAAATCCGTTATATTGGATAACGGACGATTGTAAAATCTAGCAAAGGTGGTCGACTGATTTGACCATCCCGCAGTCTTGAAGATTGTTTCCAAAGTCACTCCTTTCCTTAAGGCAGCAGAAGCAGATGCATGCCGTGTAGAGTGGGGCCTAAACACTGATGTGTCAAGCCCAGCTGATGACATCATTTGCTTCACCCATTTGCTCACCGTTTGCTTGCTGGCCGTTTTGTATGGCTTTTTAAGGGTTAGCAAAATTAAATCTTGATCTGGCTTTCTGTAAGGCTGGGTCCTCACAATGTAAGTTTTTAACGTAGTTGCCACGCATAACAGTGGCTTTTCCTTGAAAAAAGGTATATGAAGGGTAGGCTGGTCCTTACCAATCCCAGATGTTTTAGTCGGGTCTCTAATATTAATCTGAATTCCCTCAGAATTTTCTATTACGTTGGATAATCTTATAAGAGATATAGTTTGCAGCCTGCCCCCGGTGATCAAAGCCAACATTGTCACCAACTTTTGAGAAAGATGTTGCATAGTCGAGTTTTCTGCCTGTTCTTCGATGTAAGACAAAATTAACTGGGGGTCCCATGTATTGGTATACCTTGGTCGAGAAGGTCTCAACCGAGAAATGCCCTTCATAAATCTCTTTATTATAGGGTCAGCTCCAAGATCATTATAGGAAATAAGACTAAGAGCTGACCTATGAGAATTTAACGACCCAAATTTATAATTATGTTCCTCTGCAATAGTCTGTAGAAAAGTGAGAACCTCATGATTGGAAGCTTTATAAGGTGACAGGTTTCCTCTTAAACAGAACTGCCACCATAAACGGTAAGTAGTATCGTATTGTTTTAAAGTGGAGTCGGCAATCGAAGAAATCATAGTTTCAATGGCTATTTTGGGGACGTTTCTTTGTTCAAATGAAGACCCGATAATTTGGCGGCCACCAGGGTAAGATGATGAGCTAATGGATGCGACTGGCTGGAAGGAGAAGATAATAGTTTTTTAGACGGTTTAAAATAAATTTCTTTCCCCACAACCAGCCTGAAAAAAAGTGGAAACCAAGGCTGTGAAGGCCAAAGAGGCACAATTATAATACCTACTGCCTTATCTTGAATTATTTTTTGTAATACCCTCAACAAAAGGCTAAATGGAGGGAAAGCATAAAAATATAAATTGTTCCAGTTCACGGTAAATGCATCTACCATAACTGAACCCGGATCTCTTCGCCATGATATATAATCCGTGCATTTATTATTTATATGCGAGGCAAATATATCTATTTCAGGTTGTCCAAAAGTTTTCACGATTGTTTGAAAAGCGTCGTCAGATAATGACCATTCAGAATCTTGATTTGTTTGTCGGGATTCGAGATCAGCCTCGTAATTGTCGCTTGAACTCACGTAGGATGCAAAAATCCATATGTTTCTGCTCTCACACCACTGCCATATCTCTCTAGTTAGAGAGCAAAGTTTTGGGTATTGAATACTGCCCATGCGATTAATATACGATATGGCAGTGGTGTTATCGCATCTTATCAAAACGTTGCAATTAAAAAGTTGCTTTGAGAAACATCTTAAGCCGTGAAATATGGCAAGCAATTCCAAATAATTAATATGGCCATTCTTATCCTGTTCAGACCAAAAACCATGGGTCTTTTCCCCATTACAGCATGCCCCCCATCCGGTCAAAGACGCATCGGTAAAAATTACTTGCTTATAATTATCACTTTTAATATTGTTAAAAGATTTGAATATATTTTCTCTCCACCAGCTGAGGTCATTATGCAAAAAGGAGGAGAGGGGCATTAACGCATCAAAATTCGTATTATTTCGGGACAAAGCTAAAAATTTTTCTCTTTCTAAAAATTTGGTGTATAGCCAACCATATTTCACGGCGGGACAAGCAGAAATTAAAATACCGATGAATTTTGCTAATTCCCGAATCCTACAAGTGGCTTTATTTCTAAAAATATGTGATAAATTATATACGATTTCCTTCTTTTTCATAGGTAGTTCAATTTTCATTGACTTAGTATCAAAAACGAACCCCAAAAAGGTTTGAACAGTGCTTGGGGAAAGACAACTTTTTTCTCTGTTCAAAATAAAGCCCAGAGATCTTAATAAGTCAATAAGAACTCTAGTATTCTCTAGACAACTATCAAAAGTGTCTCCAAGAATGAGAAAATCGTCTAAATAATTTATACACAAAATGCCCTTTTTGCGCAGAAGAGAAAGTACAGGTTTCATTAATTTTGTAAAACAAAAGGGGGCCGATGATAAACCAAAAGGGATACAAGTGAATTCGTAAAGGCAATTTTTAAAATAGAATCTTAAGTACTTGCGATGATCAGGATGCACTAAAATTGAAAAATAGGCATCCTTTAGATCAACTGTGGTCATAAAAGAACCACAACTTATTAGTTTTAAGGCAGTTCTGTAATCCTCCATTTTAAAATGTGGGCCAATTACAAAATTGTTTAAGCTCTTAAGGTTTAAAATGAAACGTTTTTTCCCATTACTCTTATCTGCAAGGAAAATTGAGGAAATAAACTGGTCAGGACAAGCTTTACATTTTTTGATAGCGCCTATTCTAAGAAGCTTCTCAACTTCCGAAGTCATAAGAGCTTCTTCGCTAACAGAAAGTTTATGGCTTATATGACTATTATAGTTAAAAGGAGGTTTTTTAGAAAACTCAATCGTGTAACATTTTATCCAAGATGAGACAATAGAATTAGTGGTCACTTTTTTCCAAGCAGGTAAAAACCGTGACAAGCGCCCCGCAAAGACGTCTTCATCATAACTTACCTCTAGCGCCTCTTTTGAGGAGCTGCTTTGTATGTCGAAGGTCGCCCTTTCTGTGTTCTCATTTCCCTTCTGTAATGGAACGGGCGTCCCCTGTTTCCCTGTGCACTCGTGGAAGGTTTATTTCCTCCCCCCCCCACTCCTCTTTTCTGAAGTTCCGGGGATAAAGGGCTGTGCACGAGGGGTAAACCGCGTGACAGGTACTGGTCGTATTTCCTTGCCAACTTTTTCCATGGCCCTTAAAGCCTGAATTTTTTCCCCTAAATTGGTTTCAAATAAAAATTCTCCAGGTGGTATTTTGTCTACCAACTTTTTTTATTTGTTTATTCATCATAGGAGTAATTAATTGACGCCTTTTATTGGATATTGAGTTAAAAAGGTTACACAAAATTCGACCAGCGTCCGCCACTGGAACCAAAACTTTTTCTTTTGACTCTTTCGGCATTTTTAAATCGTCCCCCAAAAGGGCGTTTAAAGCTAGACTTAACGCGGAAAGAGATTGGCTAAGTAAAGCTTGGTACCCAGTATGAGTCTGGTCTCTAACAGCGTATAAAGAATTCATGCCGGCTTCAATCTCCGGATTTATTTTGAGAGGCAATAAAAGCTTACAATTTTCCGGCATTTCATATTTTTTAAGAAACTCGTCGGTTTCTTCTTTGGATAGGCCAAAAGGCAAAATATATGACCATATTGCCTCAACGGCCGGGTGCAATTTAAAACTAGACTTTTTAACACTGCTAGGGTCCGGGCCCAGCATGTTTCTTGTCTCCTCGGATAGTAGAGTATCCTCAGATAAAACTAAGACCGGAGAGTCATCTTCTATCAAAACTCCATTTTTTCCCTGAGCCGGACCTGTGTCCGTGATAATATTCTCTGTATCTAAGCAATGGCTTACAGAACGAGGCCTCGAATCGCGCGCCGTAGTACGCGACGTACGGCACCGACTATAAAGCGAGATCGCAACACTCGGGCTGCGACTCCCACCATCATGGCTTCGTCTGTCCCTTTCTATCCGATCCCTACGCACACTCGTCTCACTCGGAGAACGACGAGCGCGATAACGAGATCTCCCGCCATGTGTTTTTATTTTCCTAATCGCATTCGAGGAACCTTTGCTTTTTCTAGAACTTGACCGAGACCGCGACATGTGCGCCTTCTCTTTCTCTCTCTCAAGCCTAGATATTTTCCGGTGTCGACGTAGGTCGTCATATTCCCTGCTTAAAGAGCGTTTGGAACGAGCTCTACCCCTCGACCTTGACCTACTTTTATCTTTTCTTTTATGTTTTCCCATAATGATCGATCTACAAAGATATGTCCTATGTGAGAACTAATCAGAAAGATCCTGACTCACCTGAATCAAACCGAATAAACCAGTTAAACTGCAAAATAGTCAAAATACACAAATATCACGTGTCGAAATCGTACAGCGCGGCGTAAACGAAGTGGAAGGCACGGTGCACCAGAAACGAATGAATAAGAGAGAGACCGACGGGGTCGGGGAGGGTTTGGCAGCGCGAGGTTTTTTAATTTTATATTTAGGTCTTTAAATATGGTGCACGGTTGGTAGCCAGGGGCGGACTACGTAGTAAATAATCAAGATAATATATTCGGACTGGACGCGAATATAATGAAAATGAAAGTGTTATTAAAATATACAAAAATTAATGCTTCAAAGAAAAGGCTCAAACAGACCTTCCTTTTTCTTTGAACAATATGTTATCACATATCATAAAAGTAATTTTGTATTTTTAAAAGAGTTACTGGTAAAATGAAATTGGCATGTTCAATAATTTTTCTTTGCAAGATCTCTAAAATTGTGCGTGTACTAAATTGGTGTTTGTAAATGGTCTCCTTAAGATAACCCGAAAGGTAAAAGTTATTTGAAAAGATATATTTGGAGATCTAAAGGGCCATATAATATCGCCAGTCCCACTATTAAGAGGGTAGAAAAAGTATTTGTAAAAACTTCTTTTGCCATCTTCTTAAAAATAGATTAATCCCAGCTCTAAATGTATTTGAATAGCAGGAAGAACTTGGTTTTGCAGCAACTTAACCTCTTAACTAATTGTCCTGAATAAACTCGGGGTAATGAGATTACGTAGCCAATATCCTCGGTTCCACTCTGTAGCAATTAAAGTCACACCAGCTCCCCTCTACTTATTATGGTTCTCCGTCAGTGTTGTCTCATTCACACGATTTAAATAGTACCGACTTAGTTGATTCTCAACACCAACATTCTTACAATAACCTTTCGATTTATTACCAAAATACCAAGGGTCTTCGGTCGAAAACTAAAGATTTCTTTAACGCCCTACTTACTAGTGAGTTTGATATTATCGCAATTAGCGAAACTCGGCTGAATAATAGTATTTTGGACTCGGAATTATTTTCAGAGAAATATTTTGTTTATCGGTGTGATAGAAGCTATGATGAGAGAAATCAGAATCGGGGTGGTGGGATTCTGTTAGCAATTAAACAAGAATATGATATTTCGACAATTAGAATGCATCTCCCAGATGATCTTAAAAATAAACTTGAAATTGTAGGGGTAAAAATACTATTAAAAAGTGCTTCAATTTATATAATTTTAATGTATATACCACCTAGGCTTGGTGCTGATATATATCAATGAATTTTCGAGTATTTCTCTTCATTAGTCTACCTGTACAATTCGCGAATAATTCTTTTAGGGGATTTTAATTTGCCAAAATATAGCCTCTATCTGAAGGGTTCTCTTTCAAGTACTAAACTAAGACAGATATTAAATGTGATGGATTTTTTTAGTTAGAATCAACTTAACTTAATACAAAATCACCAAGGGCGGCTGCTGGATTTGGTCATCTGAAAGATGTAATGATTTTTTAATTAAAGAAGACCCTTTTCATTCCACTTTACTAATAAAATATAAAAATGTTAGAGATAAAATTCAAAATAATTTCAGAATTTACAATTTTAAAAGAGCCGACCTACGTATTGTACACCAGGATTTATTTAACGTAAACTGGGACTTCTTAAGTAATATTTTAGATATTAATACAGCAGTTACATAATTTTACCAAAAAGTATATAGTATACTAGATAAAAATGTTCCCAAAACTGCCCGTAGGAAACGAACCTATTCTCCTTGGTTCACGACGTAGATTATTTCATATATAAAAGTTAAGTTTAATCATTGGAAGGGTTATAAGCGCTTTGAGGCAGCTTTGAGCAAGATTTAAATATATTTAAACAATTACGTTGTCAAGTAAAAAATAACATTAAACTTTCATACAGAAATTACTGTGCACAACTAGAAAATAATTTGATTACTGATCCCAATAGTTTTTGGAAATTAATTCGTAATTAATTAATTTTGAAGCTTAGATATTTCTAAAACCTGCACTGCACATATTTGAGTTTGCCTATATGCACATTCAGATAAGATGTCTGATAAAAATGAAAATCTTTTATCTAAGCCCCAAAATATAGCTGATGCATTTGCTAAATTCTTTCAAAGCTCATATACCACTTCTACACATACCCTTAATATGGACAATAATACCAATAGTAATGCTGACACAATTAACATAACAGTATTTACAGAAAAAGAAGTATTATGTGCCTTAAAAACAATCAAACCCAAAAGTATTGTGGGACCAGATAAGATTCCAGCGCTTTTTATTTCTGATCGTGCACACGTACTTGCCAAGCCCCTAACAGTCCTTTTTAATTCGTCTTTAAAATCAGAAACATTTCCAGATTTATGGAAAGCTTCAAAAATTATTTCTGTACATAAAAAGAATGATAAAAATAAAATTGAAAACTATCGGCCTATAACTATTATTAATGATTTTTCAAAGTATTTTGAACGAACTCTGCATTCTGTACTTTATCCATGCATGAAAAATATAATTGATATTCGCCAACATGGATTTATGAAGGGTAGATCAACTACCACGAATGTAGTTACTATAACCGAATTTATTGCCTCAATTAACTCAAGTAACTCAAATTCTCAAGTAGACGTGATATACACCGATTTTTCTAAGGCTTTTGACGGACTTGACCATAGCATTCTCATAAATAATTTTGATCAATATTATGGCTTCTCCACACGGTTAAATAATTTTTTTATTTCCTATTTAACAAAAGCAAACAGCATGTTGAGTGCTATGGTCATACCTCGGTTAAAATAATTCCCACATCTGGTGTACCTCAGGGCTCAATTTTGAGGCCACTATTTTTTGATTCATTTATTGATAATATGTCCAAGCATCTTAAAGTGGAAAGTCTATTGTTTGCTGATAATAAAATATATTTTAAAATCATTAATATATCTGATTGCCTTGTACTTCAAAATGATTTTAGCCTCATAAACACCTGGTGTAAAAACAACAATCTTCCTCTTAATGTTGCCAAGTGCACTGTGATTTCATATACTTTAAAGAAAAATCCCATACACTACGAATACTCTATAGCCAATGTACCTATTCCTAGATCAGAGGTGTTCCAGTTTCGATACCAGTCTATCTTTTGTTCCACATATTGCAGATATAGTGAGCCGAAGCTATAAAATCTTCGGATTTATTATTCGAAATACACAGCAGTTTTAAAATATATTTACGTTAAAATCATTATATTTTTCGCTGGCTAGAACCATTCTTGAATATGCTTCGCAAGTTTGATCTTCTTTTTATCAATGTCATATTTAAGATATCGAAAATGTCCAACGAAAATTTTTGAAATATCTCTGGTTTAAATGTGACAAAGTGTATCCGGAGATCGGTTTTCCACATCAAACTTTACTTGACAGATTTTCCATATGACCGCTTAATGTTCGACGTAAATTAGCTGATCTGCAGTTTTTATATAAATTGGTAAACCACTTGATCGACTCACCAGACTTGTTGGGAATGTTAAACTTTCACCTTTCAATGGTCTTAACAAGAAATCCTCCTACCTTTTACTCAACAAGAGCCAGTACCAATATTTCTAAATTTTCTCCCTTGCGCAGAGCTGGGGATATATATAATGCTGTGCAGAGCCAGTGTGACATATTTAGCTGCAGCATTAGAAATATTAAAAATGTAAACTTTGTAGTTTAAGTTCATTAAATTGTCATATTTTTTCATTGTACGTTAGTTTTGTATTTGGATAGTTAATATTAAGTTGTAATTATGATATTTTTCCCACCAAATAATTGGATTTTGTAATCTGTTTATTTCGTGTAAATAAATAAATAAATAAAATAAAATTAGTTAAAATACAACTATCCTGAGTATACTCGTTTAACGTTAATTTTTTTCTTATTCGATTATTCTCGGGTTACGAAACAAACGTAATATTTCTTTAACGAATTATTTCGTTCACTTAAAAATTTGAATTTCAAAGACTTTGGCTGCAATATGATTGGTTAACAGTGTCACATAATCCGACTTTGGCTACTTCTTGCTGATGGTGAATTTTTCGCTTTAGTTTGTTTATGGCTTGCTAGATGTACGTGTCAAGATGTCCTGAATCGATACTGATGTCGAAAATTATAGCTTCGACCATTCAAGGACCAGTGAGGAAGAAGAATTTAGGAATTTTTGTCTTCAGATAACAGGTCAGCTAGTGATACCCAACGTCTAGTGAATGCTCGCAATTGATATATTCAAAGTATAAACCATCGTCACCATGCCCTCAAGACTTCCATTTAGTCCATTAACCCAAGATTTCCATTTAGTAGTCGATCGTCAATTTTTTAATTTATATTTTGACGATTAGCTGGTTAATAAAATTGTTTTGAAGACTTACAGGTATGCAGCATAACCTCAAAGGATCTTTCACCGTGTGAAGAACAGAAACGCATGGAAACCTACCTCAAGTAATGAAATTACAGTATTTCTTATTATAAATTTGATGCAGTCCAATATAAAAAAAAACCAGGTTAAGCCCTCTATTGGTCAAAAAAAATCAATAATAGCAACATCAATTTTTGCAAAAATAATGACATTTTGGAAAAGTTAGAGATTGAGATCAAAAAATGTTTACACTTCTCGGATACCAAGCTATGAGCTAAGTCTCACCCGTGCCCAAAACGGAATAAAATTTGGGATATTTTCACTTATCTAAATGAAAAAAAGTAAGCAACTGTATTCAGTGAAATGGAACATTACTATTGATGAGAGCTTGTTATTAACCATGGGATGGTTAGGATGGATTTAATGTATTTTATATAGGCGAACAAGGCTTGGTATAAAAAGTTATATGCTCTGCGAGTCTATTAGTGGCTATATTTGGAAACTTCGTAATACACGCAGAAAATGATACAAGATTTAATGAGGCATACAAAAATTACCTTATTTTCACCAAAATAGTTTTGACACTTATGAAACCGTTACTTATAAAAGAGCATTGCCTCACCATAAATAATTTTTACAGTTCACTTGAACTAGCCGAATTTTAATCTTCACGAACAGAAACATATGGGTCCCTAAGGTCAAATAAAAAAGATATGATAAAAAAACTAAAAAAAGGAATGACGTAATAGCTTTCCATCAGGAAAAAGTACTAGCTACAAAGTAGACAGATAAAAGAGAAATAGCTATTTTATCGACCATTCACAATGCAGCTATGGTGATAAAATAGAAGCGGGGAGAGGAAGTGCGGAAGCCGTTAGCAGTTGATGATTACAATAGTAAAATGGGTGAAGTTGATAAAGTTGATCAGCACCTAGTGGACTATCCAATCGCTCAAAAGCGGGGTAAAAAATACTACAAATTTTTTTTTTCTACTAACGTGCATAAAGTACTCCCTTTACACACTTTTTTAACACAATTTTTTAATTTTTACGCACTGGTGCCTAAAAAATTCTTTTTACGCACTAATTTTATACAATAGGTAATACATGTAATTTGACGTTTATTTCACATTTTATTTAAAATTTGTAAAAACTTTTTTAAGCGTTTTTTTACGCACTAGTGCCTAAAGTAATTTGGTATATTTTTTAACGTTTTCTCCGATAGTTGAAAAAATTGTGTAGGTGACACATATGTAAAATCCAATTTTTTTATTCATAGGATTTTCTCACTCACAAAAAAGATCATTTTACATACTTGTTACATAAATAGGTAACTATTTTCATTTGTTAAAACATGCTTTGTGAAATAGTTTCATTTTTTATATATGAAAAAGGGAAGAATAAATAAATATTTGCTGGTTTGTAATTGTTTAGAATACACCTAATTAGTAAAATATTAGAAAAATATTGTCCTGCTGAAATCCAAAATAAGGAACGTCCGTCTGTTCTTCTAATCTACTAAGGATACCAGAACGACACTTATATACCAGCCACATCCCAATTATATACCAGCTACAAAAAAAAAACCCAACCAGAGTATACCAGGCATGCAGTCGAATGAAAGACCAAAATGGTAAAAAAGTTACGAAAGAATCAAGATACTGGTGCGGCGATTGTGATGTACGTTTATGTGTTGTAATTCGCTTTGGAATGTTTCATACTAAAACTAACTTTTAGTGTAGTATATTTTTGAGGGGTTCTTTGTTTTATGATGACCGGTTTTGTTGGCTTGCCTTTATAATTGGTATTATCTTGGTTTTCTTTTTACTCTAAAAAAGTTTGTAATACGTTTTTACGTAAAGGGTTGTAAGATCAAACGCTATAATCGGACATATTTTTCAAGAACCTTTATTTAAAGCCCGAGAAAACTCGGGATATTTCTAAAAATATCTTTTGGTTTAAAAAAATTTAACAAAAGATTCAATTTAATTTTATTTGTATTCAATTAAAAGAATTGACCTTTTTTAATAAACTTTGAAAAAACAAGAGTTAGTTAAGAGGTTAAGGTATTTTTGGTTAAGGCCTTATTATATTCTTTTTCATTTTATTTTCTGCTACTCGTCTTTGGGAAATATCTCCTAAATTTAAGAATATTTAAAATATTTTTATTCATGTTTTAAATACTGGTATCAGTTTTATAATCCATACACAGTTCCTTACTGATACTTCTACTTGATCGTGCTGAATTCACTTCCGGGTCACTACAAAACATTTTTTCGAGGAGTTTCTCCTCAATCGACTCCTCTTTCCTCGACATAATGCATTGCTTGCATTTAAGTGTAGCAATTATGACAATCTTGAAGGCAAAAGGATGTCTGGAAATTCGAAACTACATTTAAAATAGTTTTTGCAAAAGTAATCGTTTAATTTTTCCCTTCTAAGTATGCATAAATGCCTCTAGTTAAGTTAACAATATTTTTGGTCGAGAGTTTTTAAGGTGTTGTGTTCACTTACTGGGTGATAAGAGTAAAAAAGTTCTTTTCATCTTTTTGAATTTAACAGAGGCATTTGACATTGTCGATCATGACATACTTTTTAAGATTATGAAAAGGAACGGAATAGGAGGATATGTTAGATAGTATATATGTAATAACTTTTTGCTTTAATATAGGGTGTATGTATTGTATTTCTAAGAGGATTTCTTTTATACACTATTTGATCTATTTTTATGTTAGGACGATTATCTATATTTTTGTTTTCTTTTGTGTATAAGTATTTGTTTATCATGTGCATGTTTATAAATATGTCCGTAAAAGGGCAATAGTTCTTTTTTGCGTTTTCCATTGTAGTGCTCAAAAAGTGTTAAATCATTATTAAAGCTTGGTTTGTTAATGTAGGGGCCATATAGAATTGAGAATGGAGAGAGAGAATTTTGGTTTTTGTAAAGACGCATCAGCATCTGGGGCCATTAGTTGCCCTGTAAGTTTTTTTATGCTTATAATATTTTCATATTTTATTATATAGATTTACTTCCTTTAAGAATTCTATTATATTCCTTATATTTTCTTTGTTTGGTTCAAGTACATGTTTTAGGTTGGTGGTGATTGGTAAATTGTATTTTATTTTAAATGTATGTAAGCTATTGCAATGTGGAAAAAATATATTTTATGGTGAGATTATAGTCATTGCAAAAGGGGCATATTGGTTGATTTTCTTTCTTTAAGATATATTCATGTGTGGTTTTCGTGTGACCTATCAGAATGCTGGACGTGGACTGTATTAGATCTTATGATAGATTGAGATTAAATATGGTTCTTCGTTTTTTTTTCAATAAATGTTCGAACACACATTAGTGATGCATAATGGCTTACCTTGCTTTGTTGAAGTCGGGTTTGGTAGCGCTACCAGTTCATCGTTCCTTCCATATCAGGTACCCACACTTTGGGTAAAGTTTAATTTAAGTCTATTAGAATTAATTCGATAAATAATTACTGCACGAAAATCACCGGCGGTCGATCTATATAAGGCTGTTAGCGGTTAGCTGTTTTACAAAACCTACTTGCAAGTGTCTGTAGGTACTACTGCAGGTATTTCCTTCCAATTTTTGGAAATGCATTTGGCCTGTATTAGGCAAGGTCAGTAATGTTACAAGTCCGCAAAACAATGTGCGTATGTTTGCGGAAAAATATATTTTAAATAAAATGGTTAATTAATTAAGAACCATTCTATGATTTGCCAATTTAAACATTCCGAAAAATATTAAAAAAAACAATAAAAATATTCAAAATTAATTAATCTTAGATTGATATCCAACAATAATTGATTTTAAAAGAGTCTTTTCTTTTTAAATTTACATCTAAGTAAGGCGAATGTTGTATTTTGATTATCTCAAGAAGCTTATTGTCGATTTTGTCTAAATCAAGTTTGAGTTGAATTAAATTCTGTATTTTATTATTTATTTCCAGGAATAGATCTCTGTAGTAAAAGGTATTTAATAGTCTAGATGTTATCAGCTGTTTCATTCCAGTCTATACCTATGTGACTGAGAATCCAGATAAAACTAATATTTTTACTATTTCAATTGCATTTAATTATGTAATTTTAAATATTTATGAATGCTGGATGTTCACAACTATACCTTTTAAACGTATGTAATAAGCTGAAAGCGTCTGAAGCAATTAAAAAATTAGTGAAAGATGATATGAATATAATTGCTTTTTCAATAACAAATAGTTCTGCTGTAAGTATACTGCTATTTAAATTTAATTTACAATTTTGTAATAAATGTTTTGAGAAAAAACCTGAGCTGGTATGTAAATTTGTCTTTGATCCGTCTGTAAAACTTATGATGTAGTCGATGTAATTATTCTTAGTAATGATCTAAAATTCACTTCTTATAATTTTATGATGTGTGGATTCGTTATTGAATTTAGTTAGATATAAGTTTATATGTATATTAAGGTATAACCAGGGTGGAAAGTTACAGTTGGTATGATGGCCTATTTCAGGGAGTTTTATATTATATATGTTGATTTCGTTAGTATTTTGTTGGGTGATACAGCTTGATTGCTTCGAGTGTATAAATCTTCTTGTGTTTTTTCTTGGATGATTCTTGTTATACAATTTAAGCTGGTAATTGGACTAGTTCTAGTGGGAAAGTTCCAGTACATACTCTAAGGCATAGACTTTGAATCGGATTTATTGCATTTACACATGATTTCCTTGCAGATGTATAAACTCTACTTCTATAGTCTATTTTTGGTCTAATAATTGTAATGTATATTTTAAGGAGGGTCTTGTAATCACTCCCCCTTTGGAATTGAGAATGGAGAATAGCCAGTTGTGGAATGTATACTTTGGTTGTAGATTAGTATAACTTAAATCATATTGTTTTGAAGAGTTTCGTCTAGATTTTTCGTATTGTAAGTTTTTCTTAAAGAGTCGATTTGAGGGTGTTGTGTAGTGGGTTTTAATACCAAAAAGTTGACAGAATTTTTAAAAAATTGTATTTTAAAATTTTTTTGCCGCGGTCTGCTACTATTTTTTATGAGGTGTTATGATGTAAGAACTAGTGTCTTTATTTGCTGAGAATTGCGACTGCATTTTTATCAGTTATATAATAGGCCAGGGCAAACTTGGAATTGATGGTAAGAAATTGACAGTTTGAAAACTGAAAAATATCCAAGTGAGTGGTCCTTCATATGAAATTCTGTAGAGATGCTGCTCATATTTATTTTGTAGGCAAATCTCACATCTATTTATATAGTTGGTAATACAGTTTCTTAATTTTGGGCAGTAGTATTTTTATTTTAGGTTGTTGCCATTATGATTTTTTTTTGTGGTAGTATGTAACTATTTCCTATTGTTGTTCTGGATTTATGACGTCTGTTAAGTAAGTGTTTCACAAAATAAGTTTTGCTTATTGGTTAAGAGTTAGAGAGACAAATCGTTGAAACTCTTCTCTTAGTTCCTATAAAAATACTTAGCCATAAATATTGTAGTCGTCACGTCCGGTTTAATAATTTCTTTAAAAAAATTTAGGATAATTATGCTCTTGTTTATTTTGTTTTTTAATTATGATATAGTGGTGTGCTTAAAGGTATCTCCATAGTTTATCACGACACGATTACTGACATAATTTAGAGGTAGCTCCGATAGTCAGCAAGCAATAAGCAAAAGGAAACGTGGAGGATTGTAAATGCTCTTCGTGGTTCACAAAAGTCACTTAACACTACCTCAGCAATGGATACGACCAAACTGAATTCCTATTATTGTTCTGTTTCATCATAAATTGTCAAAAATATCACAATAATTAATATAAATACATTATCTCTTCTGCAAGATGTTTCTGGACAATCTTTTTATTTTAGTCCTGTAACAGTCGATGAAATTTCTAACATCCTCTCGGAAATTAAAAAGAAAAATGCTTCAGCATGGGATAACATTTCTATTAAGGTTTTTGTGAGTTTGCCTAGATGTACACTTACTACATTGGCTGACTGCATGTGTTTCGGTAATCTTAGTGGTCAGGCAACAGGATCACCTCGACCAATCCATCTTGGATAGTTGACGGTAATCCAATTTTGGACAGCAATTGCGAAATGCGGCGAATAACAACGAAATACGAAAATACGAAAAACATGTGTATGGCTTTTGGTTTTTCTGATTCCCACTTGTGCAGGTTTCTGAGAGTTGAAATACTACTCCTTGTAAATGTCGCTTCATGTGTCCAAAGGACTATTCTGTAGGAATGAATATGAAGACGAAACTGTCTTAATATACAGGGCGGCCCATCAAAAACGGTTCAGCAAGGTTTAAGGCCCTTTTTTAAGAAATTTTAAAAAATGTTATTTTTGATTTTAGGGGAACTTTTTTTTTAACTTTCAACCCCTTAACATTAACACCTTGGCGGGAGTTGCAACTACCCTCAAAATCTTAAATAAGAATGGTGGTCAAGTGATTGCGAAGCTTATTCTAAAGGCCTATTCTAGTTACAACTGCCAAGTTTGAAATTGCTAATTTGAGTTTTCGCAGTATAACAGCTTGTCAAAGATTTTGAAACAATACCATAGTTGAACAGTTTTGCTCTAGTTTTTAGTAATTCTTGATTTATAAAACAAAAACGCCCGCACCCGTCGATTTTTGATTTTAGAAAAACGATTTTTTGATTAAATTTTTAAGCTCACAACTTCAACCCCTTAGTGGGGGCGACATTCACCCTTATTTTTTAAATGAGAAGGGGTGTACTTTGATACATCTTTTGAAAGGGCATTCAACTTTATTTACAACAGCGCTTTGTTTTTTAAATTTAAGCTGCGAGTTCCAGGGAAATCTAATTTAATTTTATTGATTAGTACTTACGCATTATCTTATTAATTGTTGAAAATTTCCGCGGTTTACCCCTATAGAATAGTACAGAAACTGTTCCCGGATATTGTGAAGAATAACGGGTGTTATTTATTGGCATTCATTAATAATGCGGGTCCGTAAATCTTCTAACGATTCAGGTTCAGTAACATAAATTTTCGATTTCAGATGTCCCAACAAACAGAAATCAGAGTTGATAGGTCGGGTGGTCTGGTGGGCCGTTCGATAGCACTTCTCCTCCCAATCTATCTACCAGAAAACGTTTCATCCAAAAACTGCTAGGCTGGTAATGCATAATTGAGAGGAAATATCGCATTTTCTTCATGGGTCATTTTCCATAATTTTATTCAATGCTGGGTTAACGGCATTCTCCTAAAGGTCTTAGTACGTATCTCCACTTAAATTTTCCGGTAAGAAAAATGGTCCAATTATGTGATCACCAAAAATACCAACCCAAACGTTTAATTTTTGAGAGTGTTGAGTATGTACTATGAGGTTGGTAGATTCTTTTATTCGTGTCGGACCAGTATCGACAATTATGATGATCGATAGTGCCAATAATAGCTCTATATTACTGGGTGACTTTCCCGATTTACTGAAGAAGGCTGTTGTGGTTCTCATTTTTAAGCAGGGTGAAGATATTGCGGCCAATTACAGGCCAATATCGTTACTACCATCATTATCTAAAATTTCGGAAAAGCTAATAAGAAAGAGAATGGTTAAATTCCTAGAAGCAAAGGGAGTTTTAAATGAATCTCAGTTTGGTTTTCAGTCGGGCAAAAACAAAAATGATGCTATTTTTGACATGCTGGAAAAACTTTACCTGGGACTTAATAAAGGTGAGGGTGCAGCAGTGGTTTTTTGCGATTTGGTAAAGGCCTTTGACTGTATCTCACATGAAATTCTACTACAAAAATTGGAATTTTATGGATTTAGGGGTTTTATACTAAATTGGATAAAGTCCTTTTTATCTAATAGGTGTCAGAGGGTGCGTTTTGGTGGAATTGAGTCGGAGGAGTTGGGTGTTACTGTGGGAGTGCCTCAGGGTTCTGTGCTTGGTCTACTCTTATTTCTAATATATAAAAATGATCTACCATAGGTACTACAACATGGACAGTGCACATCATTTGCTGATGACACTACACTTCTTTGGAGTGGCACAGATTCACATGCCCTCAGCATTGTGATAGACCAGGATTTGGCAAATGTTAAAACATGGTGTGATGTTAACCGTTTGTCTTTTAATATCTCAAAGACAAATATCTTAAATTTCAAGTGTAGTTTATATGATGTGCATTTGGGTCCACAGCATGTTAATGTCACAAATTGTAATACATTTTTAGGGTTGTTTATTAATGATAAACTAAAATTTGATAAACACATTGAGAAACTTTGCACTAAATTGGCATCTGGCTGTTTTGCGATTAGAACAATTAAGTGCAAGCTAAATAAGAGTATTGCTAGAAAAGCTCACTTTGCCTAGATTGATTCTCACCTGGCTTATGGGGTTTGCTTCTGAGGCAATTCATATCTTTCTTTATTTACTTCTGTGTTCATTTTACAGAAGCGTGCAGTTCGATATCTGTGCAGGCTTAATTTAAAGAAATCATGTAGGCCTTATTTTATAAAGGAAAATATATTGACTCGCCCTTCAATTTTTATTCTTGAGACTGCTTGCTTAATATATAAGAAATATTACTTTGTATTTTACTCTGTTAATTTAAATAATACCAGGTCAGCTTTTAACATAAATTTACCAATACCTATTTCTAGTTTTACATAAAATTCAATTGTTTACAAGAGAAAAAAAAAATTAATTATCTTCCCCAGTCATTACGGAAGATTCAAACATATAAACATTTTCGACAGCAGATAAAAACAATTCTGCTTTATAAGGCATTTTATAGCTTGGAGGAATACTTCACAGAGCATTTTTGAACTTGGTTTGAAATGTTTTAATTTAATATACTATATGATGTCTATTGATTGAGTTTGTAATGTAAGTACTGTTTAATCAATAATAACAGACATATTTTAGATTTTGATTTCTTACTTGTATATTTGTGTTGTACTATTTACTATTTATTTATTTTGATGTTACACTAATATGTTTTGGATTAATGATTGATTGTCCCGGTTGTTGATTGTTAACAAAAAGAAATATTTATATGTATTTTTTTTTACCACAGCTTTGTTAACAACACCTTGGTGTTTTAGACGAATAAATCTTTATTTGATTTGATTTGATATTGGTAGGAACTTTCCCTGAATATCGTTGTTTTAATGCACGGTGATATCGCAATTATTATCGATTTCCTGTGCTGAATTTTTTCTCTCTAACTATGCATAAATAGCACTAGTTGAATTAACACCGGTTTTTTTCAAATTTTTTTAAAATTTTCGGTAGATGAATGTGTGGATATTGGTGGAGGTATAGCAAAACACGCGACGAAAATAAGATAAAATAAAATATAAGAAAAATACGTTAAAAATTATAAACTACAAACGCCATAACCTATTCTTGTTTCAGAAAAGAGCACAGCAAAGAACAGTGGAAATGATAGTTGGAAGTAATTTTTATAGTTTTTAGCCTCTCTCTATGAAACATAAGCAAGTTTGTTGGAAACTGTTCTCTAAAAGCATTAAATTAATAATCTAAAAACAAGCTTAATCATCATATTATTAGGCAGACACTATTATCAAAATAATGTTATATATTCTTTATTGGATATAATGCTATATTGAAAAAAAAATCCTATTTATAGTTTTCCTATAAGCCATTCATCCACTATTTAAAGGAAGTTAATCGATGAAAGAAAACATACGGGGGGTATTTCTCTATGATAAATACATCACGGCTGTTCACAATATTAAAAAAGTAGGTAAGGCCATTTCTAAAGATTCGTGTAGAATTCATGTTGTCTTTATATAAATTAATAAGGTTATATATATATTAATTTGTTAAGAATTTGGTTAAAAAAATAATTAAATTTAAAATATGAACTTAAGATGTTATCTTAAATAAATTCAAATTACTTACTATTAAAGTATTTCTAAGTTATCTTTTTTGGGTAAAACTTACAATATCCTATTTAATCATTAAATTATCATTAGCAAGAATCAGCGTTAGGGTCAACCCAGTGTATATTAGTCATTGCAAAACCAATTATCAAACTTGGCTGACGAGTAATGAACGGATAATTAGGCAAATTAATATTATTTAGTTGACGCCCGCTGTAGGTAAGTCCATTAATTATAACGGGTCGCTTCGAACGCTGACGCCAATCAACCCCAAATTGCACCGCAATTTTATAATTTATGTTGTGTAAACCTTGGTTTTAACGTCAGATAGTGATATCGAAACTCATCTTAAGAAGAAAGTTTAACGTACCATACAGAGAAGTCTTTTATAAAAACATAATTTCTGTAAAGAACTATGCAGTACAAATTAAAAAATTAAATTTTATTTCATTTATTGCTTTTTCCAAGTTTTTTATAAATATATTTGTTTATATTGAGAATATGTAAGTATTAATTTTTTTAATATTTGAGTTTTACCACTTCTGATTTCTAATATTTTAAAATTAATATTTCATCGAATAAATTGCCTTTGAATCATCAAATTAATGAGTCTGAACTGATTACTGATCGTGAATTGAATTCTTCTTTTTTATAGACATATCCATGAAGGTTGAATCTCATTCATTTTCATATTCTACTAGTAAGATTGAAATTAGCTCTTCGAAAAGCTTAAGTATCTTTATTCTTAATATACAATCCCTAAGAAACAAGATGGATGAGCTTCATCTTTTGCTGGACACATGTAATTTTCCTAGTATTGTACTTCTGACTGAGCACTGGTTAAGGCCTAGTGAATGTTTTTTAATATCTGATCATGATCCTATATTAAATTTTTGTCGTCAACAAACTATACATGGAGGAACATGATCTTGGCTAGGCAAACAATTGAAACGATTTTTTGTAATATGATAATATTCTGTTAGAAAATGTTTTTGAATTCTCTTTTTCTTTTTGTAAGCGTTTTAATTTATATATTCTTTGTGTTTATAGGCCACCTACGGGAAATATTGCTATGTTTTTAGACAAAACTTGATTTTTTTTTATCCCAGTTGTCCCTACAGTCTAAGGTTATATTGGCTGGTGACTTTAATATCAACTATACTGATGAAACCTTGCCACGTACTTCTCTTTTAATTATTTTAACTTCTTACGACTTGAAAATGCACGTTCTTTCTCCCACACGAATAACTTCTTCATCTGCAAGTACAATTGACAATTTCTGTACAAATTTTGATGACGTTTTATGCACAGTACTTCCTTCTGGTATTTCCGACCATGAAGCTATTCTTGCTACAATGCCATATAATACTGTATCATCTTCATCTCATTAAATGGGAAGAATTTTCACCAGGAGAAATTTCAATGCTTTTTCTGCTGCTACAGCTTCGGTAAATTAGAATGCACTTGAAACGGCTTCTGACCCACTTACTTTATTTTTTCAGGTTTTGTGTGATAAGATTAATCAGTGCTTTTCTAAAATGAGGCCTAAAAATAAGAAACGAAAACCATGGGTTACAAGTGGCCTTAGAATTTCAGCTAAAAACCTCCGTTTTTTAACTAAATTGTGCAAATATACCACAAATAAAAATATCCTTGTATATCATCAGAAATACCGTAGTCTGTACAGAAAGACAATTAAAGCAGCAAAATTTAATTATTATAGGGATCGCTTAAATATGTCATCAAATAGGCAAAGAGAGTGTTGGTCGATTATTAATGATTTTAGACATTGCCATAGAAAAGTGTCTGAACCGGAGTTAAGACCTGACATTTTAAACGACTATTATTGTGATATACCTAATATCTTGCTCAAGGGCATTCGTAGTAACATTTATTACTTACATATCTTCAACAAGTATCGGTTGAGCATTCATTTTTCTTTCATCCTGTCAATCTTACCGAAGTAAAAAAAGAAAACAAACGCCTAAAAAACTATAAATCATCTGGAGCTGATGGGATATCTTCGAGGTTGTTACTCTTTTTGCCTGATTCAGCCTTAAATGCTTTAGTGTCTGCCATAAACAATTCTTTACATATTGGCATTTTTCCTTCATGTTTAAAAGAGGCAGTGGTTATCCCTCTTCATAAGGGTGGAGATTTGGATCAGCCTTGTAATTTCCGTCCTATTTCTATTTTGTCTACCCTCTCTAAGATAGTTGAAAAACTTGCAAAAAGCATAATTTTGTCATTTTTACATCATAATGGCATTTTGTCTGCAAATCAGTTTGGATTTCAAGCCGGTAAAGGGACTCATGATGCTGTTTTTAGCTTTTTGGAGAGCGTCTATGTGTCCTTGAATTCTGGAGAGTCATCGGCGGCAGTGTTTTGTGATCTATCCAAAGCATTTGACTGTGTGGATCATGGAATACTGTTATCTAAGCTCGATAGATATGGTTTTAGGGGCGTAGCGTTGCGATGGCTTGAGTTCTATCTATCGTACTCAGAAGGTTACAGTGTCTGGGCATTTGTCTGCCTCTAGATCCCTAAAATGCGGCGTTCCCCAGGGTTCAGTGTTGGGACCACTGTTATTTTTACTGTATGTGGATGACTTCAGTTCATTGAAACTGCAGGGTAAGGTGGTTCAGTTTGCTGATGATACCACCATACTATGGAGTCATAAAAATTCAGATTATATTAAGACTTGTATCCTTGAAGACCTTCAGATTTTATCAGGGTGGTGTGCTTCCAACAGGCTCGTGTTTAATGTAAGAAAGACATCTATTATGGTGCGATGTTCAGGGTCTGATGTTTGACGAAAATTCCCTCTTGTAGAATAAAGAGTGCTGCAAGGAATTTCCTAGGAATTACCGTTGATGGTCGCCTTCGGTTTGAAGATCATATTTTACACTTAGCTGGGAAATTATCTTCTGGATGTTTTGCAGTAAGAATGGCAAAACAAGAGCTGGGAGGGGTGGTTGCACGTTCAGTGTACTTTTCACTTATTAAATCTCATATTCGGTATGGCTTGCCTTTTTGGGGTTTAACCAATAATGATTTACTTAACATTGTTTTTGTTATTCAAAAAAAAAGCAGTTAGATACATGTGTTCTGCTAAGTTAAGAGATTCTTGCAAACCCCTCTTCATTTTTGAAAAAAATCCTAACTTTTTTTTCACTCTTTATCTTAGAAACCGCTGCTCTTATTTACAAAATTCCCAAACTACCCTCTGACACTGGCCATTTGACTCGTCGTGTAAATGATGTTCCCCTACCTATTCCTACGTCTTCCCTTACCAAAAACTCATTAATTTACATAAGTAAAAAAATTTACAATCATGTTCCTCTATGTGTTAGACATATATCGGATATTAAGAAATTTAAAACAAAATTAAAGTCGCTTTTATTGGCTAAGGCATATTATTACCTGGATGACTTTTTTAATGATAGGTTTTAACCTTGGACATGTTGGAAACTTTTTTTCTTTTTTCTTCTCTAGTCTTGTCAACAAGTTTACCTTTATTTAGTAATTGATTGTTTTATTTAGTTATCTTTAATTCAAGTATGTTCAAAAAGTTTTATCTTCTTGTGTTTAGTTTTGTTCATTGTTTTGTCAATTTTTGAAATTGTATTTTTGTTTTGTTTTTTTTAGCTTGTAGGATGCTTGTACACAAGATTATTCTTACGTAATATAGCACATTTTCTTTCTTTCTAACTTTTTTAACTAAAAAAAATTTACTCAGTTACTAAAATTTATTGCCATTAATTTCAATTTAATGTTCACTTTTTTTACTAATTATCTTTGTTAGATTTTTCCATTAATTTTTGACAGGTAAAGGTAGTGTAAAAGTAATTTCTAATAATAGCGAGTTATTTTCTTGGTATAGAACTTAATGTTTTAAAAAAGGAAATTTTATTTAAAACGCACCAAAATAAGAGTGAACAAATTTTACGAACAACAGCAGTTTTGACACTATATTAAATACTATGGAAATCTAACAAACGGTTGCTTTGTTGCCTAAGCTCAGCAGATTTAATGTAAGGAGTGGTTTGAGGTTATTATTAGCGTATTAGATAAAAAATTTAAAAAAGAAAGGGGAATATATTTTTAAAAATCAAAAATGTAACAAATGTGGCGGCTTAATCGTGTTGATATTATAACATCGTACCATCTAGATTAAACTTTTATCACTACAGAAAAATTGACTTTGATAAAATGCCTCTATCTACCTACAAAAGGCATTTTGGGTAGTCGTCTCCTAAAAATAAGTTTTTCTTTCAATAACTCCAAGGGCCCTTGATTTTTAAACACAGCATAGTTGTGAAATATTTAATTATAGTTTATGTTGATTTTCTATATTGGTTTTATGCTTCTCAAAAATTATTACCTTAGTTTTTGTGGGATTAAGTCTTAAATGATGCTTAATAAATGGACGTAGTTTTGCAGAAAACTTCCAACCCTCAAAAGTAGAGTTTTGAGTAAATCAATATTATTCATTTTTTTAACAGTAATTTAATAGTATACATTATAATTCAAAAATAATACAAAAATATAATTATACAGTATAATTCAAAAATTATTTTATTAATTTTTATTCATGCAAAATATCCCATTTTTACCAAAGTGAAACTAAGAGAAAAATATTTTGTTCAATATTTTGAAAATACAGCCATTTTTTTTGGGGTTGGTTGTTTTTTGCATTATTATGTATTATTAAAATATTAATAAAATTCAAAAGATCCTTACAAAAGAAAAATCATTTATTGATAAAAAAAATCATTAAAAATCTTTAAGTTCAAAACCAAGACTAGCTAATTAGCTATGTTATACCCGTCCATATGTTCTTTAATGTTGTCATCTCCTTGTATTTTTTTGTAGAAATCTTGGCAATCTGATGTATCATTTCGTTAATATTTGCAAGTTTTTTTTGCAGCGATCATTTTACCATTGGACCATAGCGTACTCATTAAAAAAAAGCCTTCTATTTTTATTTTCGTGCTATTCCTTCCTTCCTTCTTTTTAATATCAATATTGTGTACAGGTGCTTCAAATGAATCATGCTGAACAGTAAGCAGAAACGGTTTATCTTTTTAATATAAGCGATCTTATTTTTAACCAGTTTATTTTTTGTCCGTCGATGCTTGTTTTTCTGTTGACGATTTTTTTTCAATCATATTGACACTCAAAAAATCATAGCTATTTATTTCCGTTACTACAAAAGGTTTTTTTTTCGACATTGTTTCATTACCTTTACATATTCGGAGGGCAGATATAATCTGCGCTGGTTTTTTAATGCCGACTCAATTTGAGTAAAATCAGAGTCATTGGGTAAAAAACTGTGGCCTGAACATAAATATTTTAAAGTAATATCAGTCAAAGTTGATGATTCATGTAAGATAGCTTTTAACATAAGAGTTAGTTTAATATTGCGGTTTTCTCCACCGCATGAATCACTCCAGAGAATAAGATGTTAGACGCTTCTTTCTATGTGAGCATTTATGTGTTTAAGAAGGCAGAAACCTCTTGAGCTCCTCTTCCTGCAACGCCTTCAGCTTCTCATTTTTTCTCTTTCCCCCCATCAGGGCTTAAGACATTTTCAAAGCAACGACACTATTTTAGAAAAAAACGGTACATCACATATGTCCTATGGTTTTTTAAGTTCTGTAGTACTTAAGAAAGTATTCATCGACATTATCAAAGCAACGACATTATTCTGAAAAAAGTGGTACACCACATATTTAAGTACTGTAGTACTTCTTAACTAAGCAGCTAAGAAGTTAAGAAGTACTACAGTACCTACTTAAGAAACCATAGGCAATATGTGGTGTACCGCTTTTTTCTAGAATAGTGCCGTTGCTTTGAAAATGTCTTAAGCCCTGATGATGGCCTACGGCTGAAAGCACTGGGCAGACATTTTTTATTTATTACATACGCTGAATATAAGTAGTGTGTTTTATTTATGAAGCAAACATTACGTACAACTCATTAAATGATGCTGTTTTGAAGTTTTCGTTAATGCATAACTGTGCTTTGAACTGCATGTGTGTTGAACTGCATGTGTGATGTAACAAGTATAATGAATAATAACAAGTATATGGAAGCCCAGAACTTTGGTGGGCACCACAGTAGAGAGAACCTTTGTCCGAGCAGCCTTTATCTGTTTGCACATATTGAACTCTTTCAGATTAATTTAATTTTCTTAACTCTTTCAGATTAATTAACTTTCGATTCGACTAACAGCATTTTTAGAAAGTCCAATATAGTATAATATTGCATAAAGTAGTTCAGGATTTATCTTATCAAAAGCTTTTGTGTAATCTAATAGTATAAGAACACAAGAATTTCCAGCTTGACATGATCGAATCAGTGACATCTAATAATGCTATACAATAATACTAACAGCTGTAGCCTCTTCTGAATCCTGATTGACATAATGGGAGAATATCGTATGCATTTAAGTGTGCTATTAGTCTGGCAGCTAAAATTTTTTCAATTATTTTTTAACATGGTGATAAGATCGACATAGGCCATAATTCATTATAATACGTTGGTTCATTTTTAGTTTTTGGTACTGAGAAAACCTAAGTAATTTTCCAAAACTCTGGAAGCGTATATGTAAATATGCAACATTTATATATATTAACTAAAAACTTTAAAATGTGTGGACAGCATAGCTTTAACATTACCCTTTTTATTCCATCCGAACCTTGGGCATTCGATTTGATAGAAGATAAAACCGAAAGGACTTCTCTTTTATCGGTTAGTCCAAAAACCAAACAAGTTTTTCATTAAAATCAGTTATTTCATTATTGGTGTAAAAAGATATCAAATGGTTGCTCCAGGTGTGAAAACTGTAAAAAAAAATGTTTATTTCATTAGGAATATTAGTGTTACTTGGAATGTCCTCTTTAGAGTTTGTATTCAATATATCCAGTTTCATTTAAGTCGTAATAGTTAATTTATAAAAGCGAATAACTCCCTAATCTAACTTGATCAGTTTTCCCTGAAAATAATTTGGTTGTGATTTTAATATAATAGCTGTGGCAACATCTAGTTTTTGAATTTGACTTGGTCACTTTTACCAGATATTCGCCAACTTCAATTTTAAGGTAATAACTGTACTTACTTAGAATTATTATCTTAAAATTGCTGGTCACTTGTCGCAGAATACCCACGATATAATAAACAATTAGTAACATACAGATAATAGTTCCATTTGAGTTCTGCAAGAAGTATCCCGAACAGTACAGAAAGTGGTCAATCAAAATTTATAATGTTTTCTAAAATAAGTAAAACAAACCTTAATTAAATAGGTAACAGGATAACATTTAAAATAATAACAACGAACAAAGACTACAGGATAATAAAAATTTGCAATAGCAAGAAACTTGGGGTTTTCAAGAGCTGCAAGCTAAAGTTCTTATCGACAATAATGGAGAAATTTGATGCATTTTTCCAGAATTTAGAAATTCCTTTGACGCAAACCCTTCAACAAGGTAAGCTTTGGCACTTCCTAGAGTAAGCTCCTCCCGCAATTTAGCAATGCTTCTTGATTCTTAACATTGCTAACATTATTTTACTTAATTATGGTACTACATCTACAATATTCGTGGAAAGAAGAATAAATGATAAAATAGAAACTATAAGAAAATGTATAGATAATTTGTATAAATGTATAAAAAAGTCAAATTTTATCGGAATGCGCAAAGTCAAAAAGCACTAAAAAAAGTAAAGGCTATTATCTAACGAACATAACAACATGCGCAATATGACTTACAAAATCATAGCCTTTTCAGTGCCTGGGGATCAAAGATCTTTTGTTTTAAACAGACACTTTCTCTTTCTACAGACCGTACAAATCCTCAAAACACAGAAAACAAAAAAGGCAATACAGTATTTGAAAGTTAAAAAAATATGTTCTATTGAAGGCTTAATGATCCTACCTCAAATGAGAGTAATTAAACATAGCTATCTTAAAATGAAACTTACTAATCTACTAATCTAAACGCAAGATGGATAGATGACAAATAACCAAATACCAAATGTTTACCAAATGGTGCACGAACCGTTTATAGTTAGATTATAGGCGACCACATATTTTTAGCGCTAGACATGATTTCATTTTGTTACTTTTCAAAGTACCTGGTTGAACCTATTAAACAACCTTACAGCCAGGCCAGCCCTGCTTATGAATATTAGAGTCAAAGGCATATATGCGTATCGTGAGCAGAAACAAGAGGTTAGATAAGATTATTAAAGATAAGTCCTGGCTCAAAGGTGAAAACATCATTAACGCATGTCAAATTTGGACTCTTTTTGGCTTTGGTGATTTTCATTTTCTCCAGGAGATCCAACTTTCTAACCTTAGTACTCGTGAACAATGGAAACATTTTCAGGGACGGAAAAACTATGACCCGTTGATAATAAACGGTCTGGTGTTTTACCGAGATCAACTTTAGAGCGTGGTTTCAAATTTTACACCTGTCACGATTTTCCCATTTTTATATTTTTTATATTTTTTGTGCCGTGTTACTGTTTTATTACAAAATAAGTGGGTATTCTCATATTTAATTTTTATTTGTCAGTACTTAGCAGGTCATCTAGCTATAAGGTAATTTTAACTACTTTTTAATATTTGATTTTGTTTTAGTGTAAGGTTTTATTGTAGTTACGTGTGTTTTTCTGTTTATTGTAGGTCTGATGATGCTTTATTAGCGAAACATAGTACCTGATTAATTAAAAAGATATTTTGAGACTGAGACTCAGAGTTTTCATTTTTCTCTATAAAAGTAATTTACTTATTCTGGAAAAAAAAATCAAAAGAAAAATCCAAAATATTGTTATGTGGTTTAGAATTAAATTAAATTTAGGTCAAATGTCAAATTTGTCAACTGTTTTATAAACCTCTTTGTCAATACCTCAAATATCAAACATTAAGTTTTTAAATTTTACAAAATACCCAAATACTCAATCCCCATTATTTTTATAAATAATATTCAATAGAAAAAATATAATATGGGGCTTAGGTACATTTACACTTATGTAATAAAATTTAAATACCTTTAAAGGTAAATTGAGTTTTTACTAATTAATATATTGTTTCTTTTAAAACATTATTGGTATCAATTTAAATTCTACATTAGCTTAAAATATTTATTGCGAACTAATTTTTTCAGCACAGTTTTCACTAAAATATAATTATCTTATATCCAAAATTGTATTTCCAAGTGTTTTGAGTAATTAATTTTTTATTTTCTTTCTTTAAGATAAATATATAAATACCAGCGTATGAATGTTAAATAATAAACATCCAACACAACCACATAATTAAAATAATGCTCGTAAACATAAAGTAAGACACATGTTTATTTAGAGAATTGTTTAGCTATGGAACAGTAAATGCTATGTGTGTAATTGATTAGTGTAATAGATACATGAAACTAAGAGCTTTAGTACGTGCTAATTATGATAATGTAGTTTCGATTTACTAATGTGTGTCGGTTATTTGATGATTGTCATACTATCCTTAAGCAAAAAAGGATAATCTATTTATTTAATAAAATAGATATAGTTAATTTTATAGGAAGAATAATTATAACTGAAATTTAGTGATGTATAAAATGTACTTAAAAACTAAAAAAAAAAGTCTGTTGCGAGTTTAACACGTTCAGCGCCAAGCCCATATCCAAATTTTTACATTTTGTTGTAAGTTTTTGTGTTTCGCTTATTTATGGTTTTATGCATTATTATACAATATTATATAACATTTTTTTAACCTTTTGTATACTTTTTTATATGTGTATTTTTTTGATACACTGGCCTACGAAAAAGTTTTATTAAAATTCTTCATGTACAGGCCACTTTTGTTATAAAAGATACTCATTATATTTGTTTTTTTTTAAATTTTTTTTTTCTTTTCAGATGAAAAAGTATATTATAAAAGATTTCTGCGGACCCTACTAGAAGTTTAAATAAAATAACCTTTAGGTAAAAAACCTATTTTTTCTAAATTTCTCGTCTCTTAGTTGCAGAGTGTTTAGCTGAATAAAGTTAATTGTGTTGAAAAGACTAAGTTAATTTATAACTGAAAATGATAGACTTTAGTAGTGATGATTCTGTGCAAGACCCAAATTTTCTTCTTAGCAGTGATGACTATGAACACTCGTCAAGCGAAAGTGATAGTGATGATGAAGTTGTCAGGCGTCCTATCAAAGTAAGGCGAAAAGCAGCTTCTACAGATGAAGTTCCGCAACACGAAGTTACCGATTTGGATATGCCGAGCACTTCAGGCAATACTACTGAATCCCAGTGGTTAAAAGAAAAACTAGTCAATATTAAATGGGAAATACCTACCCATGAAGATCAACTTCATATTGAATACACCGCACCTTTTACTGGAATGAAAGATATCTTTGCTGGAATCTTGGCACAAGGAAATCCAATTGAATTTTTTGACTTGTTTTTGACTCTCCTAGTGAACCAACCGAATTTATTTGCCACTAAGCATTTAATTAGTGTAGACACTACTAAGCAGTCACGATCCCATTCGTGGACTCCAGTAACTAGATGAATTTCTCAGATTTTTAGCCCTTATTGGGTGGATGGGACTAGTGAAACTCCCAGAGATAAGGGATTATTGGAGAGTACATAAACTTTATGGTATTCCATTAGCACGCACCGTAATGCCCAGAAATCGTTCCGCTAATATATACCGAACAAAGCAGCAAAGTATGGTATAAGGTGTCCAAAAAGGGTATCAGCAATGTGATGTTTGCATAAACCAAATACACCATATTTCTATGATTATTTATTTATGGAAAATTAATGTACAGTCAATGGAAATTTATGAACCAAAAAAAATGTTGTCTAAATGGTGTCGAGAACGAAGATTATTGCTAACCCGTCCACACATTTCCCTTGATGTTAATCTTATTTGCTCCTTAATATCTTGCTTTAATTGATTTGCATCAGCTGGATTATTCTCGAAGATCCTACTTTTAAGGTAACCCCATAAGAAATAATCAAGTGGCGACAGGTCCGAGCTCCTAGGAGGCCAGTTAATATTGCCTCTTCTTGAAATGACTTTATTGGGGAATAATTGTTGAACAGCTTCAATTGCCCGATTTGATGTTTGGCATGTCGCACCATCCTGCTAAAACCAGGTTTCTAAGGTAAAACCTTGAAACTGTTAGAGAGATAATGCAAGAAAATCTTGTAACATTGCACAATACTGCTCGGTATTAACGGTAAGTATCCATCCATTTTTATCTTCAAATACGGCCCAATTATGCCATCAGCAGACCTAGCAGCCCGTACGACTACTTTGAGGCTATGCAGTGGACGTTCGTGTTTTCTGCGAGGATTAAGGTCAGACCAGTACCTGCAATTTTACTTATTTACGTGGCCATTTACATGAAAATTAGCTTCATCACTGAATAAAATGTTATTGAAATCGACGAATCGTTCCATCATTTCATTGACAAATTTTAACCGTGTATTGTAATTTCTCGGTTTTAATTCCTGCAATAACTGTATCTTATATGCATGCAGATGCAAGTCTGACTTCGTTTCCGTACAGATAAGGTTGAATTCACTCTGACTGATTGATGCACTTTTTCGATGTTTTCTGCACTTCTTACGATTCGTGGGCCTGGATTATGAATTTTCACTGTGGATCCAGAAGCTTCAAACATTCTGATGTATTTTCTAATAACATCAGGGCTAGGTGATAATTTAATATCATGTAATTGGTAATGAGGGCGATATAGACGGCGTGCTGTCACGATTGAATTATTGTTTTGGTAAAATGCACGTACACAAAAAGCGCGTTGCTCTCCGGTAAACGGCTCCATTGCAACTGAAATTCCTTAAACCCGTTTACATTTTGACTCCCACCGTAAGTGGCGGCGTTGCCACGTCTAAGATTAAATAAACAAATAAAGTGCTGATTTGGACATCTTGTATAAAAGATTATAAGCTCTGCACTGAGATAGGCTATACTTGGAATTTCTCAGTTTATTGTGGTAAATCAAAAGACCCAACAACTGAAGTTCCTGAAAAAACCGTAATGAATTTAACAGATGGTCTTGTAGATGAGGGTCGAACTGTGTATACCGATAACTACTACACAAGCATTCCTCTGGCTTATCGTTTGAGACGCAGAAAGGTTTATCTAGTAGGTACATTAAGAGCCAACAGGAAATACTTACCAAAAGATGTTATAGGAGCTAAAATAAAAAGAGGCGAGATGGCGGCTAAGCAAACTGGCGATGGTATTGTTGTCCCAAATGGACGCGATAAAAGGCATATCAGAATGTTGTCAACGAAAACATCAGCTCTAAAAGTCTTCACCTCCAAAGCTAGAAAGCACACTCCAATAATAAAGCCAAATATTATTACGGAATATAATGCAGACAAGTTGTCGATTGACCTTAGCGACCAGATGGCGACATACGAATCTGCTTTACGGCGTTGTTCTAAGTGGTACCGTAAACTTTTTTTTGAAATTTTATGGGAAAGTTTGATAAATGCCCATTTTCTGTATAACAAAGTCACAACCCATAAGAAAATGGGAATCAAACAATTCAGAGAGGAAATAATAAGTTATAATGGTAATTGCTGACGCTTACTAATTTTTTTAATCCCCTCTCGATCTTCTGGGTTATTTATAAAGTTATCCAACCATTATCTCGGGCGTCACCCTCAAGTTAAATGTGGATGAGGGACCACGGCCTATCGGGTAGCCTTTAGGCAGTGGAGAAAGTAATCCAGGTCTTCTGTGTAAGTAAAACTATAGGCAACATTGTAACAAAATCATATTTATTCATCCCAAAAACATGTCATCTCTTTGCTAACACTTCTCAATAAGCCTTACATACGGCCAAATTCAATAATAAACGGTACGGTGCGGGAAGAGGAGGGGTGCAATGAAGAGAACCCATTTCGGTAAGCAAAATGTAAAAGCGATACTGTAATTTATGACAGTAAATAAACGGATCAGATATAGCCCAGAGAAAATAAAGCATGAAACGGTCGGTATTAATCGGAATGGTAAGCGGTAAGTCACCCACAGGATAATTAAGCGGTCTAATATGCAAAATAAATGCGGTCGCTCGTAACCTTGGCTAACTCTGTTTAAAATATCGTTAGACGCTGTCTTAATTATGTAGGTAGAAGATGGCAATGTTGTCAGGTTGGGAATAATGAAATAATGTCCAATTCAGTTCTATCTCGTTACGGTACGACACGTAGCCCTCTGCACTTTATTAAGGAATACACAGTGTTACCCCGTACCGGTCCGGCACGCAACCCCGTGTATCCTGTGGATATTAGGAAAAAGGAGATAATGTCCAATACAGGCTGATACCTCGTAATGATACGACACGTAGCCTCCTAGCACTTTTTAAGGAATACACAGTGTTACCCCGTAATGCTCCGGCACGCAACCCCGTGTGTTCTATGGACACTAGGAATAATGGGATAAAGTCCAATGCAGGGTGCTACCTCGTAATGGTACGACACGTAGCCTTCTAGCACTTTTTAAGGAATACACAGTGTTACCCCGTAATAGTCCGGCACGCAACTTCGTGTATCCTGTGGACACTAGGAATAGGAAAAAGGGATTTGCCTACCTTCTTACCTACGATACTTACATACTGGCAACAGCGGCGGAGTTAAGGAGCTGGCAGCGGCGGAGCGACGTACGGTACTGTGGGGCTTACCTAGGTCGGTTACTTCTGGCGCTTCGGTCGGACTGTTATCAGTGGACTGCTACTCAACGGACTGCCGACTGTTGTTGTTGTTGTTCTCCACTGACTGTCCGGTCTAGCAATTTCCCGCTCTTGCCGGTTTAATGACGTGTTTTATGCTGTTTATAGGCGCCTATCTTTTGTTTACTGGGTCGCATCAGAGTGCTTTGGATTTTGACGGCGCGGAGCACGGGATTTAACTGTCGGAAGATGGTGTGTGTAGGTTATATTTATATGGTCGGCAGGACGTTGGTATTGGCTGCGAGCCCAAACGCAAGCCCCGCCCCCCAAGGTGAAATTTAGTTAGCTTTTGCTTGTTTTTGGCGGTGTGAACCGCGTTTCTACCGTATTGTATTTATGCGGTAATTTGGTTGGGTGTTATTTAGGTTTGACTTACTTAGGAGGTTGGTGGTTTTGTACGCGTGGGACGTTTGATGTATTGTGTTTTTGAGAATTTTAGTGTGATTTTTGTTAAGAATAATGTATGTTTTTTAGAAAAGAAGGTATGAAGAGTATAGATAGAATCAAAATAGTGACAGTAAAAAGTAAAAAAAAAAGAGAGAGAAAGATAAGCTTTGACTGAGGCTTTTGGTTTAATATTTATAAAAAATCCCCTTCCATGGGCGGTGTTCTCGCCATTTTAATAGGAACTTTCTTAGTTCCTCGTTTTGCAGGGCTTTTACCCGCTTCTTGAACTTTGTATGCTTCATAACAATAAACTCCTCGATTGTACCGGTACGGCAGTCCTCCCGTATATCTATGTTTCTGGCATATCTCGGGGCATCTGTTATTATACGGAGTACCTTGTTTTGAAAGATTTCCAACTTTTTGAGATTTGACCTTGTGATATTTGTTAAAACACAGGATCCGTACAACAACTTTGCCCTTATGATTTGCTTGTACAAGAGGAGCTTATTGCTAATCGACATCTTACTTTTTCTATTCAGGAACGGGTAGAGACTCTGCACCAGGCCATTACATGAATTAATCTGCCTCTTGATGTGTGATTCAAAAGTGTTTTTTTTGTCAAAAATTACACCCAGGTACCGAATTTCGTTCATTCAGGGGACTTCCTTGCCCAACACTACCAAGTTGGGAATGTCACGGTCTTTTTTTTTGTGATTAATATCGCTTCCGTTTTGCTTTCGTTTATTTTGATTTTCCAATCATTCGCCCATGAACAAATTTTGTCCAGGTGACTTTGGATATATGCGGTGATCTGATCCAGGTACTTACAACTGGCGAAGACACAAGTGTCGTCCGCGAACAGAGCCAACTCTGAATAATGGCCGGACTGCCAACTGCGGACCAGTGCATCGCGTTATATAGAGCACGGAGATGCTGAGGTATTAAGGCGGTAATAAATTAATAATTAACGCGGTCGCGCATTTATTAACAAAATAGAAACTTTCCTAACTCTGCTGGGTAAAGCTTAGTTGTCAATATGAATCTTGAAAATTATTAATTTAAGTTGGAAAAAGAACCAAGTAATTCTATAGATAAATAAGAGAATTACAGAAAATTTAGTAACTGCGTTACAAAGTGGATGGCTTGAGAGAGCTGACACTCCTACAGATTTGCCTGGTACATCCAGAAATGCACAAGCCAAGCACTACTTGGTCAAAAATGAAGTAAATGGAAAAAGTGTTCGTGGGCGATGTGTCAAATATTACAACAAATATAGTAGAAAAGGAAAAGAAATTAATGGAAAAAGCGTTAGAGCAGCCCAAGTTTGTACCAAGTGTTCCGTATGCCAAGATATTATCTGTGGTTCTTGTTTTAATTCCACACATTAGAATTTTTTAGTTAAATGCGCTATTTTGATATTATGTAGATAATAAAGTCTTTTTCAGTAGGAAATGCGTACTTTACCTACCCTTAGAAATGTTCTTTTATGTTAGAAATATATAACTTGTTTTTTTTTTTTGAAAATAATTTGTGATGTAGTTATATTCATTATTAGCCCATCCTTGTCCCTAACCCAAATATACCAAGAAATTTGTATAGACCAAGATTTACTTTCTGCCATGTAAATTAAATTAAATACGTGTGCGGAAACGATACACAGTAGAACACACTTAGAACGAAATAGTACTTGTGTATCTTTTTCGATACACAAAGTTTTACCAAATGTATCGTAAACGATACACATGGCGCTCAACGTGTCAATAATAATAATAATAAAAAGCAACGTCACAAAGAGAAAAAAATACATGTGCACAATACAAAATTTTAACTGGTATAGTATGAAGAATTTTTAAATAAAACATATAAATAACGTCTTTATGTCGTCCGTCTTTAAAATGACTTTCTTTTCCACAGGTAAATATTAAGTATTTTTATTGCATAATTCATTAACAAAAAAAATATTATATTATTTTAAAGTAAAAAATAAATAAAAAAGAAGAGACGGTGTCGAGAGACTTGAACACGGGATCACGTGCACCATATTTGCTATATAATAAAGACACGTTAAGGCGGCTTGGTTTATTATCCAAAGGAGGTTAACTTTAAGTAAATTATCACCTGACTAAAATAAAACAGGCAATTGGTGGTAGAGGTGCTGGTCCCACCATTGGCACACACCGGCATTACCGGCAACCTCGTTTGTCGCCGATGTAATTGTTTGGTGTTGTGTTTCTTTTATGTTCGGTGTTTGTTTCACGTTTTGGGTATTAAACCTGCTTACCATCTTAGCAAATTGCCAAATTAAATCAAATCTTATATTATTTCATTTTAAGGGTTTAAATATCGACATAAATAATTTTTTTTTAATAGCTGTTCTACTTGCTTCTGCAATGTATTCATGTTTAGATAATAAGGCTAATTTACTTCTTATGACTTTTTGCAGCAGCAGTAATCAGAAGCTTCATTTGTTAAAGGGTATTATCCTCTTGAGGTTTTATTATTTAGTAGATTATTGTCTTTAGTAGACAATGCATTAATAGAGATTCATTCTTAAGTGGCCAAAAAGCCTAATAAGAATAAGGTATTCTTAGTATAATCGATCGATTTAACTAAAAACTGTTAACTTGTTATTTGATTTACAATCTGAATTATGTGAGTTTAAATCCAGTATATCTTAAAGATCTATTCTAGAACCATTTATTTTATTGATGTATAAAAATGATCTAGGGTGTAGCTTATTGTGTCTTCTTTGTAGAGTCGCAGATAGTTTTACTGCAAATTTCTGCATCTTACATAAATAGGACTATTAACAAAGTTTTATTTTTCTTTTAGTTATATTAAAACTGAAATATTTTAATCAGGAAGATAATCCCTTTGCAATACACTTACTCTAGAAATACACTTTTATATTAATAATACACTCTTTTTATGCACAATGCGAAAACTTTCACCTGACTCGCGTTGACTGTCATTTAATTATTTCCAAGATAAACAACAAAACTGATTTAAATGTTACGAAACACGGTACCTTTTAAACGCCTATCAAATAATTTAGACATGCTTAGAATTTCCTACATTGTCTTTTCCTTTGAAGATCAATAACTAGTGAAAATTTTGACTTTGTGAATGAAAAGAGTATGTTCCTGATATAAAAGTATATTCCTGTAGTAAGTGTATCAGAAAGAAATGTGTTCCTGAATTATGTTACAATTGGTGCCAGAAATAAAGAATACCCAGAAGCCCAATTTAGTGGATGCCTTTAACAAGAAGCAGGCTAAGATGAAGACCAAGAAATTAATGAAATTGCTAATAAGAAAGTTTGACAAGCAGAGAGAAGAACAAGAGTAACGAGACCGAACTCGGAAAAAAGCACAAGATAAACGAGACAAGAAGCAAAGATAATAATAAGAAGAATAAGACAAGGAACATCAGAACAACAAGGACAGACCTGATGAAACTATGACAGACGACCTACAGCAGATCTTAAAACAGAGCAAGAAGAACGTGATAGGAAAAACCGAAAAGAACAAGACGAACGAGAGCGACAACAAGAAGGGCGAAATTCACAACTTCAGGAGTATCTTAACCCTTTAAGGCCGGATTTATTTTTTTTTAAGTTTTGGTGAAAATTTTTGTTTTGCTCTTATTAATTAATTAAAGATTATTTAATATGTTTTTAATATTAAATCTTTTTTTTTGCAGATAAACAAAAAAAAATTGGCAAAAACTAATTTTTTATTGCTAAAAAAATACATTGATTATAAAAAATTTATTTGGTATGATTTTGACGGAGACAGTTTTTCTTATCTGAAAGGCACAGGGCAACATCACGCCTAAAAAAATAACAATAATTAACTATGTTTATTCATTTATCAATGTAATATCAACAGCTACCTTGTACAATGCCATCTTGATTTGTGAGGTTCCGCCTTGGTACTACAAAAAGCACATCTTCCAGGCTTGCCATATAGAGGCATATGGGAACAAGAGTCGTACCGAATTTCGTATGGTACAGTACGTTTGAAATGATTCACCGTTGCTGATGGCCGACCCCTTTTCGGTAAACCTTGTTCCGCTCCCACACGTCCTAGGCCCACTGAAAGTCGAAAAAGTTTTAGCGAAAGTTGCGCATTAGAATCCGTTCTTTTTTGATTCAATATGAATGCATTTACTAAGGATAAATCTATGAAACAAAAAAAATTCTATGCCACCACTTTTTCGACTTTCGGTTAACCTCATAATGAGTTTTTAGCATGTCCGTCTTATCCACGTATACCATATGCGTATTATATTTCTTTACTAGTTCAGGACAAGTAACATCTTTGGCGGAACCATCTTTTTTTTGCGGGAAACCCATTGATTTTTGCATGGATCCAGATAATTACTTAAAAAATGGACTGGCCTATTATCCATCCATTTCAAAAATGTCAATCCATCAGTGCTAACTCTTTAATCGAATTCACCCCTTGTTAACTGCTTGTCATCTAGTAAATCTGTTGGTAGATTCTTTTGATCTTTTCTGACGGTACCGCAAGCGTAAATCAACTCAGTTTGCAGTTGTTTTTGCAGCTCGACCGAATTAAAATAATTTTCAACATATATTTTGTACCCTTTTCCAACTAAGTCTCTCGTAAGGTCTCTAACAACTCTACCATCAAGAGATTTTTCGGCCATTTGGCCTATTTTACCAGTGTAAATCTCAGGGAATATATGCAAAAACATGTCGGTAGGGGTTTCTATATCGGTGGGAATGTTTGGTCCTATTTCTTTTACAAATTCTTTAAAATTTGGAACACAGTGTGAGTTGGAGTTAGTCTATATAGTTTTTTTGCGAATTTCCTGGGCTCGTATTAGTTACAAAGGTAGCTCATCCTCACTGCTCCATTCGGCTAAGTGAGCATCAGCGTCTTGGGACAAAGTATCATTCCCAAATATGATAGGCATATTTTCTATGTCAAACAAATCAATTGCTGGCGACGCCGCTGCCGTTGGGCCTACTATTTCTGCGTCCCCTTCAATCTCATCTTCACTAACATCTCCTAACTCGCTAATGTTGTCACAAGGAATTTCTTCCAAATAATCATACAGGTCATTGGAGTTGACATTTATAAGCTTGTTATAAAATTTATCTGTAAATCAAAATAAAATCCTATAAAAAAACCGTTAAAAAAATACTCATGAAATTCTGAGAAAATTATTTGCCTAAGAGACTGGTGTCACCGCCCTGAGCACACCATATATTTTCTATAAAACTAATACCTTTTTCTCAAAATTGCATTCTAGCGATAACATATATATCATCCTAGATATTTTATTTCTAATATAAAAGCAAATCTTACCACCCATGGTCCCAAAAACTGCTCTAACAACCAAAAAACAGGGAAACTTGTTACCACAACAATACCACGTGCGAACATTAATATGCAAACTGTCCAAATAATACTCGACTCTTATTGGCGCTTAAATTTAGAGGAGCGACACGCTTCCGCATACGTCATCAATGATATCTTCGCTGTAAGCACACGAGGACCGTCAGTAAAACTTAATTTGTAAGTGTCCTCATCGCAGGCACACTAGCACACAAACGGTTAAGAAGTCAATGACCTTTTCGAAGCAATAGAACTTGGAAACATACAAAAAAAGATACAAGAATCAGAGATGCAAATCATGCCTCCCTTTAATCGGATCTTGGAATGCAAATAATAACAAAAGGAAAGCTACTAAAATTCAACGTTAAAGAAGCATGACGTATCTACTTAAATCAGTTTGAAGCCGCTGCCAGGGGAAACCGCTGGTATAACGAACAAAAAAGGTAATTAATACTCAAAATTGTACCATCTTAGGATGGTAGGAGGATCACCTTAATGTCAATGTACTTGTGTATCGAGATACGGTGAAGCCCATCTAAAAGCCAAATGACAAAGGCCCAAATAAAATCTAGGAGACAACTACCCCAGGAAGGTCTCTAACAGTTTAAGGCCGATGTTGCTCAATTAGTAAATCCGGCTTAGCCTTTCGCCTCAACGGAGTTTTAGGAATAAATGTCTATAAATTGTAAAACCTTATCAAAGCTAAATAGATACTATTGTGTGATTAGGCGAGAGCTATTGGCAGCAATAAAACCTATTGAGCATTTCCATAAATACTAATATGGTCAACGATTCATTTTAAGGACTAACCATACTTCTCTGAAGTAGCTGTTTCAGTTTAAAAACCCTATAGAACAAATAGCAAGATGGCTGCAACCAAAAGTATCAATTAACAATAGAATATAGGAAAGGCTAACATCACAAAAATGCCGATGCTTTATAGAGAGGACCTTGTATTTAAACATGTCAACGTTATCTTAAAAAGAATCGAACCAACAACCAGAGATATTTGCTTGTTATCGCATTGGCCTGAAGTCCTGAAGAGTAGGACGCAGCTAGTATAATCCAGGAGCATTGTGATAACCTAGTATTTGGCATTATTTATAAACTTTTAAAAAAATTTCAATGCCAGAATGAAAAGATATTTCTACCAGATCTTCAGAACTAAAAGGAACTATAAACTTGATGGAATTCATTGGTTACTTAAGATAATAGATTATTAAAAAGAGTCTGAACCGATTTGGTGACCGCAGGCAGATACTTTGAAACTAAGGAAGAAACTTTGAGTAACAAATATTCCAACAAATTAGCCAGTTGTTGGGATTCCTATCGGCATATCGTTCTTCTATCTACGAGTGTAGTGGAAAAACCTTAACAAAAGTTGTCTTCGGCGACCAGCTTTATTCACCTTTCGACATAAATACTAGGAGACCCGATAAGACTGAAATCTTTAAGGAACATATCGACCATCCACAAGATCGTTTTCAAATGCTCTATGAATAAAATGAAACACATGACATAAAGGCGAATTCTGCCATGTGGTTATATATTCCACGGAGGACGAATGGCTCCAGAAGGTTTGGGAAGGTCCATCCCATGTGGTCACCAGAATCAACGACGAAATGTACTGAATTTTGTAATGTCGAACAACGAAGATGTAAATTGTAACCATCATATCATGACTTAAGTAGCTCCATCTTTAACTCTGTAGGTGTTGATTGGAGAGATACTTGAGAGAGGGGAGCAGTGCTATGAAAATGTAAATACGTTAATTCTTATCATAGTTTTTGTATCGTTTTGCTCCTATTTTATAGTTTAAGTTTATGTAGAATTCTATTTACTTTTATTATTTTCACATATAGTATCTAGTTTCTAATGGGGCTAAGATAGCGCCATGAAAACTAAAAATTGGCTAATGAAAAAATCTAAAAACAAAATAAACTACTAAAAACTAGACTAAACTTTAAAATAAGAGTACAGAAACTATGAAAATAGGTAAAATTTTTATAACAATATTTATATATAAGATTATACATGGTTTTTAAATCACAAAGCATTACCTATTTAAAATATATTTGACTGTGTCATTTTGTTCGAAGTTGTTTTATAGAAGTGTGGTGCGCCAACACGTGATTTTAAATTTAAATTAAAAATGAAAACCTTAGGTAATAAAAATCATATAAAAAAACTATCCATATGTTAACACGAAAAATAAATTTAAATTTTTTAATGATCTAGTCATGTTATGGTAACTAGTTTGCAGCTATTTTGTAAAATAAACGTTTGCCAAATATTCTTCTAAATTTCTAGCCTTATATTTCGTTTCAAGTTGTTTTATTTTATATTTGGGGAATATGTCTCTAGAAAAAGCAATAGAATCATTTTAGATTTGTATTATAGAGCTCTATGCTGTATTCCTATACACCTCTATAATACAAACTTTGCCATTTACTTCAAAGATGTATTTTAAATTGTTTTTTATTTAAGCTTGATAGGTTTTTTTATTTATATATTTTTGCTATTGATTATATTTATAGGAAAATCTTGGAAGTTATGAAACTTTGAAAATATGTATTTTAATTTAACTAAGAACATCTATATCGATTTTCATCTCATAAATTATATAAAAACAGTGACATCTTTATATGGACGCAGATTTTATAATAATAATAATAATAATTCGTTTATTAGGACCAACAATATTAACCAAAAATACAGAAATTTCAATGAAGTATGTCCTAAAAGGCTCCTCAGACACCTTACAATAGAAGTGTTGTAAGGCACTGCTTAAGCCCAAACACAAATAAATTAAAACTTTTACATTTTTAAATATTTAGAATCTAAGGTAATCATTACAAAATAAGGTAGAGTAACAAAATTGAAATAAACATAATTAAAAATAAATGCAAAATACAAAAATACATAATGGCCAAAGCAAACACATAATTTAAAATCATAGAACCATAAAATACTTAGAATAAGTTTAAAATGTAAAACAGAAATACAGAGATAAAAATAGAAACACAAAGCAAAAACAGCAAACAAAAACACAAGAAATAAAAAAAAATAAAAAAAAAATACAATAACTCAACACGTAATTTAAAACCCGTTTTTCAAGAAATCACAGCTATTTAAGAGATCCAGTTAGACAAGCTTACCCCCGTTATAATTCAGTTAGAGCCTATTTATTCAACAATCAGAATTTGTTTAAGTCGTGTTTGAAAATGACGGCGAAAATAGGTTTATAGTTTTAGCCGCACAATATGAAAATGATCTTTTAAATATTTCTTTTCGATGTCTAGGTATGGACACTTTATCATTAAAACGCAAAGGTCGATTACAAGCATCAACTCTAAATTCAAGTTTCTCAAAAAGATATCCTGGTTTTTTTGTTTTAAGAATTTTAAAGCAAAATGTATTCATGTGTAGTTTTCTACGATTGTACATGTTAAGCCATTTTGATTTACGTAAAAACGGTGAAATGTGTTCATGTCTACGGACGCCATAAATTAAACGTAAACATGAATTTTGTACTTTTTGAATCCTTCTAGATTCAAAACTATCAAGACAAGGCCCATAAATAACATCACAGTGCTTGAAATGGCTTAGCACTAACGAATCACATAGCAATAATTTAATATCTTTTTGTAAAAAATGACGACTAGACGGAGAGTTGAATAAGCTTTTTTCAATTTTGAAGTTATATGTTCCCGAAACCGCAAATCACTATCTATTGCCAATCCCAAACTCTTGGCATGTTTTACACAAGGTATATTCACATTGTCAATTTTAAAACTTAGGTGCTCCTGGGCAACTTTTTTTGACACTTCATTACCAAAAATAATAAAATTTGATTTGGCAGGATTAATTTTTAAATTATGATCAGCAGAGGTTTGACAAACTCTCTGAAGGTCAAGGTTTATATTCTCGTTAGCAATGTCGACTTCACGTATATTAAAAGAATAGTAGAGCTGAGTATCATCAGCGTAAAGATGGTAATTGCAAAACTGAAGACTTTCAATAAAATTACAAGTATAATTGTATAAAGGAGAGGACCCAATATGCTTCCTTGTGGTACCCCAGCACTAACTTGAAGACAGTCAGAAAGCCTGTCCCGATACATAACCTGCTGTGATCTATTTGCAAGGTATGATCTAATAAGCCGTGCAGATGACATACTAAAACCAATGTAATGCAAAATTGCTATGAGAATATGATGATTTACCATATCAAAAGCCTTACTGTAGTCCAATATGATTAAAGCACTTGTTTTCCCGTCATCAACCGACTTAATCAGATCATCTGTAACAGCTGCCATTGCGGAGGAGCAGCCAAATCCTGGGCGAAAACCAGATTGCTTTGAAGGAATGATATCAAACTCACCAATAAATGCTCTCAATTGACCTTCAAGTACCTTTTCGAAGATCTTCCACAGGGCCGGAAGAATGCTTATAGAACGCAAATGATTAAATTCAGTTGGTTTATTAACTTTAGGTAAGGGAATTACATATGCATGCTTCCAACGCTGTGGAGAATAGCCAATTTCAATGCAGACATTAATAATATGCGTGATGTAAGGAATAATACGAGGGCAACAAAGTTGAATTAGGTGGGCATTTATTTGATCAGACCCAAAAGCTTTGCTTTTATTGTCATATATAATTTTAGTGACTTCTGCCTCTACTACCGGTTCAAAAGTTAATATATTTGTATGTATATATATATAATAATATATAATATAATATAATAAATTAAGTTGTAGCGCTCTGCTAATTAAAATATTTAAAATAATGTTAATTTTATTATATTAAATTTAGTCTCGTTCTGAAACCTATAATAACCGTTAAAAAGGTAAATAACATTAACTAAATATATAAAAAAATACTAATATTATTGGTATTTCTTTGATTCTTTTAAAACACTTAATCAGAGATTTTTTAATATTGAAAAACACTAGTTAATCGATAAGTCAGCAGCTAACAGATAGGATAAAAAGAAGAAATGATCTCCGAAGTCGATTAAGAATTGGTCACAATACATTATTTAGTTAATTAAAAGCACTGGTTTATAAATATAAGGCTTAAGAGGTAGTTTAAAGGTGCTGCAATCAATATGATTAGCTGGGAATGGTAAATAAGAAGTCATATGCCACTTAATATGATCAAATCCAAATCTACGAATTAAAAATGTATGCAAATTTATCGTGCAAAAAATATTGATCAGTTATATATTTTTTTAAGTAAGGTGTCAATATAAATAAACGTGTTCGAGTGTTCAAATGAACTTGTCAAATTACTTGTATGCCGCAGACAAATTAGACCTACACACAAAATTTCCGTGAAATCCCGGTGTTTTCCCGTCCATCTATTTGATGGATGTTGTACTCACGAAACCAATAATTAATTTACCTGCCTAAAGGAAGCCAACTATGTATGGTTTATCTACGTGATTGACTGGATTTTTAAAGAATTAGTTGTTTTTATTAGTGATAATATTAAAAATACTTTAAAAAAATCTCATTGCTTAAAACAAAAGACCTCTTTTAAATCGCTTAAGCCTGCCACAAAAATAATCAAAAAACATTTAAAATTTAATACAGAAACGCAAGACGTGAGTAAATAAAAGCCGCAAAATATAAAACGGAAACATCATATTTCACTTTTGAGGAAGCGCGTTCCTTCGTACCGAATTTATCGTTTAAATTAAACGGCTCTTCAGGCGAAATTTTGAGTACGTTCTTTTGCGGGCGGAAAATTAAATTGTTTCTTATTCATCTGCTTGGAATTGGGATGTTGTTTCAATTTAATGCTGAAAATGCTGCTTGATGGAGCTTTTAAAAATAATATATATTTTTGAACAGGGGTTTAGATAAAACAAAAACTTGAAATTACTTTTCCAACCAGCCAGACACCCTTAAATAAGGTATAATTTTAGTTTTAAGGTAGGAAAATAAAAATATTATTATAAATAAATATTTGGCACAATGATTATGTTATCAGTAGCGAAACCCAGTTTGAATTCTTCATTAATTTAAAGTTGACGATATCGTTTTAAATCATTTATAATCTACCTTTACGTTCAAAGTTTATTTTAACGGATTCAAAGGAATAAAAAATTATTTTCCAGTATTTTGATGCGAGTCCTAAGAAGCAAACTTTTTTAATTAAAATATCATTTATTGATGTTTCCATTCCAACACTCCAGACGCCTAGAAAAAATTAATCGAAAAACTTTAGTTCGGAAATTATCCCGAGAGATTTGTTTATCTTCGGTTTTAAGGATGCATAACCTTTTTTAAAATAGATTTATTATGAAAGTTGCGATAAATATATATACAGGGTGTCCGTTTAACCCACGATCACTCGCGCGGTTAATTATTACATTGTCACTTGCGTGTTAGATTTAATCTAACATATGAATTTCAGACAATTTTATATAAAAATAAAATACAGTGTGGTATTATTTTGTTTTAAAATTTATTCAAGAAACATAAAACATAAAGTACATTCGTAAAATAAACGGAAATTCGAACTTTGGCCATTAAAAGGAAACATTAAACAAACAAAAATGTATTAGAAATTAAATGAACAGAATCGTTGTCAAAAAGACAATTATTAAAATAGTGCAATCAGTCTATTCGTCTTCTTGCATAACACAGTGGCATAAAACTGTAGTTTTTATCGTATGTTTCTTACAAATAGGTTTGGAGCATACATCACACTGGTAATTTGTAAATCTATTTTTTCTGATTGGACAAAAAGAGCATTTAGGTTTTTGCTGGCTCGTTCTGCTAGAGGTGCTTCAGAACCAAGGACATTTCGAATTTTTTGCTTCAAGGGGATTGGAAAATGTTGAATTCCAGCACGCTTTAGTAAATGAGGTTTAGCAAGTTGTTTTGCAAGCTCACTAAGTAATTGTCTTCGAGGAACGTTATTTCCTGTGTTGGAGGTATAAATAATCCTGGAATTTATTCCTCCAATATTTAGCATTGAGCAAAAGATAGTGAGTGGCCACCTGTTGCTTATCCTTGTAACGGAGTACTCCATTTTTATCCTGTCTACAACGTCCACTGCTCCCTTTGTAAGGTTATAAAATGTAATAACCGAAGGCTTATGTTCGTCACCAGATTCGACATCAATTTCGTCGGTATCGTGAATAACATAAGAACATTTTTGCTAGGCCTTGGTATGTAAGATGTAAGCATGCATTGATTGGGGTCTTTCCCATATGCAAACATACTACTTTTAGGTTTACGAATTTTTGTATTTAGAAATAAGTTAGCGATTTCCCTTTTGTTTTTCCTTAGCGTTCCTACTAAGGTTAGTCTGTGATTTTGATATAGATCATTCGCTAGCGGTACCGAGGTGAAGTAATTGTCAATGGTTACATTCCTATAACTACCACTGCAATGCGTAAGAAGACGTTTTACGACACTTGCTTCATCATTAGGTAATTGAAACTGGCCATTGGGTTGCTTTCCAGTATATCTCCAAATTGCAGGGTATAAAATGTTCTTGCATCGGCTGCTGCATATATTTTGATACCATACTTTGCTGGTTAATTGCCAATATATTGTCTGAAACGGCAACGTCCCCTAAACGCCTCTAGCATTTCGTCTATGCTAATGTATTCCCCAAGGGAATAGTACTGAACACATTTTTCCACAAAATGATCAAAAATATAGCGCAGTGGAGCCAGATTGTCTTCTTTTGCTCTTTCCTGCCTGGTTGCCTTATGGGCGAATCGAATACCTTGTACTAATAAGTGAAATCGGCTCTTAGACATAACTGCCGAAAAAAACTCCGGAGCTGTTCCTTCTGTCAGCCATAGCTGATTTGTATTTAAATGTTGAGATTTTTTTACCCCAGCTAAGTACAGAACTCCCAAAAAAGCGTGCATTTCTTCAAAGTTAGTCGGCAAACAATCTCTCTCACGTTGATATTTAGGTCTCATCAGGTCAAGCTATAGATTTGTACATTCCACGATATACCCAATAATTTCATCTGGAAAAAATATTTTTCAGCAATCCATATAATATGTTTGAGCATTCTTGGCAGCATTTTTTACACTTTGTTACACCATCTTTCTCAATGTAAAATAGTTCATTGGGAGTCACCGTTTTAGTCCTTTGAGGTTCAAGGTCGTCGACATCAGATTGCTCGGTGTCCGTGTCATGGTCGCTGTGTTCAGATGGTGCATCTTCATCTGAGTCATCACACTCTACTGCAGGTAAAAAATCTGTTTCTTCAGAAGCTTCCCAAAGTGCTAAAAACCTTTGCTGTTCCTTTTCATATGACATTTTGTAAAAGTGCAACTTTAAATACTTCCAACAGGATCACTCGCGTAGTTAGATATTTTCTAACAACTTTGTAAAAAAACGTGAACGTAATAACTCGCGCGTTAGATTCCGTCTAACAGCTTCGTCATGCTCGCCTAAAAGCTAGTAAAACAAATTTCGTGGATGGTGGTAGAAAAAACGCAATATGGGGGGAGTACTGCGATAGATGAACTAGGAATTCACCGGACCGACGTTGCCGCACTACTATTCTTTGTCTTTTACTGATGGAAAAGGTTAAAATGTTAGAAAAAATCTAACAGCACTAGTGATCGCGGTGCTCGATTGCTGCTAAATCTTGGGAATATTAATTGCTACTTTTTAAAATTAGTTTGGTTGATACCGGGTATCCCAAAAAAGCGTGGTACATGATAAATATATTTTTTTAAATAGGACCACCTATTTTTTTTTGCAGAAATAGGAGTCTGATTTGAGTCTCGCTTTAACCCTAAAATTATTTTGACCTAAAATGCGATGTTGCCTAGTTATTAACAATTAAAGAAATTTTCAAGAAAATCAGTGTTACACTTATATATAAATATTTACCACCGACGTATTAATTTTTTTTTAAATTTATGTGAGTCCTAAGCTAAGTTGATTTTATCTTTCGAAATTCCAAAATATTTTTTATTATACGGGGTGATCAAAATCGTTACTTAAATAATGATATTTTCAAATAAATTTTGAGCTTTTTTTTTTTTAACAAAACACCCCGTATCTAATAACTCGTTTTGATAAAACATTCCTTTATCTTTAATTTAATACAAATAAATTTGCCATTATCTTTAACTGTTTTCTCAAAATTTATTCTTAAAGGTAAAATTACATATTTTTTTCATAGGCATTACAACGTTTAATTTTACTTGTATAAAAAACAAACTAGAATAGAAACAGCTTTAAATAAAGAAATTAAATTGACATTTACCAAGTAGATTGTAAAAAATCCGAAAATTAGAGTAAAACAAACACGGACTTCCAAAATACATAAGTCTTTCCGTAAGGAAAATGCCACAAGAAACATAAATATCACTCCTATTAAGCTGCATCAAAAATTCACCAAAAACATTAACAACATTAATTAGAAACATTATAAATAAGTTCTATCACAAAAATTGCTAAAAATATCTACCGTTTTGCTCTAAACAGCCGTACGTGCGAAAGATCTTTTAACTTCTAATAAGTGGAAGAGGTAGTCAGTCTAAAAGACTCTTGTATATATTCCACAATATCTTTTCTAGTAGATTTCCACACTTCTCCACAAGAAGAAATCCATAAGCAATAATTCTGGTGACCTAGGAGGCCATACAGTGCGACCTATCCAAGTTTAACCCATTAATACCTAGCGTCCCTTATAAGGGACCAGCAAATTCCTTGCAATAAAAAAAAAGTGGGGATACATCGAGCACTTAGAGTTGCAAACCATATTTAGCAGACTTGATTCAATGTGTCAGGTGTTTTTGTTTTCTACTTCTTGCGAAATTATTTATGTGTTATTGAAAATGGATCCCTCCATGTACTCTACTAGGGGTCAAGGGTCAAGTTTTATTTTATGTATGTGTAAATAAACATTTTCCGCATTGATTACTAATTGAATCTTTATAAATAATGTTCAAAGAAAATAGTAAAGGTCATCGAACCCCTAATTGTATAACCGCCAAAAATACGTTACTACATATGTTGTGTCCCTTATAAGGTACGCTAAGCGCTAGGTCTCCTTTATTGCAGATTGACTTTAGCTCAACTAATGAAGTGTTTAGAGGAGGATGACAACTTGCCAGAATCTTACATCTATATTTTACCTCCAGATAATGGAAATGAGACCGAGGTTGATAGCGACGATTCTGACGACGAGCATGCAGCGAATATAAATCACCTACCTCGCGGAATCCTATCTCAGGAATGTGAAATAGCTTACGTAAATGACTCTGACGATTCTGACCCTAAAGATTTACTTCCCTTATCTATCCTTCAGAAAAACCTAAAAGGCAATAACATAACAAAGCAACAAACAGAGTACGCGTACCAAAAATCAGGATGGCAGGAGCCTGATCCTGATACTGGAGTGACCTTGTGATTGTCTGTAGCCCTAGTGAACCCTCACAGGATGCAAAAAATGCAACTACCCCGGTTGATTTTTTCAAATTGTTTTTCAATGAAGAACTTTTGACGTTGATTATTACGGAAAGTAATAGGTATGCGCGGTAGAAAAATGTAGAACTAAACTTAACTCTGAACGAACTGCATGTGGTCCTAGGAGCGTTTCTTTTATCGGGATATGGAAAATATCCAAACAGAAGACTCTATTGGTCGAGTGAAGAAGATATCCCAAAAATATTACAAAACAGCATGCGTTGAAATCGGTTTGAGACTCTACTAAAGTATATTCACTTTAATGATAATTCAAAATTCCCCCAAGATGACAGGCTTTATAAATTGAGACCCTTGATAGATCATCTAAACCTGAATTTTAGAACACACAATAGCTTTGATGAGCATTTATCCATTGACGAGAGCATGGTGCCATATTATGGAAAACATTAAGCCAAGCAATACATTCGGGGTAAGCCCATAAGATTTGGCTACAAAAATTGGGCTATTTGTTCAAGTAGCGGATACATGTATGGTTTTGAGATTTATACCGAATAAAAATCAAAACAAAGAAAAAGAAAAGAAATTTGGTTTGGGTGGAGATGTAATACTATCTTTACTAGAGCAAGTCGAATTACCTTCAGGTAAGGGTTATAAAATTTTGATGGATAATTACTTTACAGGTCTTCCTCTCTTTGACTATTTATCGAAAAACAATTATTGTGCCACAGGAAGAGATACACAATATACAATAAGAGATAATCGTTTAGAGAAATGTCCGGTACAAACTAAGAAGTGATGATGAAGTGACTAATGGAATAATCAGCAAAAGGGAAGCTATAAGTATTATCGAAATGAAACCAGCATGCTCGTACAATGGAAGTTGTTTCTGTTGCATGCAATTTTGAAATCACTGAAGTAACTAACACACTTCGTTGGGACAGGGTCACCCGATCTAAGAAGATCGTCCCTCAGCCGAAAATAGTAGCCAACTATAATAAATATATGAGTGGTGTGGATAAATTAGACGGTCCTGTTGCAGCTTATAGATCAAGATTTCGACAAAGGAAATGGTATTGACCACTAGTTTTATATTTATTAGATGTATCTGTTGTGAATGCTTGGTTACTTATGCGAAAATTGAAAACAAATCATCCTGACTCTGTTAGTTTATTGGCGTTTCGACGATACATATCGCTAAGTTTTTTGCAAAGTTTTGGTACTAAACCCCTGCAAGGAAAAACCAGAGTGCCTCGGCCATTACATGACGTACGATTCGATAATATTGGGCATCTGATAAACTACAATGAAACCGACCGCCGATTTGCCCTATGTGGAAAAAAAAGTCAATTCATCTGCGAAAAGTGTAACATTGCATTGCATCCTAAAATTTATTTCAAACTTTACCATGGTAACTAAATTATAATGTAATTATATACGAAACATAATAAACATGTTATCTTACTTTAATTATTATTTTTTTCCTTTTGCCCAACGTCCCTCTAAAGGGACGCCCTAAAACAAAGGCTCTAGTGAATTAAAACTTAAAAAACAATTTTTTTATGTTTGTTAGACCCATAATAAGGTATTTTTTCTAATTATAATTTAAAAATAAAACAAAAACTAACTTTGGGCACTAATGTGTTAATAAACAAGTTAATTTTAATAACTAACAAAGATATATTAAATAAGAAATTTAGAAAAACTTCTCCTGCTACACGATTTTTAGTACGGATCAATAACAAAATTATGTACTATTGCACCCCAAACATTGATGCTCCATATGTGTTGAAAATTATTGATAAAAACTCGATGAGGCTTTTCTGTGTCGTAAACACCAAATTTATGTCAATTCATAGTATCATTCCTATGAAACGTACATTCATCATTGAAAGGCACAAATTTTTAAAAAAATCTCGTTTTCTGCTGCTTGATTTTGTGCCCATTGACAAATAGTTATTCTTTTTTCAAAATCATTTTTGGCAAATTCTTGATGTAACTGCGCATGATAGGAATTTAGGCGATTTCGATATTTCTAAGTTCTCACTTAGTTGTAATTTAATAATTAATTTCCAATGTTGCAACGACCGACATGGTGATTACCAATTGGTTTTCTTCATTTAAAACTGTTTTCGTTCTAGTTTGCTTTTTATACTCTACGCTTCCAGTACGCTCGAATCGTTCTTTTAATTTCGCCAACACTATATCATCAGGATATCGGTTATTACGAAAAATTACCGATAACGTAAATCATACTTTCTAATTCTCTTTACTTTACTAACATAAATGATAAGTAAACATTATAATTGGCATACATCACAAAACAAAGAATAAATTAATTATGGCCAACTTTTTACTTGTAAGAAATAATTTTTTATTTTGATATGAGATAAGCATCAGGGCTTAATACTACTATTATTTTATTATGGTTATTACAACTATTCATTTTTTTCTTAGTAAAATGTGTTCGAAATGGAATTGAACAGAGTGACAAAGCGCTTGTCATATTTTTCATTACATTAGCCTCTACAAGCAGTAACGTTGGGCAATCAAAAAGACCTATGGATGAAGAATCAGATTTAAATAATCACCAACAAAAAAGGCCTAGAGATGACATTCCCCAGGATTCAAATGAATATGCTGTTGCATATACAGATGGAGCATGCGAAAACAACGGAAGAGCAAACGCCAAAGCTGGAATTGGAGTTTGGTTTAGTAATAATTGTCCTTTGTAAGAATTAACTTTTTTTCTTTTCTGCAAAATTAGAAGAATTAAATTAAATTTGTTAAGTCCACAATAATATTTTTGTCACAATGTTACACATAAAATTTTAGAAGAGCAATTCTTACATAAATTCCTTTATAGTTAATTAACTTTAAGAATTATTTAAAAGACTATCTGATAAATAATTATTCAGAATAGCTTTTGAGATGATTAGAATGGTATTCTACATACTATTAAGTTAAATCAAGATATTTCTTAGAAATATTTTTTTAGAAATATTTCCAAGCCTGTGGTAGGAAGATCAACTAATAATACCGCAGAAATCCAAGCGCCGGTAGAAGCCCTCAAGGTTCTATTCGACTTAGGTAAGTGTATGCTAACATTAAGTGCTTTTTCAATTGTCATATTATATGCAGTTAAAGTGTTCTTATAAATTGTGTAAAATTTGAAAAAGTCGTTTTGTTTAATATCGTTTTGGGCGGTGGAACTTAGGTATAGCTGTATCTAACGATTCTAATATACAGAACGAGTAATTATTTATTTTTATAATATAATATTATACATAGCGAATTTTTTAGAACAACTAACATTAGATAATATTATTGTTATAGCAACATAGTTTTAGTGTTTTATTCCCTCTCAAGAAGCTTATGTTTCTCTTCTAGAAATTTTAAGTTTTTCTGGCTATTTTTATTACAGGAATAAAAAATGTGTAAAACACATTCGATTATCACGTCCCTGAGCAAAAAATATTTGTAACAACTATGTACTTTTCCTAGAATATTGTTTAATTACTATATTCTAGTTAAATCACATTTCAGTTTATTTTGGATATCTACTAATTTTAATGATAATTTTTCATAAGAACGCACATTAAAATAGTTTAGGTGACAAAGGTATTTAAAGATAAATAAAAAAAATTGGAAAATATTGAAATTAAACACATGCGAATTCATTTTGAAATCACTGATGGCATGCTCCTTATTAAATTTTCAATAATATTTTGCTCAATTAGTAGCCATTTTTCTTGCATACATTCAAAGCAATCTTCACGCCTGGCATAAAGGTTACAGCATCCGCAACGATTTATATCAATAGCTCGTAACTGTGTTTCACGATCAAAATGTTTTATTTGCATATTGACAATGTTGCACGCATAATTAAAACAAATTAATACTACACTGGCAACAAAAATTATACTCAATATAATTTTTAGTTTATTAAATATGCCTTGAACAATTAAAACTACTTATTTAATGTCAACAAGAATAACGTAATATGATGATTGTCATAAGTATGTTCAAAGGAATGTCCAACAAATAATAGGTAAACACAATTTATCTTGGAAATAATTTTTTCGTGAAAAAATAAAACACCCTTTTTTCCTTAGACCATTTTGATGTGTCTATAATAAAATGTATATAAATTCACTTTAGTAATTTTGTTTAAGGTTATTCAAAAGTTAAGATAGTAACTGACTCTCGATTTACCATAAATTGTATGACTAAGTGGATGCCGAAATGGAAAAGTAACAACTGGAAATTGGCAAATGGTGGGCCCGTTAAAAACAAGGAAGATCTAATCAAACTCGACTCAATGTGTAAAAAATTTAAAGAAATTAAATGGGTATGCTTTTCGGGTTTCAACGAAAAATATGTTTTAATATTTTTAATTATAGGAATACTGTGAGGGTCACAAAGGCATTTTAGGGAATGAGGCAGCAGATAAGTTGGCAAGAGACGGAGCTCAGAGATATATTAATAGCTAAATATCTATTTTAATTTTAATTTATTTTAATATTATCGCAGTAATAAATAAGCGATTTAATCCCTTAAATTGTAAATATTTTTGTTTTATTTTAAAACTTGACAAATATTTTTTTAGGTTTTGAAAACATTTTCAAATTAGACTTTAAAGGTTAAAAGACTAGAAGTTTTTTGAAAATCCCGGCACACCGAAAATTGAATTATGATAATTTAGTTAAGGAATTTTTATTTTTTATTCGAATTGTCATTCGTAATGAAAAATATGTGTCATTCTTCTTTTAACAACAAATTTTGAGAAAACGGTTAGTGATAAAGGCAAACTCGTCGGTATCAAATTCAAGATCAAAGAATACTCTATCAAAACGCGTTACTAGATACTGAATGTTCTATTTAAAAAAATAGCGTAAAATTGAATTCAAAATGTCATTATTTGAGTAACGATTTTGATGACCCTGTATAAAAAAAATACTTAGCCAAGAACTGGTAAATATTAATATATAACTCAAACATTGATTTTAGTGAAAAATTCTTTCAATTCTTAATAACAAGGCAACGTGGCATTTTAGGGTAAAACTGTTTTAGAGTTAAAGAGGGAATCAAATAAGACTCCCATTTCAGAAAAAAATATAGGTGTTTCTATTTAAAAAAAAAATCAAATTATGTACCACGCTTTTTTGGGACCAAATTTGTATCAACCAAACTAATCTTAAAAAGTAGCTCCTCCAACTTAATTAACATTCCCCCTATTAAAGATTTTTTCCGTTTCAAGGTTTAGCCGCAATCGAGCACCGCGATAATAAATGGACACCCTGTATATTGAATCTAGAAGCTTAAATCTACATTAGTATGATTTAAATAAACCTACAATGGTACTTCTCAGAATAATCTTTATTTAACTTTTGCTTAAAATTAACTTCTTTCTAAACCCTTTTTTTATGTGATATTTAAAATATTATGGACTATTTAAGGGCAATTTATATTAAGTTATTAGTTAGTAGGTTTTGGAAAATTGATCTTGCCATTAGTGCAGTCTGAATGCTACTCTTGATGAGCATGCTTATCTAGCTTATCATTGCTGGTTTGAGTATTTTTCTTCCTTGTAAAGTCTGCAATAAATGTTTAGTTTAACAGGAATTTTTTTTTTTTAACTCATTCTTCTTTACTCTTGTTGTAGCTGATAAAAATTACTTGCCTTATTTAAAAAAAAGTACCCTACACTTAAAAAAACATGTAATTACAAAATCTTTAAAGAACATTTTTAAAGTTTCGCATACTTATACTAGAGGTCACATTTAGGACGTAGCTTCCTCACAGATAGTATTGCTAAGCTATTCTGCCGTGCTAAAACAAAAGGTCGTATTGAATGTTGTTAAAGTTTGAAAATAAAAATAATTTCATAAAAGATATTAAAGGATGGTTTTAATTGGATTTCGTGCAAAAAATCAAGTGTAAATTATGAGAAAATTAAATTTCTGCGTTTTTTATCATACAAAGATGGTCTTTTAAATTATATGCTAAATATTCAATTGAACAATGAAATAACTTATATTTCATTACTACCTAACATAAAATATTTAAGAGTTACCATAGATTTTAGAGTTTACCATTTTCGATATTCGTCAAATATTTCATTAATTACTCATTAGTGTAATATAAGAAATCGTCAATAGAATTCCTCACAAACCACTACAGGTAGGAAGTTAATAGCGCAATATTATTTTACTTATCTTTTTACTAGACGTTATAATTTTTTACCAGTAGAAATGAGACATGTTATCTGTGGTGTTATTCTAGGTATATTATAGTAACTCATTGGTTACTGCAAAAAATACAGCTTATTGATGATTTGGTAAACATTATAAATTAACATGTCCACTTATATGTTCTTTTAATTTTAATCTTGATTTGTGTCTTGCTTTGGTGCAGTGCGGTAAAAACAGTTTTTTAAAGAACTACAAAATATAGTAGGTCTTTAGTTTGGTAATCCTGTTACAAAAGGTGTTTTGTTAAATTGTTTGATTTTTTTTTTGGTTTTGATTAGTTTTATGAGTTTTAATTAATTTTTATGCGTTGGTATAGAAACTAAAATAGGGTTTTATTTTTCTTTTTTTAAGTGTGCAATAGATTTATAGTTTAGTTTGTTTGTTTTGTTTTACAATTTAAGTTTATATTAAGGTGACAAAAAATACCAGTAAGTCCTCGCGTAGCGTACACTTGCTCCTGAGGGCTTGAGGCATTATGTATTTATTGACGAAACAATGTTATTTAATTTACTTGCATTTTTTATTATTATTATTATTATTATTATTATTATTATTATTATATTTAAAGATTTAAAATTTACTTAAAAATATTGTTTTGCAACCGTATTGATTAAAAACTCTTTGTGCTATAGTGTCAACACGTTACTGTAATTTGTATATATCGTAACAGCCTGTAATTGTCAATATTACATTTAAACGTATTTTAGTAATAGCGTGTTTTGTACTGAACACATTGGTTGTTTTATTCTTTTAAAATCAGTTGTTTAAAAACGTTTTTCCTAACCAAACTTTTTGAGGTTATATTTTGAACAATGAAGTTGTAAAAAATTTACAAAATCTATTAATGTTGACTAGTTTGAAAAATCTTATAAATGCGATATTTGCTGCACTGCTATTTTTTCACAGAGAAGAAAAACATTTGGGTCTATGTGCCAGTGATTAGAGAGACATAGTGGTTCAGAAACGCATCTTACTGTTTTTTGTAAAGACTGTCTGCTTTTGTTTTAAAAAATATCTGTACAAAAAACAAATTTATGCAGTTTGAAGAAAAAAACTAGTCGTTGAAGGGCAAAATTAGTTTAAATTCAAATTTATTTAAAAAAGTATACCTGTTTACAGAAAAATCATTTAGTCAGCTTACAATTTCTAGGCATAAAAAAATATATTTGGAGTATCTAGATAACTTATGTACCTTTATGTACTACTTTTGAAATTACATAATATTTCAAACCGCCATAGTGTCTGTATTTTCCGTTCTGGTTTAACAAAGACCCGCTACCACATTACACATACTTACCCAAAAAATAAACAAACCTAAAACAAAATTATTCTGACAATTACTCAAAGTTCTAGAGATTTTGTATAAAAAGAAGCTTAGTAAGGGAGAGAAATGTATTTATAATTTGAAAATACTTACTGTAGGCTTACGTTGTCCCTCTTTTTGTTTTAATTTTGAGAATAAGACTATCTACTAAATTTGCTTTATAACCATGAATGAATGCTATTTAATTTAGAATAGTTCTTTCGTTTTTAAAATCTGGTTCGAAGTTTAATAAACGAGTAACGTAACAGTAAAAGGAAGTTATTTTGTGAAAAGGGGTGGTTAGAGCTGAGAAGAAGATTTCCGAAAAGATGAAAGTAATAAAATAATTCTTTTGAAAATATATAAAGGGTCAAAATATATGTTTTAAAAAATCAATAATCTTCTAAAGCTATTTTATTTATTTCACTCCTTGCTGGAGTACTACGAAATTTTTACTTTGTTCTATTGACAAAAAAAGCTGTCTCAGATGTATTCTTCCCCCGTAAATAAAAATCCGAAATTAGAATAACAAAATTCAATAATTGATTTATTATATGAATCCTTGTAAATAAAATTCCAAAATTTGTCATATTTAACAAATAAATTCAAAAATCACTGGCACCTTTTCAATACTACTATACTTTATTTAGAGTATTGCAGCATAGAACAGCGAGCATTCAACAATCTTTTGTCAAGTCTTTATCGCTTGCCAGATTTAGGCAAAAATATTAAAGCCGTTTCATTCTGTGAAAAAAAATTAATTAAAAAAAAATATCCTAAACTCTTTACATTTGCGTAATAAAATTTAATGTGATTGGTGAATTTAATATATGCGATTGGATAAATTTATAGTACAGTCGTGCTGTTTGAGAATGGATGCAAAAATTAGATAGAGAATGAAATTTTGACAGTAAGTTGTATGGGTTGAGAGAGTGCAAAAACCAAAAATGCTAACAAAAATTCCGAGGCGGTTTTTTTTACGAGATGATTGGGGGTGGTCTTGGATTGGCGCTACCCCTTTGCACTTACAACTTTGACTCTATGAGATAAAATTTTCAGAAAAATCAGAGCTACCTTTTCTTCTACAGAGCCGAACTCATCCGAGTTTATTTAAAGGGTGTAAAAAGGGGGTGAAGTTTTGAAAAATTGATTTTAAATTAATAACTTTCTTGGAAAAATCCCATGAATTTTTTTCAAATAGGTAAAAATTTTTTGAAAGTTAAAAAATTCTTACCCGAAGAGATAACTCGAAAAAACTGGTTTCTAATATGCGCCCTTTAATTTTACAGCCCATTACAAAAAAAGGTAAAAAGTGTCAAAATTTCATCCTCTATCTAGTTTTTGCATCCATTCGACCATTTCTAATGACAGCACGACTGTACTATTATTTGAAATTTGGAATTTAAAGCTCTTTTTTTTTTAGTCATTATCACTTCATATAGTGGCGTATCTAAACTTACTTATAAAAAATGTTTAATTTTCGAGTCATTTTCTAAGTTAGTTGAGCTTTCCGAATAGGGTTAGTTTATTAGTAGGAACATTATGATAGAAATAATATTGTGATTTAACTTAGGAATACATTTTTTTTATTAACAACGTCAGATTTTTTACCTAACTTTGCTGAGTCTCTACATTTAATTATTTCCCAGTTATAAAACAAAACTAATTAAAATAACATAAAACGCGATTGTCCTCAAATATGTTGGAAGTACTTAGAAATTTCTACATTGTTTTTGCTTATGAGGACGAATAATTTAGAAAAAAAAATGCTCTAAGCAAGCAAGCGCAGAAAGTCTAAAAAATGTTTATAGATTTGCTGCGATAAAACAATCTAGATTACCTAAATCGGGATCCAAATGGGATTCAGGCAAAATGAACTTCCAAAAACTAGACCCTATAGATAAAATTATTATTTAGTAGGACTCAGCCACCTTGCGCCCCATAAAGGTGCCGTCTTTTTCTGGTCTGTTAAATACTTGAGACTTTGGTGTGTACACTGCTCCTCCTAGTTATAATTCCAACAACGTAATGGTGTTTCGGGTTTTCTAGCTCTAAGTTTGAAAAATTATTCAAGCCTCTTAAGGCGGTCTTTGAGGTCAAATTTTGAACTTGATGATTCTGCCCTATACTCTAATCCATTGGCCCAAGATTCTGATATGGTTTCATAGTAAGCCATTTTTAAAGCATGCCTAGTAATTGGATCTTGAACTCCAGCAATTATTCCAGGATATAGAGATTTGTTCTCAAAACTCTGTTGACGCGAGAGGGTAAGCCAGATTTACAACTCAAGCAGCATTGACCTTAAACTGTTATAAACATTCAGCAGGTTCTTGTCTCCTAGATTTAAATTGAGCATGGTATATTTGTTGTAGATGGACTTCCTGCATCTCATCTCTACGCAACAATATTTTGAAACTAAGCTAATCCTCACATAGCACCATTCATAGTATTTCTGTAACTTTTACTCTCAGATATAGCTTAAGGTCGATTAAATTTTTTTCGTTAAACAAGCAGTTTCTCCTGCGCGGCAGTAGGCTTAAACTAATTCAAGTAAATATTTCATGGTTTTCTTGTATTTTTTTTGTTTCTCATCGTGTCCTTTGTGTTTTTGATCTCTTTCTTCTTATACGGCATCTGCTTATGCTTGTTCTTGTTTTTTATCCTGCTTCTTTAATAGCAGCTTCAATAATTTTTTTGATCTCCGTCTTGGCCTAAATTCTTGGTAAAGGCATCCACTAACTTCGGAGTAAATACGGTATTGTCATTTATTATTTTCTGCTGTATACCAGAACTTCTTATAACTTCTTACAACCTAGAATCAAATTATTGACCCGTTCAGCCTAGTCTTCAATATCATGTTAATCTCCATGCCACCTAAGCATTGTTGTGATTGTTGTTGCTTAATTGTATTAAGTCGTTAAATTAACTATTGTTCGAATATCGTGGTTGACGAAGATACGCTTTGCTATATGGGCTTGTTTTTGGATAGTAAAACTAAACCGAAAATTTTGATGTTTTGGCAAGTGTAACCTACTAATATATACTACATACGTGTGCTATTTGTATCATCAGCTGTTTGACTTATAAATATAAATTTTATGGAGGAACAATAATAAGAAATGATTACCATCACCATAAAATTTCATAAAAAACGCGCACACTAAAATTTTTCGTCTTACATGTATTGAAGCAACGAACTAGTTCATAGAACGGGAGATGATCGAGTTAAATGAAGTGCGATATTTGTAAGCAGAAGGAGGAATTAAATAAAGATTTCGTTAAATGCGATACCTGCTCTCTACCAATTTGCAAATTATGTGCAGATATTACTGCATTAGAAGTAAAAGTCCTCCTATTATCGAAGGGATCTAAGAAATTTTATTGTAAAAAGTATCAAAAATACAGTGCGAGTCTGTAACTTCGATAATAAATAAATATGGGGCATGTATGCAAAAACGCTTGGATACGTCAATTAAGATTGTAAGTTGCGCATTTTCTACAAAGGTTTTTTTTTATATAGGTTGTGCCATATAGGCGTGGCTAATGCCAACTTTCTTTTTTTTAATGGGACACCCTACTTGTTATTATATTTTTGGATTCTGCAGAAAATTTCAAACATTTTAATGTATCACATGCCATACCTTTATTCACCTGTTTTTAAGTTTTGATTTTTTATTTTAAAAATCATCGAATATTTTTTTTTGGTAACAATAAAAATCAAGTAACAGAATTATCTGACACTATTAATATTCAAACAAATGATACCTCTCTGCCAGTAGTTACTGAAGCGAAAAATTTGGGAATGTTTTTGGATAGTGCCCTCTCATTTTAAACTCACAATAAACAAAAACTTGGTATAGCATATATGCGTTTAAGAAAAATAAACTACTTAAAAAAATTTTTGCCTCCAAAAACTATATATTATCTATGCAAATCTCTTGTTTTATTAATTTTCGACTATAGAGATCAATTTTCTTTTTTATCAATTTTAAACTATCGTTTATCACAACTCTCTTGCATTAGGTAACTCTAAATCTATTCAAAATTTCAAAATATATCCATGTGTTTTTCATTTGATATAGCTTTTCGAAATCACATTACCCCACATTTGAATAATAATTTGATTTTATCCATTACGACACCGTTTGATCGAGTCTTCGTTTGTTTACGTGATTTTACAATGCCGCCGACTATCGAGAATCCCGCCGACTGTGAAGTACGTGGTGTAACTCGTTTTCTCTGTGCTAAAGGCTTAGAAGTATTGAAATGATCAATGCAACCGCGTAGTGTAAAACTTTTAAAAAACTGCGCCGCACAATTCAAAACAAAAGGCGTGGCATGCTGAGTGCAGACGTCGTTTTGCTCTACGATAATGCTCGTCCACATTCAGCAAATCACTTCATTTGGCTGGGAGCAATTGGACCATTCTCCATACAGTCCCGATCTAGCGCCTAGCGACTACCATTTGTTTCTGCACTTGAAGACGCATTTGGCGGGGAAGCGTCATTCTGATGATAAAGAAGTAAAAACGTCTGTTAACATTTATTGGTGAATTATCTAACTTTTAAATTGGATCAATTAGTTTATCTTTTATCGCAAAAATTGTGATACACACTAATGACATATTGGAATTTCGAAAAATTATTTCTCTTTCGATATCTTTCGCAAGAAACAAATCTTGCTAAAGCTTAAAATCCTTTTCGACGCTCTCGGAAGACTTAAGGGGAATATTTGAAAATATTTCTGGGTAAACTTTCTGACAGCGAAAGTAATCAGGTTTAACGTCCCAAGTTTTGTTTATAGTTATACGTAAGACTTGTTAATAAAGTTTTTGAGTGAAAGTCACCAAACTCGTGATAAAAACTATATATTTAAAAAAAAATATAATTAATTTTATTTATTTATTTAACTAGGAAGTAATAAAAGCAGCTTTAAGCTCAATCTAAGATAGTTAGCAAACTATATACAACTTTTTAACATAATCCAAAATGAGGTTATCTTCGACTATTTACTGTGGAACTCATTCTGACTTTTGGCCCTTTGAAACCAATATAACCCGCGCGTATAGGGCTATGCGGTCAATAATCCCAAATTTATCGGGTTTTATTGTGTTTTGCAGCTGCTGCAAACACGCTGCTATTGCCACTAGTCCTCACACCAATATCAATCGGATTTACTTTATTGAGTCCCGGATTTGAACAGCAGTTTGTCGAAATTGACTGTTTCCTGTTGAAAGGTTACCTTGATGAATACGTTTTTTGTTTTCATTTTAACAAATTAAGATTTATCAATTCAATTACTTCCGATTTGTAAAATACCACTTTACTTTTTGTCACAAAATTCAAAAGGTATAAAGCAGTCGCTAGCTGAACTTATTGGAAACAATTTTCTTATCCCAATATTGAGAGGCGGGAAGAGGCGAAGCAGATAGCGGACTGAATAAATTTAGTATCCACGTGTTCCATTTAAACGTCCAATTCGTTTTGAATTATGAAATCGGAATCAGGAACAGGACGCGGTTCGGCTTTAAATCAATTCGCCTTACGAGACGATGTGAATTATGCCTTAATAGATTCATAATGGTCCACTATGTTCTGATGGCTCTGCATAAGTTCTCTTATCGCGTAATCCACCGGGAGAGATTCCACGATATATGGGATCATTTCGATACGATTTAAGGTAACAATGACTGGAATTCGTGTACTAGGTTCTTTATTCTCCTAATAAACCCTTTAAATGTTAGGAATTTTAATTTGATTTGAATCGATGTATTCTAAAAAAAATTAAATGATCAGATCAAAAAAAAATTTATATAACTAATATTAACCTTATATTAACTAATTTGGAAGATAAATATTACCAAATTAAGAGATTATTCAGTAATATGACAGCTTTTCTTAAGGATATTTTAATAAGAATTTCACATATAGGGTGTCAAATTTAAAACCGTAGACTTCAGTACTGCGCACATTCTAGGAAAAAGACAACAACACCTGTAAAATAAAATAGAGGAAAATCTAAAATTCTTGTATTATTTAATTTTTTAAAAATAGTTTAATTCCACCTTGTTTTACTACTCGAAAAATCAGGAAAAAAAGGATGATTAATTAATAAATTAAGTATGTCAATAAAACATAAAACTTATTATATTATTTTAATTTAATAGGTATTCAAAATGTTCTTCATTATTTTCTTGACCGTAGCATATTCTTTTTTCAAATACTCCTTCAACGCTTTAAAAAACTTCTTTAAATTTCAAAAATAGGTGCCAAAATGAAAATCCAACTTCTTGATAGGAATGGATATGTTCAAAATGTATCCCTTCAGTTCTACATGTGTCTGGTAACAGGTATTTAGCATTTTCGCATTTGTATTTCCTTATCAAATTTATAACATATAAAATTTAAGTATGTGCACGCTCTTATATCTTTTAAGTGAGATTTTAAATATAGGATTTCCTTCTCCACAAAGAAAGCCCTTGGAGTCTCAGTCTCAAATCTAAGAGCTGATCATAAGAAGAATAAAGACCTCCTCTTATGCACAGACAAACCACTCAGCTTGCCAATATTTGCAGCTGTTTTTACATTTACCCACTATACTTCCAATCAAAAGTCACATCTAATGCCAGCAGTGTACAGCTATTGCAAGAGGTCTCGTACCTCACTTCCTGCCGCCGATCTTTCGTAACTAATACATGATAGTAGCTTTATTCACAGCCTAACTTATATGTTTACTTTGCCTTAGTTTATTGACACGATATACCTTTATGTACTTAATATGCTGTTTAATTTACATTGCTTTTATACATACTTTGTCTACGATTTTTCCAGTTTGTGAAAAGTATAAGCTCCATCTTATCAAGATTGACACAGAGCCTTAATACAAGTAGCACTATGAGGGTGTTAGTATTTTTTCTAAAGTTCAGCAAGTTGTTATGTTCGAGAAATATATCACAGAGACGAGACCCGATAGAAAGAGATCTGGAACCAACTGTCATAGAGCGCAGTGATATGGACACGTTCTAAGCGCCTGGAGATGCACTTGATATTCATGTGTGGCATCTGCCTACCGAGTCAGGTCAGATATCTTCCTTCTATGCACCAAACTACTCAAGCTTTCATTTGTCTATGGATCTAATATAATATATGGTCTCTATGACTCTTTTGAATGGAATCAAGTAGCTTTAAAGTATGTTTAGGTACAGAGGTCTATATGTAAAAGCAATGATTAAAAGCTGTTGTGGTGTATACGAAGCTCCAAATTTTTAAGTCGCTTTAGCTATTGACGCTACATGATCATACTAAGACATATCAAACCAAACTCCACCTTCACACATAGCAACAAACTGACGAAGATAGCGGAAAAGTAAGCACATAATAAGGCTTGGGGCAGCAGAGGTCCAAATTCTTTATAAATGACATTTATTTAATATCTCGACGTGGTGTGTCCATCTATGGCAACCTTAATAGATCGGTTCTCGAAGAAGCTTCCAAGCCAAGCAACGAGAGTTGGTGGCAAATCATAAATATACAGTTAGTTTAAGAGGTTTTCATGTCAGACTCTATTAAATATTTTTAAATATCCAGAGCTGTTGCACGAGATTCGCTATATTTCTCAATAGTCTCAGTTCAAACATCTATGATTCAGGCTAACAGATCGCCTGGCTTTCACTAGCCGTTGGTGAAATTCAGGTATTTTTTATTATATTTTTATTGTAAGCATCGTTTTTACCTTTTTTGAATATCGGTTAAATTCGCGCAAATTTCTAGTCTTCAGGGAAGAGACCTCTTCTGAACGAAAGAAAAAACTATTTGCACAACAGTGGTATTACCATGAACGCAATTTTTTTGATACTATTAGCGATATTCTATCAGGACCGGTGGCCTTGTTAGTGTTGAAGCCTTTGAGAACTTTCTTTGTAACGGAAGACTATCTCTGGCATCAAACAAGCCTTCCTTGGCAAAGTCGGTGGTGCTTGCCCTTGTGGGACTACGGTAAAGTTTGATGGGTACATCTGACCCAGCAAGTATACCTTTTACATTACGGTCATTGCAATGACACCACCTTCCTTAGTCAATGGTGGATTTTTTGATCCACAGCCACTTTGATCAACTGCTCTTGCTATAGACCAGAATAATTTTGATCCATTTGAGCCAATGTATATCAGAAATGTATTTTTCACTTTCTTATTATATTTTTCAGACCGCTCTTTGACCTCGGTCAGGTGGGATTTCGTCCGTGGACTAAGGTAATCCAAGAGAGAAGAGCAGTCCGTCCACAGAAAAGATTTCTCGATCCCAAAGAATAATGCTCTGAGTCAGCAGGAATGCCCTTAGCAAAGAGCAAACACACAGGGCAAAACGGTACCCAAGAAGAGTAAAAAGGGTGGAGGATCAGAGGGCGATAACTATGGCCCTTTAAAGGAACTACCTCATTTATCGCCCAAACCAGGCGAACCTGAGAAACATAAAGGGCCAGGTGTCAGGGAACTGTGAACTTAGAAAATCAACATCGCCCTTATCCAAGAACCATGAAACTGCAATAAAGGTCGAGTCTGTGGACTAGGTATAACGACTGGTAAACGAATAGAATCACCCTTTGGCAAAATCCCTGGTTATGTATGCTTATCACGAATAACTTTAACCATTTTATTCTCTCAAATCTCAGCGACAGGGACACCATAGCGGCCCACCTCTTCTTCCCGGCTGGTGCATCATATACTCTGCATACTTCCCGGGCGATGCAGCAAAATAACCTCTCTCACAGATCGTGCAAAATCTAATTGAATACTGCAAAAAGAAAAACGTACAATTTGTCCAAGGATGTGCAAACTCGCACCAGACAGCCTAAGGAAGCACAAACAATAATCACTAAGATGAGTCTGTCTTTAACTATATACTTGAGGAGGGGATAATAATTAATAACACAGGCCATGAGGCAAACTTTATCACTAAAAACAGAAAAGAGGTACTAGATTTAACTATTAGTTCAAACTCTATCCGAAGCAAGGTCAGTATCTGGGTGGTGTCATCGGAGCCATCATGCTTAGATCATAGACACAGACGATTTAACATGGCTAACGGTAACAGACCCATAGTTAAGTAGAGGAACGTGAGAAATACTGACTGAACCGGATATAAATCGACCCTATAGAGGAACTTACTGTCCTATGACAAAACTATGAAGAATCATGATCAGCTGAATATTCAAGTCCGATAAAGTTTCCGAACAGTATAAGGTTCAATCACCACTAAGGGTGAAGCGGAATAATCGCGGCAGATGTTGGTGGAACAACAATCCTTACAAAATGCGGTCTGAAGTACGCAAATTATTCAACTGTGCCTAAACCAGTAAAACTTGGAGCAATATTATAAAACGTTAACCGACTACCATAAGGCTGGGGTCGATAAAACGCCCCGATGGCACTTCACACAAACCAGACGAGAGACACTTGAAGTCCTGAAGCAAACACACTTCCCCGGATCGGTATTGCTTTATGATTTTGAAGAAATGGCTGGGCCAGAATCCCGGCGACCATCCACAGAAAACTGGCTTTTCACCAGAAACATAATTTTGCTTAGTGCCGTTAAAGGTACTAATAAAGCATTTCAGCCCTCTAAATCAGTAGGAGAGGACAAAATCTACTTAGCATTTCTTTAAGTTGGCCTAGACCTGCTTTTAACCTACGTTAACACTACTGTTAACACTACTTAAAGCCAGTCTAGCATGGGGATACATTCCAACCGGCTGAAAGGCTGGAAAAGGTTATTGATGGACACATCAGAGATGGTGGCGCTGGAGAAATGTCCGCTCTATGTCTACCATCATGCCTACTATGTAGATAAATCAATAAACTAAACTCTTAAACCCGCTGAAATAAAAAGGAAGTGGCAGAGGCGGCCTTTTTAGCCATAAAAGGGGAATTCAACAATAATAAGTATCATAATAAGTGTGCTGCCATGCTCACTCTATGAATTGACAGCAGCAAGAGGAGTCAGCTCTTTTATCTCCAATTGGATCAAAACCATGCTAAGTGACAGAAGAATAACGCTCACTTTACACGGCGAACGTGTGCACTTCACGGCCGCGCTAGTTTGCCTGCAGCGAGGAGTAACTATCTCCTTTCCTGTGGTCGATACTTGTTAATGATGTTGGCCATAATTCGACTGTGGGAGATCGAAGTCCAAGCTTATGCAAAGGATCAGGTGCTCCTGTTAAAAGGAAAAATTTAGAAAGCAATCTCAACAGCAGTACTGAACATCATTCTAAAATGGTGCGAGAGGGAGGAAATGTCAATTTTTCTGCATAAAATGGTAATAGTGCCATTTACCAGAAAAAGAAATATAAGCGAACTTAAACCGCCAATTCTGAGAGGTGAAATATTTTGAGATAATCTTAGATAAGGCGCTTAATTGGAACACGCATCTAGACAAAACAATCAAGAAAGAAAAACCGACCCTATGGAAATTTCCCAGAATATGCGAAAAAACCTAGGGAATGAACCCAAAACAGATATAATGGTTATACACATTAGATCATTAGACCTACGATATCTTACAAGGTGGTGGAACAAGGCAAACTTACAAAACTTAACAGCCTTCAAAAAGAAGGCTGAACTGGTTCAGCAGAGAATGAGCTTATACTGCTTGGAAAAGGGAACAAAATTACTTAAACATGTATTGCCGAACATGCTGGGCTTACCGGAAACAAAGCGGCTGACAAGCTAGCCAAAAAAGGAGCAGAATCCAACGTGATAGATCTAGAACAAGCATTAGGCATTGCCTACAATATGGTAAAACACAACATCACAAACCTGGTGCACAATAAAACAAAGCGCTACTGGGAGGTATTACCAGGACACAACCATGCGAAGGGTTTCATACCGGACGTAACAAGAAAGGTAACGGATACCATAAGGGAACTCAACAGGAAGTACGGAAAAGCCGTAATGGGAATGTATAGCCACTGCAGACTGCGTCACCACATTAAATAGGATTAGTTTGGCGGAAATCACCGAATGCAAACTATGCATGGTGGAAGATGAGACTGCAGATTCAAGGCAGATGTCCGGCACTAAAGAGAATCAGACTGGCCATTTTCAGCAATGCCTTACCGCAGACGGAAGATATTAAGATTGCTTCTCCCAATTAAATTATCGAACTTTTAAAGAGAGCGTACTTAAGTGAGGTAGTAGAAACACCTAGGAGTGAGCCACAATAGACCCAGGGTCGCAGTGAAGGGACGCAAAGTACCCTACTCAACAGATATAACCTCATTATATTTTGCTTTGCAGCTATCGAAGATTTGCTTGCACGCATTTCTCACGGCAATAAAGTTGACACGATTTGTAGTGTTTGGCTCTTGTAGTATTTTTGTTGTTGACTGCCTTAGTACAACTTTATTCGAACCACGGTTTGCTGTATAAAGAGCGTTTTCTAATACTCGCCAGGCTGTCATAATGGCCAACAATTTTAATTTCATTTTTAGATAAGACAATAACTCTCACATGGGAGCTTTATATAGAAATTTGTGTTGAATCTATAAAAATCGTTTTGTTTTGTTTAGTACATTGTTTAATTATGTTCATATTTTGAATCAAAAAATTACATTTAAAAATAGCTTGTTTTTTCACACGAATTTGTTGCACGACTTCAACACTCGACCATTCTTTAAAACTTAATATGATCTATGAAATCGTGTAATCTAAAAGGCAATTAACAATATGACGAATTAAACTGATAAAAACTGAACGAATTCTTCTCTAAAATGAATAAGAGGCAAATTTTACGTTGTAGACAAAAATATATGGGAAAAATTGGCGGTAAACTGCTCTTAAGCTAAGGCGGCCTTAGTTTAAGATTCATAACATTTATCTTGATGTTGTCAAAAATCTACTGTACCTTAATTATTACATGCCCTTGAGAAAACAAAATGGATTATCATCTAAAGATATGCAAGATTAAGAAAAGTTAATATGAGATCTCTAAGAGGAATAAACTTAAACTAAGCTTTTTTTTGCTGAAATAAACTTCATTACATTCACATGCATCTGCTTAAGCGGATACTTCATGAAGCAGACCTTGCAGAAAAATTTTCAAAAATATCTCTTATATGTTAAAGGTGAGCATAAAACCTATACACAATGATATGGAATAATAAAATAAAAGTCTTCTTATTGCTATAGCTATACCGGCTTACAAAATGACGATATTTTGATGACAATTAATTGCGCAGCTTTTACTTGTTTACAGCAGCAGAGATCGACCCCAGTAGCACCGTGGGCAAAGCGTTCACGATGCCATCGTGTGGTCTCGGGTTCAAATCCCGGCATGGGCATGGTTGTTTGTGTTTGTCTTATGAAAACAAAACATTGTGGTTCGGAACCCACGGTAAACTGTAGGTCCATAAACAACAATATTGGGCGGCCGTCGAAATACGACGCGAGTCCATTGTATTTGAGGAAGAAGAAGAAGGAGCAGCAGAGATACTATCAAACTTGATGATATAATTATATTATCCGCTTCAATACTGTGAAGACCGATAGGAAACTTTTTTAAGCATTTAATAAGTTATTTAATTTATTAACTTGCTTAAATGCTCCTTGTATGCTCAATAAATATTAGCTTAATATTTTTTTAAGAATGTTTACAAGTATATTTTTCTTTTAGAATTTATTTTCTAATTCTGCCACCAGGCAGATCACGGTTATTTTTTAAAATCCAAAAGCGATTAACTTATTAAAAATTAAAAATTGTCGTAAAGGCATCATAATGTAGCATTGCTATAAACAATAACCCTTCGGAGATATAGTTATCTGTTAAACTATTAAAACTAAATCCGAAAAAGCAAACATCAGAAAATCAGTCATACAATGTTATTCTCTTTTTAAATTACAATTATTTACAACTATTTTTTATTGTGTGTTAATGCAGTTTCAGGGCCCAAAAAAGTCACCTGCCGTCGACAATGTATATTAAAACAAAATAGCATTTTGACGGTCATAAAAGTAGAATGTGTATAAAAGAAACATAAACTAACATTAAATATAAAACATTTTATTTTGGGTGAACATAAGCAAGTTTAAAAAATTTCTAACAAATAACTAATTTTTTTTATTAAAGTAAAATAAGGGTTAAAGCAAAAATTCTCTAAAAAATATAATTTATATAAGCAAATCCAACTGCAAATCGAAAAGCTAAATTTTAGATTTGAACTGATGCGAAAAGACTATTTTAGGAAAGGCTTCGGAACCGATCCAATTTTAGTCAATTTGGAACGGAAGGTCTCCCATGTTTCTACCTAAATATTTTATTGAACCTAAGGATACAAGTCGTCCTTTATCCTATATCTTTAAGCGTACTTGCATCTGAAAATTTTAGTTATTTAGTGAAATAATGCATAACGTAAATGGATATGATACATACATGTATAGATTTTTTATTAATAGTATTTCACTAAAGAGGTTTAATAATACTTATAGTTTAAAACTTATAGTTTTTTTTTTATTTATACTTTTTATTGTTTTTTGAGAAATTATTATAATAATAATAATATAGTACATATTGGGGCCAAGTCTAGGAACTGACTAGTCAACTTAACCTAATATACAAAAAAAATTTAAAGGAAAAACATAGCAATATAACTAGTGGAATATTTAAAATTCTAGAATATTTATTGGAATAAAAATAGGAAAAATATTTTACCTTATACTTTATATTATGTTATACCCACTTAAATTTTTTTAAATTATTAGCTTAGAACTGGGACAATATAATTTTTAATTTAGTTTACAATAAGACGTTAAAATATACTAAAAAAATATGACTATTGATGATAAGGAAGCAAAAATTAAATACGTCGTAAGTAAAGCTCATAGGAGTCTATTTAAGGTTCGAAATATGCTACGTTAAACACGATAAGGGGTAAGCCGTGTATGTGTAAATAGAGCAAAAATATTTTTAAGTGGCACCCATCCCAGTTCATGTATCCTACATTATTACAAAGTTTACAATATGATTTTTGGATTTTGGCATCTATAGCATCTAGTCAGGTTATCAAGACAGTGGTAGCAAATGATAACTCATCAATTAAAAATAGGTAGGATAATAGTTTTCCACTTTTAATAATTTATTATTAAAGCTTAAACAGTAGACATGGGTAATTGAGTGTCGAGTTGTTGAGAGTAATGTGAGGAAGGAAGTATATGTGTTAAGAAACGACATAAAAAAAGAGAAGAAATAGGTTAATTTAAAAAAATATAAAATAATAATAAATATATAATAAAATATAAATAAATAATAAAGATTTTAAATTGTGTTTCAGCATATCATTTTTGTTAAATGAATGTTAATCTTAAATAGAAATGGTAGCTTATATTTTACCAGTCTTTTTTGCTTTAGTTTTAATTTTATTTCTTAGTGTTTATCCTATTTCTTTCGCTTTTTTGAAGAGTTTAATATTAAAAGTAGTTTTTTTATCACACCTAAAATAAAGATTTTTTAAAGATTTATTTCTTATTAAAAATAAAGCTGAATAAAACGTCGTTCTGCAATGTTTTGAAAGCTTAACTAGTAATTGAAATACCTTAATATAAATTAATTTCAGTCTACTTAGAAAAGGTTCTAAAGCATTTTTTTATATCTTAACCAAAGCCATTTAAAATTAATATTTTTTTGGTCATTTCTAATGCATCTTTTTAATTAATAATCCCAACTTATAAAGCCACCGTAAAAAATCAAAAACATCTTAAAATTATTTAAATTTATCCCATTATGTCTGATTTTTTTTATAAGACTGCTATGGTAGACCCGTTTTTCAGAGTGAATAGAAATTATCAAAGTGAATGAAACTCATTTGTATTTGTACTAAATTGCAAATAATACGTTAAAAGTCTTCTTCAACGTCATGGTTTTTAAGTTTTAATTCCAATTTTAGGAGCTTATTAAATCTATTTATATGTTAAATTATTAAAACCTATTATATTTATTACTGTAACGAAATTCAGGAACACAGTTTTATTGGCCACGTCAAAAACTCTGGCCTAACTCACGTTGAGTGTTGTTTAATTATTTCCAAGGTACAAACTGACTAAACAATTAAAACTGTCCTCCTTAAAGCCCTATGAAACAATTTACAAAATATTTGGATTTTTTTTTATTGTTTTTGCCGAAAGCGACCAATAATTTCTAAAGAATACTGCCAGTCAAAGCAAGCAAGTATACAAATTCTAAAAAATGTAAAATACAGGAATTTACAACAATATAACCTAAATTGGGGCCAAAATGAGGCCCTCAAACAAGATAAACTACTTAAAAACTAGACAATATAGAAACATATATTAAGCTTAACCTAAATGAATCCTACTCATCAACTTTTACATCCAAATACGAATAAAATAGTGCAAAAACTAGGAGAATAATTTACGTATTTACATTTTTGTAATAATATGGTGAGGTGTTTAGTAATCACATACAGATGAGTTTTATATTCTGGATTAATGTGCAACCAACCTAATAATTTTTTGAGTACCAAAAAAAATCAACAAAATATTTCTGCTGTATTTTGATACTAGAGATGATTCTATTATTCTCTTAATTTTATTATGTGATGCAGAAATATCATTTAACAAAATGAAATTTAGATTTTACTCATACCTGTTTAAACAATTAATTTAAATTTGAGGACAAAAAATCAATTTCTAAAAAACGATTATAGGGATTATTGAGAAAGAATATAGTTAGATTGACTTGCTTTGAAGTTTTCTTAACCCAACGACAGTAATAATTATAATAATTTAAAACCTAAATAAAAAAATGATATTGAGCTTTGAAAATTTTTTTAATAAATTCAAAGTCACAAATAAACTTTCATATTTAATTTTTACTACGGATACAACAATAATAAAGAAATTCAAATATGAAGTTGACAATTTTAAAGCAAGCTTTAAGAAACTAGGATTGGAATCGTAGCACTCCATCGGTCAGTTCATTCAGTTCAGATTTAACAGCCTGTCATCGCGCTTACATAACATGTCAACATAACATAGAATTACATAATGTATAAACTTTAAAAAAACATAATTTTTAATATACGAGCCCTAACAATTATATGTTGGAACAAGCAGTTATTTTGAAATAAAATTTCCATTTAACGAAAATATTTTATTAATTTTTTTTTTAATCATAAATATGAAATGAACAAGCTTTTTTATAATGTTTATTATTATTTTTATAATTTATTTATATATTTTAACTTATTTAGTATTTAATTACTTGGTAAATAATTGAAAAATGCTGACAACTAAATATTGGAACAAGTGAGTTTTAAAAAAGAAAAATACAAATTAGTAAGGCGTAACGTCGCTTTTAGCTTGAATAACAACCTGAACTCTGAAGGCATTGTACCAACTAGACCTTCATAAAATTTAGGGGTGAAACTATCCCATTTTTCCTGTAGTTTAGCACGTAGTTGTGGCAAAGTACGCTGCGGACTATTTCTTAGGCGTTGCTTCATTTTGTGCCAAAGTGTTTCGATTGGATTAAGATCCAGGCTGCTGGAGGGGTGTGAAAAAACTTTCATATTATGTTCCCCCATCCGTTTTTTGGTAGATTTAGCAGAATGACATGAGGCACCGTCCTGTTAAAAGATAAAATCTCCAGATGGATATAAATTTGCTGCACTTTGTAAAAGCAAATGTTTGAGAATGTCTTGATATTTTTCTGCATTTACTGTGCCATCAATAAAGTGTAACGTTCCCAACCCTTTAGCTGACATACAACCCCATACCATGATACCCTGTGGAAACTTTACAGTCCCTTTAAGACAATCCTTATGGAATGCATCTGTTTTGTCCCAAATCACACGCTTTCGATAATCTCTGACACAGACATCAAATTTGCTTTTGTCGCTATAAATAACTTTGCCCCAATTTTCTTTGGTCAACGAGAGTTTTGATTTGGCCCAAATGTAACGATTCCTTTTTTGAGTCTCCGTTAATAATGGTTTTACTTTGGCCTAGGTGAAAAAATGAGAAAAATTAAAATAATATAGCACAGAACAGCCTACTAAACATACCTTATAAAAACTAAGATCGCTCTTGTGGATATATTTGCGGCAGCATTCTCTGGAAACATTTATCCCACTTTCTCTATTCCACCTTGCAGTTACTTCTCGTAGAGTATTTCTTCTTCCCGACTGACAAATTTTAATCAAGTTCCTTACATTTCTTTGAGAAACAACTTTGGACGTCCTGAACTTTTGCCGCGAACACCAATACTGGCAGTTTCACCAAATTTTTTAATTAATAATTTCTCGCACTTTTAGAGCAGTAGGTTTTCCAAGAGCCATTATTGTATTTTACTCGTAATAAAAATGACAGTAATTGATTATTAATGGTCAAGTGACGCATCAAATTTTTTATTGTTGACAACGCACTACTTACTTTTGTTTATTCAAAGCCATCTTCGCGTCATGCTAATAAAACTGGAAAAATTTGAGCAAAAGCAACCCATGTTCGGACATTTAGTTGTCAACATTTTTTGATTATCAAACAATTAAATAAATATTATTTAACATCAAAATTTTATTAAACCTTAAAAATAATTCTCTAAAACATAAAAAATGTGATTAATTTATTATTTTTAAATAAAAAAAAATAAATTAAAAGAATTACGGTAAACTGGAATTTTATTCGTAAAATGACTACTTGTTCCAATATATAGTTGTTAGGGCTCATACACTCATTTGTAAAAAAAATACTAAAAATTAAATAAAAACATTAAAACCAAAACAATAATATGAATAAATTAAAACGACATTAAATATTTTTAATCTGGACCTGCATAGCTGAATACCTGGTAAATTTATTTGGAACATCTATTTATTACAAATTAATCAAACCAGATGTATTCAAAGCAATTTATTTTTTAAAGCTTAGCAGAGCGCTTTCGGCATAAGAGCCATCATCAGTGCTAACTGAAAATGAGTTGAGTGTTATATGCACTAAAAAACATTATAGCTAAAGATGCATTAATGAAACCTACTCACTTGTCAGTTAAGCTCAGAAGTTTTCCATCATGGGAATTCATTTGATAGTATTAAAATAATTATTATAACAAACGATAGTATATTTAAAAACACTTTACAAAACACTAAACAGAATGAACAGTGTTTAAAAAGGGGGGCACATTAGTGTCCTTCGTATTTTGTTTGTATTTGATTGTAGTTCATAAATGGGAAGAAATACTATGTTAAAATAGGTTAACCTATAGTCAACTTTTTAAGATCAATGTTATGCGAACCTGTCAGAATAGTAGTAGCGACAGATCGGTCTAGATGTCATTATCATAAGTGGTGTGCGGTAGTACAAGTTAGTGATAAATTGGTGATACAAATTAGACTACAACAGTAAATTTTTGTTCTGGTAAGGAAATTATTATTTATTTAACGATGTAAAAGCAAACTTTTTAATTAGAAAATTTGCCATTGCTTATAAAATGTTTAGTTGTGCAGTCTCCTAATAAAACATAAGGTCTGCTGAGGTTGATTTTTGATAAGCTCATTGATGATATAAATATCTTCACGAAAATCTAGTCGGTTGTAGTTTTTAGAGGTAACCTGTTAGAGAATTCTAGAATTAGACTTTGGACTGAAATGGTGGTTATTAGATTTTATATGTTCACCAAATGCAGAAGAGGGTCTACTTAAGTGCTCGGCTATGTGTGTTTTTAAGGTTCTACAAGGGTCCGTCCCACATATGAGCAATCACAAGAATCACACTGCAGCCTGTAAATAACATTCTTTGATAATGTGTCAAGTTTAATGAAGCTATTATTAATTTTCTTAATTAGATGAGAATTAATGAACGGTAAAGATATGAATTTACTATCTTTTTTACCATCAGGAAAGATTTTTTTTTGAATTAGCCAATTTGATTTTTTTAATTAAAACATTAATTAGGTAGGGGTCATAGTTGTTAACATAAGCATTTGCTTAAGAATATGTATTTCGTTTTGAAAATTAGAAGGAGAGAGGGAAATGTTTAAAAGACAGTGAATGTAACAATTAAAAGCAGCCATTTTGTGTTGGTGAGGGTGGTGGGAAAAATTTGAAATTAGACCACATAATTTCAAATGTTTCCAACTGCCCTGTTTGAGTGGGTTTTCGGTATATTGAAAATTCTTAACCATTTGGTTGTTTATGTATAGTTAAGTCTGAAAAATTCAAATTAATATTTATTTCTATTTCTAGTGTGAAAGAAATCTTAAGATGTATTAGGTATAGCTTGTTTATGAGTAAATGAGCGTTCACTGTGTCACAATTCAAGAAACAGAGATAATCGTCAACATATCTGTACCAATTAAAAATCTCTTGATTGTTATTAGTCATTATAAAATTTCATTCCAGGCAATCTATGAATACCTCCGCCAAAAATTAAGATAAGTAACTGCCCATAGCCAAGCCATCTGGCTGTTATTAAAACGTATTATTGAAAAGGAAAAAATCTTAAGAAATGCAGTGGTTAAGTAATGTTATTAGGGAAATAAGATTATTGTTATTTATTTCATCTTTTAAAATATTTTTAATAATACATTTCCAGATTAAGGTACTATAGTGAAAAGTTTAGTTACATCAAAAGCAACCAATAGATAATTATTAGGTAATTGTGACTCTATTAGTTTATATACAAAATCAGTAGAATTTTTACCACCAAATTTAGGGCAGAAAGCTCTTAAATTATTAATCAATTTAAGGATAAAATTGAATAAAAAGGGAATTGGCGTATTGGTGAAACTAACTACTGGAATGCCGGTTCTATGTAAGTTGGGTAAACGGTAAAGACGTAAGGTTGTAGGGTTGCTGGATAGAAGGGTAGAGCATTATATACTTCTAAAAAACGGTCGAATTGTTTTATAAGAATCGAAGGCTTTCTGACAAAGTTGTTAAAAGGAGTGGACTTTAGTGATTTATAGTTGTTTTCAGTTACAAAAGTTTTAACATTGCATATATAAAATACTTTTTCCATAATTACCAAGCAATTTCCCCTATCTACTTTTAAGAAAACCAGGTATCGCTGCATCAATTATTTCCCGCGTCTAAAGTTAAATTTTTATATTTATACATTGGCAATATTTGGTTGGCACCTGGATGCGCAGACGACTTAGCAGTCTTGCGATTGAAGCGTCACCAGTCGTCTCTCTCTCTAAGCATATTAAAAAAGTAATTCTCAAGAGGTAGTTCTTCGCAAGTTCTTTTTCGCAAAAGTCTACACTGTTTTTAAGAAAATCTAATCTAAGTGAATGCTTTGAAACAACCAGAATCCAGGCAAGTTCTCCAGAGGAAATCAGGGATCCCTGCGACACTCACATCCAGAAATTCTAAAGGTAAGGTGCCATTCATCATATTTATTGCCAAAGTATAACCTTTTTCGCGTCGAATCTCATCAAAAAATTTATCTTTTAACCACCTTTTCGCGACACCAGGTTAAAGTTTTTGATTTTGTTTTTAATGGAGTTTAGGACTTTGTCTGGAGAGTTTAAGTAAAATTTTAATTTTTTAAAATTAGATTTAAATTTATGCAATATACTAAATAAGTCCATTTCCTATCAAATCATTGTTAAAAAAATTCTTTTCCCTATCATGAAAAACAAATGTAGAGAATTTGTGAAAATTTTATTCATTCCTATGTTGAAGAAAATTCTTATGACTGATAAGAATATCCAGTTTTTGCCTTAATTGATTGTGTTTTATTTTCTTTTCAGTGGTCATCAAATCTTGTATATCATTAAGCAAATGTTTTAAGATTTCACCGTTGTAGCCTTTACACAGGTCAATAATAATGATAATGACATCTAGACTGATCTGTCACTACCACCACTCTGACAGATTTGCGTAACTTTGGTTTTAAAGTGAAGTTGACTATAGTTAACCTTTTTTAATATAGTATTTCCCTTTTTGAAAGTGGTAGACAATGGTAATGTAGAAACAGGTAGTCGGACTGACATTGTCTTTGTTTTCGTATAACACGACGTTTCGGTCGGTAAGTATGTCCGACCGTTATCAAGTGTAAACTAAAGCAATTTCCTATTCTGCAGGCTTATATATGATTGATGGGATCAATGAAGCGTGAATTCTGATGATGCGTGAAGAGAACGTCTGCTAGAAGAGGTCTCCATATGTTGGGAACATCCATACTGGGTTGGCTGAAGACGCCTTGGTTTTGCGTTATGTAGGCAGCTTCCAGAAATTTCTTTTTTCGCCAGTGTAATTCCTTCCTTAGGATTTTTGATTCAGGCCAGTGAATGTTATGGCCGTTTGTCCAAGCATGTTCAGAAATGCCTGATCTGGCTACTTCTCTAGTGGTCATCTATTTGCGATGTTCCTTGGTCCTAACTGCCAAAGGTCTTTTGGTTTCGCCAACATACGAGTCCCCACACTCACAAGGGATTTGGTAGATGCAGTTTTTGGTGTCTGCTGTAGATTCTGGCTTTGATTTGGAAACAGAGCGGTTTTTAGATTAAACTTCTTAGCAATTCGTCAGATTTTCTTGGATGTACCTTTTATATAGGGGATTGGGAGAAGCCCAGTTGATTCATCCTCTTACTTGGTTCTGGTTTCCTTGACGTTCCGAAACGTCGTGTTGTACGAAAACAAAGACAATGTCAGTCCGACTACCTGTTTCCATAGTATTTCCCGCCATCTAAAAACTACAATAAAATGTTAACAAAACACGAAGGACACTAATGGGTTCCCGTTGTTAAATACTGTTCGTTCTGTATATAAGTATTTGCAAATGTACTATTGTTCCTTTTTGAATCGAATAATTTTGATACTATCAAATGTGTTCCCACCACGGAAAAGCCGAAAGCGCTTTGCTAAGCTTTTAAGAATAAATTGCTTTTAATACAGCTGGCTTAATTAATTTGTATTATCCTTCGAGCAATACAGCCACATCCCTCTTCCATTTACATATTAGTTCAGTAAATAATTAAATAGGCACTTTAATATATTCATCGAGTATATTTATCGAGTTATTATAAACATTGTCAAAAAAGATTGCTGTTTGTAAATACTGGTATATTTTAAATATGCAGCATATAAAACGACGCTCGCAAATAGGAACATCGTATCTCGAAAAAGAACGTTTTGAGAAAAATGGGTTTAAAGTTTCAGATTTTGTTTTATGATTTGTAAAGCAACCACTACGGATTAAGCATTAAAATTTGAAGACGGTGTAAATATGTTATTAGGGCACCTTTTCAAAGAAAAAAATTGTTGGAAAATCGGGTTTTCTTTTTTAAATTTAAGTTTAAAATAATTTACGATGTTATTGAAGTTACGATGTTATTGTCTGACCATATTTCGGTATTTAATATCGTATCTTGAGATAAGATAAAACTATCGGGCATTTATTAAAATATTATTATCTTATTTAAAGATATGATATTAGAATGTTTATAATAAAGGCCTGCCTAAAAGACCTAAAAATTAAAAAAATCACACAAATAAGTGGAGATACAGATATACAGAGCCAACAAATCTCAACAAAGGAAAATCTCAATTGACGAGTCCGAGCGTTTTTCAAAACAACATTTATTATTGCCTAATAATATGCCTTATAAATATATGCCAGTAAAAACTTATCGCAAACCTCGCACTGGTCTTTTTTTGGTAAAAAAAACCCTATATTAAACTCATGCTCAAAGACATACCGATACTGTCTGCAAGTAGCAATCGGACTAAAATTTTTTTCCTTGGCCCATTCTAAGTACAGTCTATACATCTGTGCTATGGACTGTATATCAACTTGTAAGTATTTACGATTTGACTCCTTACGTATATAATGTGACTCGGTTGTGGGAAGACACTCAATGTGCTGCCTTATAATTTTCCTGGTAGCTTCAACTTTTGGATCTTTACTTGTGACTCTGCCTCTGCCACCTGGACTTCCTATTCCAATCGTGTTTCTATCTAACTTAAGCATTATAGTTCTTATCCAGATGTCAGTAATACTGAGCGTGTTTAATAAAAAGTTTTGCATACTTTAATGATGAGTTCATCTACTGTAAAATAATACTTCATTGTAAATTGACGTCTTGAATTTGTTTTCACTGTTTCTGCCTTCTTTTGCATTTTTTTAACGTTCTTTGATAAAAAGTCCATGTGTTTATTGATTTCCTAGTCTCCAGATCTTTTACAAAAAATGTTTTTTCGCTGATCTTCTGAAATCTTCTGGTAACATTCCATTCGACATTTTTTCTTTATACAACTTTCTTTGATTTTTCTAGGCTTAACAATTTTTTTGGTAGTGTGAGACGTATATTCTTGACCTAAATTTCTTCTTTTTTTAGCTATTTTAGCTTTCCAATTATTGTCATTTCTAAACTTTTTTCTACCGGGTGATATATTTTTTTCAGCATCAGTTTGAATTTGTTCAGCGACATTACTTTCTATAGTTACGGATAAATTCACTTCCTTTAAAACAGTCATTTCCATTGAAGTTGTTTCTTCATTAGCATCATCTTCAAGATGCAATAAAAATATTTTCATATTCATACCCTTGCAATTTTTATACCTCAAGATTTTAGTACCTCAGTACGTATAGCCAGAATATCCCCACCAGTATTTTCTAAATACTGTACATTTGCAGAAGTAGCCGTCTCTTCATGCACAGGTAATCCATCTTGAGTAGTACCAGATAATAATACAGCAGGATCTACTTCATCAAATCCGGGATCAAAATCACTTCCATGAAAAATTGGGGAGCGTGCTAATGCTTGTTCTGAGCTCGTATTGGCGCAGTGGTTTTCAGTATCACTACTGTTTTCTTCTAAAAGGTATATCAAAAAATCAAAATAAGAAATATAAAAAAAACTTTTCTGGTATGCATTAAGTAAAACTAATGTTTGATGGTGGTAATATTTTTAGTTGATTGGAGTTTTAATTAATATTTTTACTATTATTATACAGAGAGGGCGGAAAGTCACGCATAATTTCAATAAGAATTAGGCAATTGTTTTTTTTTTTTGAAAAACGCTCGGACACGTCAATGGACATTTTCATTTGTTGACATTTTGACATACTTTATTTGTTTTTTTATTGACAGATGATAAATATATGATGTCAGTCATATTTTTTTAAAGCAAACATAATAATATGGCTTGTGATATATCATTTGAAAGGTCTTCTTTCATAGAGTATGTTCCTTCCCAAAGTTTGAAGTCATTCCAATAATTTAATTTTTTTTTAATTTTCAAGAGATCAAATCTTTGTGTAAATAAAAAAACAAACGAAGTGTGTCCAAATTTCAACAAATGAAAATGTCAACTGACGTATCCGAGCGTTTTTCAAAAAAAAAATTCATTGAATTTATGCGTGACTTTACACCCTCACTGTATACAGCTATAAACAAATTAGAATTTTTAAACTGCATTCGCTAAAATAAAAATAATGGACATCTTAAGTATATTTACGATAAAATTAATGAATTAGAATGTCTGTATTATTATTGTATGTAGACATACGATGAACTGTTTTTATTAGATTTGTTGCAGCCTTCTTGTAACTCTAGATACGATGAAAATAAGTTCTTTATTAGCCATTTATAGAGTTTGTAACTTAAGTTAAGATTTTATTAACGCCAGTTTTCTTGCGAAGCAGATACGATAAAACTTTTTTTTTTAAATTCCTGTTTTTTTCAAAAATTTTAATTTCTTATTATTTTAAAGGCAAGGGAAGAAAATTTCATACTAGAAAGTAGACTTAACTTAATTTCGTCAAAAATCGAGTTACGATGTTCTTATTTGCGAGCGTCGAAAAATTCTGACACGTTCGGACTATTTTGCCCAATTCAAAGAAAATAGACTATGGTTGACGAAAACCGCAATCGCCGTTATATTTTTAAATACAACTGTAATTCTTATGTACAATTTTTGTTAGCTATAACCCTGGGGTAGAAATAAAAACTTACACTTTTAAAAAATAGAAGTAATAAATACTGGGTTATTCAGGTAACCCAAGAACTATTTTAAATTAAATAAAAGCTGTTTAGCTTAACAAATGCGTTAAAATATTTTTCTTTGATGCTTCGCAATACCGGAGCTGATTATAAAATTCTAACACAACACAGTGATTGAGGTGTGAAGACAATTTATAATTATGTTAATTTTTAATCAGATAAATTTAATTAAAATTACTTATTAATAAAGATATAAATAATTTAAGAAAATTTTAAATTTGACCAAGCATTTTTTTTTAAATTTCAATTTTTTCCAAAATATACAAGAATAGTTTGCCTTAATGCGGTCCTAATTCTAATGTCATTTGTCAATTGCTTGACGTTTAATTAATAGTTAACTTGTCAAAAATTTGTTGTTCATATTAAAATCAGAACCGTAACAAGGTGATAATACAATTTTTTTTTAATTATATTCATTTCTCATCAGATAAATTAAATTAAAATTACTAAATAAAACAAATATAAATAATAAAAAAATTACAAAGTTCTACCAGTACGTTCTTTCAATCAAAATTTAAACTTTTTCCAAATTCAAAAATAGTTTGCCTTAGTGCGGTCCTAATACTAATGTCATCTGTCAATCGCTTGACGTTTAACTAATAGTTTACCTGAGTTACTTATTTTATTGGGTATTATGTCACTTATTCGTCATGTCTCCATTGTCATGCAGTCTTTTTTTTTCTCGTTCAAATGTTTTAACAAAAATAGGTATTTGTTTCTAATTTTGTCAAAAAATGATGACCGATCAATTTCTTACATTAAAACTTAAGGTAATATTTGTGTTGGATATTTATTAATTTTAACTCCTTAAGCAAACTCAATTTTTTGCCAAAAGCAATTTAAAATTTCCTAAAAAAAAACTAAGATCCGTAAAAAAACAAGCACATCCGCCTGACTTGAATATACAAGTTTTCAAAGGAAGCGCAGTGCTCCTTAAACGCCTTTCCAATAATCGTTTCCTAGTTTGTCTACAGAAGCTAAAGATTTAATCTGGCCACTGGCTATGAAATTTGATTTTATTTTCAAAGGCAGACGTTAAAAGGTTCTGGCATATTGGCTTTTATAACTGCATCGCTGCTTGATGAATTCTTTCATCTTCGGCTACGTGTACGTTTCATCGAAATGACTTACGGTACATTTCACTCTTAAGAAAAAAGAGCACAGGCTTTTGATTTAAGAGAAAATGCCGTCATCATTTTTAAAATTAATATAAGAAAGTAAATACTATGGTAAAGTACACTTTCTTGTCGATTTATTAAAAGATCAAACGAACTTACGTTTGAATAGAAAGTATCGCAAGTTTAGGACTATAAATAAAACTGATTGCATTTTAAAAGAAATGCCAACGCTTCGGACTTTATTTAGGCCATCTTCAAGTCTGATAATGATTCATTACAGTTTACAATAGTTAATAATTAAATATACAAATAAACGAATAAATAAATAAATTAAAACATTAAATAAAAAACACTATAAAATAGGCAGTCTTATTTTCTTATGTTTACATCATATTTTTATACAATATAATTTACAAAAAAAGAAAAGAAAACAGCATGTATATAAATCCTAAATATGTACAGTAAAGGATAGTGTGATGTACATAAAAAACCCATTTCTGTTTTAAAAATCAGATGAAATAAGCAAACATTATTAATATTCCAAAAACAGGTACTGGATCTTGTTTTTTTTTATTTAAAGAATAGATGGCGTTACTTTCGTTCTCTGTAAAAATGTTTTAAACATTTTAAATGTCACTTGTTGTTATTCGTGCTTGTAATTAGACCATGCGCAAAAACACCCAAATTATTATTCCTACCTTTAGACACATTTAGCCAGTGCAGTTCATTAATTTTATGTGATACATAATATGATTGAGTTCCACATAACATCGCTTTTAACTTAACACCTAAAAATTATCTGTGATATATATGACTTTTGTAGAAGTTGCTTAACGTGATCGGAAAAATTAAGTTGATAATCAAGTATAACACCCAGATAACAAACAGAATTATAAAATGGTAATATTTGGTCGTCTATTTTGATTTTAATGTTATTTTTTAAATATTTGTTTTTATTTTGTGTTAAAGGTTGTGTTTTGTAGAAAACATTTTTAGAATGTTTAGCTTATGATCAATAGTTTGCTTAGAACATTGAAAGAATCAGTATTGCCGCGGAACTATAGACTAATGATCTTGCATGTATTTTTATAGGAACTTGTAACGAAGTTACAAGATTTTGTCTTTATTTTATAATAATAAGGATAAGCCCAGGCAGTCTTTTATAAGACAACTTAGATAATTTTGCTCCGTTAACATTTTAACCTCTAAATTTATAATTTACATAACAAAAAGATACATTTTAAGCTTTACCTGTGAGTCATGAGTGGTTTATAATTGTAAACATACATAAAGAAACCAACTTAAAGAGGTTTCTAGCCTGATAGTATCCTGGAAAGGTTTGATTTCTTATAGGTTATGCCTAGTTCTCCGTTGACTATGTTGTAGTCTCTGGCCTTATTGTTTTCAGCCCTGGTTATTCTTAGGATAATAAAGAACCACAAATGCCTAAAACTGAGAGGGTTTTCATCACTATGCTTCCAGTTTTCCGGTTATTTACATGAAATTTTCCTTTCATGCTGTTGCATTGTTTACATGTTCTATTTTGCAAGTTTCACGGTTTACCTACCTTGGGAAGCCCTGTTAAATGAAGGGGCATCCCGGTGTGGCAAAATATAATATAAATCATGATTCAGTTTTCCGCGGTTTTCCTGAAAAGCCGGTTTTCTGGTACACATGTGGCCAGCTTTTGTCCCGCTGTTTTCACCTAGAAATACCCGGTTTTGAGAGCTGAAACCAAGTTTGTTTACCATATAGGGTCATAGCCTATAAATCCGTACCGTTTTCACGAGGAAAAACTCTATTTTCATTAAGTTTTCCCAATTGCATTTTTATTCAACGATTGGTTCCGAGGATGTTCGTGAGTCGTCGGCACCCAAATTCCTACGATGGGTATAAAAAGGTTCCAGGTCCACCAAGGATTCACATTCGTCGCAGTAAGGTCGTACCATACCTTTCGAGCAAAGTACCAGTAATTTTTCCATATTTCAATACCGTTAAATTTTCAATATTTACGTTTAAATTTGTCTTGACGTTGACAGTGTGAATTGGGTTAGGTAAGAGCCACCTGTTGACAGTTGACCGGCCGCTTCCAAGCTCGCGTATTAAGATCTTTATCGAATCCGTTGCTATTGATATCGTTCCGTCCCGTTCCGTTTTATTTAATTTTAAAACTGTGGTTTGGACACTATCTTTCTTCGTGTTTTGTAGGGCAAGCCACAGTCGCGAATATTATTAACTGGTGCCTGGACACTATTTTTTTTCGTGTTTTGTAGAGCAGGCAGCACGAGTATCAGCTGAACCATCACTGTCCGACCACAGGATTATCGAATTCAAGCTGGACAGCATTAAATACAATCGACCCGAAAGGAGGGTCCCAGGAAAAACAGACTGGGAATTATACAACACCAATCTGGAAAACAACTTAAATTATCTAAGCTTAAATGGGAAACCGCACCATCTAGACTTAGAGCAGGACTCACAAGCTGTCACACGTGCAATAAATGAGGCGTTCGACTCAAGTTGCCCAGTGACCAGTGAGAGACCCGTTAAAGACGCCCCGTGGTGGAATACACACCTGTCAAAACTAAGCTCAAAAGTGCGTCATCTTTTCAATACAGCGAAAAGAGACGGTAACTGGCAGGTATATGCCGAAGTGCTTACTCTTTATAACAAAGAGATAAGAAAAACCAAAAGACAGCACTTCAGAACTTTCTGTGCGGAAATCGCTAACACTCCGACTGCGGCTAGACTGCACAAAGCAATGGCTAAGGGAGGCACATACCCAATAATGGCCCTCAAAAAGCCAGATGGCACCTACACGAAGGGAGAAGAGGAGCAAGCCATCCTATTACTTCAAACACACTTTCCAGGGTGCGAACCTATAGAAACGGTCCCAATAAAGTACACCAATCCTAAAAAAGAGGACTGGGAAGTTGCAAGGACCGTCTTTACGACAGAAAGGTTGAAATGGGCAATAAACACCTTTCAACCGTACAAGTCACCGGGAGTGGATGGAATTTTTCCTGCTCTCCTACAAAACGGACAAGAGAAAGTCCTTCCTCACCTGAGTAGAATAGCAAGGACGAGCTTAGCGTCGGGATACATTCCCAGTAGCTGGCGAAGGGCAAAAGTCACCTTCATACCGAAAATAGGAAAAAAAGATGGGACTGACCCCAAATCTTTTAGACCTATCAGCCTTACGTCTTTCATTCTGAAAACAATAGAAAAAATTGTAGACAGCCATATCAGAAATGACATTCTGGAGAGAGCACCTCTACATCAGTGTCAACATGCTTATAGAGCGGGCAGATCCACAGAAACCGCACTATATCAACTGACACAAATCATCCAGAAAAGCCTGAATGAGAAAGAAACAGCCATCTGCGCCTTTCTAGATATATCTGGGGCATTTGATAACACGTCACATGTAGCGGTAAAAAATGCCCTGGAAAAAATAAATTTAAACAAAACCATAATCCGATGGATTTGTCAAATGCTTGCCACGCGTACGGCTGAGACTACTGTGGGCGAACAGACCACAGGCATCAAAACTACTCGTGGCACGCCTCAAGGAGGGGTAACTTCACCCTTACTATGGAGTCTAGTAGTCGATGAACTACTTGAGATATTGACAAATCTCGGTTTCACCTGCATAGGATATGCTGATGATATCGTTATTATAGTCAAAGGCAGGTATAAGGGCACTTTATACGACCTCATACAAAGAAGCCTAAGCATCACGGAAGAATGGTGCACATCAGTGGGGCTGAGCATAAATTCAGCGAAAACTTCTATCGTACCATTCACTCGTAAAAGGAAAATGCAACCCACCAGGGACATCCACCTGGGCGGACAAGTTGTACATACATCGGATGAAGTAAAATATCTAGGAGTGACACTGGATAGTAAGCTTAGTTGGAACAAGCATCTAGAATTCACAGTAAACAAGGCCACTAAAGCCATTATGATCTGTAGGAACCTAGCGGGTAAAAACTGGGGATGCTCCTCAAAAATACTGCGATGGATGTACACCATGATGGTTAAACCCATAATCACATATGGGGCAGTGGTGTGGCATAATACTACAAAGTTAAGTACAGTAAGGCGTAAACTTGACAAGGTTCAAAGACTTGCATGCGTATGCATCACAGGAGCTATGAAAACATGCCCCACAGCAGCACTGGAGGTCATAGTTGACCTGGCACCTCTTCACCTGGCAGTAGAGGGAGCTGCTAAAAGGGCCATGTTCAGATTAGCAAGGGATAAAACGAAACAGTAGGGACATTGATCAGAGAGCCTGGGTATCTCAAACAAGATCCATTCCCCTGTTCGATCTTCCCAAGGACGATATAACAAAGTGATATTTGTTAGGAATTCCAGTACAAAAATTGACAGCAAAAGTGACTGGGAAAATGGATCTGTCGCCCGCTCACTTAAACAGAATACTATCAAATGGTACACAGATGGTTCTAAAACCGAAAAAGGAACAGGAGCTGGAGTATTTGGGCCTGGCACCAAATACTCAGAGCCACTGGGAAAATACACCAGTGTCTTTCAAGCGAAAATACACGCTATAGAAAGATGCGCTCAATTAATCCTGAACAAAGACTACCTCAAGCAGAACATCGCAATCTTCACCGACAGTCAAGCAGCCATAGCAGCACTGAGTTCACATGTCATCAGTTCTAAAATGGTAAGAGACTCTTTGGGCAAACTTAATGAGGTAGGAAAGAGAAATAAAGTCACAATATTGTGGGTACCTGGACATACAGGCGTGCAAGGTAACGAAGAAGCCAATATTCTGGCAAAAAAGGGATCTGGTTCTCAATTTGTAGGACCGGAACCTTTCTGCGGCATAGGAAAGAATACTTACCTATATGAGCTTACAAAAATGGAGGATCAACTCAGAGAAAGCCTCTGGGATGATCATCCAGGGTTGAGACACTCCAAGATGTTCCTTGGAACCCTCGACCCAAAAAAATCTAAAGCTCTAGTAAGTTTAACTAAAACTAAACTACGGATTGTAACAGGATTCCTAACAGGGCACTGTCACCTTCGAGAACACCGCAGGAAACTAAAACTAGAACAGACAGGTGAATGCAGATTCTGTGGGGAAGAGGAAGAGACCCCAGAACACCTAGTAACTACATGCGAAACAGTTGCCGAAAGTCGTGCCATGCACCTCGGTAATTATGAAATTCCAGAAGGAAATATCTCATTACTGGAACCGTCACAACTACTAGCCTTTATTAAAGCCATAGGATTGTACGAAGTAATGTGACTTGAGAATAACATTAAGCAGTAATTAGAAAGGGGCACACAATAGATCTTTTAGGTCGCAGTGAAACTTCACCCTTATTTTAATCTAATCTAATCTAGGGCAGGCAGCAGCGCGTTTTTGTTAAATTACTACCTGGACACTATCTTTATTCGTGTTTTGTAGGGCAGGTAGTAAACGGGTAATTAAACCAACGTTTCATTAATTCCGTTCGCGAAAAGTTACATTCTTGTTTCCAACCAGAGAAACACTCACTGCGGATTTCTTTTGTATTTAATTGATAATTTTTATTGTTGAATTTTTATTTTCTGCTCTGTCCGCTTAATTACTTCCGTTCCGTTTAATTGTTTGATTGATGAAAACTACTGCTTGGACACTATCTTTCTTGGTGTTTTGTAGGGCAGGCAGTAGCCGCGTTTATTAATTATTACTTGGCTTCCCAAGATGGTGAGAGACGAGTAATAAGCGAGTCCGTGATGTCATAATTACTATTCGTATAGCAACAGAGCAGAGGTAAATGTTGACTGATTGATTGAGATTGCTTCGCTTGATTGGTGTTGAGTTTCCGGCTTTGCTTAACGAATGTCATCCGTAACCGCTTGTACAAAACATCATAATCCCGTCCCTTAAATCATACTATTTTGCGTCATTAATAGAGTGCTGAATTTTCCGGTACATTTTCCCAAATAACTGCCTGTGCTTAATCATAGAAATTGGTAATGGGGATTGTTAGATTTTAAGGACACTTTTGTTCATTTAGTTTTAAGCAACAAAATCTGTTACTTATTAGTATTTGTAATAATAATGATTAACAGCAATAACATCTCATTATAACCGGACAGTCTACTTTCAATCTTTACCTGGTTTCTCCACTGTCTAAAGGCTTACCCGAGAGGCTAGAGGGGACTCTAAGCTCCTTTAATTACTTAGAGTGGCGCCCGAGGCATTTTGTCGACTTTTTCTCCTATAACTGTAAAGAAATAGTGAGGGGGGTTAACGGATACCCTGCGACGTCAAAGGTTAGAGGGTGGACATACGGCAAGTACGTAAGTACCCCCCGCTACAAACTTAATCAATAAATCTAATAAACCGAAATCCAAATTTTAAGCATATTTTTATTCGTAATAAAATATTTGACGAATGTGAAAATAACATGAAAACCTATAAGCTAGATAGTAAAGCCAACCTTTGAACATAAAATCAGATTTCATGGCTACTGGTCAGATTACACTGGAGCATCTGCTAGGCAAACGGACAGGAAACGCCAAATGAAAAGGCATTCGAGAGAGAGAGTTTTCCTTTAGAGAAAGTTTGCACAAATGCTTTAACCGCGTAGATTGTTTGAAATCCTATTCAAAAGAAAAAGATCAAACTGCCGTTTTTTCGGGAGGTTATTAAATATATAAGATTTCATGCTTGATTTTTTCCTAAACCGGAAAAAATGAAATAATTGCTCCAAAATTTGATTTATGTTAGGGCAAAAAAGGGGACTTAATTAATATTTAATTATATTTTGGCCTAATCTTTAAAAATAAGCTCGTACTTTGTTTTTTCTCTTAAACTACACTGGTCATTGAAAAAAAAGAAATACGTCTTTATTTTTTTCAGTTTCGTATTTGTGACCCAATATCGTCAATATTGCGGAGGGTTGTTGGCTGGGTTGGGTTGGGATTCCAGTTTGCCCACAATAACACCTACAATTTAACCGAAGTTAAAAATAATTCTACGCTCCTATTATAAATGTCTTCTAATTATAACTTAAGAAACCTAGACTAGGTAAGAGGTGTAATGTATAAAAAATATTTTTTTTTTTAACGGATTGTACCTGAATGTAATTTTATTTGTCGTGGTTTTTGTTTTTTTATTGTTGTTACAGGTAAAGAACATTTATTTTATTAGTGTTTTTTATGAACTTGAAATTACTTTGTTTCATCTCTGTGATTACTTAAATCCATTTCCTGAGGATACTGATGATGATAATATAAGTCGAAAGGTCGACATTTAAGTAAACAAGTTTCTGTTTTATTTCTGACCCCACCCAACCACACTCCGCAATATCTATTTTTTTTATGTCAAACCGTGAACCACGTATTATAATTTTGATTCATCGCTGAACTGGGTTCTTGATTTTTATTTATTTTCTGTATGAAATATCAAAGACCTAATAACTTTTTAAGATGTCTTGCTAAGATGCAATTATCTACAAAGGAAACAAAAGAAGAAACCAATACCCAATTAAATCATCAAATTCACCGAGAATACGATGTCAATCGTCATCATTGTCATCCTCGTCTTGCCCCATTCTAATGTTCTGGATAGACCTGTAAACAGTGCAAGTGAAAAAAAAATTATAAGTTTACTTAGAACATTTAAAGACTGGAATTAGTAAGCAACATTTTTGTTTGTGTTTAACGTGTGCTCAGAGGAATGGGGGGTGTTTTATTTACAAACATATTTACCGATTCTCTGCTGTCAAGTTGACACACATCTCTCTTTATTTTTTGAATGGATCAATTCAAAATATTGAAACTTGATGAAATGCAATTGATGAATGAATACTATGTTTTAAAGCAAAATTGACAGATAAAAATTTTAAGATGGCTGCTGGACGCCATCTTGGAAAAAAAATTAAATGGAAAGGGTGGTCTTGTGGCAACACATAACAACACACAACACGCTAACATCGATATTTCCACAAATATTCGTAAATCCAATACTGCAGCAGGTTCGGTTTCGTATACCTTTTGCGTCAAATAGCCTCATAAAAAAAAGTCTAGAGGTATCAAATCTGACGAGCGAGCTGGCCATTCTACAGGCCTTCAACGGCCAATCCAACGACCAAGGAAATTGTTATCTAAATACTTCCGAACTTCTCTGGAGTAGTTTGGTGGAGCTCCATCTTGTTGGAATACAATATCCATATCGAGTTCATTAGGATTCGTTTCGACAATTTCGGTGATTAGAGGGTCAATAGTATTTTCCAGCATATCCAAATACGGTTCTGCTGCAAGTATGCTCTGTAAAGCTCTGTAAAATTTTGTTCGATGAATCCACTATCCTTGCCAAAACGTTTGTTTTTTTCTGGATATTGAGTATGAGGTTCCCGGAAGACGTGAGGATTAGTGTCCCTCCAATAATGACAGTTTTGACTATGAACATTACCGTTGAGAAAAAATGTGCATTTAGCACTAAAACAAATATTATGGAGTTAGGTAGGATGCCGTGCAATGGTTTCCGTTATAGTTTTGCAGAATTCTGTTCTTCAATCAGGATCATCTTCAGTTAATTGGTGTACTGATTGGATTTTGCACGGATGATACTTATTCCTTTTCAAAAGTCTCCGTATAGTAGATATGAGGAGAAACCTCATAATCATTCGCGATGGAGGAAGTTGATTGATGGGGATTAACTACCATCTCACCAATTATTTGAACTTGTTTTTCTTCCGAAATGGACGGACGTCCTGGGGGCTTTTTCTTGTTTACACTACTAGTAGTTGTAGATTTAGATACGAGTTCCCGTGAATATTGTCTACAAATAGGACGATTCGGGAAACGATCGTTGAAAATCCTTTCGGTTTTGTAAAAGTTACGTGTCGCACCGTAAATAAAAATCGCTTTGATTTTTTCTTTTAATGGACGAGAATTAACTATTTTAAACTACTACCACTAAAACCGAAAACTAAATGAGAATATTTTAACTGCACATTGATATTTGTTTTCGTACTGATATTTTTGTCACTGTCAACAAACAAAAAATCAAAACAAAATCGAATTCGATTATAAAGGACTCTTCAGGAGCTTCAAAATGATATGCCACAAGACCACTCTTTCCTTTTAATTTTTTTTCCAAGATGGCGCCCAGCAGCCATCTTGAAATTTTCATGTGTCAATTTTGCTTTAAAACATAGTATTCATTCATCAATTGCATTACCTTAAGTTTCAATATTTGGTATTGAATTGATCCGTTCAAAAAATAAAGAGGGGGGAGGGACATTAAAGAAAAGCACTGTATGTAGATCACATACATAGACCTTTTCACAAGTAAATACCTACCGATACTGTCATAATATCACATCAATGGAGAACCGTTATTATAAACGTAGAATAGGGGATTATAGAATATCAAACCAAAATAAAAACTTATTAAGAAATCGATGATAATTATAAAATATTTAATTTCCATAAAACTGCTTTTTATTAGATAGGTTATTCTAATCCTTTACTGTAATTAAGTACGTTAAAATAAGCATAAAGAGTTAATATTTACACAAACGGTAATATTCAAATAACGAGATAGTTTTACCACTACCAAAAACGTGTTTCGTTAACGATATTAGCATATTCGGGAGAAGATTAAAACTAAGCTAAAACAACTTACAAATCCCTCTATATACTAATAATGTAACTAATAGAGCGGAAAAGGCAATGAAGCATGGCCAAACAAATCTTAAACACTAACTAAACTATATAATTAACTATAAGTGATTAGACCTTTATTTTTGTTAAAAATGTTTCTTTGATTTTTGAATATTGGTTAACTTTCGTAGGTATCTAATTTTCTATTGTTATTAACTGGTTCAAGTAATTTTAAGTTGTTAATACCTACAAAGTGACCAGTATTTAAAACATGTTCAGCCACACTTGACCTTTCAACTCTTTCATATTTCATATAAGCTAAATGTTCTTTATATCTGACATTAATTGATCTTCTGGTTCGTCCTATGTACTTTTTGTTACAATCGTTGCAATTAATCTCATATATCCCAGACTTTTCATTGATCTTTTGGGTTTCCTAAAAGATTTCGTAACTTGGCCGAACTTTGATAAACCATTCTTAGCCTAAGTCTTTGAAAACCCTATCAAAGCCTCTCGTCAAGATAGGATCGTATAATATTGCAACAAAGTTTTCTTATTTTTATTTTTTTTAAATGTGGTAGGGTTTTTAAGACTAGCCTTAAACCTATATCTTCAAATCAGCTTATCAATAATCTTGTCATTATTACCACTTTGGTATTGCAATTTAAATTGTGTGGCGCCGAACTTAATTTAATGGCAATGTGGTATGTCTTTATCGACCTACAACCAAAGGCCTACCAATATAAAGCTGTCGTTCGCTGTGTAGCATTATAATATTTATTATTATATATTTATTTTCCTATAACATCTCTTTATTAACAAAAGCAGTACACTGCATTAGTAGAAGTGTCACTGAATATTTAAAATAACCCTTTGACTGCCGCCCCTCCCGCTCACCGAATTTAGGTCCTTTTGATTATTACTTGTGGAGAGATATAAGCCGTTAATATATTCAGAGAAATCACATAGCAGGGCTGAATAACCTCGTAAAATTAATAACTTATAGCAATCATTAAAAGGGCTAGAATATACTTAAAGCGTGAAGGTTGACACTTTGAGTATATTCTATCTCACTTTAGTTTTTGGCATTATTTTTAGTATAATAACACTGTTAAACTTTTAAAAAATATCTTGGTAAGGAAACATATGCAAACCCATGTTCATAGGACATTTTCGAATTTACCTAAAGAATACGTCATGAAATTTTGTAATCTCCGGGTGGAGGCTGATCTGATCAGGCATTATAGAAGATCCAGAGATATCTAGAAGGAAGATAGCAGACCTTTCTCGGTAGAAGCTCTTCCAAACTGGCCCATATCCTTTCATCTAGATCTACTCAATAGGCAGATGCAACTCATTAATATTGATTGCATCTGCAGAAGCGAATAACATAGCTATACCAGGACTTTTTTTTATAGAGAAGTGTAAGTCTGTTCACGGCATCGTATAAGCAGGGCCAATTTCCAACAAGCTGGAAAACTGCTCGAGTGCAAGCTGTACCCAAAAAGGGTAAGAAGACGATGCCCTCCAATTACCGCCCGATTGCACTAGTTCCAGTAATATCGAAGATTATAGAAAAAGCAGTCAACCAACAACTATTAAGATATCTGAAATCATCTGGACTAATCAGCGATCATCAATACGGCTTCCGAAAGCTTAGATCCACCGGCGATCTTCTGGCTTACGTCACACACTTGTGGACAGAGGCCACGGAGAAGCACGGCGAGTCCCGCTCAGTCGCTCTTGACATTTTCAAGGCATTTGACAGAGTGTGGCATGAGGGACTACTAACCAAGCTCTCCTCAATCGGCATACAAAACTCATTATTAAATTGGATCAAAAGTTTTCTTGAACAACGAACAATCCAAGTAGCCGTCGATGGATACCTTTTTAACAAATTTAACATTCACGCTGGAGTCCCTCAAGCATACATTCTATCCCCTCCCTTTTCTTGATATATATCAACGATTTGCTAGGAACTACTGTCAATCCAATCTACAGGTTTGCGGACGATAGCACACTTATTTCCACATTTAAGACCGCCAAACCAACGACAGCCGCAAGTTCTCAGAATCTTAGGCAACAACAAGTAGCTTCAACCAACAACGATATTAGAGCAATCTTGGAGTGGGGCGGTAACAATCTGGTCAATTTTAACGCTAAAAAAACGTAGGCTGCAGTATTTACGATGAAGTCTAACCTTGGTGGCCCGGAGCTGGTTATGGCAGGGAAAACATTGCCAATGAAATCATCTTTACATCTTCTAGGAGTCGAGGTCACCAACAGTGTGTCCTGGCATGACCACGTTGCCGAGGTCGCCAGGGCGGCTTCCAAAAAACACGGAGTGCATTTCAAAACGAAAAAACTCTATACACCAGAACAGCTGCTGACTCTTTATAAGGCTCAAATACGCCCTTCCCTCGAGTATTGCTCGCATGTCTGGAGCTCTGCACCCAAGCATAGTTTAAACCTGCTGGATTCTATACAGAAGAAAGCTATTCGTCTTATCGACAAACCAGAACTGACAAGGAGTCTGGATAGTCTGGAGCACAGGAGAAAGGTGGCTGATCTCTGTTTATTTTACCGTTATTACCACGGTAAGTGCTCCTCTGAGCTGGCAGGACTGATTCCACCCAGGGCTGTTCCGGCAAGAAGAACGCGTCTAGCAGTTGTGGCTCATTAACATCGAGTCCACCTGCCTAGCCCAAGGACGTCGCTGTATCGGGACTGTGGAATCAACTTCCAAAGCACGTATTTTCCGAATATTACAACCTGCAAACCTGTAAGATATCCACAGACACATTCGTAGCACTGTCGTTACTCATAAAACTCGAAAAACTCGAATACTTTTATGCCAATATATTCTGTAAAAAAAAATAATATGAATCACCCGAATCGTCATTACGCTGTAAATATTTTACTATATTTAGATTTATCGAGCCTTCGTCGGCCATTCAATGGAAGTGAAAACGCGGCCTCTTAATGTAATAAACATTGGGCCGATGAATAGCCACATCTTTCTGTTTACTGGGAGATGTTATATAACATAAGTTTATAACATTAAAATATAGTTAACATAAAGTCATTTTAAAATTGTTTGGTCAGAATATTGAATATAAATTCGAAGTACAAATTCGAATACTATGATATCAGTAACTAATCTCATCCAAGACCTTAGGATATTAAAAGCCTAGAATTAGTAAACAACAACTTTGTTAGAGTTGTACATGTGCACAGGGGCAAGACGGTGTTTTGCTTATAATTATATTAACCGATTCTCTGTTGTCAAGTTTACAGACATTTTCAAAAGAGGAAATTTTCACATATGATAATATGAAAATGTTATTTTAACTTATAGGTGTTAGATTTTGGATTAAAAATAAAAAGTAGATATATATATATATTTTATTCTAAGCACAAAACTAACATATTCAAGGCAAAAAAAAATTAACATTCTTAAAACCGCTTCTGCAAAATTTGAATTGGCAATACAGCAAGCAAAAGCTGATGTCTCATGCCATCTTGTTAAACGACTTGGTGTTTACATTCGGCATTTGTAAGGTTTCGTGTTTTTTCTTTAGTTTTTGATTGAAAAAGGAAAAAATCCCATTTGAGTGTTTTTCTGAACTGTTACGATGTTAAAAACTTGTACTGTTTGTGTCGCACGATAAGAAAAAAGAAAAATATCATATCAAGGAAGAACTGTTATCATACACGTAGAATAATAAAAATTTATTAAGGAATCTATAATAACTAAAAAATATTTAAGTTTTATCAAAATGCTTTTTAATTATTTCTTACCTTTATTCTAGAGAAGTACGTTAAAAAAACGCATAAATAATTCATTAATGGTAATATTGCTTATATTTTAACCTCTTCAGACCATAGGTATCATAGATGATACGTTGAGATTTTATTTTCTTAAACTTGATAAAAACTACTTTTATTTTTAATTTTTTGATGATAAGTTTTTTGTTTTAGGACCTTTAACACAAAAGAAGCTTCAAGATTTAGCAGACAACATTGATTTGAACCAGTCGGATATCGGAGAGCTGTCATCAGAAAATGAAGAGGAGGACCTGACAACGCATTTTGCTGAAGATAAAGAAGATCAACAAACCGACTCTTCATCATCAGACGATGACCTACCTCTGTCCCATTTTCTCCCAGCAAGAAAAAAAAGTTGGGGCAACTGCTAAGCTAGAGGTACATTCTTTTCCATTTTTGAATGATGCTGCTGATGTAAACAAAAAGTTAGAGTACCACATCAAATATTTAGAAAAATACATTTCAGACGACTTTTACGAAGATATTACACTTTACACAAACATGAGAGAAGTAAAGGATAAAGGTCGTTCTTTCGAGACTACTTCTGATGAAATAAATTTTTTTTTTGTAGTATCGATATTAATGGCAATTTACGGACTTCCAAGAATTCGGATATTTTGGTCCAGAGAAATAAGGGTTCCCATGATATCTAATAATATTACCAGAGACCAATACTTTGGTTTGCGCTGTCGTCTGAAACTTGTAGAAGATGACAAGATATCAAGGGAACAAAGGAGTTTAGATAGATTTTGGAAAGTAAGGCCAATGCTGGACAGAGTTTTAAAAAGATCTAGACAAAATAAACGTACTGAGGCGGCATCAATCGACGAACAAAAGTAATAATGCGACAATTTGTGCGTGGAAAACCTGAACCAGTAGGCATTAAGAATTTTGTAATGACAACACCAACTGGAATTCCTTTGGATTTTTACTTGTACGAAGGAAAGGGCTTATCACTAGAGTCAGCGCTCACTCCTGTACCAGAAAAGCTTGATATAGGTGGCACAATGGTACTCAAACTAACTGACACTTTACCAGCTGGTGTTTCAGTTTACACTGACAGATATTTTACATCTATTCCTCTAATAGATGCATTATTGTCCAGAAAACTAACCCTAACAGCAACCATGATGCTAAATAGGCTTCCAAAAAACGCAACATTTTTAAAAGATAACGATTTAAAAAAATCAGGTAGAGGTTCCTATGACCAGTTGGTAAGACAGGATTCCAACGTCAATTTAGTAAAGTGGTTTTTTTCGAAACCTGTACACTTCATCATCTACTGGCGTTGAGCCACTAGGAACATGTTCACGTTGGTCCAAAACCAAAAATAAATACATAACAATAAATCAGCCTGCAATAGTAAATGAATACAGTTTCAAAATGTGTAAGGTAGATCTACTGGATAGAGTGATTGGAAAGTATCCTATGCGTGCTCGAATAGACAAATGGACGATTCGAACCATTTATCACTTTTTTGATTTTTTAATTGCTGCTAGCTGGTTAGAATACCGAGAGAATGCTATGTCTTTAAATCATGCAAAGAAGGATATTATGGATTATCTTGATTTTAAACTCTCGCTGGGTAAATCGTTAATTCATTCTGTTAATGAAAGGAAAAATGAAGAAAATAATATTGAGGAAGAAGAAGTTGAATTATCAACTTCTCGCAAGCAAAGAAAAGTTGAGCCCGTATCAAACAAGAGAGACAGAAAAAAAAGGAAGCATTTACCTACTTTCATGAAGAACCAGCAAAAATCACGATCTAAATGTCGAAAACCTGGCTGTGGAAAATTAACATTTGCAAAATGCACCTCCTGCAATATTTTTCTGTGTTGTAGCGTTGACAGAAATTGTTTTAAGTTATTTCATAACTAATATAATATGTATAATATAATATATAATATATATAATATGTATAATATTATAATTATATTTAATATTATATATATAATATGTATAATATAGTATTTTTTTTCCAAAAATATAAAAAAGAAAAAGAAAAAAAAATTAAAATTGTTTTATTAACATACTACTTACAAGGATAATGCAATGTGTTTTTGTAAATTTCATGTAATAGACTCTTGGGTCTGAAGAGGTTAAGTTATAAGTTTTTTTTCACATAAACATTTGGCATCATTGTATAAGAGATGTTCCAAGAAGAAGTCCAAGACAAAGGTAAAGAAAACAAAGTTATTAGCATACCAAATTTTGAATGATACTATTCAACGTTTGTCGTTGAATAGTATCATTCACAACGTTGTTGCTACATGTTATGTCCTCTTTTAAAACTTATGAATATTTTAATAAACAAAATACGAGAAAATAAGAGAGAAAAACAAGGGAATTTATGTTTTTATATCCAATAGCCTTTATAAGCTTAAAAAAAAATTGACAAAAAAAGGTTTCGCTTAGGCATATATTCTTGAAAATATCCATTATAAAAGAATGAATCTAGTTTTGTCTTATTGTCGAAAACTTAAGTTTTATTATTTCTAAAGAGTACTTAAAAATTAGCATATTTACTAATTTTTTAAAATATAAAAATCTAATCGAGTAAAAGACTAGATATACCTTTTAAATATTACTAAATTATTTTGCCAACAATTTTGTTCCAAAAAACTTTTTATAAAATTTTATTTTGAAATAAAACTCAACAGTTTTATTTCTGTTGATATTGAGTCTAATCTTTAAACCTATAACGTAATTTTTACTAGTAACTTAAATAAACTCCTGGACAAAATTATCGCACCACTTGATTTTTAGAGATTTTTTTTTTAATAAAGATAAAAAAATAAGCAAACTTATAAGCATTGTTAACTATGCATTATTAATTAACAAAAACAATTATATTCTATTTAACAAAATGAAATTTAAGTAACTAAATTCAATACAAGGAAAAGCATCGATTTTCACTAACTTCAATTTTGATACAAAAATAAAACAATAGACCCATAATGAATTCTTAATAACGTGTATTGCCACCTCTAGCTGCAATGACCGCTTGAAGTCTTCGCAGCATTCCTCGTATCAAATTATGAAAACTTTCCTGCGGATGTATTCTCACTTCTCAAGAGCAGCATGTTCCATGATAAAGCATAAACATAGTTTTTGTCCAGTTCTGCTTTTTATACGAGAAAAGATATTATAACTGTTTTAACTGATATTTATTTTTATTTAAATTTTCTTGACAAAATAATTAGTGGTGCGATAATTTTGTCCAGGAGTTTATTATAATTCAGGTGGAGTATGTCAAAGAAACCACAAAAATCCTCCTGGACGAGTGCGGAAAATTTATAGACAGAATTTATAAACAGGAATATGTTTTAACAAATTAGGCGAATGTCAACTCAGGCGGGACCGAATTTGTTTTAAAAATACATGCAATGTGTTTGCTCTCAATTTCTCGATCTGACGCATTTAATTATAAGTCGGCAAACTGTGTCTTATTTTGAACTTGTTTCGCAGTCGACTTTACTAAGATCTCAAACGTATGAATGCTCTTAACTAATTATCCGCCTAAATTACGTAAAAGAGACCCGTAAAATCCCCTCATTATTTCCGATTCCAGCTGATTTTGGGAGTGTACAACATTATTGATCGGGGGCTGCTCCTGCCTGCTGCTACTGCTGGATGCTGCCGCCGAGGTCCTTTCGATGTGCTGCCTCTATATCGTCAGCGGAAATGCGTCATACTACGCTAACAGATACCGATCTCTATAATACGGCCGATTATATTATAGAAACGCGACTCTATTTCTCAACTAACAAGCACCTTTGGATTGAAAATTTTCCTTTTGCTTTGCAACAAAATAGTTTTAAATACAATAAATTTAAAATTTAGTAAATTTAGTTTATGTAAACTAGTTTATGATCTAAAATTTAAAAAAATTAAAATTATTATGGTTAAAATTATTATATTAATATTAACCATGATTTACTAGTAAAAGAGCTGTATGAATTTTCCTAATTATTAAACACAATGTGGTCCAAAAATAGTATAAAGTATTTATATCGGAAACTATACATTTGATAGAAATATATGATAATCAACCGAAGGGGTTGTTGCCCTTAAGTCTCTAAACAAGTTACCTTTAGCCGTTAAAATAAATGAATGAAACAACCAAGCTATGTCAATATCGGTTTCTCTAATTTAATATTCTTTTATATGTATATTAATTTAATATTGATTAAAATTATATTTACAACTATTTACATATCGCAATTACGGAAAACTTACAAATTACTTAATTTATTTACTTTATAAAGAATAAATATAGGACTCACTTTTAATTAGAAACAAAATGGTATGTGCCAAAAGTTTTTGCATAAACAGAAATAATGCATGAAAAACAGGATACATGGATAACTCAAATTCAAGAGCAATTAATTCTCCAAATTATTACAAAATGGATGAGGTAAATACATACATTGTCAAGAAACTTGAATCCCTCAATTTTCTTCGAAAAATAAAATATTTTTTACATATGTGTATATCATAAAATTTATTATTCTTTTACTAGGTTATTTTTATTTTCAGGTGTAAAAGTGTGTGATGAAAAAAATTATAAAAACCCAATTAAGGGCCAAAAATCAATTTATCAAAACTCTAAATTTAATAAAAAATCAACTTATAAAAACAAAATAACAAAATTAATATTTCGTCTTATATTATAATTATCGTTTCTGTTCCGATACCTTGGTTAATTGGCTTTGGCAATGAGCGAAAAAGATTATCAATATTTTCTTGAGGAATATTGTTCCAGTTTTCCAGTGCCGCCACAATCAGCTCCTAAAGTCTTATTGGTAGGTTCGGTCTCCTTAATATAGCTTTTGTAAGCATATCCCACAGGCGCTCAATTGGATTCAAGTCCGGCGATTTTGCTGGTCAGTTTATTCCCTGGAAGTTATGTTAAACTAACACATCCTTCTATGGATCCTTTTAGTACGATGTAAACGGGTGTTGCATTCCATTAAAATGAAATTTAGTTCTTCTATTTGAGGTCGAACAGTTAGCTTTATAATATTTTTTAAATGTTATAAATGATATAATGATTAAAAAGATGTTTCCCATCAGCGTTTCTGGTATATTAATAAGTGGGGTGCGATAACCATGCTCGCCCAAAACATAACTATCCCTTTTTGGTAGAAAACCACTTGGTGAGGCTAAACATCCTGCACATCCTGGCTCGACCTTACACGACGGCTGTCACTTTCGAATCCAACTCGAGACTCATCTGAAAAAAGGACATTTCTCCATTGAGGTAAAAGCGAATTCCTATGAATACAAGCCAGATTTATGTGTTCTAGTAAACCCCGGCAATTTTAAAGGTCTTCTTGATCTCAAACTGGTACTAGCTAGTCTCCGTCGAGTTGTAGACCTAGAAATGAATCTTCCATACGTTTTTCACAAATGCGTTCTTAGCACTATGATTGTGATATTCCAATTGCGTCGAACAAAATTAGCTAAATATCGATGCTCTCTTTTGCCTTTAACACGATGACGTCCACTACCAAATCTCTTATTTACTCCTCTAGGGCTGGGATCGCGACTCAGTCGTGATGAGAAGGGTGATTCTAAATTTCAATCGTCGGCTAAACTCGTTTTTTTCGATTTGATTTAGGTTTCTAGGTATATATTTGTTATTTTCCCTAATATTTGACAAATGGAAGCGTCAATTGTCTTTTCTATTGATAAACACTAAGAATTTTGATTTATTTTGTTAATTATTTTTTTGCCTCCGTGTTTTTTTTATTTAAATATATGCCTATACTATTTCTTTAAAATAAAAAAATCTCGTTTAAAATCACCACTATCCATTGGGAAATAATAATTTAATTCATAGAAAGTCGCAAAAACTTGTGTTCATCCACTTTTAGTTTTAATATGGCAACATGGGTGCAATCAATAGGACCTATAACACCAGGGAAATTGGATCTTTCCATAAATGTTAATTTATTAATTTGTTTAATTAATTAATTACTTTAATCTCTTATATTTGAAAAATTGATGAATCGATCAGCAAGGTGATTGTCAATAATTTCAGTAATTTTATAGAACTAACGACTTGCAGTCGTTTCGCAAATTTCAAATATAAAATCTTTTCCAATGCTTCTTTGGTTGTTATGCTATAAATAATAGTGTGGCAAGACTAACCGGTTTACAGGGACTCTTTCTAGGGAGTTGAGTTTGTTCGACAGTCTTGATTTAAAAGTTTTAAACAACAAGGACAACTCCCTAGATCTGATAGGTTACAGAAACCCTGTTAAATTTAAAAGACGAAACAAAAAGAACCTATCAGGCCGGCTTCGTGGGTTCTCTGTATGGTCAGTTATCTCACTCACACTCACTCACTTAGTAGTAATATAACCTTAATTTAATTTAAATAGGGTGTTTATAAAAGTTAATATCTACAAAACTTACATGGTAAGTAAATACAAGTAAATATACATGATGGTCTTAAAAATGTAAACAAAAATAAATAAAAGATATATATAAGTTTATACCCAAAGGTACCTGAATTCGTCAGTGATCACTTCGGAAGCATTACATAATAAGGCGTACCATTGAAGTGTTTTAATTTGCATAATTATAAGATAAATATACTTTTAAAGAAAAAAATGAGAAGGTGATAAGATAATAGATTCATGTTAAATCATACAAAGAAATCAAAAGAATATGGTTAGGATTAAAAGAATATGCTTACGGGTCAAGTTCCATGGTGTTCTTCTTTCGGGGGCGAGAGCCCGCGATGAGCTATTTTTCACCACATAGGGCTTAAAGCTTGATGTAGGTTGACGGGGCTAAGGGCGGCGAAATTATTTGCTTTTAGGCTTCAGGGCGAAATCCTCATCACTGCTGGGTCATGACTGGCGTTTACAAACTCATTTTCAAGGACCCCTAAGAGAGATTTCTCAATGGAAACCCGAAACACCAAATAAAATGTCACCAACAGTGAAAACTACTTACGAAGTTTCGAGAGGCATCAAACCACTGAAAACCATCCTGCTTAACAAATATTTGCTTGAAAATGAAGAAACACTAATGAATTTTAGTTTTTAGTATTAATTTAGATAAAAATGTGCTGGCGGCAAGAGATGATACTAGATTTATTTCACTACACCATTAATCTCTCTCCGTCACAGCGGACAGCACGGTTCATCTTTGACAGACGCAGGAGCTGGAAAGACTCCCCAGATGCGTCACGGAACTGCTTAAGTAGTAGTCCAAAAGACGTCTGGGCGCAAGACCGGAGATTGAGGAACTTCGCTCGTTACTTTATGGGTTTAGCCGCTATGGGCCCAAGCAAAGCCCATACGTAGATCACTAATAAGCAAACCCTAGAGTGCCTGGTAGAAAGTACAAATACATGCCAAATCGCAATAAGTCGACACGCGGCGCCACTGGCGTCCGCTTTAGTAAACCGGTTGACCAATTCAATTGCCGTGAAATCTTCTCCATGCACAGCATATTGTGAACAATAACAAAGAATTAAAATAGTGATAATATTGATAGTGGTTCAATAAAAAATATTGGCGAATTCCATTAAGAGTCGAAGGCAATTGTAATTATGGTGGGTGTCTCATTCAGTAGTCTCGTACTTATAAAGAAAAATTTAGAATAAAGTCATTTTTAAATATTTTAACCAAATGAATAAAAGTTAGGATTCTCCAGATCCCGTCTAAAGCGTAATTAATCCTGTAACAATCTGTGGCATAAAATCTTGATGTACTAAAACTTCCAATTCAATGCTAACTCTACTTCCTCTGCCTCTATTATTAACAGAAGGTTGTGGAAAATAGGGTCGAATTAATTCTATTAGTGGTTGTTTTTAAGAAAGCTTCTTGATAATATGCTAATGAAAACCTGGTATGACTATTGGTAAACAATCAATGCAACAAATACGTTTAAAAAAGGATGCTGGCACATTATGCACGTATTAAATGAGGAAGAAGCTATATCGTCTAGTGCATACCATATACCTAAGCGTGCCGTCGACAAATCGTTAAAAACTAGGCAATCCGTAAGACACTAACGATTGAAAATTTTATTAGTAATCCTGTCAAATCTTAATTTTAGGATCCCAGTGCAGTTTATTGAAACACTTGAACTATTCTGATAATAGACGTCCTAGGAATGCCAAGCCTTGCTGAAATCATATAATGTGATCAGTTCTGTTAATGCAGAGCAGTTATCCTTGCTCTATCCAAATTCTAAATTTGATAGCCGGGCATTTTTGAATAGTTGAAAACGAATTATACTTTACGAGATTTATAGGAAACTGACAATTTTCAAGGAATGCTGTTATTAAAGAAAGTGATAAAAATCTGTGGTTTTCCTTAATTTATAATAAAAGACGAGAATTTATATAAGAATATTTCTACCTAAACAAAATTTTGATAAAAGTTTTAGGTTTGATCGTCTAGAGGGGGTTCAAGTTATTTGACGCTGTGTGTAGCTATGAAATCTTTCTTTACAGAAAAATTGCCCTGGTTGTTCCTTGCTATACTATACTAAAGTGAATTGAAGAATTGTAGAGATTTTGAAAACCCTACATGTCTATGTAAAAAAATAGTGGTAACAAATGCAGATGAAGAAAATGTAAAAAAAAATTTCTTTAGACATAAATTTAATTTCAGCAACACTTTTTAATACAATTGAACTGTAAAATTTTGTATTTCGTGTAAGCATCACAAGACATAAAATTATTAAACATAAAACATTTTTAAAGTATATTTAAGTTTTAAAAGGACAAAGTGATAATGTGATAAATACCAGAATTTAATAAAATTACTTTGTGAAAAACCTGAACTTATGAGTGATCAGCAAACTGGAGCTGCTAAGGTATGTAGAGTTAGAACTTACATCATTGTATCTTAGTGTTTTTGTAAAAGGTATTATAGGATTTTTATATACAGATGGTCTGCGGTTTTTCTATGGTTTTATATTAAAGGGTCATTGCTTTGGCAAAGTCGTAGCCCTGATGATGGCCTATGCCCGAAAGCGCTAGGTAGATGTTAGTAAAATGCTTTTTATGCTGAATATATGTTTTTATTTTATTTAAGTTTCCCAAAAGTATTACAGTGTTATTATTTGACGATTCCACCAATAATCTATTTTTAAGTTACTCTTATTATCAGGTGTCATCAAGGTGCTGCTATCGGAGCCTCTCAGCGGCCTGTTTGACAAAAAAGCTGCAAAACTGCATAAATCCATTGTAGAAAAAACGTAATTAGGAAAAGCCTGAAAATCTGACAATAATACTGAAGTGGATGGAGACATCTTGGCTAAAATATTTTCAGGATTGTTACATATTTAGCCCTTTTTTGATTCTACATTAGAATTTAATTACTTTTTGCATGTAATATCCTATATCTAAGTTAAACGTTTGCGGATCATCACTTACATATTAATTTTTCCTAAAAGGAAACTTTTTACTCATTATCATTATATTTGGTTAGAGTTTCTTGTAGAGGAGAACCATTTTTAATTTATTTTATACAAAATTTCATATTTATTAAAAAAAGACCTTCGAATAAGAAGAATATAATAGAAATTTATTAAGTCATATAAAGTGACTTTTTTCAAATAAAAATCTCATAAGTTCTAGAATAAGCTTACTGAAACTATACTGTACTATTACTCTTAACTAAATATTTTCACACTAAATCAGACCAAGGTCTCTTATTGATGCACCGGTCGATTCTCAAACTGCAATTCGACACCCCTATTTATACAGCGTTTTTCTTAATGTCTCTCGCCTCTTTATTTTTTGAACGGATCAATTCAAAATATTGAAACTTGAAGTAATGCAATTGATAAATGACTACTATGTTTTAAAGCAAAATTGACAGATGAAAATTTCAATATGGCTGCTAAGCGCCACCTTTCTGGAAATGGTTGCCCTGAACTTCTTGACGCAAGAACAGTCGGTCCGAAATTTTACACCGAACATTTTCAAATACATTTATATCGATATTTCTACAAATATTCGTTATTGTCTGTCGTAAATCCAATACCGAAGCAAGTTAAATTTCGTTAACCTTTTGTTTCAAATAGCCCCATAAAATAAAGTCTAGAGTTGTCAAATCTGGCGAGCGAGCTGGCCATTTAACAGGTCCTAGACGGCCAATCTAACTATCGGGGAAATTGATATCTAAATAGTTCCCTACCTGTGGAGTAGTGTAGTGGAGCTCTAGATCTAGCTGGAATACAATATCCATATCGAATTCATTAGAATTCGTTTCGGCAATTTCAATGATTAGAGGGTCAATGGTATTTTCCAGCATATCCAAATACAGTTCCCGTCTTAAATTTAGTTTGATGAATAGAGGCCCTACAATATGGTATTTTCTGGATAATGAGTATGAGTTTCCCGGAAGACGTAAGGTCACTCCAATAATGATAATTTTGTCTATGAACATTACCGTTGAGAAAAAATGTACAGGGTGGGCCAATTTAGACGTTTTCTTATGGGATGTCATGTCCCTGTTAGAGATAAAAAAATGTTGACCTCCATTCTCCGGGCTCAAATTTTAAAAGAAGTTTATTGGAGCAAATGAAATTTTGCTATGGCAAACAGTTTGGCCGCTAGAGGGCGTTTCTGAAATTTGGTCATTTTCGTTTTTCGGCTATGGCTGTTGTGTTTTTAAAGATAAATGATTTCTGTAAAGACTTTCTTATAGCACTTTTAAGCGCTTAACATGCTCATGATATTTAAATTTATACAGGGTGCTTCATTATTAAAAAAATTTATATATTTTTTTTTTTTTAAATAGAATGCATATTATTTTTTTGCATTTTCTTGTAGCCCTTAAAATTCCCTTTTCAAATATATATAACACTAATAATCTAAATTTAATAGTTTACGATATATAAATAAATTTCTTAAATATTAAAAACACGTAGGTAATGACCCGCCATTTTAATCGCGTAAACGGAAGAGTAGGCGTGTTTTAAACTGCTATAAGTGAAGCTTAATATTTACATAAACAAACTTGTTTTTATAATCTATGTTTTCCTTTGTATTTATATTTTGATATTAGAATCCAAAAACGTATCAATTTTTCAAAAAATTCCATATGATTAGATGTTTTATCAAATATAATGAGAATTTAAGGGCCTGCGATATCAACGTCCTTATTAAAAATAAGTGCAGTTATTTAAGACACTCAAAGATTAAAAAAAGATGTTATAGGTTCTGTATTTTTTATTTGTGATACTTCAGTAAGCGCTTTTAAAAATCAAAAGTAAGTTAAACAATAGCTCCTGTTTTATTAAATATTAATTATATTAATGGACAAATACAGTTATAAAAACAAAATAATACTGTAAAAAAATAAAAAAAAAATAAAAGTATTAATTTATTTATTTATTTTAAACTTAGAATATGAACTAACAAACAAAAAGTAAAAACCAGATTTTATTTTTTTATTGATATTTTAACTAAAACTGCAACTCTTTATATTACGTACTTATAACAAGTGTTCAAACTGAGCTCCTTCCTGATCAATGCACCAGCGGCTACGTTTTTCAACATTATCAACAGCGTTTCTTAATTCAATATTTATTATTGTTGCAAATGCATTATGTAAAGCTTCTTCCAACATTACTCTTGAAGTAATTAGCTGTTGGTATACCAAGTCTTTTATTCTTCCCCAAAGATAAAAATCTAAGGGTGTTAAGTCAGGGGATCTAGGCGGCCAACGTATTGGACCTTGATTTCCTATCCACTGCTCACCAAACTGCTCATTTAAATAATTACTGACCACTCTAGAATTGTGCGGTGGCGCACCATCCTGCTGGAAAAATATAGGATGCCTCTGCTGGGCTAGAGGCAATTCCTCTAGGAAGCGCTCAACTTGCGTTTGCAGAATTTGTAAATATCGCTCTGAATTTAACTGTCCATCATAAATATAGGGACCAATAAATCTACCACAAAATATGCCTACCCATACACTAAAACTGTAACGGCCTTGATTTCTTACAGCCACCGTTGCGTGAGGATTTGCTCGAGCCCAGGTATACCTATTATACCTATTAAAAATGCCTGCACTACTAATCGATGCTTCATCCGTCCAAATACAATTGTAGCCAAATGTTGTATCTTGACCACACTTTTACAAATACCACCGACAGAATTCCAATCTTCTATCACGATCCGCAGGAAAGAGATGATGAACTTTTCGGGTTCGATAAGCTTTATACCTATATTTTTTTTAAATCCGTCTTGCAGAGGTCCTTGGCACACCAGTTTCTACTTCCCATTTCCGGGTGGATAGATTAGAGTTATTTTCAATTGCGCCCAAAACTGTTATATCCAATAGTTCTTGATCGTCATTTATATTATTATTAGCATTTCTTCGCGGTTTAGCAAAAGAACCAAAATTAATAAGGTTTCTTTTTAATTTCTCAAACAGCGTACTATGTGGCTGCCCCCGTTCTGGATATCGTCGTTGATATAAATTAGAGGCCTCTCTTGCATTTTCATTACATTCAATAAAACATTTAATTATATCGAATTTTTCATAGTTTTGATACATTGTGATTATCACATAAAAGAAATACAAAGTAAAACAGATTATGAAAATAAGCTTGTTTATGTCAAAATGACGTATTACTCAAAGCAGTTTGACAACCGCCTACTCAACCCTTTACGCAATTGTTTCACCCGCAATTGTGTCACCCGCCTACTCTATTTTTTAGGCGTTTTAAATGGCACGGCATTATAATTTATTGATACTTAAGAAATCTATTTATATCTCCTAAACTAATGAATTTAGATTATAAGTGTTATATATATTTGAAAAGGGAATTTTAAGGGCTACAAGAAAATGCAAAAAAATTATATGCATTCCATTAAAAAAAAAAAAAAAAAAAATTAATAATGAAGCACCCTCTATAAATTTAAATATCATGAGCATGTTAAGCGCTTAAAAGTGCTATAAGAAAGTCTTTACAGAAATCATTTATCTTTAAAAACACAGCAGCCATAGCCGAAAAACGAAAATGACCAAATTTCAGAAACGCCCTCTAGCGGCCAAACTGTTTGCCATAGCAAAATTTCATTTGCTTCAATAAACTTCTTTTAAAATTTGAGCCCGGAGAATGGAGGTCAACATTTTTTTATCTCTAACAGGGACATGACTTCCCATAAGAAAACGTCTAAATTGGCCCACTCTGTACATACATTCATCGCTAAAACAAATATTATGAAGATAGCTATGATGCCGTGCAATGGTTTCCGTCATAGTTTCGCAGAATTCTGCTCTTCGATCAGGGTCATCTTCAGTTAACTGGTGTAAAATTCGGATTTTGTACGAATGATAATTATTCATTTTCAAAAGTATCCATACAGAAAAAGAACAAACTTCATGTTCATTCGCGACGGAAAAAATGGATTATTAGGGATTACCTATTATCTCACCAATTAGTTGAACTTTCTTTTTTTCCGAAATGGACGGACGTCCCGGGGGCTTTTTGTTGTTATTACTACCAGTAGTTATAAATTTAGATACGAGTCCCCTAAATATTTTCTACAAATAGGACGATTCGGGAAACGATCGTTGAAAATCCTTTCGGTTTCGTGAAAGTTAGGCGTCGTACTCTAAATAAAAATCGCTTCGATTTTTTCTTCCAATGGACGAGAATTGACTGTTTTAATTTACTGCCATTAAAACCGAAAAGTAAATAAGAATATTTTAACTGCACAATGATATTTGTTTTCGTACTGATATTTTTGTCACTGTCAACATAAAAAAACCAAAACAAGCTTTTATCGAAATTATCGCTGTCGCTATGGATACGGCAGAGAATAACAATTATTTGTAGAGATATATCAGTGTTATGGTATTCAGGTAATGATTAAATGTACCATCATTTTGTAGTAGGTAACGATATTGAATTTATATTCTAGGGTTATAAAGCACTCGCCAGCAGCCATCTTGAAATTTTCATCTGTTAATTTTACTTTAAAACACAGTATTCATTTATCAATTATTTTACCTTAAGTTTCAATCTTTTAAATCGATCCGTTCAAAAAATAAAGAGGGAGGGGGGCATTAAAGAAAAGCACTGTTTATACATAGAAACCAATGCCTTTATACAGAGCTCATATAAGCTGTTAGTTAAAGTTGGAAATTTGGTCTGCATAAAATTTGCGAACAATTGTATATAAAAGGAGATGGTCTGCTTGGGCTTGTCATACTTATTTTATAATTTATTTCTAGCTAGAAAATAGTTATAATACATATATAAATACATATATATATATTATAATGTATATTACTATCGTATACAATATACATGTTAGCTGTAAACATCGTTAGCAAAACACGTATTAAGAGTAAAAATAAATAATTATAGTGTGTGGTAAGACTGTTTTGTAATTTTATATATTTCTTGCCAACTGAAATTAAAAAAACCTTGAAACTCCCTTGAAATAAATAAAGTTTTTAGTAGCCACGTAAAATTTAGCAAGGAACATTTCGATCCGGCTCTAAATGTAATTATTTCCCACAAAAAAGGACCGAGGGCGGCCGACGGATTTCTCTTTGAGGTCAAAAGCTTTTTTGCCAGCCAGTGGGTTCTTAGAATTTTGAATGCGACCACAGTCAAAGTTTTTATGCTATATTACAGTTTTTGTTGTCGTGTTGACTGAAGCTTAAGAAAATTACCCAAAATTATGAGGTTTAAGACAAAGGTTAATGCCCATAAATATTGTCATTTTCTACTATTCTCATATTTTATTTGCGATCTTTTGAAAAGGTTTATTATAGAAATACAATTTAAATTGATTTATATTTATTATTGTGATACACCCTGTATGTTAAAAATAAAAACTTACTGTTTACAAATATCTATAGCAAGACTTTTATTTTATTAATTGAAACTTCCTTTTTTAAAAACAATACGTTTAATTAAAAAGAAGAATACAATTAAAGCAACTTACAAACTAACATGAAGTTTGCTTAAAGACTACCGTTTAATGACTAATTCGCGCCTGCAAAGCAACTGGTATATATATAAAATAAATGCTGAACAAGCTGGATGAAGCGAAAGAGAATGAATAAAAATATACATAGGCATAAATGGCCATATAACTCCTCCCCTCTTTAGGTCTCAGAAAACCGGGGTTGGTTTTTGAGGGATGTTAATTCTATGTCCATTTTTACATTATTCCTATGTTTCCTACAATAGTAATAATACATACATGCTACAAGAATAATTATAATAATTATAATTATCAATAATGTGATTGATAGTCCTGAATTTACAATATTGAAATCTTTCAGAGGGTGTACAGATAATCGCTGAGCGTTCTCTAAATCTTCTTTTATGTTTTCAAGATTGATTTCTGTAAGTTCCAGAGGTTCAATATTTTGTACTAATTGATCGTCAATAGTTATTGAAGGCAATTTAAGTTTTAGACTAATAGTTTCTGGTTCTTGTGAATCATAAACTTTGTCTTTAATTTTTACATTGCATTCCGAAGGAATAATAAGGGATGGTTTATTAAGTGTTTCAATGCTGTGTTGATTTGGACATGTAAGGTAAATGTTTTGTTCTAGAGCTGGAATTACTATGATAGAATTATCACTTAATTGTGTAGCAGATGTATCTGTATATTTAACAGGTATCATAGGGCAATGGCTTGTCAAGTTAATAGTTTGAATGATACAAGGTTCATTCTGGCTCAATAAGTAGTTTTGGCATAAAAACATGTCTTCTATTTTATAACAACTTTCTTTCACATTGTAAAAATCATTACTTGATCTTAATAGATAGGGGTTGTTAATTTTTACTATTTGCCTATTAATGGGGATTGAATAAATGTGATAAAACATATAGGGATTATTAGATATCAAAGGGATCCCTACGTAAAATATGATTAGGTCGTTTTTTATGGTTACATCCGCATGTGCGACTTCATAATATTTGATAATATTATCAAAAGGAATTCTGGTTTTTGAGTCAAGTTTCATAATAATGTCATTTAACTGCTGATATTTAAAAATGCTATGGTGCATGATGTTAATTTCGGCGAAGGTTATCGCGGTTTGTACATTGTTGTGCGTCTCATATAATATGCGAATATTATTTTCTACATTGTCAAGTAAGAGAATAAAATAAGATGTTATGGTAGCGGATTGTGTTAGCTGTTTCAAATCATTGACCTGGGTCATTAACTTTTGTTGATTGTTTTTAATATTACTCAGCTGTAAGTCTATATCTTTGGTTAAATTTTTAACAATGGTCTGGGTTAAAGAAATATCATGGTGTAAGATATTTTGATTGTCTTTCAGGGTTTTAATATATTTATTATAACGTTCTGCATCATCATCGTCTAGGGTTCCAAACAAGAACTTTTGAGCTTTACCAATAATATTAAATAATCCTCTTTTAACTCTCAGAAACAGTCACAGCTAGTTCATTGGAAAAATTGACATTAGAACAACTAGAAAAGGATAAATACAAGAAAGACAACTCAGAAACAGATACGGTGCACACGTCACAAGAAGACCCAATCTTAGGAGCACCATATGTAAATAAATCGATAAATACATTTAAAAACCAAATTATTTTTAAATGGACAACTAAAGAAAAGCCATACATACAGAAAGATCGATTATTTGAAACAAAAAAGAGATTTATAATTTTTATAAATAACAACCCTATAACCAATGAAATACAAATCCTATTCAGAGACAACTTACCACCCGATACTTATTGTTTGTTTTTTCAAAACAAAGAATTAGAGCCAGTTGTCATAAGAATATTTCAGGAAACGTTTAAGCATAACGCGTATAAGTTATTAATTTCAAACACCCTATTAGAAGACATTTTAACCCCTGATGAACAAAAAGAAGTTATCGAGAGATACCACAAGACGAAAACTTCACATCGAGGAATTACGGAAAATATTAAAAATATCAAACAACGATATTATTGGCCAAGCTTAGAGCGTGATGTAATTAATTTTGTAAATACATGTGAAACTTGTCAAAAGACAAAATACGATCGACATCCATATAAGGTAATTTATAAGCCTACACCAACAGGATCAAAACCTCTTGAACATATTTACATGGATATTTATTCCATATCTGGACAAAAATATTTAACCCTAATCGATAATTTCTCTAAATTCGCAACAGCATATCCTATAAACGAAACCTCTATAGAGATATGTCAAAGTTTAATAAAATACTTTTCACATCACGGAACGCCCTGTAAAATAACAACAGATAACGGAACATCTTTTAAGAGTAATCTAATTCAAGATTTATGTAAGACTTATCGAATCGAACTACACTTCACCACCCCTTATAACCCCAACTCGAATTCACCTGTCGAAAGATTCCACTCAACCCTTCAGGAAAGCCTTATTGCTCTTAGAAATGATCATAGAAGTAAAACTATACAAGAATTAATAGATATAGCAATATTAAATTATAATAATAGCATCCACTCTTCACATGAATATACTCCGTTTCAAATTCTTAAAGGAAACTTGAACTATCAGTTAAATTTCGAAAAAGATATTAACCAAATGCAAACTGATTACGTATATGAACTTGCCGAAATTTTCAAAGAATTAAATGAAAACATTAATTCAAAATTAAATGCTAAAAAGGCAAATGTCCTATCTAAACTAAACAAGAAACGCGAAAATGACCCAGAAATTCCCGAAGCTACTAATCAATTAGTAGGTACCCCGCGGAAACTACCTCAAAAGTTACAACCAAAATATAAAATAACCAAATTTAAAGGTCAAAGACATCCTAAAAATATTAAACGACGTTCGTAATTATTTTTCAGGAACGGAAATGAGGATTGTAATAATCTTATTACTTCTGCTACTAATAGGAATAGACGCTCAATATAAAATAGAAGAATTAACCAATCCCTTGCTGCCAGTCTATCAAGGAAATAGTTATATAGTTACCAATTACCATCATGTATACTATCATGTAAATTTAACTAATATGAAGGATTGCCTAGATATAACAAAATCCACCCTATTACAAATTAATAAGACCCTTGGCAATATTAGCGTAACATCACCCTATTATTCCCTATACAAATTACTCTTAACCAGAACAAATAACTTATTCGATCAAATAAAATCGATTGAATTATTTATTGAACATTATACCACACCCCAAACGAGAGTTAAAAGAGGATTATTTAATATTATTGGTAAAGCTCAAAAGTTCTTGTTTGGAACCCTAGACGATGATGATGCAGAACGTTATAATAAATATATTAAAACCCTGAAAGACAATCAAAATATCTTACACCATGATAACACTGTTTCTGAGTTGTCTTTCTTGTATTTATCCTTTTCTAGTTGTTCTAATGTCAATTTTTCCAATGAACTAGCTGTGTCTGTTTCTGAATTATCTTTTCCTGGTATGTCTACTATTTCCTTTTTACTTGTAGTAGGTTTTGGTGATTCTTGTTGTGGTAGGTTAGGTAGTTCATTAACCTTTGGTTGATCAGCTGGTCTTAATAAAACATTAGAGATTATATTTATTTTCTTTTTTTCTTTCTTTTTCTTTGGTTTTTCAAATAAGTTTTCTTGTGTATCAAAGAAATGTTTTATCTTATCATGCCATGTATATTGGTCGTAATCTTCGTTATCTTCACAAGTTGCTGACATATGCGTGGGTGATGGTTTTCTTATTTCCATAGGATGAGTTTCTCTTGGTGGTCTAGAAAGTGCATCGGCATTGACGTTGTGTTTTCCTTTTTTATATTGGATGGTATATTCGTATTCTTGGAGTTTTAATCGCCATCTTACCAATTTTGAATTTGGTTCCTTAATCGAAAATAGCCACTGCAGTGGTTTATGATCTGTCACGATGGTAAATTTTCGACCAAATAAATATGGACGGAAGTATTTTGTTGCCCATACAATTGCCAATAATTCTTTCTCTATTGTGCTATAATTACATTCTGCTGTGTTTAGCGTTCTACTTGCATAAGAGATAGGTAAATCTGATCCGATTGATCCTTGAGATAAAATTGCTCCTATTGCATATTCTGATGCGTCAGTTGTCAAGATGAAAGGTTTATTAAAATCGGGGTACTGCAATATTGGATCGTTTGTTAAAATGTTTTTGCATAATTCAAAAGATGTACGAAATGCCTTATCGTGGACTATTTTTGCGTTTTTCTTTAAGCAGTTTGTCAGTGGTTTTGTAATTTTTGCGAAGTCTTTTATGAATTTCCTATAATATCCAATAAGACCTAAGAAGGATTTGATTTCTTTTGGTGTATTTGGTATTTTAAAGTTTTTAACAGCTTCTATTTTGCGAGGGTTGGGTTTAACACCTTCCGCACTTACTATATGTCCTAAGAATTCGACTGTTTTTTGTAGGAATTCTGACTTGTCTAGTTGTATTTTCATGTTGTGCGACATAAGTCTTTCAAATACTAATTTTAAGGAATTCATATGTTCTTGTAAGCTAGTAGAGAAAATTATAATATCATCCATGTAAACTAAACATATTTTTCCTAATAAACCACGTAATATGTTGTCCATTGTACGCTGGAATGTAGCAGGTGCATTACTTAATCCGAATGGCATACGTGTGTACTCATAATGTCCATGTTCGACATTGAATGCAGTTTTTGGGATGCTTTTAGGGTCCATTTCTATTTGATGGAAGCCGCTAGCAAGGTCTAATGTGGTAAAGTAGTTGCATTTTCCTAATTTGTCCAATATATCAGTGATGTTAGGTATTGGATATCTGTCACTGATCGTCTTCTCATTCACTTTTCTATAGTCAATTACCATTCTCCATTTCTTTTGTCCTGTTGCATCTAACTTCTTCGGTACTATCCATACTGGTGAACTCCATGGCGAATTAGATGGTTGAATTATTCCGCTGTCTAACATTTGTTCTATTTGTTTGTTTATTTCCTCTTTATGAATATAGGGATACCTGTAATTTTTTGTATATACTGGAATTTCATCTTTGGTGTTTATAACGTGTTTAACTTGACTAGAGAATGTTAGTATGTCTCCAGGTTTATGTAAAATACTACTATATTTGTTAATTAATTTAAAGAGTTGTTCTCGTTCCTCTTTATTTAGGTGTTCATGACGTAACAAGGTTTTTAAATCTAATGGTTCTGTACATTTAGATTGACTAGAATTTTCGCCTATTTGTATATTAAAGATTTCAAAGTTGTTAAGTTCAATTGGTTCAATTGGAAATCCATTATCTAAATTTCCTTCTAAAGCTATGTATCTGTTCGAACGATTATAAATATCTACAATATAGGAACTTTCTTTAATTGTAACAAGAGTGGGTTGAATTTCAATTTCACCGTCAAAGTAATATGGAACAAACCATGTTGTATTTTCGGGTAAATTTGTCTTAATCGGGGTTTTTTGTATAGTCTCTGGTGGTATTTCGACAATAAATTTTTCAAAATCCTGTCTATACTTAAATGGAATAGTTAAATAATCATTGTATAGGGTTTGATTTTGTAGATCGATATTTAGATTTAATTTACGAAGATCTTTTATACCTAAAATTCCGTCAAAGTAATCATGAAAAGAGTATAGAATAAATTCGATGGGTTCTGAAATAGCAAAGCTTGCGAATAAGGGTATAAGAGCTTTATATTTAGCTTTTTGCGAACCTGTACATGTTTGCAGGGTGCTAATATAAGGTCTTATGGTTTCTGGGAAAAACATTTCTACTATGGAGGGTCTGAGTAATGAAGCATGTGAGCCTGTATCTATTAATAAACGAATCTTAAAATCAGGGTTCTTGATTTCTATAAAGGGTAGTTTATTTACCTGAAAGCTATTTAATGTTAAGCATGGTTTTGTTTCTCCGAGGCTTGGATATGAAAATTTTCGAATTGATCTGTTAAATCTTCTTCATAAGATTGTAATTGATTATTATCGAGGTTTCCATATTCTTGCTCATAGTCACAAAAATCAGAAAAATTAGGGTTATCATGATTAATTGAGTAATCATCTTGAGGGTAAGGGAAATTTAAATCAGTATTTTCAAGATGAGCTAAATCGTGTCTCATTTGAGGTTGAGGGATTTTTCTTGGTTGAACACTCACTCCGGACATAGGTTTTGGAAATTGAGATTTATCTGAGGTATATTGTATACCTGACATTGGTTGTGGAAATTGATTTTTATTTTGTTGAGGGTTTCTTTGAGAGAAATTTTGATTTTGTGGACCTTGGGGTCTAACAAAGTTTTGATTCTGTTGTCTATAATTGGGATTAAATGGCCTATAATTACTATATTGATTCTGAGGTTTTGGAATCTGACTCGGGTAATGTTTATTTTGATTGTGATTGTGTTGTGTTCTTTGTATATTATTTTGAGGTTGATTTAAAGGTTTTTGTGTATTTTGTTTGTGTGGGTTGTGATTTTGTAAATAGTTGTTTTTAAAATGGTTCTGACTGATTAATATTTCATAATTAGTAATTATGTCAATTGCCTGATCTAGAGTTTGAGGGTTTTGCACTATCAATAATGTTCTCAATTCACTAGAGATATTAGCAAGAAGATTTTGAGTTGCTGTTAGCTCGTTTTGATTTATAAGTATAGTTCTGGCTTCTATATTATTTATTTCTGAGCAAATTTTATTATTAATTTTATTTACTAAAGCTTTTAATCTTTGAATGTAGTCATTTGTTGACTCATTCTTTCTAGTAAGGAAAATCAATTGTTGTTGTAGATTTGCTCTAGTTATAGGGTCACTAAATTTTTATTGTAAGGCTAATTTCATTTCATCCCACGAATTCAAATCGCTTCTAGTAAGTAAAAAGTCTTCTGCTTCTCCTATGATTTTACTCTTAATAGCTAAAATAACATATTCCTGTTGCGATGGATCTGCATTGTAATATCTTGTATGAAATAAGTTAATTTGGTTAATGAAAGTATCTAACCGTGATGGCGTACCGTCAAACGTTTTCAAAAGGGTTACAGTGGATCGCAAAGCATCAGCCATATTGTTATTATCTGATTTCAAATTAAAATCTAAATTATTTACAGTGGAACTTTCTGCAAAATTTTCGTTATTTACAAGACCTAGGGTTACTAAGCTATTCGCAGAAATTTCAGCATATTGTTATTCTAAACCTAAATTGCTAGAATCGTTTTCAAAAATTGTAGTTTCAGTACTACGACGACTAACTCTTGGATAAGTTATATCACTTAACCGATCATTAAATTTTTTCATTTATAAAACATGTGTTTCAATCTTAATTAACAAGATGTACAACTATAAGAAACAATTCTGTAAACACTTACAATTGAAAGTTTCTCAGTTTCGTTCTTGTATCAACCGTCTGCTGCTGCTGCCGTAGATGGTTGTAGTGGACACTAGCATACGCCAAATTGTCCTACTGGCCTCTCACAATGGCGAACCAATAATTGAGATGATCTGCCAGGAGCCAAAAATGTAGTCTTGTTGCCTGAGATGTTCTAGATCCTTCTTTAACTGTTGAAACAGACGAGCGTTGAACTCAATCGATCGGATGCTATCACATACACTAAGTATCTAGTACTACTGACTATAAGATACTGGTAAGCACTGATAACTATCACTTAGCACTGACACTAGCACTCACGTACTCACTGAGTATTCGCGTACTCAATTTTCGTGTTACTCGAAATGGATCAACTTTTCGCTCTTAAAGGATCCTACCGACTGCGCCACTTTTATTTTATTAATTGAAACTTCCTTTTTTAAAAACAATACGTTTAATTAAAAAGAAGAATACAATTAAAGCAACTTACAAACTAACATGAAGTTTGCTTAAAGACTACCGTTTAATGACTAATTCGCGCCTGCAAAGCAACTGCTATATATATAAAATAAATGCTGAACAAGCTGGATGAAGCGAAAGAGAATGAATAAAAATATACATAGGCATAAATGGCCATATAACTCAAGGTAAAACGCAAATTCCACACTTCTCTACTTTATCTTGCACTGAGAACATCAGTATAGATTTAGGTATAGCATCGGTTAATTTTTTTTTTTTGTAAAGCATCGATTATAAAAAAAACGACCATTAACAATAAGGTTTTTCAATGTTAGTCGGCCCAAAGACAAGACTGTCGTTAGTGTTACGAATGTAAAACTAATTTATGTATATGTTACGGATAAAACCCGAATATTAGATAATTCTAAAATTACCCGGATAAAGCTCGAATCGGTCAAACAAAGTTGATAAAATCCGAAATTTCGTTGAATTTTAGTTTTATCCGGTTAATACTAGTTTTTTCCAACAGCTTTTGGATAATGCTGCATGTGAATGATGCAATAAGTATTATTTAGTTACGTTTCCGGCAGCGCAAGAAAATGATTGATTTAGAGTCATTTTCACGTTTTAAGGCGCTATTTAATGAAATATTTTGTGTGAAATGCTTTGTGATTTAATGTCACGTAAAGACTTAAATACGTCTTGTATGAATGCTACAGAATATAGTGATATTTTGGAATCGGTAAAAGTGGCAAAAAATGCTAAATCTAAATCGATATTACAATATCGTCGCTTAAAAATATTTGATATCCGTGTAGTTGGTGGTGTTGAAAGGCTTATTGCTCCTGTTGCCGAAGGTGAAACAAATATAAGGTATTTCATTAAAATTGATGAAATTTTTGATATTCTACATGAAACTCACTTGGCTATCTGTCATGGCGGAAAACATCGCACGTTGAATGAGATAAATAAAAAGTATAAAATCATAACACAGGAAATCATCATGACATACCTAAAACTTTGTACGGCATGTCAAAAGAAACAGAAATCTGCGAAAAAAGATATTGTCGTCAAACCCATGGTGTTTTCAAAAATGAATAGTCGATGCCAAGTGGATTTAATAGACATGTAGTCAAATCCAGATCAAGGTTATAAGTTTATAATGGTCTACCAAGACCACCTAAAAAAATTCGTACAAATTAGGTCCTTACAATCAAAAACAGCCGAGGAACTTGCCAAAAATTTATTAGACATATTTTGTATATGTCGGCACCGTCGATTTTACAATCAGATAACGGTGAGTAGATACTATACAAAAATTCCTTATACAGGGTGATTGATGACAACAATAGTTTTTACTTATCTATTTTAACGTTTTTAGAACTATTGATTGGCATAAATATTAAAGTAATTTTTTTTCAACTAGGCCAAGAATTTGCTAATCGTATTATTGAGGAGTTGTGTTTGATGTGAGATGGACTTAAAATAGTAGGTACGCCTGGTATGCCTAGGCATAGTTAATCCCAAGGAAGTGTTGAGCGAGCAAATTAAGACATCCAAAATATGCTTATGACCTGGATGAGTGACCAAAATACTACTAATTGGTCCGAAGGGTTAAGATTCGTCCAGCTCATGAAGAATCGGGCAAATCATGACGGAATTAAACTGTCACCATATAAGGCAATATTTGGATCTACTAAAAATTATTTATCAAATATTTTTTATTCCTTTTAAATTAAATTACACTAATATAAAAAAAGTAAACCAGTTTTTTGTAAAAGGGTTTAGTTATGGGATATGTTCCATAAAAATGTTTTATTTTAACAGGTTATAAAAGATCTTGAAACCGAAGAGGACTCGGAAAAAATCAGTAATGAATTTCGCCATAAACAGGAGACCATCGGAGAAAATGAAAATGCTCCAAATAAAAGTCAGGACAATGTACTTGAAAAGAATATCGCCAATTAAATTTTCTCCATGTAATGTGGGGGATACCGTGCGACTGAAAATACCCGATGTAGATAGGGGAAGGGGCGACTTTAGAAAGGTTTTAATGGTAGTAGTAGAAACAAATAAAGAAGGCATGCATCGTTTGAGTAAGCCTTAGGTACCTGTTAAACTTATATTCTTATTTATCGAATGATCCTGCTTGTAGGAATTAAGAGTGGAGCAATTAAAAAATTTACATGAAACCAGTTTACAGTATGTGACAATCAACTCCTTGATATTAACAAAGTGTCATCCGAAACAAAATCATTACGACAAATTGCTACTAGCGAGTCTATGTCTGGTGGTCAAGGATACAAAAAATGTCATTGTAAAACAAAATGTATTACACTAAAATGTCGTTGTAAGTCTTCAGGAGTACTATGTAACTCTAAAAGTCACTCGAGCTTATCCTGCTCAAATAAATAAGAGTAAATCCAAGTAAAACTAAATATTTTCAACTTTACGTTCAAGCTCGTGTTCAAGTTTAAGTTACCTATAGTTAGTTTAAATTCAAGTTACCTAGTTAGTTTAAAATACATGTTTTTCATCAATAATTTCTTTGATTTTTAATGTGGCAAAGAAAGCAAATATAATTCAAATATAGTATTTTTTATCCACATCTGAATTTAAGCGTTTTATCCATCTTCCCTTGGATAAATCTAGAACTACCCCGATAAAGTAAGAAGTCATTACACTAGCATTGCACTGGCGTTTTATCCAGCTAAATTGCATAAAACGCAAGCTACCCGGAAAAAACTAGTTTTATTCAATTTCGGGTTTTTACCGTAACATAAATATCACATATACAGTATGTCAATTTGAAAACTTACCACCCCTATTATTTCGAAACGGATTAGGTTTTAGTAAAATCGCTAGGATACCTCAATTTTTTTATCAAGAGAGACCAATTTTTATGTAGAAATCCCTTTGCCTCTTTCAACCCCCTACGCTCCACCTTTCCGAACCTTTCGCTCGAAAATCTTAAATAGCAAACCTACTGACTGATTGTTTTTTGACATGACCATAAATAATCATTTATCATTGAAAGTGTTTATTAATGTTCACTTAGAAAATTTAAAAAAAAATCACTTGGAATATACAGGGTGTCCCCTTTCAAAAAATCAAAAATGCTAGAGTATATACAGAAGCCAAGAAGAAGTAGTTTGAAATAGAACATCGATGGTGCGTCCCTTATAAAATACAGGATGTTAAAGTTTTTCAAAAAAATTGATTTTTTTCCTATATATTAAAAACGCTTTAAGCGATTTGAATGAAATATTTAGGTTTTAAATTATAGATGGTGAAGCATTTTTTGAGAAATTGCAGGTGATTTGACCTGTCCAGGGACCGATTTGCAGCACATGTATGTAAATTTTTTATATAAAAAATACGCCATTGTTTTTTTTTTGAAAAAAAAAATTTCGAATTATTTTGTTCATTTTCAATAAAACACATCTCATTGATTTTTGCGCTCCGATACACCGTTTTTGTGCAAAAAAATAAAATCTATGCAAGGATCCTTCAAAACTTTTTTGTCACAACGAAAATAATATTATTATAATAAAAAATAAACAATTTAACTAAACAATAAGCAATTTGAACAAAAAAAAAAAACAATAAACAATTTAGCAATCCAAACCAAATGCTTAAAGTGTCCTCCATGCATATCCATACATTTTCATCAGATCGTCAGATCAGGTGACCTTGCTGGCCAAGGGACTGGATCACCTCTACCAATCCACCTGTTGTAGGTCTGATCTAGAAAAGCCTTTTTAGTACGAACGAAATGCGCTGGACAGCAACCGTCCTGGAACCAGAGTTCAGTCCGCAACTCGAGAGGCACATCTTCCATTAGGGCCGGCAGAACATCTCGCAAAAATACTAAGTAACTATTACCAACAAGGTAATCTGGTAGGACGTATGGTCTAATTAAGTGGTCGCCAAGAATACCTGTCCAAACATTAATGTGAAATTTCTGCTGATACCCTCTAATGTGTTTAGAGTGGGGGTTTTAATCGCTTCACTCGTGATTATTGCGAGGATTAAATAAATTCTCGCGCGGAAATCCTTTTTCATCACTTGTAAGGATTAAACCTGGAAAATTAACGTTTTGTTCTATTTGACGGAGAAACTATTTGCAGAACTTATAACGACGAGGAGCATCTTTAGGAATAAGATGCTGCACCTTTTGCAATTTAAATGGATGAAGATTATGGCTTTGTAGTACTCGGAGCACGGTGTTTTTAGCACAACCAACTGCTGAAGCTAACTTACGACTGCTATTATTGGGCTTATTTTAAATACGTGCCATAATTTCATAAAGCATCTCTTACCGGGCACCGCTTTGCAACTATTTGATCAATCTGTAAAGAAAACCTATCGAATTTTAAAACATTAATTACACAAAAACGTGATAGGGAAAAAAATTGAGTTTTACCAGTAATCAATTTTGATTAATTTGATCACTTCTTTGATCAATTTTTATAAACGTTCTTCGTTTGAGAAATTCACGATCTGCAAAATGCTGCCTGTACAATCGCTGTTCCAACAAAGCATTTTCTCGCACTTCTCCAGACAGAAAATGCATATCTGCAAGCTCATTCAATCCAAGGCGATTGATTTTTACCAGTTTTCTTTTAACACAGTTAGAGACAACTAGGTAATTAATAATTTTTATAGGTATTTGCCAGCAAACACAGTAGAAAATAAAGGTCTTATTTCATCAGAAATTCCTTTACTCAATAAAACCATAACCTTTTTAGACTTACTTATTAAAAACGTAAATAATAAACATGATTTTGAGATATATAGAAAACCTAGCCACACTGGAACAATCATACACAATGAGTCATTCCATCCTTTTTCACATAAAGTAGCAGCTTTAAATAGTTATGTAAATAGAGCACTACAGATTCCTCAAACAACTGAAAGCAGGGATAGAGAGTTGAATATTATCAAATGAATTGCCCAAACGCATAATTTTTCTCCCAATTTAGTAGACAAAATAAAAAATAAATTTCTATTACGTAATGCGTTCCAAAATGTCTACATACCACATTAAACAATATTAAGTAATCAGCCAGTAAATAAGTTTATTTCACTTACATACAATGGAGCAGTCTCTTATAAAATCCAACGAGTTCTAACTTCTTTAAATGTTAAGGTTGCCTTTAAATCGAGCAATTCTCTAGGTAACCTATTGATTAATAATAAAGACAAAACGGATCCATTATCTTGTAAAAGAATTTATAAGCTTTATTGTGAGTGTGGTTATTTTTATGTAGGTAGAACGAAGCGTAGTTTTAAAACTCGGTTTAGCGAACATGACCGATGCATTAGACAGAATAATCCTAAGTCATTATTTGCTAAGCATATTATGGAGACCGGTCACCCATCGAATCTACTAAATAATTACAAGATCTTAGATAGAGTTCAGGACAACATAAATCTAAATAATCTTGAATTACACGAGATAAAAAGATCTCTCAAAAAAGAATATGAAAAATCTCTTAATATTCAGATTAACATTCCTGAAACTAATTTAATTAATATTTTATTTGAATAACTCTTCCCTCCCTTTCCAGTTAATTTATTTTAATAAAAAACCCCGTTATTTTCTTAATATAAACTGGTAGAGACATCTGTTTAACAGCTTTAAAAAATATTTCAAAGTTACGGTGGGTACCCCTATCTAGTACCCATTCGGTTATATGATATAAAATATAGATTTCTTTGTAACGTTCTTTCTTAATTATGAAAACTAGATATAGATGACTCTGTTGGTCAGATTAGTTTGAATGGCGGTTATCATAGTTTTTAGATCGTTTTGTCTATTGTGTTATAACAGTGCTTTTTAGATGTTATTGTTTTAAACGTAAGTGTATTATTTGTTATCTTATGATAAGATTTACTCGTTTAATTTTAACTGTACCGTTCTATATGTGATTTTGTTTTGTTTTGACAAATCTCGTTTTTAACAATGTAAGTACACTCTAAAATTCATTTTTATTCAGCATTTTACCAATTTTTGATAAGCGTAGTATCTATGTAAATTGTGTCTTTTACTTTTAGTCCTCGACCTGATGATGCGATGATATTGTAATCATGAAACCGGCCGTCATAATAAAAGGAATTTCTGGTGAAATAAGACCTTTATTTTCTACTGTGTTTGCTGGCAAATACCTATAAAAATACATCCCAGAACATGGACACCATTCTCCAAACTATAATTAATAATTAATTAATTTTTTACTTTTGTTTGATTACTGTCATTTATTTTTCTCTTGTTCATGTTATCGCCTCGATAACATTATTTGCAATTGGGTATGGTATTTCGATCTTCTAAAAATTGACTTTCGATCCAATCTTCAAATAAAAGTGACTGCCATATCGTAAAAATACGATAGTAGGTATGTACTGACACTAAACATAACAAAAACATGTACACACTTGGTTATTATTATTATTTATTTTATGGAGAAATGAAAAATTGACAAAAATTTTCGAGAAATAAAAAAAAATTAATAAAATAAAGAACCCTGGTATGGATTTAATTTTTTTTCGCCAAAACTTGTAGCGAAAAAATGTAAAAGCTGCGTTTTGTTTAAAATAAACAAAATAAATAGAAAAACAAACATTTTTTTTTTCAAAAAAACAGCTACGCACCTGTTTTTTTATATAAAATTTAACGAACATGTGCTGCAAATTCGTTCCTGGACAAGTTAAATTACGTGCGATTTCTCAAAAAGTTGCCTCACCACCTATCATTTAAGCCTAAAAAAAGTCTATTTAAAATGCGTAAAACGTTTTTAATACACGTTTTTAAAACGTTTTTAATAAGAGGGAAAAACACCTTTTTTTTTTTAATTTCAACACCCGGTAATATAGAAACGAGGCACTTTCGATCATCGATGTCCTATCTCAAAATACTTTTTTATGGTTCCTGTAGCATTTTTGACCACTTGAAAGGGGACACCCTGTATATTATAGTTAAATTACGGATTGTAAAATATATATGAAAGAAAATTAGATTTTTTATCTAAACCCTCCTTGGTCTCCTACTAATGAAAACTTCAAGAAAGCAGAAAATAAAAATAAGAAGTATTTTAAGAAGAAAAATAAATAATTTAACATAAATCAGCGTGTGTATGTACATATGGTTTATATTGTAAAACCAACATGGGCAATTCGTCATGTTACCAAAAGATGGGGTAAAAATGTATATTTAGTGAAAGTAAACATTAAGTTTGGAAAAGACATTTAAATCAATTGCGATGAATATAATAACTGAATAATAGAATCATTTATCTCAAGTAATGATAATGTCAAACATTTCTTGTGGAAGTTCAAAAATTACAAATTCATTTAGGGAATTTCTTAATGAAATTATACTAATTAATTCGACATTACGTACTTCAATACTCATAAAAATAGGCCGCAACGTAATCGCGAACCTTCAAATAGACTTTCATATATTGATTGATTGAAAGATTCGTATAAATTTGATTGGCTAGATGATGTATTATTGGGTTATTTTCTTTACTAGTGCAATTATAAGTTATATTTATAAATGATGTTAATTTTTTTAATTTTAAATTAAAGAGGGAAGTATATAACATACACTGTATATTCAGTATAAAAATTAAGTGTCAAACAATACCCACATGAATGTACAACGCAAGTTCCGCACTCATCATTTGCTACTATTATTATTACTATTTCTGTAGTTTTAAATAAATCGTAAGTATGAATAGCTATAACCATTTTTGAATTTATTAAAGCCCAATACAATTATTAATCAATAAATATACGCTGCATAAAATCTAATATAATTATCTTATAATTAAATTTTGTTTCACTTTTCCTGCAACTTATTTATTTATTTCTAATAGAATTTAGCTACACTGCAACGAGTGGATTAAAACTTGTTAACTCCATGGGGAAATTTTCCTCAGTTTAGTATGTATCCTTTTATTTCATTTCTTTTTTGAGAAAATTTGTGGGTTTATGGAAGCTTGTTCCCTAAAAGAATCTAGAGACCAAGTAAAATTTTAATAGAGTAACACAATATTACAAGTAGCCTTTTATATAGTTCTTAATCAGATATAATAAAATCCTTGCTCTTGCAATAAGTAATCGATTATTTCATAAAAAACGTACTGTCTTTTTTTGTGACTGAAACATGTACGTGCATAACAAATTGCTATGACAATCTTTGTTTTACTTCGTTTTATAATTTTCGATTTATTATTAATAAAATTTTTAAGCAGTTGGCTCCTGACCTTTTAAAATATAATTATTTCCAACCCTACATATATTATTACTAAAACGGTCGCCATTTCCTCCTGTGTTATTACCCGTGGCTGCTCTACTACGAAATAATTTATGTATGTTATATAAATCTCGAGGTTATATATGCTTTACCCACAGGTACTAAAAAGAACCTATTAAGTTGCACTATATTATTTCCTTAAATTTTAACATTTCTATAAATTTAATTTTAAATTACGTTCTGCTTTGCTATAAAGTAATCTAAACAAACGGATTGTTTATTATTACCTATTTTATCTTTTCCGCGGCTGAACAGGAGAGGTAGTTTTCCTTCTTGATTGCCGATAACTGGAAATAGGGAATTGATTTAGAAAAAGATTTTCCTTGCCTGCTTTCGAATGTTTTTCTCGTTCGTAGATACGTTAAGAGCTTCTTTTGAATTTTTGTAAAAGATATTTATTTGAGTAATTCTATTTTTATATTATACAAACATTAGATAGAATTAAATTTAGATCTTTTATAAATATTAAAAATATTTACTACTAAATAAAATCCTTTATAAATAAGATGCTGCTTGCCTTTTACTCGTTCTTCCATCAAGTAACAACTTCAGTTTATTTATCCCATAAAGGAAGCCACGAGACTGAGTCCAATAATATTATCCTCTTAAGCCGCATCAAAAAGGTAATAAAATCGCTGATCGATTTTGCCAGGTCGCTCCAGTTCCAGAATGAATTGAACGTCTTGAGCCACTGATAGCATGTTTTATTCATGGAGGCTCACATTCGCACATATATTAGGTAAATGGAGAAACGATCAGCTCAGGCAGGTGTGGCCACGATATATTCACTCATAACTATGTAATTCGGCACCGTGGTATTTGATTTAGGATTTACTGGGACGTTAAATTAAGTGGATATTTCTTCCAGTTGTCTGGGATTTAAAAAATAACCGTAAAACTTAACCTTTTAGTTTGGATTTACTAGTTTTTTTATGCATACTTGAATTTTAAAGAAATATTAGAAATAAGACTTATATTATAGGATGCGATTAAAGCTAGTTGCTGCTAGGTGTTAATTTGTTACCTATAAGCGGATTACTAAAAACTAGTTAACTATACTTCTAAATTTTGAAACTAACGGAGGAAGTGTGTTGCTGAAACTGTGAATTCTAAGTTTATAAATCTAATACTCATTAGACTCAAAAAATTTAAATTGTAGAGAGAAAACTGCGGTAAAGAATAATTGATAAAATAAAACGATTTAAAATATTATTTGGAATATTAGAACTACAACGAAAAATGTTGTAATAAAAAATTTATGGGAAAATTTCTAACAGACTACTACCTAACGAGCTTCGAGATAAAGTCGCACCAATTTTAGCATATCAACATATTTCTAGGGAACAGGCGAAAGAAAATTACTTTTTATCCAATTTAAACACAGTTTTGGAATTTAACTTCACTTCTAAAAAAACATAAAGACACCAGCCCTAGCTCTGATAATATCATTATTAGCATGCTGTTAAACTTGCGAAATTGTGCCCATAATATTTTAATAAAACTGGAAGAAATAATCGCAAAATCAGTAATCGTTCCAATCAATAAACTAGGTAAACCTGGAGAATATAGGTTTATTACTCTTGCTTCTTGCATAATCAAAACTCTTGTAAGATTTTGGGAAGTTGCCTAAAATGGTGGTGTAAGTTTAAGAATTTAATTCTATTATAATATTTCCGCAGAGGTAAAATTTTGTTTAATTGTTAATATACCTGTGATATTTATTGAAACATACACAAGTAATTTTTTTAAAAATGGCTACCTAGCAGATTTATTTTTAGATATAGAGAATACATATAAAAATGTAATACCACATGTGGGGGTGAGAGCCATAAATTTATGAGAGAAAAGGATAATAAAAATAAACTTACCATAGGCTGTTGATTCTTTTCTTCTATATACTTGAGCTGCCCGTCACTTATTTTCGATAACTCTGGCAAGGTTTTACGGGATTAGTTACTGAATTTGAGTACTAGTGAAGCTGTGGTGGCTAAGTTACAATTAACATTGGACGTATTACTTGAGGAGAGAGGAACATTTGTTGAGATCCAGAGTAACTATTATTGACTATAGGAGTGTAAGTCTTACATTTCTGTAATTTTTGTTATTTCAATATAGCGCTGAGCAATGTAAAGCTTTAACTTCTTTCGATCATCCATTTTTAAGAGAAATAGAAAATGTGTATGTGTACGCGTATAAAAATGAATGTAAATATGCTTTCTTGTGTATAATAATGATAATTTTAATATTTAAATAACCATTTACATACAAGATTCGGACTCTTAATAGTAAAATATTAAAGAATTCCAGAAAAAATTACGAGAAAATGCGCCAAGAATATATTTTTGCAGTGAAAAATACAACTATGTAAGTACAAAAAAATATACATAAACAAAATAAACTTGGATACAGCGTAAAACCAATTTTTGGTCAAATCGGCGTCGAGTTAATATTGCATATAAATAAACTAATATTATTAATGATGAGCAGGTGAAACTATAAGGGAACTGATATGGCGGTTATAAAAGTGTCTGGAAATGTATGAGTACGAGATTTTAAAAATGATTTTTTATTTAATTTTAAAAATATGAAAGTATTGTTACGTGGATAGCTCAGTATTTTTAAAAAGGATAACGGGCTTGACAGACTAATATGTGGGGGTGAGAGCAATAAATTTATGAGAGAAAAGGATAATAAAAATGAACATATCATAGGCTGTTGATTCCTTTCTTTTACAGATATAATCATTCAAACCTCGCCTATAGGAAATAGTCTATGAGCGTAAGCGAAAGGGGATATATAGAGTTCGCATGAGACAGACCGAGGGCACAATACATGCCGTTTCCAAATTAATAGATACGTTTGGCAACACTGATATTTCTGCCGCATGGCTCCCCGCTCGCTCATCAAAAAACGAGACAATTCTTATCCCCACCACACTGCACCGCCAATATGAGATAGCATTTTAAATGTTTAACGTTATTTTTATTCCTATACTTGGGTTACCGAACAGATGGCGTGGTCACGTGATCGTTCTGCGCCGGAGGTGTGGCCTAGAGCCTTAATAGGGTCATGACTTGGGGTTTTATTTAATTTTATTAGTCGAGGGGCTTTAAATCGTTTTGGTTGAATTTTCTGCTATTCGAATATTTGAATCGTCGCAATATTGAAAAGTTGCAGAGAGTATTAAAATAAATGTAGTATTTGTTCATTTTTTAAATAAGGAACAAATATGTACTTATATTTAATCTATAAATTTAAATCTCACAGGCTTACCAGCGCAACCCCTAACTTGTTATTCCTTCTTTCATTTTAAAACACATATTTAATAAAAAGATAAAAGCTACTTAAGTAATTCTTAAAACCAGATTATGATCATAAAATTATATTTTATAATGGCCGGGTTCATCAGAAAAAAGCGCTCCCTGACCGCTCGATTGTTGCTCAGGTATGACAATTTTTATTGGTCCTTATAGGTAAAGCTTCCAGCGCTCAGGTAGCGCTCGGTTCTGATGAACCTGGCCAATTACACCCTAAATGTTTGACCTGGCACGATTACTTAAAAGGATTATTTATTAAAGGACCTATCCCTTTTCGGTAAACCCCAATATATGAACATACCTTTACATAACAAAATACTTAAAGGGGTTATTATATCATTACCTGGCACAACCTCAAAATCGGTTTGGACCCATTTTACAGGCGACCGTATTCTATTTTAAAAAAATCTGCTTACAAAGCAAAGCTGTACGGTAAAATAATTTAAAATAAGTAGGCATAATTCTCCTCGTCTAAATCTGCCAAAGTTGCATCGATGGGCGGGCCTATATTTTGCGCTCATCACTTACTTCATCTGTTCGGTAATCCGACTATAGCTTTCTACTTAATCAGCAAAGATTAAATTTAAAACCGCTCGCTATTTTCTTGTTAAAATGTGTTCTCTTGAGGAAAAAAAGCAAATTATTAAGTGGTATTATGCCGGCAGTTCTGTTGATGAAATATCAGGCAGAATTGCATTTACGTTCGAAAATCGGCCCATTCCCGTACGCAGCACAATTTTTGCAATTATCCATAGGTTTAAGACCTTTGGGTGTTTGCAAAATTGCAGGAAATGCTTCGCAAATGAGTAGCCACCTGTTGTTAGACTGCTAGGCGAAGAAAGCGAGCTTCGAGAGGTTTATGTTTGTGCTGTTGCTGAAATGAACTTTCCTTGCAATAGTGCAACCATTGCGAAAGAAACGGGTATTGAGCTTTCAAGGGTTAAAAGAATTTTAAAAAGAAATAAGGACAAGTGCTATAAGTTGCAAAAAACCCAAGAAATGTTCCTACAGAACCATAAGAGACGGATGGAATTTTGCCATAAAGTATTGGAAAGTGTAAATCGGGATGAAATGTTTATTAGTAACGTTTTGTTTTCAGATGAGTCCTCTTTCTCTATTTATGGTAAACATAATCTGTCTATTACAGTGGGTAATTCGAGGGAAAATAAGCATATAAGCATACCAATACGTACACAATACCCTCAAAAGGTTAATGTATGGGCTGGCATTTTAGGTGATTCAATTATAGGCTTTTTTTTTATCTATTGAAACCTTAATGCCAACAAATACCCTAATCTTTTGAGGGATGAAGTTCTTCCTGCTATTCGACGACTCAATATCAATTTAGAACAATTTTGGTTTCAACAGGATGCTTGTCCCGCTCATAACGCATTAGTGGTACGTCAATTTCTCGAAACGTCTTTCCCTGATCGAACAATCAGTGGAAACGGTGCTATTAAACGGCCCGCCAGAAGCCCCGATTTAGCCGCCAATGATTTTTTTCTTTGGGGATACCTGAAAGAACAAATTTATAGGCACGAAAATGAACGGGCTACTAATTTAGAAGAGCTCTCCATTGAAATATTGTCGAACACGAGAAGGTCGTTTTATGATCGATTGACGTACTGCACTGCTAAACAGGGTGGCTTTTTTGAACCTAACATAAGATAATTTTAATTTTTATTTAATATTATCAAATTAACTTAATTTTTTGCTTTATTTTGAATTAATTTTTTTATTTCCTGTACAATATTTAGTTAATTTTTATTTACAACATTATTGCACTCTCTTTTTTAGTTTATTTTTTGCTGTTAGGACAAGCAGCAGCAAAGACTCAAACGAAACCATTTTTTTTTTAATTTGCCACAGAGCAGTGCATCCCCGCTTGAACGCCTTAAGAATACTAAAAATACAGAACACAAATATATAGAGAAGTGATGGTTGCATACAAACTAATAGAAATTCTTCTGACAAGTGAACTAGCGTCCTCTCGCTTGGTAATGGAAACTGTTGTAACTAACTTGACAGTTTGACGTGCCTAATTGAACCAATCAAAATGGTAGAAAGGCGTGGCCATATTAAGGCGGGAAATTAAATTTCATTTAATCTGACAATCATTTAATCGTAATATCTAAAGCAAACGCCTAATCAAAAAGGTTACTCATAAAGAAAAGAGCCTTTTTGATTAGGTGTTAGCATCAGATATTGATCTAAATAAAAATAAAACTTTTGAGCTTTATTTTACATATCTAAATGAAATAATTTACTGCAATAAATTAACAATAGTGTACGACATATCACCAATTGGACAAATGAAAATAAAACAAAGTTTTTCTTTAATACATTCATTATTTATTTTTCCTGAAAAAAAATTACTTAAAATGATATACTACATAATATAAAATAATTTATTATAACAGACAGTATATAAATTAGAATTAATCTAAAAATGTTTTAAAGTATTTTGCTAGCACTGAACTACCCTAGTTTAAAACAGATTAGAAAAGATTGTCAAAATTTCTATTTTCTAAAAAGCTATTTTCTCATCATTCATCGAAAGGCATTCCCATTAGGTGAATAATATCCTCAGTTTATTTACACATAGAATCCTAGATTCCACATATCCTTATTTAATATGTACTTGTATCGGTTTCCTGAAGAAAAAATTAAACTGATTTTTAAAATTCTATAGCAGAGTATTATCTAAAGAAACAATATATCCATCTACAAAACAAGATAAACTCTTTCAATGAAAACAACTTTTTAGTATTAACATATATCACTTATATATTATATTTGTTGGTCACTTATAATACTAACAACATATCTTCGAACTATAATATTAAAAAAAACTTAATTCAAGGACAGATGTTTACATAAAATAAAAAGAAACTCTTAAAAAAACAAAAGTTGTAAAAAAAACATTAATTCTGATCCATTCCGGGTGCTCAGGTCCCTTAGTTCTCCCTTTTTTATACCTATGTCTCGTCTCAGTGAACACAGGAAGTGGTATGATACAAGCATAAAATATAATAAAAAAATATGAAGTGCGAACCTTATAAATTAATTTACTAAATGATTCATGTATAAAAAAGACAAAATAAATGTTTAAATAAATATGTATTGTAGTGTAAAGCCAGCAGTATCAGCATTATTAAAATTTGTGGAGAGACCTGATCAGAAGAAATTGTATACCTCAAAGTTTTAATAAAATTTACATTGCATATCTCTCTCCATGTTTTTCTTGTAATGGGAACTGAAGAAAAAAAATCTTTTATTACTATGTTTCTCAGAACCATTTAAAATATACATATCTACCCTTACATCAAGGAAATCTTCAGGAAAATTTTAAATCAATTTTTAATTGTTGAATTGAAAATGAGAGGCCAGACATTTTGTAATATGTATTTATAATCATCAAGGTTAAAATTAAATACTTAAAAAGTGAAACTTCTTCATTGAATCAACTAAATTCGATTTTATTAAAGACTAAAGATACAAAAACATAATAGTAATAAATAAAATCAATTTTCTTACCAGAAACCTGGAATTGCTTGCTGCAAATCAATTAAAACATTACTCTTAATATTGAGAGAGAACTTTTTAGAAAAAAAAGTCACGAATTTTAAATAACATCCTTAAAACAAATAGCAAACTCAACCCACCCTTGCATTCATTGAAATGAAAAACAAACTCAAATGGTTTGACAATGACAAATGATGTTCTATCAGTCAATGTCAAGAACTGTCTGTCAGCTCCCTGTCAATTTTGCCAAGCAAAATGGCCGACATACGATTACGATTTTTACCATACAAGCTTCATACATGTGACTGAAAGGTTTCGGTTTCGGGCTTCGGCGGGGTCCGCTTTTTCGAGTACGTTGTCACAACGTTGCCAGACTTACCGCGATATATAATTCCTATAGGCGAAGTTAAAATGATCATATCTGTATATACTTGAGCTGCCCGTCACTCCCGTATTTTCGATAATTTTGGCAAGGTTTTACGGAATTAGTTACTTAATTTGCATACTAGTGAAGTATACACCAAATGCGTCAAATACACGAAAATAATAATAATAAACGACTTTTTATTAAACTCGGCGAAGGGCAGCCAAAGCTGTTTGCTTAACCGAGCATACATAAATCAGCAATACATAATATTATAAATTACATGGTATAAACAATCCTAATTAGTTACAATAATTATGATAATGAGAAATTTACAAAATTTAATCCAAATATATTTAAAAGTTCACAACCCTGGTATAGAACTATATTTACTCAGCATAAACCCTTTTACGTTTTTCTTTAAACTTGACAAACTATAATTTTGAAGTTTATTATGCAACAAATTGTTATATAATTTTGAAGCAAGAAACGAAAAGCTACGTCGAAACATAGCTGTGCGATGCTTTGGTATATTTAAAAGGGTATTTTGACGTGTGATACGATCATGAGTGGAGAATCTATATGTTAAACGATCTCTAAGATACTCAGGCGCTCCACTAGAGAGGATTCTATGAAGAAAGCATGCGAAGTGTACCGTCTCTCGATCCTGCATATTTAACCACTTCAGTGCAGGTAACTTGTATCTGACGTGATCACGGGCCCTTAAATTGTAAATAAAACGTATACATGAATTCTGCAAGCGTTGTAATCTTTTTTTTGGTTGGTGGTTCCCTTTTAAGTGCTTGTCCACTTCTATCACGCCTGGTTCCTCGTTAATTTTTAGGAGGGGAATGAGGAATTTTGGTGCTAGCGAGCAGACATATTTTTAGATATATAGGGGTCATTCAAAATTTACTTAAAGAAGTGAGATTAATATGAGTATTTAAACAATTAGGGCAAGTCATGCTAATGTCATAACTGAACACCACATGTCTTATTAGAGAAACCCATTCGTTTAAGTATTCGTCAGAGATTTCCACATAACCTTATTAGATTATTTACTAACAAATAGGTAGCAATTATAAAAGAAAATTATATATCCAAATATAAAATAACCTTTTTAGGCCTGCCACAAGGCTCTCTGATAACCCCCTTACTTTTTAATCTATATACGCCTAAAATAAATGATTATAAACTAATTCTATCTGCGGACGATTTTTGTATTTATGATTTTGAAAAAAAAACTGCAAAATTGACAAAATGCTCTTAGTAATTATATGTATGTTAATATATTTAACAAATATTTTATAAATGGATTTATTTTATCGGAAAAAAGGAGATATTGATATTTTTACTCGACATAATTTATAATTAGTTTTACTTTCTATAATTCTTATTTCTTTGCACCTAAAAGTCTCACTAAATTAAAAGAGGTCTTGTCATATATTAAAAACAAAAAAAAGTTTTGCGGATGATGGTTTAGCTCTAAAAATAATTCAAAAATTACTTGATATGGTTTTTAAAACCTTAGTATTTTGCATAAATTATTCTTGGGAACCAATAATTTTTCTTGATTGTCTGAATCTGGCAAAGATCACACCTATTTATAAAGGTGGTGCCCTAGAGGATCCATCTAATTTTAGGACAATCTGACTATAATCCAGTCTCTCTAAAATTATTGAGAAATTAATAAAAAAGTAGATTGTGTTCTTTCTTGGATCGACACAAGGTGTTATGTCCTCAACAATTAGGATTTCCACCAAACTGCAACTAAGTTGATGCAATTTTTTTATTTTCGGAGTAATAATAATGAGGAGGCTGCTGCGGCAGATTTCTGTGATCTTTGAAAGGCATTTGATTGTATAAGTTATGGAATTTTGTTCCAGAATTTTTTTTTATTATGGGTTTAGGGGAGTAGTCTAGGAATAGATAAAGTCATATTTATCAAATCGGAAATTAAAAATAAATCCTTGATCCAATATTATTAACGATGGATTTTACAAGATCTTATAAAATCACTATATAATGGACCAATATTTTATAGTTCTCGTATCAATACCAGATTACAAAAAGTCTATTATGTCCATTATATGAGCAAAGAAACATATGAGCCGCATTCATATCTACGAAGACAAATGTTGGCTGAAACATTTTTATTAAAAAATTGACAATTTTGAAATTATTCCTCCTGAAAAAATCATAGAGTCGAGAATAGTCCACTATTTAACCGAAGTCTATGAAATTACTAAGAATATTCATCCAAAAAGAATGTGTTTTGATTTTATAGATTACCGTATAAAATTAATTATTTTAAAAGACATATTTTAATATACAACTTTACAGATTGTGTTATCGCAAATTAGAACATATCAATAGATACCCTTAATAAGTTTCCAAACTACTTACAAGTTTACACAGATGGTTCTAAGACTGAAGAGGGCCTAGGAGCATATTTGCATTTATTATCCCTGAATTAAAGACTTAGGTGTGCCAACCCTTAAAGTAAGATTTACCATAAATGAAAAACTGTAAACAATTTTTATTACATTTTTAAAGCTGTGCAAAAATAAAATATAGTTTTCATAAATCTAGACTAAATAATGAATAGTATAATACATTGGCTATTTTTTTTATGTTACCTACCTAGTTATCCGAGTAAACCTATAATATTTCCATTTAAAACAATGTCTTGCTTAAACTCCGAGCGTGTGTCCTGGTCTAAAATTTCCAAAAGATGTCCTATATCTTCCTATCTAGTAGTAAATCTATAAAAATAAAAAAAATAAAAAAGTATTAATACATGTGTTAAAATAATTAAATAAAATTATAATTTTAATGTATAAACATATATAAATATTTTCAGTTTCGTGTTTGTGACCCATTATTGTTGATTCTAGTTTGCTCACAATAACACCTACAATTTAACCCATGTTAAAAATAATTCTACGCTCCTATTATAAATGTGTTTTAATTATAACTTAAGAAACCTAGACTTAGTGTCCTGAGGATGACTTAATATAAGTCGAAATGTCGACATTTAGGCAAACAGGTTTCTGTTTTATTTCTGACCCCACCCAACAACCCTCCGCAATATATATAAATATTGTATGTATAGATTAAAGATTTCGATACAAGTTATCAGATAGGGTCTGTATGATCTAAGATATGATTATTACGTAGGGTCTGGTATAAAAGCCTCTTAAACAAACTGTTTTTTGGTTTGCCGACAACTCTCGTTGTTTGGCTTAGAAGCTTCCTCTAAAACCGTTACATCCAGGTTGTCGTTGATAGACGCATCTCACAGATGATTCAAATTAACGCTGGTGTTAGAGGCGCAGCTTGTCCTCTATCCTTTTCCTGTTATACAGGGTGGCCATGGAAAACGTACCGCAAGGCATTACATGGTGGGAAAAAATGTTTAGGCAAAATCCAAAAATACGTCTAGTATTTTTGTCAGGGGGACAACTTTTGACATAAAAACCATTTCGAAAAACTTAACCCCGTAAGTGGGGGCGACATCCCCTAATTTTTTTTAAATAGGACGGGTGGTCAAGTGATACTTCCTTAAAAAGGTCTTGACATTCCCTATACAACGCTGCTTAGTTTTTAAAAATCAAGTCACTCATTCAAGAAATATGGGCCCTTGAAAGTTGAACAATAATGTGTGACGATATCATTAAAATTTATTGAGAGAGTGAGACTGAACCCAGAGTGAACATAGAACATATCTTTAAGTCAAAACACTAATTTAATCATTTCAAGTAAACAAACGATAAGAATGCGAAAAACAACATTTGTCTTTTAAATGAACTTGTCCTTTTTGCGGCAAATTTTTAGTTTTGCTGTTTTGTGGTTAAAGTGTTTAAAAATTGTTGAACCTTTAAATTTATTATTAATTATGGTGTACTCATTTGCAGAAAGAGTAGAGATTATTGAGCTTTTTTTTTAAACAATGAGTGTGGAAATCGGGTCACAGATTTATTTAATCAAACGTCTCTCTGGAAAATCTGTTCGGAAATTGGTTGCAAAAATTCGCGAAACAGATTCAGTTCATAACAAAAAGAGGGATATTGATAATGCATGGTTTCATGAAGCTATGAAGATTGCAGTATTGAGGAAAGTTGCAATGGAGTTGCAAGTACGCTAAGTACAAGACTATTGGCTATTGCAACGGGGGTGTCTCGAATAAGTGTCCAAAGGGTATTGAAGAAATACAAGTTCCATCCCTATAAAATTCTCTTAGTGCAAGAATTGAATGAAGACGAATTTGATCGTCGCTGGCAGTTTTGCGAAGTTATCAGTGACCGAGCGTTAAACAATGATAATTTTATATTTAATGTGTGTTTTTCGGATGAGTGTTCTTTCTTCCTAAATGGTTTAGTGAATCGCCAAAATTGCTATTTTTGGGCTGACAGCAATCCAAGGTTTTTTTCACGAAACACACACACAACACCCCCAGAAGTTAAATGTATGGGCTGGTATTTTTGGAAATTCCATTGTGGGCACTTTTTTCCTCCCTGGAAATTTAACAGGTGATATGTACTTAGATTTGTTACAAAATTCCATCGACCCAGTTTTAACAAGTATCATAGAAGAGGACCGCGCATACAGTGAACAGGAATTAATTTTCCAACAAGACGGAGCTCCTCCACATTTCTCACTAAATGTACGCAACTATTTAAATGACAGATTTCCAGGACGCTGGATAGGACGAAGGGGCGCAATTGAGTGGCCACCTCGGTCACCCGACTTAAATCCTTTAAATTTATCCTTGTGGTGACACATAAAATCCGTAATTTACAAAAGTCCACCTGCTACATTAGAAGAGTTGCGAAGAAGAATTATTAACGTATGTCGCGAAGTGACACAGCAAATGCTTCTAAACCTTCGGCAATGGTTTGAAGATATTTTGTATCACTGTATGAACGTTGGCGGACAGCACTTCAAGCATTTCCTTGATTAACGTGGTAAGCATTAAATCGCTCTTTGCATTTTTCGTCTCACATTATTGTTTAACTTTCAAGGGCCCATATTTCTTGAACGAGTGAATAGATTTTTAAAAACTAAGCAGCGTTGTATAGGGAATGAGAAGGCCCTTTTAAAGAGATACCACTTGTCCCTTTCAAAAAACTCAACTTTCTCAACTCAGTTTTTTGAAATGGTTTTTATGTCAAAAGTTGTCCTCCTGACAAACATACTTGACTTATTTTTGGATTTTGCCGAAAAGTTTTTCCCACCCTGTAATGCCTTGCGGTACGTTTTCAATGGGCCTCCCTGTATATCAACGAGCTTCTCGACAAAGCTTCAAATCTAATTCACAGCTTTGCTGATGACAATACATTGGTGTCTTCCTTCAGGTCTCCCAATCAGATAACATTAGCCGATACCCATTGCCTTAGACTTCACCAGGTAACAACTATTAACATTTATTTTAATACTATTTTGAGGATGAGGGTAATCTGACTGACCTTAACTCAGCTAAGATTCAGGTTGTTTTTGCAAAGGAATTAGGATACTTAAGATGTTAGTTTGCTAAAACTTAGTTTGCCTCTGTATTGGTCAGTTCGCTTGTTAGCTGCGAAAGTTGGAAGCAATATATCTTAACATGAATATGAAGCGGAAATAGCTAAGGTAGTTTCTCAAAAACTTAAGTGTCTCTTGAAATCGAAGAGGCTGTATACACCGCAACAGCTTTTAATGTTTCACAATACTCAGATTCGTCCATCTCTTGAGTATTGGTCTCACATATAGAGCTCTACAACCAAACACATTTTGAAGCTGCTTGATTCCTTCCAGAAGAGGGCTAGGTATAGCCGTCTTATGGGAAATTAAGAGATAACTAGAAATTTGGACAGTTTAGCATATAGAAGGAAGGTAAAGTCCTTTTTTTGTTTATAATGCTCTTTAGAAGAAGATCCACAGTCCCCTTGGTAGCATTGAAGCTAATCGTGACTCAATGAGTTTTTTTTTTCAATTTATTTGAGATTTGTTGGTGCATAGGTGCTGTGATATAAGACAATATATATTTTAAATGCTGTTGTTCCGGTTGGAACTTGCGGCTGAATGTAGTCAGCACAAAATTATTAAAAAAAAAATATCTTGCAGTTTAATATAAACACTAGAACTTTACAGTAAAACTTTAATTTCAAAAATCAAAGTACACAGATAATAAATATGTTTTTTGCTAAGTGAGTTGAATCTAGGGTTAAATTAAACTTAAGTTTTAAATTTTAATGCTGTCAACGTTTCGGCCTACATAAGAGCATCTTCAGGGCGCTACAATGAAAGTAGTAAGTTAGTGCTTATTTAAATTTTGAAATAAATACTGTTTTTATTTTTGTAACCTTAAAATATCATAAAATAACAACTAGACAGTTCAGAAATTATACGTTTCACAAATAAGATAGAATAAAAGGGTACTTATCAAATGGTTTTTGAATCCTGTAGACAGACATTACCTTTTCTTATGATACTCCAAGTAATCATAATAACTTAGGCTGACACAATTGCAACAGAAGAATTAAATTTTAATTAGGAGAATATTAGTAACCGGCATATTCGACTTGTTTTATTTTTAGCCGAAAATCGTCTTTAATCGAGTGTTTTAGGAAAAATACCAAACTGTGTATGACAAAGGAGTCACATAAAGGCCAACAATATGTCTTTCTAACTAGGTATTAATTTGATAAAAAAGTATAAAATAACAAAATACCTTAGACAAAAGTTGTCTTGGACGAAAATATTCTACATAACATTTTTTAAGAGTTATTATAAAGACAATGTGTATTTAATCTTGATGTCATTATTAAAATATGAAAATATCTTTTAAGCTTTAAAATTACTTTACAAAGTAGTTTTAAAGTGAAAGTGCTTGAACTTTGATCCCCTATATCTCTGACACATTTTGTCAATAACTTAAAATTCTAAGTTCTCAATTATCAAATAAAATAAGATATACTATATTATGTTCTACTTAATTAGATAAATTTTCTTCTCACATCATAAATATATCAATGACTTGATCTTGAGCTAACACAAAATAATAATAACCTATAATTTTTAAGAATATTTTCTTTTTACGTTAAGCTTCTTAAAATATATTTTTTTTAATATCTTTTGCACGTGGGACTACTTTGCATAAGCTGGGAGGCTTATTTTTAGACAGCAATAAAATATCTGCATATTATGTTTGAGGTTCAGAGTGTTTTTTTTTAGAATTTAAATAAAGAATTTTTTATACGTATAAATTTTTAAAATACAAAAGTAGATCTAAAGCCCTTTGAAAAAAAAGTCGATGCAAGAAAACTTAATTTAATTTGTTTTTAATTCACGCCATTAATCATGTCGTATTTATTTGATATCGTCATTATTTATTATAATAATTTAAATATCTCCGTTACAGTTACAACTACTTTTCTAAACATAAACACCATAAAATACTTAATTCGCTCTAATATACAAATTATGAACCGTTACATTAAATTTTCACGTACGAATTGATCCCGTAAATCCCCGCATCTACATAATAATGGTCTTCTATTATACGAAAGTTCTTAGCCGATTTTGACTTTCCCCGGTTGTTGCAACTAAGACGCTTCTTATCCGTTTATCTAACTACGTGAACTATCTAGCTAATCTCGGTGGTAGCTTTGAGAATTGCTATTAATGGGTGGAAATTCTCCTAGTTGCATTTTAGATTTACTTTTGGGGGCTTAAATGGAATGGACTAAATTGAAATTTTAGAGATAGTAAACGTGGTCATTTTGGGTTTTAGTTTTTTATATTGAAAAATAATAATATTTAAGAAATATATGTAATTTTATTTGGGAGCACTGCAAAGGTAAGTTTTATTTTTATTAGATAAACGGATATATATTTTTCAGAGGATAGCGTGTTATGACAAAAATAATAGTCCGGCAAGACTAACCGGTTTACAGGGACTATCTCTAGGGAGTTGAGTTTGTTCGACAGTCCTGATTTAAAAGTTCTAAACAACAAGAGCAACTCCCTAGATCTGATAGGTTCCAGAAATCCTGTTAAATTTAAATGATAAAAATCAGGTTCTTCGTGGTTCTCTGTATGGTCAGTTGTCTCAGTCACACTCACTCACTCAGTAGTAAAACACCTTAATTTAATTTAAATAGGGCGTTTATTAATGGTGTGAGGCAAACAAAATCTACATGGAAAGTAAATATATATGATGGTATTAAAAATGTAAACAAAAATAAATAAAAGAAATATAAGTTTATAACCTAAAGGTACCTGAATTCGTCAGTGATCACTTCGGAAGCATCACATAATAAAGCGTAACATGGAATTATTTTAATTTACATAATTATAAAATAAATATAACTTAAGTTTTAAAGATTAAAATGAGAAGGTGATAAAAATAATAAATTCATGTTAAATCATATGACAAAGAAATCAAAAGAATATGGTTAAGATCAATTAAAGAGGAAAAGAAAAAGGCTGGTAAGTTTACGGGTTAAGTTCCATGGTGTTCTTCTCACCATACAGGGCTTAAGACATGATGTGGGTTGACGGAGCTAAGGGCGGCGTAATTATCTGCATTTTGGCTTCAGGACGAAATCCTCATCACTGCTGTGTCATGGCTAGCGGTTTACAATTTCATATTCAAGAAGCCCTAAGAGAGATTTTTCAATGGAAACACGGTACACCAAATAAAATGTCACCAACGGTGAAAACTACTTACGAAGTTTCAAGAGGCGTCGAACCACTAAAAGTGGCATTCCGATCCTGGCAGTCGCTGCCGTGCAGTCGCGACCCGGCGGTGGCAGCCGGGTCGCGGCACACTGCTTTGTATGCATTTGAATGGAGAGCCTTTGGATGTACAGTGTGGCAGACGGAACTATTTAAATTTGATTTAAGGAAAATAATTTTAAAATTTATCAAAATAAATTTTCCTAATTAATTATTCATTTGTATGTTTTATGGTTTTAGAAATAAGTTCTTTTTTTTTGGTATACAGGGTGTCCCACAATCAACGTCACAGGCTATAACTTTTTTATTTTTTACTATAAAAATTTAAAAAAAAATTTAATAGCTATAGGACCACTACCCAAAATAACTTAAAAAAACTACCCCCAACAAATACATCCCCCAAAAATGAATTTGTCGGGGGTAGTTTTTTTAAGTAATTTTGGGCAGTGATCCTATAGCTATTAAAAATATATTTAAAAAAAATATCCTTAAAAATAAAAAAGTTATACCCTGTGACGTTGATTGTGGAACACCCTGTATACATGGTCGCACGCAAATATCTCTGTTGCTAAGCCGAATTTAAAAACAAAGTTTAAACAAAAGTTGCTAAGGTCACAGGGGGCCACGTCACTGCAATAGTACGTGTATTTTGAAGGTCATTAAAAAAAACAAAACAAAAGTCAAACGTTGACTAAAATGAGCCACCTGGTATAGATTATAAAAAACGAACAGCATAAGCGTTTTGGCAATGATAAAAGTTCGGTTAAACTAGGAACGGGAATTTTTATGTTTTTTTATGCGAAATTTTCACTCTTTTTGGTATTTCCCAAAAAGTAAGGTAATTTGAGAAAAATATAAGGTAAAAAACTTACCTAATTTTTCGTTTACTGTTATTTATGTTAATGTTTTTTTTTAAGTCTCACACACTTCACTTAAACATGTTTTTATTTTCACTGGTGAAAAAAGCGAGCTCGTTTTCTTTACCTTCAGCCTCGTATTCACTATCGTCTTCACTACTACTGCCATTAGTGTCCCTGTCCTCAGTTCCTACTGTGATGACAAGGGGCTCGATTTCTTCCATGATTTGGTCAGTTTCCCAGAATTTATCCTCCACAGTTCTGACGAGCTGGCAAAATTTCTGCCAATCATTTTCGGAAATCGAGGATATAGCATCCTCAGTAACCTCCTTTAAGGTTGTAATGTTAAAATTGCCAGTAGTATTCCGACTTCTTATTAAAAATTTGAGTCTTGCTCAAGCTAATTCAATTGGGTTTAACTTGCATAAATAAGGCGGTGTTCTTAATGGAGTATGCCCATGGGATCTTATAATCCGATCTACTATATAATTTTTTTGGTCATCAGGTGGTTTGTGGCGTAAAACCAAATCGAAAAGATCAAATTTTCTGGCACTTGCATCGTGACTTATACCTATAACATATAGTATATGTAATACCTAATAATATACAGGATATACCTTATTCCACCCCATTTTTTTCAGCCATTTTCTTTAAAAAAAAATTTTTTGCTAATCGATATTAGACTGCAAGGAACAAATTTATTTGGTTTTTTTAACCCCTTAACTTTAACCCCACGCAGGGGTGACTATCAACCCCAAAATCTTAAATGGTAAGGGTATCACTCGACACCCCTTCCTATTTAAGATTTTGGGGTTGATAGTCACCCCCGCATGGGGGTTAGAGTTAAGGGATTGAATATACCAAATAAATTTGTTCGCCTGAAGTCAAAAAACGATCATCAAAAAATTTTTTTTAAAGAAAATATCTAAAGAAACTGGGGTGGAAAGTTTTCATTAGCTCACCGTGTATGTACATATTATGAAGGTACATTTATATATTTAAAATTTAAAATTTATCAGTTCAAAAGGCTTAATTAAGTTGTTATAGCTACCTTTCTTAGTTAACCAGACGATTATATCTCTTTTTAAAGAGGATTTTGTTGGGGTTTTATCCTCCTGCACCGAATGATAAGAAGCATTGTCTAACACTATTACCGAATTGGCAGGTATATTTGGGAGAAGTTTTTCCGTGAGCCATCTAGTAAAATTTTCCCTATTCATTTGACCATGGTAATCACCTGTGGCCAATCCGGCTTTAAATAATTAACAGGCATTGTCCACAAAACCCTTGTCGGAACCTGCATGAACAATTATTAGCCGACCTAAAATATCATTTAAAATATATATATTTCTCAAATTTAACGGGTCCTTGCCCGTGAAAAAATATATGACTGTAACTTATACACACTGTTTTGTATTGTATGCTTACCCGTTGAACTAATATTTTTTAAAGCACCAGTAACCGTATCGCTCTGCCAACATTTCTTGAACGTCAAATCGTTATCCACCCAAGTTTCGTCCAAGTAAATAATGTTTCGGCCTTCTTTACGATATTTTCGTATTTCGCGAAGATATTTGTATCTCCAGGAAAGAATATTGGGCCTCTCCATTAAGATTTTCCTCTTATTTTGACACTTATGCCAAAAAAAGCCATTTGACTTTAATAAAAGCCGAAGCGTTTCCCTGGAATAAGAAAAATTTGCCTCTTCTTTTAATTTTCTTAACAACTTTCTAGTTGTCGGTGTCGAAACCACTTTATATTCCAAGTAAAATCTGGTGATACAATGCCTAACTATTTGAAAATGAAAACTGTCATCTTTTTCGACGACAGTTTTCCGTGGCCGTTTTTTCCCTGGACTGACTAACATTTCATCGGGGTTATTTTGTCGCCTTTCTTCATCTTCCTTGTGAATTTTTCTCACAGATGATACGGAGACTCCGGTATAAAGGGAAACGCGATCAAGCTTACGCTTAAGAGGCAATTTCATCGAATTATTTGCAGTTTCTTCATCGCAAATCCTAATAACAACATTTTGAATGCATAGTTGGTATACAAAAAGGAATAAAATATAATATAAACTACTGTTTTTTTAAGAGGCACAATGTATTTCACTTTTTTTGAAATAAATTATTATAACTTACCTGTAAACGTTTGCTATCACTTCCCTCGTTTGACTATGAAGGACCTTACCCTCAGTGAACTTATTCATTATAATAAATGTTATTATTCGTATATATGTAGACAATAATAAAACAAACTAAAAAATTAAATATTAGGTATTTCATGTAAGTAATAAAACAGTGAAACTCCAAACCTACGAAAATTACACTACCTACTTATAGGTATACACAACACTAATATCAGTTTTTTCACAAATAAAACAAAATAATAAATAACATATAAAATAAACGGAATCCAAAAATCAACGATAAAACCTACGCCACTGTCCACCCTTCAATAGTAATCAATGTTTTGAAACGGCAGCAAGCATTGTAAACAGGTGACAAATACGCTGTCCAATGAACTGTCGAAATAATTCATAACAAAAACACGTGCGGCGAGGTGGAACGTAATGTTGCCAGATTTACTAAACATGATCCATTTTTTGGACAAACATTTAATTGTACCATATTTAATGGTAAAACAATTGCGTATTAAAGCCAAAATGAAATAACTATTTAGATTATAATTCTTAAGAATTTACCCTCTATATCTTGTGATTGTAAAAAATCTTATATTGCATATTATTAGAAAGTAAGTCCCGCACAATTACGTTTTCAGGTTAAACGTGGCAACGTCGAATATTTTGGCCCACATTCCTGCCGCTGTTTCAGATCCACTTGCCAGACTATACACGACTGGGTCGCGCCGCTAGTGAACGCGGCATGCGCGTCATTTTGGCAGCGCCGCCAGACCGCTTCAAGAGCAGTATGGTCGCGCGACTCAATCAGTGACTGAGCAAAAATTGCCACGTTTAATGACTAAGATGATGAATATTTAATTGAAATGATTAATAAAAATCCTCTATATGATTTCCGACTAAAATCGTATAAGGACAGTACCGTTCGCGAAAATATTTGGGAGCATATAACAAAAAAGCTAAAAAAGACAAGTAAGTGCTATGTTTTTATTTTCATTTATTATTATTTTTTCCTATTATTATTGTACAAATACAAGTACAGAGTTTATTTCCTATGGAACACTATTTTATTATTAAAAATAAAGATTAAAATTAAACTGGTAAGTTTTGAGGATTTAATTTTAATTTTATAAATAATTTATTGCTTATAATGGAAAATGCCAAAACTAAGAGCATATTTTATTTAAAAAATTTGGATCTTATTATGTACGAATGCCAGTATACAGGGTGTCCCACTACGAACTGCGGCGATCATTTGCTCGAAACGTAGGATTTCGAAAAAGACTTTTTAAGACTATTTAAGTTAGAGTTTAAGATAAACGGTTTTCACGTTTAATTCACGTAACTTTTAAAAGCTCGCTAAATAATTTTTAAAAAAATAATATGACAGATGTTAATTTTTAAAATTTTTGGCAATAACAACTGTCATTGCATACATTAAGATCTTTAAAAATTAGGATAGGACAGTGAAAACCGTTTCTTTCTAGCTTAATAGCTTAAATAGTTTGGAAGTTATGACTGGTCAAAGTACTAAAAAAGTGGATGTTCAACTCATTTTGTCAAAAACAGTTAAAGGTAGGCCATAACATGGTATACCAGATTTCTTAAATTTTTATGGAGACTCTAAATGATAAAAAATATATATGGGGATAAAAATATATAAATAAATATATGGGGTGTTTCATTTAAAATAAGAAAAACGTTGCCGGTTTTATATAGAAGTGACAACACTGCATTACTCAAAATATTTTTAATAGCTAGATTTTTACCCTTTATCGACGTTGCCAAATTTTCTAAATGTACCACAAATCATACTTTTCGAGAAATCGATCGCCCCAGTTCGTCGTGGGAAACCCTGTTTAAGAAATAATATATATTTGCCAAAAAAAATCATTTATTCAATTCCTTCTACTTATCCATTCTTCTTGCCATGCTACTTTTCCAACTTCTGAGTTAAAGAAATCTTTAAGAGTATCCCTGATTTGAAATCCAGCGATGTTTGAAAATCCTCACCTGCGAGCCAATGAAATCATGTTTTGTATAGGTTTGGGTTTTGTCTCATCGTAATGGTAAAATGGGACACCATTATTTTCTAAATACGCATCCCGTAGTAAATTATGGAGGCAACATAGAACAATAATCAAGTCATCACATATTTCGGGTTTAATTGCAATAGGTGTATATAAAATTCGGAATACTTGGCTCAACAGAGCAAAAGCATTCTCTGAGACTCGACAGATACGGTAATTAAAGATTGCTTTAGCACGATCACTTCGAACATGATCTTTGAAATAAGGTTTCATCATGTTGACATCCAATGCAAAAGCGTCGTCGCCAATTAAAAAATGTGGAATTAAGATATTTGTGCCTGGTAAAGATGCTTGTTGAGGCACATTAAATTGGCCAGAAATCATTTTCTTCCCCATAGCTGACTTTTGAAATATCCCAATGTCGCCTTCCTTTCCATACGAACCCACATCGACAGCAACAAATTTGTAGTTTGCATCTACTATAGCCAGCAGCACAGTGGAAAAATAATCTTTGTAATTAAAGGACATTGATCCACTGTGTGTTGGAGCTCTAATACGTACATGCTTCCCATCGATGGCTCCAAAACAATTCGGACAATTCCACCTATTCCAAAATTGTTTGGCTGCGCCCTTTAGTTGATTTTCCGTTGGCACAGGAAGAAATATTGGTACTAAATTATTTCTTAAACTCCTCAGAACTTGCTGGATTATTCTACTTATATAGCTTGCTGATATGCGATACATAAATTCTAATGATGCGTAAGTTTCACCAGTTGCTAGGAACCTGAAATAAAATTTATGTTTTAGGTGATGATTGCAAAAAACGGTGGAAATGTATCCGAGATTCTTACGCACGAATCAAACGTAAAAATAAATTACCAACTGGATCAGCAGCGGGTAGCAAACCAAAAAAATGGCCTTTGCTTGAAAGACTGCAGTTTTTGGAAAAAATCCCAGCAGAAAGAAAAAGTGTGAGTAATATTGAAGACTCTCAGGATGCCGATCATGGTGAAAACGATGCTTTAAATGATGAAAACCCTTATAATAATAATGACGATAATAATACACAAATAGAGAATAATGAAATAGAAATGGACAGTGAAATAACAGTCGTAAGTGCAAATAGAAGTGTAACGGAAGAAACAGACAGTACAGATACGACTGATAAAGATGAAACAACAAACGCAAAACGGTCTACTGGCGCCGGCGCCGTTTTCAAAAAAAAGAAGGTAGGTCAAAATAATGCTATGAATGTGGCGTTATTACATTATTGGAAAGAGAGGGATATCCAAAGACGAGCTGAAATTCAGGATCTGAAATCTCAGTCAAACGCAGTCCAAATAGATGAACCAGATGTAGATGGTATAAAATCGTTTTGCTCACATGTTGGGACAATGTTGACAAAACTTACTCCTGCGTTGAGAATACAAGCTAAAACTAAAGTTTTCAATATTTTAGCAGAATATGAGTTAAAGAGGCTAAACCAGAGTTCCAGCAATACCTCCAATAGCTCTCTGTTACACCAAAGCTCTAGGTATTTATCATCAAATTCATATTCTCCAATAAGTTCTGTTTCGTCGCCTCATTCGCCCCTTGAAGCTAGTGACTTGAGCAATTCGAATACAACTAATTTACCCATTACAGCAATTAACTTAAATAACTCGAATACTTTTAATTTCGATTATTATAATGAGTCAAATGATATATAGTCTTACATATTTACCTTAAAGTAAGAAATAATTTTTCCTCAGCTGTAATCGAACCTTGTTTTTTTGGTTGGATTTCATTTTGAATTAAACTGAGTAGAAATCTAAACTGCGTTTTATTTAGTCTGCAATACTTTCTGAATTTTGCGTCTTTGATATTCAAGTGCCGTTTTATTAAAATTTCAAAGCAGCCTTCACCATGTCTTGATGTATAAAATGAATCAATTTTATTTCTCTTGGCAGATAGTAAGAGCAAAATTATATCATCATCCTCTTCTTCGTCCTCCAGTAGCCGCATCAAAAGTTCTTGTTTGGCTATATCTGACATAGTTTTGCTTCAATCTTTAAACACGACGAACACACACAACTATTCACAGTGGCTTCGGTCTAGTACTAAGTGACTCTATAAATTGGGAAACAGGGTCGCTTCTATCCGAATGGTAATTGTCGCGCGACCGAGCAGTTTCAATGGGTCGCGGCAGTCGGCTGCGGCAGCCGAGTCGCGACTGCCAGGATCGGAATGCCACCTTAAGAACCATCCTAAAAAAATATTTGATTAAAAATGAAGAAACACTAATGAATTTTAGTTTTCAGTATTAATTTAGCTAAAAACGTGCTGGCGGAGAGAGATGATACTAGATTTATTTCACGACAAGATTAATCTCTCTCCATCACAGCGGACAGCACGGTTCACCTTTGACAGACGCAGGAGCTAGGGATGGCTACCCAATACTGGAACTGATCCCGCGGAACTGATCTTTACAGTTGGAACCATGGAGCAACCGACCCACTAGAAAACATATGAGTCCAAGTTCGAGTCTGGACTGGTTTGAGAATTATTATTAATACGGTCTAGCGAAAGAAACTGATCGATGGAACGTGGCGTCGGTGGTGTTTAGGTTATTATTGTATTCCAAGTCCGGGTGGTGCATGTTATATGCGCGAGAGAACTATAAAAATGATAGACGCATGGACTGGAATCGGTTTTTTTTCTGTTTTCCTAATCCGGTTTTTTTTGCCTGATTTTAGATCTTATCTGTGACTAGAAACTTTGATCTTTCTTTTATTTCATTGTAATGTTGTTTTTAATTTTAATTATATGAAACACATACTAAATATTTTAAAGAATTAGTATTCATTCTAATAAAATTAATTTAATTTAATTTTAATAAAAAGGCAGGAAAAACGGAAAGAAGTTTTTTTTTTTTTTTTTTTTTTCAAATTTTTTCAAATTTATTTACAATAATTTACAATAATTTTACAAAACTCACAAAAGTATAAATAGATGTACACCTAGATTAGAATCTGTGTGTGTACAAAACAAAAGTAATTAAGAAGATAATATATATAATTCACAATTCACTTAAAGTTATATACTATATACCAAATATACCAATATACTATATACTATATTATACTATATACTAACTATATTAAAACCAAAGAATAAACCAAAATAATGATTAAATGAACTAATGATTTAAATCGCCCTAGTCAGAATAACAGATCTTAACCACAAATATACTGATAAAGCTGCATATACCCTATATTTAATTTGCAAATAAATAATTATCTACGCAACACCGTAGCAAAACTTCAAAGTTTTCATGAAGCAACCTATTTATTTCTCTACCAAACATATGTATATTTCGAACTTCTCTAATACTACTTGGAAGAAGGTTAAAAAATTTTGGGCCAAGGTATGTTAAAAACCTTTGAGTAGTCGCTCTTGTCAGAAAAGGCACACTAACAGAATGCACTGCTTGGCTTCTAGTATAGCAACCCAAGTTCTCTATCGGTCGCCGCAAATCAGGTATAAACGGTTTGAGGAGTATCTGGGATGTTTTCTTAAAATTACTCGTATAAGGTATTTTTGAGTAATGTTTAAAATATTCATGGTACTGGCAAATGATCCTCCCCATATTGATATTCCATATCTAATGACTGATTCAGCCAAGGATGTATATAACATTTTTAAAATGTGGAGAGGCATACAATTTCTAAGATGATAAAATTTAAAAATTAGTTTACGAATTTTTATATTAATACTTTCTATATGTTTTTCCCATTTAATATTTTGATCGATAAAAATACCCAAATACTTTATACATGGAGTCCTACTTAAGGTTTCCATGCAAGCACATGGCTTCTCCTTTAATATGCACTGATATGTGTGTATTTTTAGTACATTTGTATTAATTTGATGGTTATCGAGAATGCTAAAACTCATAAATTTTGTTTTTTCAATATTTACTGCTAAACGATTTTCTTCCAGCCACCGACGAACCATTGCAAAATCTGAAGTTGCTCTCTCCACAGCATTCGCCCAGTTATCACCCTTTACCAACAAAACAGTGTCGTCCGCGTATGATACAAGTTTTCCCGATGTACTAAGAAAAAGAAGTTCATTGATGTAGAGGGTGAATAGAAGAGGCCCCAGTACAGTACCTTGTGGAACACCACAATTTATTGTTTCAAAAACACTATACTCATCCTCCACCCTAACACATTGCTTTCTTTCAGTAAGATAATTTTTTATAAGAGTCTTTTTTATAAGAGCTTAATCCCCTTATCCCGTAGTCGTCTAATTTATCAAGTAGAATATCGTGTGATACCGAGTCGAAGGCTTTAGCCAAATCTAAAAATATAGCTAACGGTTTTTGATTTTTTTCAATAGTTTTACAAATATGATTTGTTACCTCAAATAGTGCCTCTTCAGTTGACTTACCCTCTCTAAAACCATATTGGTTGGGAGATAAAATGTTGTTTTTCTGTAAGTGTTTTGAAAACCTAATGCGTATACAAGCTTCAAGTATTTTTGCTATATTACTAATAAGTGATATTGGGCGATAGTTGCCTGGAGAACACACGTCATTTCCCTTATATATCGGAACAACCACTGACTTCTTCAATTCATTCGGAATTATTCCTGTTAAAATAATACAATTAAAAACATGGGTCAAGGGTTTTGCAATATTATTCCGTATTTGCTTAAGTAAGGTACTCTTTAATCCATCTAACCCCGGTGCAGAATAGTTTTTTAGAGCATTTATATTTTTTAGAACTTCATCCTCAGTAATAGGCGTTAAAAACATAGTGGTACAATTTAAGCGGGAAAACTTATTTTTTTTATTACAATTTAATTTACTTGACATTGTTTTTCCTACGTTTATAAAAAATGTATTAAAAATATTTGCTACATCTTTTTTATCAGATTGAATCGTGTTATTTTCACATCTAAGTGATATTTTGTTTTTATTCATATTTTGATTAGTATTCAGTTCCTCATTTATAATTTTCCACATTTTTTTAGGATTTTGTTTAGTTTCATTAAACTTTTTTTGAAAGTACGAGTTTTTTGTTTGTTTTATTAGCATATTTAAAATATTACGGTAACTCTTATACTCATTCAACAGAGTTATATTATTTTTATTTTTTAGATAAGATATTTTTAATTTGTCTCGGTGTCGGATGGAATTAATTAAACCAGATGTGATCCAGGGTTTTAGTTTTTTATTTTTTGATGTAAAATTTACCTTTGTACTTGCCAATTGTATAGCATTTTTTATTATATTTTGAAAAAGTTCATATGTCTCCTCGCTTTGGTCTTTATCGTGAACAACTTCCCAGTTTGCCTCTTCCAGAGTTTTATTTAATTTATTATAGTCTATAGATATAACAAAAGTTTTATGGCATGATTTTTTTGAATTGTTATCACTTTTCTGTAGTTTCAGTGCAATAGGAAAATGATCCGTTACATCACTCTTTAGTATAAATGGTAAAAAGGTCAATTTATTTTTTATTTTGTTGGGACAGTAGATAAAAAAGTGGTCAATACAGGATTCACAATCTGATGTTACTCTAGTAGGTCTATTTATATAACTAAGAAAACCATTTTCAGTTAAAATATTTTTATAGTTATTTATTGTTACATTTTCGCTAAGCAAATTTAAGTTTATATCTCCCCCAAAAATACAAATGGCTTCATTATTTTTGTATTGCAATAATAAATGGTTTAGGTCATTTAAGAAAGCAGTGGTATCCGATGCAGGTGATTTATATAGAGCAAATATTTGATATTTGTTTTCCTTAAATTTAAACTTAAGATGTGTAAAAGTTACTTCATTATATTTGATATTAACAACATTTTCCACCAATATACCCTTTCTGACATAGACAAGCACTCCATCGTTTTGATTAAACCTTCCTTCAGAATAAAATACCTCATAATTTAAAATTTTAAAAATATCCAAGCAGGTAATTTTCCAAGTTTCGGTTAATAAAATGATATCAAAGATGCAACCCAGGCTTTCAACAAATACCAAAAACTCTTCAAAGTTTCTACCAGCGCTGCGAATGTTTATATGAATGAAGTTCAGTAGATCATTTTCATCAGAATAATACTCAATCGGACTAATATCTGAGGTTATAACATTGGCATAATTGCTCAGTTCGTTATGATAGTCTATAACAGCATTCATCTATAGTATAAAAATTATGCAACTAAAACAAGCATTACTCCCATGATTAGTTAAATAAAAGTAAAAAGAATAAATTAATTTAGCATATTATTTAAGTATATATTAGTGTATATCACCATGTATATTTACCGATACTTTACAATTACCATTGGCAAAAATACCATTTCTTTTTTTTTACAAAAATTTCTATTATTATTCGTATCTACCTAGAAATACCTAATACATGCTTCCAACCTTGAATAGCCAATGAGCGGGACCTGACCAGTGTTAATATTAGAGAGCCTCCACCGCCGCTGCCTCCGTGTTTAACAAATTGATTGCAATTTTCTTTCTCGTTGTAGCATTCCAAGCGAAAATTCTACCGTTTTCCGTCCATGCCATATTTTTTCCATATTTTTCTTTGGTTGACATTAATAGGTTATATCTAAGTCGAGTTAAGTCTTCGAAAATAGAAACAGTAGTGTTCTTCAATTGTTTCTTCGCTAAGTAAATCTTATTCCGCATCATATTATTTACAAAATTTATAACTATTGGGGCTGGTGCATTTGTCTTACGATTTTTTGGCTTTAATCGAAAGACATAGTCAATATCTTTTTGTGATATTTCTATATTTAATTTATCTGAGAAAAGGCTAGTTAAGATCTCTGATAGGTCTTCATTATCGGCTTCCTCAATTCCACAGATACGTATAGAGTTAGCCTTTGATTTTTGCTCTAAATGGTCAACACGAAACTGTAATTCAGTAATTTCTTTTTTATTACTTGCTACTTTTGCATCAATGACTTTTAGGGATTCACAGAACTGATCAATTTTTGACTCTATTTTCTTGATTTTTTCATTTAATTCACTTTTTATTTCATTAGAAAAGGTTTCACATACCTTCCTAATCAACTTTTCCAAATCGTCATCAGATTTTCCATCGGTTTTGTATGCACTTCTCGTGTTAGGTCCAGAGGTAATGTCGTTACGTCCCATACTGCTGCACCTCTCTAATATGGTAAATTAATCTGTGATTGGCTCAAAGTTTAATAGACTAATTACTTGGTAGTCAATTAATGTGCGTCTCCACAACTTTAAGAGGATGATTTTTAAGTGGTTGTTTTCAGAAATATTTGACTTTTAAAATTTTCTTTTTACAATAAATTAATAACAGGATGAAAAATGCGTGGAGCGTGCTAAAATACGTCTATTCGCTACGAAACATTTCACGAAGTGTAATGTGTAATGTAAGTATTCTATGAATATCAAAAATAAAAGTGCGTAATTATTAACTGTGTTTTTCGATATTTGGAAAACAAACATTTAAAAAAAAATCATTATAAGAGGCTTAATATTTTGAGTTTTTTCCTACGTACTTATTTGTGTATTTTTATAAGACTAATTATTATATCGATCATTTTAGTACGATTGCTAAATAACTCTTAAACGCATATTGGATTTATGAATAGTATATCAGTATATCCATTAGTTTATAATCGTAGCCATTAGTGTATAATCCCGTAGTAGGTATATGCATATTCAGATTCAGTTCGGACTCAAACTTGGGACTGATCCATGGTACAGGTATTTGTTTATACTCGATCGATTAGGAACTAATCCGTAAAATTTGTTGGATCAGCCAACCCTAGCAGGAGCTGGAAAGACCCCCAGATGCGTCGCGGAACTACTTAAGTAGCAGTCCAGAAGACGTCTGGGCGCAAGACCGAAGATTGGGGAACTTCGCTCGTTACTTTATGGGCTTAGCCGCTATGGGTCCAACCAAGACCCTATACATAGATCACTAATAAGAAAACCATAGAGTGCCTAGTAGAAAGTACAAATACGGGACAAATCGTAATAATTCGAAACGCGGCGCCACTGGGGTCCGCTTTAGTAAACCGGTTGACCAATTCAGTTGCCGTGAAATCTTCTCCATGCACAGCATATTGTAAAGAATAACAAATAATTAAAGTGGAGATAACTTTAATAGTGGTTCAATGAAAAACATTGGCGAGTTCCATTAAAAATCAAAGGCAATTGTAATTATGGTGGGTGTCTGAGTCAGCAGTCCCGTACTTATAAAGTTTTGAAAGAAAGATTTATAACAAGGTCATTTTTAAATATTTTAACCAAATTAATAAAAGTTAGGATTCTCCAGATCCCGTATAAAGTGTAATTAATCCTGTAACAAGCGAGGCGAGAAGCTTAGTTAAATTCTCTAGCGGTAAAACTAGAAATCTAAAACTTGTTTTCAAAAATTTCTTTTGGCTTCTTTTATCTACCTATTTTTCTCCAAGGGTCCTGAAGAGAATATAGTCAAGTCGAATCAAGTTAATAATGACTTTATTATTTTGCAACATACACACCTTCTAGAGTGATATCCTCTGCTAATGCCTTAGATTAGAAGCATAAAACACTGTTTTGTTTTAAAGAAAAAGAAAAGTTTTATATATTTATCTACAGGCTTAATCCAATATTAGAAAAATAATTGTATAATAAAAAAAACAAGATACATACATAATTCTAACTCATAACTAATATATCACATCACTACTTCTTACAAGGAAACATAAGTATCACAATATCACAGAGATACATTGTCAACTTTAAGTAGTATGTTCATGTTGTGGCAAGAGTCACTAGTACAAGGAATGTGAAAGGCATGCAACAAGTGAAACGTTGAGCAAACTGCATCAAGGTCAAGGAATCAATAATTCATGCATCATATGCCCAACATGCCCAACATTGAATTATAAGCAAAAACTTAGAAATAAGATAGATTACAGAGTATAGGTATTTATTTATTTTTCCCTTTCTTTGTTTTTCTCTTTTTTTATACATAACTCAAATACTTAATAATATTATAGTAAATAATTATATATTTTGCAATGGCTAGTGATGAAGTTAATTTATTGAATGAATTAGAATACGATCAAATTTAACTTAATTTAATTAAAAATAGGTACTACGATTCAAATGAATTTAAGATTAAAAATCATAAAAACTTTGCTTCTATAAATATTAAAATTTTAAACATTGTCCTAATTACCTGTGTTAGTGATCTCCAATTGAACATCACTGGTAAATAAAAAAAAATTGACAACCTTATAACATCTATAGACACTTTTTGCCTAGACAAACAAGATATAATTATACTTTGATTCGATTTATACAAAACCTGAAAAACTGTTCTATTCCAAACTTTAGATCTAACTATAACGATAGTACAATTAATGTATGTGATGTGTTAGTGATATATATAAGGAATAATATTGAATAAGAAATTAAACATACTAAATAAAATAGTGTAAAGCACTTAGCCTTGGATTGGTTAAAATCCTACTTATCAGACAGGACACAAAGAGTAAAGTAGCTGTATCTGAATCTATCTTGGTGAAATATGGGGTACCACAGGGGTAAAGTAAAATTACATTATTTGCTTAAGATACAATGGTATGTGTCGTTGGCAATAATATCGAATAAATACAGCAAGATATCAATAATGACTTGAGTAGAGTGTTTTTATGCCTGTGTAAAAATAGTCTTAGCACTAATGTCTTAAAATCTAAATTCTGTGTGTATGGCAAAAAACATAGATTAAGTTTGGTGAATGTGAAACATTTTAATATTAATATAAATGGCGTTAAATTACAGTATGAGCAACATATGAAATATCTAGTATTAGATCCTCAGTTGAACTTCTATGCTCATTGTGATTATATATTGAGAACATTTTCGCAAAAGGTTGGTTTTGTATTTCGAATCGGCAAAAATTTATCAACGTATACAAAATTATTACTTTGTAATAGCTTAGCGGCACCCCATTTACAATACTGTGGAAAACCGGAGGCTGCGATTGTTCACGGAATACCGGGACGATCCAAAATGTCTCCAGGAAAATAACCGAGGTGCCCTGTTTAGCCTGAGCCAATAAAGAGGACCTAGAAAACATGTGTCGAAAATATGCTCGAACATCAACACGAGCCGACTATTAGATGCAACATTAGCACTATCATCGAATGTTGACATATCGTAAGAAAGTGGAGCAGAACGATTTAACTATTTAATATCATTGTGTATATTTGTTAGTCAATGATACATTATTGTTGTTATAATTTTAGCATACCTATATCATATTATGTCATAATTAAAAATTTTAGATCTTCATGCATGCTATTACATTATAAGATTTATATTGTTTTCTTGTTGCATTATGCTAAATAAGCCTTATTATTATTATTACTATTCTCCCTGCTTCGAAAATAATGCTAAGCCACCTTTTATTTTCTGTTAATTCAATATGTTTCTCACTCATAGCATGTTACAGATTGCCAAGTACATTCATCTGACAAATTAATTTCTTACTGACTTTGAAATCTATCTAAATAATTTGCCAGAAACAGATGGTATAAGCATAGTGGTTAGTGATTTTAACATTAATATTTTAAACACTTCAAGTATTAGCATCCTTCCTTACTATGATTATACCTCACCAATCAATTCATACACTAAAGTATCAGAAGAGAGCAAATCATCCATTGATCCTCTGAAGATTAAGAAAACAGGTTTACTAAAAAATTTAAATATGGTTCCGATGTTTTAGAGACTGAGTTAACAGATTATTACCCCACTTACCAAGAAATTTGCGTTAACCAAGACAGTCCAAGTGATTATAAGAACAAAACGATCCAATATACAATTTTTGAAAAAGTCCATAAAATTAGTAAAATAATAATCTTGGTAAGTTTCTTTCTTTATCCTTGTCTTCGTCTTCATCTTCGTCTTCGTTCTTTTATGTAATATTTTGGTTTCAGGATATTGGACTGGTTGTAGGAGAAGTGTCCCTGCTGCCATTGTATTTTGGCCGTTAAACAAAAGACTTTTGAAATGTTATGTTAATTAGGGCTTACTTTTTTTAAGTAAAGGCCTGGTACTTATACTTCAATACTACTTATAAATTAATAGATTAGATAATTTATACAGTACATTATAAATTGGCTAAAAAGATTTTACAAAGTAAGACAGTGAGGAAAACTAAAAAAAACATTTACCATCCATGTCATAGAGCTATTCACAAAGAACCTTGACGAAACTATACCGTAATATCAAAAGGGGTAAAAATATAAATATTTAAAAATTCAAAAACAGCAGTTTTCTTTTTGCTAAATATGTATTTTTCATAAGACACACAAGTATTAAAAATGCATTACAGTTATTGTAACGGTTTCTATAGGATGATAAAATTAAAATAAGAAAATCATTATAAATACCATTATATATATAGGCATAAAAAAAAAGATAAAACTTACTCATAAGCCCGATGTCTGCTATAACAGAATATGAATTTTTTTCTTCATTTTGTTACATCTATTACTAGCAAAAAAATTCGAAATTGATTATGGGTATTATTTTGGAATTAACGAGAAAACGTATTCAGTATTCTCCCTCTTTTTACTTAGCGTTTCCATTGAATTATGTTATATTTTCATTATAAAATTTAATTTAATTTTTCTATAGGGCAGCGAGTAAACAAATCTTTATTTACAATTTTAATTAAAAATAAGGGAAATAAAAAAGTTAATTTACTTAAAAAAATTTGTAAAAAGATAATAACGTATTGTTTTTTTCTTGCTAGGTATTAACTTCACCTGACCTTTGACACTCCACAAGTTTAAAGAAAATTTTCTCTATTAAATTCTAAATAAAAACGATTTTCTTGTAATTTATTCAGAGTGCAGCTTCCAAATATATAAATTGTTTATCGTTTTATGAGTTTAAATTTATATAATAATCGTAATTAAAATTTAAAACAAACTGTAACTTAATTTACAATTTCCATTACACTTGAAACAAATTAGATAAAGCGCTTTTAATAAAGTTTCTCTATCATCAATCTTCCATTTTCATTTTAGAAATAAGTTAGTCTATATGACAGGTTATTTACTTTTCTTATATCGGTTTTCGTAACTTGACAAATATGTAACAATATTATTAGATCGCGTTTTTTAATCCTTAATATATACAATGTATGTATTAGTCGATATAGCCACTTTTATTATTAGTAATATCTTATACAAAAATATACATACATGTCGATTAATGACCGATAACCCTTCTTTTGACGTTACAACTTATATAAAAAGTAGTAGAGGTTTTGATTTCTTAAGTACGATACCCTATATACAGGTGTCAATCCTTTAAGGGGGTGATAGCTGACTTAATTTCAAACATTTTAAGCTAAATATGTGTAGGTCGAAATTTGTTTATAAATTTTTTATGGCAATTATTGCATTTTTCTCAAGAAATACCAAAATTTCACACTTAGAAAGAAAAAAAGAAAGAAAATGTGCTATATTACGTAAGAATAATCTTGTGTACAAGCATCCTACAAGCTAAAAAAATAAAACAAAAATACAATTTCAAAAATTGACAAAACAATGAACACAATTAGTCACAAGAAGACAAAACTTTTTGAACATACTTGAATTAAAGATAACTAAATAAAACAATCAATTACTAAATAAAGGTAAACTTGTTGACAAAACTAGAGAAGAAAAAAGGAATAAAAAAAGTTTCCAACATGTCCAAGGTTAAAACATATCATTAAAAAAGTCATCCAGGTTATAATATGCCTTAGCCAATAAAAGCGTATTTAATTCTCTTTTAAATTTCTTAACATCCGATATATGTATAATACATAGAGGAACATGATTGTAAATTTTTTTACTTATGTAAATTATTGAGTTTTTGGTAAGGGAAGACGTAGGAATGGGTAGGGAAACATCATTTACACGACGAGTCAAATGGCCAATGTCAGAGGGTAGTTTGGGAATTTTGTGAATAAGAGCAGCTGTTTCTAAGATAAAGAGTGAAAAAAGAGTTAGGATTTTTTCAGAAATGAAGAGGGGTTTGCAAGAATCTCCTAACTTAGCAGAACACAGGTATCTAACTGCTTTTTTTTGAATAACAAAGACAATGTTAAGTAGCCCCTTATTGGTTAAACTCCAAAAAGGCAAGCCATACCGAATATGAGATTCAATAAGTGAAAAGTACACTGAACGTGCAACCACCCCTCCGAGCTCTTGTTTTGCCATTCTTACTGCAAAACATCCAGAAGATAATTTCCCAGCTAAATGTAAAATATGATCTTCAAACCGAAGGCTCTTTATTCTGCAAGAGGGAATTTTCGTCAAACATCAGACCCTGAACATCGCACTTAAATCCCATAATAGACGTATTTCTTACATTAAACACGAGCCTGTTGGAAGTACACCACCCTGATAAAATCTGAAGGTCTTCAAGGATACAAGTCTTATAATCAGAATTTTTATGGCTCCATAGTATGGTGGTATCATCAGCAAACTGAACTACCTTGCCCTGCAGTTTCAATGAACTCAAGTCATCCACATACAGTAAAAATAACAGTGGTCCCAACACTGAACCCTGGGGAACGCCGCATTTTAGGGATCTAGAAGCAGACAAACGCCCAGACACTGAAACCTTCTGAGTACGATTTGATAGATAGGACTCAAGTCATCGCAACGCTACGCCCCTAAAACCATATTTATCGAGCTTAGATAACAGTATTGCATCATCCACACAGTCAAATGCTTTGGATAGATCACAAAACACTGCCGCCGATGACTCTCCAGAATTTAAGGACACATAAAGGCTCCAAAAAGCTAAAAACAGCATCATGAGTCCCTTTACCGGCTTGAAATCCAAACTGATTTGCAGAAAAAATGCCACTATGATGTAAAAAGGACAAAATTCTGCTTTTTGCAAGTTTTCCAACTATCTTAAAGAGGGTAGACAAAATAGAAATGGGACGGAAATTACAAGGCTGATCCAAATCTCCACCCTTATGAAGAGGGATAACCACTGCTTCTTTTAAACATGAAGGAAAAATGTCAATATGTAAAGAATTGTTTATGGCAGAAACTAAAGCATTTAAGACTGAATCAGGCAAAAAAAGTAACAACCTTAAAGATATCCCATCAGCTCCAGATGATTTATGGTTTTTTAGGCGTTTGATTTCATTTTTTACTTCGGTAAAATCGACAGGATGAAAGAAAAATGAATGCTCAACCGACACTTGTTGAAGATAGTGTAAGGGATCAATGTTACTACGAATGCCCTTGACCAAGATATTAGGTATATCACAATAATAGTCGTTTAAAATGTCAGGTCTTAACTCCGGTTCAGATACTTTTCTATGGCAATGTCTAAAATCATTAATAATCGACCAACACTCTCTTTGCTTATTTGACTCGAAAAAACAAAAATCATTTCAGAACAGATTTTCGGTCAATGTGTGGGCAGGACTATTATTTTCTTACCAGAGAATTTAAATGGTGCCAACTATTTAGATTTTCTGCAAAATGATATCCCCGTTCTTCTAGACGAAGCTGGATTATTGGAACGAGAAAGACCAATAATCTTTCAGCAAGATGGTTGTCCAGCGCATTGGTCCTTGGCTGTCAGGAATTACTTAGACGACTGTTTTCCGGACGGTTGGATCGGTAAAGGCGAAACCTTTCCTTGGCCTCCTCGATCGCCTGACCTAACTCCGTTGGATTTTTTCATATGGGGCCGGGCAAAGGAGCTTGTATACACCACCGAAATAAGAACGAGAGAAGAGTTGATTTACAAAATAAATGAAGCATTTGACAGGATGAAAGAAGATATGACCATAAGAGTAACCTCCACCGAAGTAACAAAAAGGGCTCATGCCTGTATTAGAAATAATGGATTGCATTTTGAAGATGAACAATAAATAGTTTAAACAAAATTGTGTTTTATTTAACATTAAAACCTAAAATAACCCCACAATCGGGGCTCTAATGCTTAGTAGGCTTATGAGAGTTCTCAACCTAATAATTTTTATTTACGTGACCTGCCGTACAAAAGAGGCTATAATTCTGAGAATTGACCAGGCATCGGCATGAGTGATATCTAAAAATAAAGGGCGTTTCAATGTCTCTATTTTTAAGTTTACACAGAAACTTGGAATTGATCGTATTTTTATTAATACACATTAGACAAAACAAAATAAACTTTGAAACTCCGATACTAATTGTAAGTTGCGCTTTATTACCGTTTAATTGTGAAATTTTGGTATTTCTTGAGAAAAATGCAAAAATTGCCATAAAAAATTTATAAACAAGTTTCGACCTATACTTATTTAGCTAAAAATGTTTGAAATTAAGTCAGCTATTACCCTCTTAAAGGATTGCATCTAGCTTCCGGACACCCTGTATATTATAAGTTCATTTTCTATTAAAAAATTCATTATTATTAATAAGCGGTAACATCAATCTTGTGTATAAGGTTAGCTGCTGTTCATATTAATTGTTTAATAGATTTAAGTACAGATTTTATCATACTAAACTGCATTTATCAATCGTCCGTTGTGCAGAACTAACTTTTAAATCTTAGTATACTATCCGAATCTAAGTACCTACGTGATCGATTAGAATCTCCATTAAAATCCAATAAGTATCCCATTCAAAGAGTTAGGAAGATAAAAAAACCAGTAACAATGCGTTTAGTAATTAAACGTGATTCTGTGGTAGTGCCTATGAGTGTGTCGAGTAATTCTGTAGTGCATCTAGAGCTAGCACATATGGCCACACTACAAAAACGACGTCATTGTCGTCGTTTAAATTAGCTTTTATCTTTTTTAGTATCATCCTCATCTATACTGTAATTAGATTGCTAAATTGAATTTTAATGTCCAGTCCCTCTAATCGTTTGCAATAAATTTTGTTGAGGAATAGAGCCTTGTTAGGGTTAAATTAAAGTCCTAATTTAATTCAATTTATAGTAGTTTTATTTCTATAAACGAATTTTTCTCATCATATGATAAGGACAATGATCAGAATGATGATGATTAGAAAAAACTTATTTTAGCGGCAATAAAATCTAAGTTAGAGTAAGAGACTAATGCAATAACTTACCAAATTTAAGCAACTCCAGTATAATAAAATTTATTGGAATGAAAGCGTCTTACAAATTATTTACAAAATAAAAACTTTTGTACAAAAAATAATAGCAAAAATTAACCGTAATCTAAATAATAATAGTGTGAAATTAGTTTAACTTAATTTTAACTGCTAATTCATCATACTCACTCAAAACTTTGTTTATGTTCCAACAGCCCAATATACTTGATGATGCTTATATTCATGTACTCAATTATAACATAATTGACTCGCAAGCAAGTTCCACTAATATCAATTAAACTTTGTGTCCCAATTTCAATCAATTTAAAACACACCCTACCCAAGTGACCAATCCTCATAAATTTACGGTAATAAATCTTTAATCTAGAACTTTTTTGCTTTTACTCACACGCATGTCTGAGATCCTCAAATTTCGGAGTCGATCTCTACCGCATGACCATCCTATATCCTACCCAAGGCAACCATAACCTCAGTTATAGCATGATAATATTCTTTAGATTTCAAGGATCAAAATAATTATGGAGCCACATCTTCCAATCAAAATACCTATTTTTGAATAAAAGTTTCGTAATTTAAAAAATGTATATCCTACGCCAAATAACGAAACAAAAATACTTGTTATTCCTAGTACAAAATACTGTACTAAATTATCATAAAGCCAATGTTTAGAAATAACTTTCAATTGGACGTGCTCTAACCATATTGCTAAAAGCAGTTCACCACTAACAAATTTTCTTTACGTTAAAGCACAATATAACTACCAAATACACACAATGATTCACAATATCATATAAAAACATTAATTTAGTACCATTGACATAAATAATGAATCTCTGTGTTTTAGGGAAAATACATTTCCAAACTCTCTTAAGAAAACTGTCGTAACTCCAATTTTTTAAAAAGGTGACAAACAGGATATTTCCAACTACCGCCCCATTTCACTGTTGACAATCCTATCAAAGGTGATGCGCGTGAGAAAAGCGCATAGTATACAAACTGACTAACTTTTTTGAAATCAATTACCTATTTACTTATAGTTAGTTTGGGTTTAGAAAGGGAAAGAGAATAGTTGGTGTCCTTAATCTACTCTATAAAATAATGGATTCTTGTGAGAAACGCGAGCATCTCCTTGCACATTTTTATGACCTGAGCAAGGATTTGATTGTGTTTTACATGATCTCCTTCTAAAATAACTTAAATTTCTCAGAATCTTTCAAATATTAGTATAAAATTTCGGAAATCGTATCGTATCTGGAACGCACACAATTAGTGAGAGTTGGGAGAGTTTTTACATCCGAGGCTAGGTGTACCTCAAGGTTCTGTATTGGGACCTATTCTTTTTCTCCTATTTATAAATGACCTGCCATTAAGTAAACTAATCTCCTACATATTTTTCGTGGATGACACTATTATTACTATTCATGATCAAGATTTTGCAAAATTTAATTGGAGATCGAACGAAACACAATTGGCGTGAAAGGCTCTAAGAATTGTGGGGGGTTTGAAGTATAGGGATGATTGCTAGTGTCAAACTTTATAGCTGTTACTAATTTGCCAATAAACATAAAAGCCCTGCAACACAACTCTTTTAAAAATGCAGTTAAGAAAGAATTATGCTCCAAAGTCTCTTACAGTTTACAAGAGTCCCTATAACCCTAGAAATCTGCTATTATAAATTGTACACTACTTCTAACGTTTGTGTCATTTTAATGAATTACTTAATTTATTAAATTACGAGACAGTTTTACCACTAACCAAAACTACTGACAAATCTCCTGATATATTAATGATGTAACTAATAGAGCGGAAAAGCAATGAAGCATGGCCAAACAAATCTTAAACCCTAACTAAACTATATAATTGACTATAAGGAGTTGGACCTTTATCACTGTTAAGAATGTTTTTTTGGTTTTTGAATATTGCTAAACTTTCGTATGCATCTATTTTTCTATTGCTAATAACTGGTTTAAGTAATTTTAAGTTGTCTATTCCTACAAAGTAACCAGTATTTAAAATATGTTCAGCCACACTTGACTTTTCAACTCATCTGTATTTCACATGAGTTACATATTCTTTAAATCTGACATTAATTGATCTTCTGGTTTGTCCTATGAACTTTTTATCACAATCGTTGTAATTAATCTTATAGATTGCAGACTTTTCATTGGTCTCTATTTTATCTTTTGGGATTCCTTAGAAATTTCGTAACTTGGACGAACTTTGATAGACGATTCTTAGACTTAAAACCTTGAAAACCCTATCAAAGCCTCTCGTCAAGATAGGGTCGTATAGTAATGCAACAAAAGTTTGTTTATTTTCATCTTTTGGAAATGTGGTATAGTTTTTAAGATTACCTTTAAACCTATAACTTCTAATCAGTTTATCAATAATCTTATCGTCATAACTATTGACCCTAACAATTGTTTTAATTATTGCTTTTTTTTTTAAATTAAATCTGCTATTAACTAGAGAAAATGAGACCAAACGATGTACCAAAGTTTTAATCTTCTCCCGAAGATGCTAACATCGTTAGCAAAACACGTGTTAAGAGCAAAAATAAAGAGTTTTGGTTAGTGGTAAAACTCTCTCGTAATTAAAGCATTACACCAAAAGTTCCAATTATAGGACTATAAATACTTAATATAATATGTTGTGATTGTTGGAATTTTGTAATTTTAATCTAAATTTTTAACTTGAATATTTTATTAAAAAGTTTGATCTTACTTGTATATAGTTTGGAAGTTTTTTACATATATATAGGTATACATAATTGACTTGTGTGAATATTTTGTAGTATTGAATCTTGACATTAGTAATTTACTTCTACAATAAAGATTGCAGAAAATGGTTTGCAGAGTCATCATGGAAAAAACTAGGGCGACTCCAGTTTGGTGAAGTTTTAACGAAAAGCTGGGGGAAATCAGCGACTCGTAGAAATGTGATGTCCGGCTTTAAAGCCACTGAAATATTCCCCTGGAATTTTAGTTCCGTACTAGATCATGTCTACTTTGTTTCTAATCGAATTGTAAACAGCGAAACAAGAGAAGCCCAGGAAACATCCACACAAGTAACGAAATTTCAACGTCCGAACTCAACTGAACAATGCTAAATCAATACAAGAATTGAGATGCTAGATCAATACGTTGATTGATGCAGTGCCCTCCTGTAGCCATGCACATACAGAACTTCGATATGCAACTTCAACGGAAGGAACATCTATGCCAGAGTTTAAAAAGATGCCTTAAAAAGAGACTTCAATTAGCTTTAAAATAAAGTATTACTTGACCCCTAGTCTTATATAAGATTTTCATGTTGGACCTCCGTGAGGAGGCTAAAATTGCAAAGTTGATGATATGCGTAAAATCTTTTCCCTTTGAAATAAATATTGACGGGTTCGAACCATTTTTTTAACAAGCCGTATCTGAAATTTTAGCCTTGTTTTATCTTGATTGGCCCACCCTGTACCAGAACGGTCTGACAAGTACTTATCCTCACCGCTTAGTAGCGCCACTATCGCAAGAGAAATGTCCTACCGTATAATGCATTCCCACAGACAGCTTCTGTCAAATTTTCACCCAAATCGGTAGTTTTATTTTGACCGCGTGTAAAAACGATAGTATCCGCAGATTTAAAAAAAATGAAAAAAGAGCAGTATCATTAGGTGATTCGATTCTTATTTTTTAAAGGGAAATTGTGCAGCGAAATCAAAGAACACTTGAATGCAGTGAACGGTGACTCTTCTTCTTCCGTGGCCACTGTCAAAAATGAATTTAACGAGTTTCAACATGGTCGCACATCCGTTTTTGATTGAAGTTACGCCCAGGCTTTTACGGAGGAAAATGTGTCGAAAATCCACCATCTCGTATTATCAGAAAGCCGATTAAAGGTGCAAGAGATAGCTGAGATAGTAGGCAGCTCGAAAGACCGCGTACGTCATATTTTACATTAAATTTTAGGCATGAGGAAGGCAATCTGACAGAGGTTCTGCGTCTTGTGACGGTCAACGAAATATTGAGCCGCTGGTACTTACCAAGGACTAAGGAACAGTCGAAACATTGGGATTTACCCGACGAACATGCTCCGAGGAAGGCGAAGACGGTCCAATTGGCCGGAAAGGTGATGGCCAGCGTTTTTTGCGATTCATAAGGTGCGATTTACATGGCTACCTGGAGAAGAGTAGAACAATCAAAGGACTCTACTATGCCGAATTATTGGATTAATTCAACGCCGACTATACATTAAACGGTCTTACTTGGTGAAGAAAAAAATGCTCTTGCAGCATGACAACGCGGCGGCTCACACCTCCGCCATTGCCACGGCTAAATTAGTTGAATTGGGTTACGAAGCTCTGTCCAATCCACCTTATTTTCCAGATTTGAGTCCATGTGACTTTTTCTTGTTTCCAAATTTTTAAAAATCATTGGGTAGAAATTTGAATCGAATGAGGAAATTATCGCCGCCACGGAGGCCTACCTTGTACACATCCAAAAAACGTATTTTTCAGACGGTTGAAAAAGTTAGAGCATCGCTGTATGAAGTGTATTGAGTTAAAAGGAGCCTATGTAGAGGAATGAATTGTTACTTCTCCCAAATTTTCGTTTTTTTTTTCTTTTTCTATTTTAAGTGCTTATCGGACCATCCTCGTATATAAGCAAGTGTAACCAATTAAGCGGTAACACAAATACTATGTAAAAGCTTAGCGGCTATTAATATTAATTATTCAGTAGATTTAAGTACAGTTGTTATTATAATAATGTTTTTTAAAAGGAACTTTGCCAAGTATTACAAAAAGAGAGGAAAAAAAGAAATTTGTTACATAAAAAAAACCTACTTCACCTCTTAATATCGTCAGGGTCTTTTGTGCGTCGGAAGAAGTGATCGAGTTACCAGAGCAATAAAACAAATTTGTTGTCATTAAAAGGTATATCGCAATTTATTTATTTATCACATTTGTACTCTCGTTTATGTAATCTTTACCAATTACTGATGAATTTAAAGATAAAGTGAATAATTTCATGCAGGACTTACGTTGTGAATTATAGCAATGATTACTACCCCCAGCATACGTAAGTGCGGTTTCCATAGACTTTAAACTACAGAAAATTCAAAAATATAGTATTTATTTTGTAGTTACTTGAATTAATGTTATATTGTATTGTTAACTTTAAAAGGTTATAGTTTATCCTTTATCGAAACATTACTGTTATTTGTTTTTCGTAATATTGTTATCCGCAAAATTAACGGTATATTTAATTAAATAACATGGCAATGGAGGAAGTGAAAAATACAATAGAGACGAAGAAAAACTAAGAGAAATAGTAGTAGACTAAAAGCTTAGGAATTGATGGCCTGAAAAGAAGACCTTATCAAGTCTCCAGACAACTATGCATTTTATGACTATTATAGAGTTATTTATTAATTTATTACTAGTTTACTTACCCATTGATGTTAGATGGTCATAAAATACTTAGCTTACGTTGAAGGATAAGGTGGAGTCCCCCAGTTTTGTTGAGTTAATGCCTATTCAAAATACATTTTTTTAAAGGAAAAGGCCATAGAAATGGATTTGTAAAATACCCTTTTAAGTTACCAATGACTACATTACCGGAAACCAAGTGAGAATTCTGGAAAATGTGGAAACTTACCGTTGACGAAGGTTATGTAAACTCAACATCCAATCTAACCTATTGTCCTACAAAAATCCGGAAATCTTTTCGGATCCCGCGAATCAGATCCATTTGGGCACACAGCTTTATAAGGGATAAAAGAAGATAGATGTTTTTAAGTCCGATATTTCGGGATTTTTCCTTAGGAAAATGTACTCAGGACACGCGCTTAACAAGACGTAGAGGTCGGGTGAGAGTAACAAGCGACAGTCATTTCGAATTGACAGCTGACAACAAACTTGTCAAGCCAAACCAAAGGACAACAACCCATTTAGATGTACTATATGAACGAATTCGTTGCTAGTTAAATGAAGATAGCTAGTTGAACTGTAATTCAGATGTAAATGTCTTCTCAAAGAAAGTCCTAGTTAAAATGTTCAAAAAAGAATCTTAAAACTAATCTTAATATTTATTTGTTCCTTTTTACTTATACTTATCTTCATAAAATAAGTAACAAAAGTAAACTTTTTTCAATAAAATAAATGTAATCTTTACTATAACTTCTATTTTATCGTTATCATAACAAAAATATAAAACATCCATAATGCCACATCGTTCAGATAATATACAACTCCCATTTACCCGATATGCAAATGCTTTTGTCCAGAGACCTATTGCCCGAAAGATTTCAAATATCGCATTGACTGGGCCTAATCTGAATAGGAACAGTTAAATTTTTGATATAGGCCCACAAATCAACGGTTTTTACGTTGGGTCGGACTTTTTGCATCGGGGTGCACTACGTACTTTGATTTACGGCGCTCGTATATCTCGCCATGCCTTAAATAAAGATGAAGAATGAATTTTTCGATTCCTATTTCACGATTTGTTTCCGCCTCATTTTCAATATAAAAAGCTGTATGATTTTAATAATTTAAAGGGATAGATTTAAATTTGAAATTTTGTTATTTTAGGCTTAAAAGTAAATGCCTAAAAAGTGGAAAAATATAGTTTTTATTTGTTATTAGCTGAAAAGTTTAAGAAAATAGATATAGTCCATTATTTGTTCATTAGTTTATTCAGATTATTTTATAGAAGAAAAAACGGTATTTGAAACATTTTTTAACAAACATCTTAACATATTCTATGCTTTTAATAAATATTGATTTAATAAAAATATAATACTTAGAAATGTATGAATACTCGTAATTATTTATTTTAGGCTTATTTAAAGAGAAGAATACTACTATGTTGGTTAAAATCGGTTAATCACTTTAAAGATAGCTAGAATAATTAACCATTGCTGAAAAATATAGTATAAATTACTAGTATACAAATTATTACGGGTAAAATTAAATGCACATGTTACTCTCTTAACTACCTGCCTTATTGCGTCCAAATGTATTTCTATTACCAAGCGAAGCAAACCCATACGCCTACCCAATAAAAATGTTAAAATTCTATTTTGATGGCCTCGATTTACGGTACGACTAATATTTTATAATTTATTTTACCTTCTTAACTCTTTGGAAGATTTTTGTTTATAATAGATATTAACTTTCTTATGACCTAAATGAACGAACAACTATGAACTTAACTATTGGTGTACAGAATAACCTATAATTTTACTAATTAATAATGTAACAGAACCCAATAGTTTTAATAATTTACTATTTAAGACTAATAAATAAATCTTTACTAAATACATATTAAATTCCGTAATCTAACTACAAATAAATATTTAATAAATGTGTCAACTTAACCGCGTCTCAACTATAAAAAAAACTCAACTATAAAAAAGTTTACACAATAATAATCAATCTCAACTATACTCTATTTCAGAAGTGTGTAGAGCAATAAAACCTCATTAGGTATGCAAAAGTGGTACCTGGTGATCCACCAATATTTTATGCCACTACCTTAGTTGGGTATTAGTTTCAATGTAAAATTCTTTCTTTTCGTTGATTGCAGGTAGTGCCACCCGGTTTTGGGTCAATTTATGAGTTTTGCCCATTGTTACCCACTGATAAACATTGAAAACGGTTCGCCAAAGGCGTGCAACTGGGACTTGTTTTTTACCTTATAATTAATGTACTTAAATGCTATTTTACTTTAGAAAGTTACTTTTGTTTAAATGGAATAATATATTTTTTTCACAAATTTATTGAACATAATATGTAGAGTAAAACAGTTGAAAATGTCACTTTTGGATCTGGCACTTTTTGAATAGTGTATAACAATTTTAAATTATAATAGATTGTAGTCTTCTTCGTCATCTGACGAACTGTCATCACCTCTTGACATTATAATTAAAGGATCGACTGCAGTGGCGAAGCGTACGAGTAGACAAGGTAGACACTGTCTACCCAAAATTATCCAGTTATTTGTTATTAATTTATCACGTAATTATTTCATGTAATTGTTGGATTCAAATTTTAAAAAAATTAACACAGAACGTAGCCTCTCCTTACTCTTATTAAATAGTATCTAAACATGATTAATCCGAAGGTGCCTGACGCACCAATTAAAATAAAAATGCAGGTTTGACACCCAATTAATTTATACGAGCCACAAGAAGACACATTGATATTTGTCTTCCGAAATTTGGAACATCTAATCGAACCAAATAGACATCAAACAGGTGACAGAGGTCCGGCCGCATCAATATTCAGCCTATTACGTCTGCAAAATTTACTCGCGGGAAAGACATTCGAGCTTTTGTCTATCGAAGTCGACCAGCTATTTTATTATGCTGTTGAGGGTTATTGTTTTTGGACACGCTTGATCTGGTCGGCCGTAATACATCTTCAGTTTTGTTTTGATGAATCTGCATTTGGCATTTGGTGCGGGCGCGTGCTATAGTAATTTAATAATTAGTATTTTTTTTTGGGTGTATAGAAAAAATTTTTTTAGTGGATATTTTAGTGGTTATTTATCAACAACTGTTTAATATTGGCAATTCTATTTTAGTTGTGTTCTTATTTGCCTTTAATTAATTTTAAAATAATGGATATTATGGATTTATAAGTTATGGTTATACCTATGTTGTGTTTTTTTGTAAGTTGTATTTATTTTTATCTATCTATCTTTTTATGCTAGTAGTAATTATTTTTTTATTTTTTATATCACTACATAATTTTTCTCTTTGAGTTAATATTTCATGCGCCTTCATTCTCTATTTCATTAAATTGAATAATATCGAATACACATTTCTTTCTAATTAACGATTTTTATTGTTTGTCTACCCGAAAAAAATTTTACGCTTCGCCACTGATCGACTGTCTGATCGATGAGGTTGTCAAGATCCCACATTTTGTCCCCTTGCTTAATTACATGCTGGACTGCTTTTCGCCAATTATCTGGTGTCGCTTCCGTAATGGCTTGATCAAACAGTAGCTTAACATCTTTCATTTTAAAAGTCGTGTTTTGTCTTGCTACAAATCCTTTTACCTGCGCCCATATCAGTTCTATAGGATTTAGTTCGCAATGATATGGCGGTAAGCGCAGTACAGTTATATTATATTTTTCGGCTATATCTTCCACGGCGTATTTCATGAAACGAGTTTTGTGTAAGTTTGCTATTGCCAGCAGTTCTTTTTTTATCAAATTTGCTTCAAACGCAATACCTTTTGCAGTCAGCCAATCGATAATTTCTTGCTTTCTCCAACTTGAAGTTGGCGTCTTCTCTATTCGCCGTGAATGATAGCTTGCGTTATCCATAACCACCACCGAATTAGCCGGAAGAAATTTTATCATTTCACCAAAATAGTCCTCGAAAACGTCTGAGTTCATGTCTTCATGGTAATCTCCTGTGCGAGTCGACTCAAAGGTTAGCAGACCTTCTTTTAAAAATCCCTCTTCGCTTCCAATATGTATGATTATAAGTCTTTTTCCTTTTCCCGAAGGTACTTTAATACCCGTAGACAGGCCTTCTATGAAAGCTTAGCGAGCACTGGTTATATTTTTGTCTTGCCACATTTTTTGGACTATATAACCTTCGTTAATCCACGTCTCATCAAGATAAAAAACTTTCTTTTGCTCCCTGCGGTACTGCTTGATACTTCTCAAGTATTGTCGTCTCCAACAAACAATTTCGTCGCTCTCCAGTAAAAGTGCTTTGCGGTTATGCTTTTCCCAGGCACAATCCATATTTTTTAAAGTTTTCCATAAAAGTTTTCTACTTATCAACGGAATACTGTCATCTCGGCCAAGCTCCATTAAAATTTTGTCTAGGGTGGCTATTTCCTTTTTAAAATAAAAAGAGTGAACTTTTCTTCGAATTATACATTTAGCATTTTCATCAAGGACTTTTGTAGGTCGTCCTGGCTTTTGCTTGGGAGATTCCACTTGACCTGCTACTTTTCTTTCCCGCAACAATTTGAAAATGGTGGACTTTCCAATTCCACTCATTCGAGAACATTTTTCAACAATTTCTTGCACAGTAAAACTAGGGTAATCGTGTTTTATGCAATCATGTACATTTAAAATAATAACTTTTTCACTCAGCGATAGTGGAGAATTTTTAGTACATCTTTTCGTTGGACTGAATACCTCCATTTTTTAAATATTGGGATAATAATATTGTGATTATACTACAGCGTAGCAGTGACTACTAACGTTTAAAATATGATTTAAAAGTATTTATAGTCTGTATATATTACCTGACCCCATTTTTGCATGTTACAAAGCGTTAAAAGATAGGTACCTATACAAAAAGATTAAAAGTATTTATTTAGTATTTAATCTCTTTCAAAATAAAGGCATTTAATCCGTGAAAATTAAATTCATAAATATTATAAGTACCTGCGCCTATGAACTACCGCGAAATGTAGCCAAACAGAACGGAATTCCCCAGTTTATTGCTCTATACACTTCTGAAATAGAGTATAATAGAAAATTTTAAAAACGACAACAATTAAAATTTATCTTGAATAAAAACAAAAAATAATTCAAAGATATAGGAAAGAAAAAAATATTTATTTTAATAGTCTCTATATCTTTTCTAAATACAGTAGTTATTTACTGAATCGTCAATAAAATGTAAATAATTATGTGAGAAATTAACTCTATTAAAACTTACCGATTTCTAAAATAGTTTAATTGAGTGCCTTGGCATTTCTTATAAGCGACTTTTATTCAAATTTACTCATAATTAAAGTTTTATAAATTAACTTATCTCTAATATTTTTTATCAGAATATTTACTTATTTTTTGAAAAACTTGCAGGGTGGATCTTGTGTCTTTGATACACATTTAATCAATTTAAACATATGCATCAAGATAAAATACACCCTAAGGCGCTTTCCTAAAATTTGCTACTAATTTATCTGAATTTTGATTTTTTTAATTTAGAGCTAAATATTACCCATAAACTTGAGTATTGAAGTCATTTAGGGAATTTGGTAAATATAACTTTTTATCTTGTAATAAAAAAAATAAAACGGCCCTTGCATATATTACGATAGTACATATATTATCTTTAGACATAGAACTAGTAGCAGTCCATTTCCCACTTGAACAATTGGATTTATGCAATTGAGGAAATTCTGCAGCAGCCTGATGACGTTTTCAGAAGACTGTTAATATTACAAAATGCAGTCTTTCCACAAAAAGGCAATATTCTAACAAATCAAAGGCCTTACACATAAACCAATGGAGAAGAATCTGCCAAGCCAATAAGCTGCTTTCAGAAAACCATTTGTGATGTCATGGTTTTATTAATCTTTGGAATGCATTCCGATTTTTTAGGGCAAACTCTGCATTGTGGGGTCAACATGACCTAAAATTAAAAAGTTTATAAAATGGCGAAGAAAACATTTCGAATAATATAAATGCAATATTTTTACGTAATAATATATTGTTTTTTTAAAAATTGGACGTTAAAGATTCATAACAATTTTTACACATAATAACAGAGTGATCTTTGAGGTACTTTGAGTGTACTTTGAGGCTTCAGGGCACGCCTTGACATGTGACCGTTGACCAGTTTTTTGCCCATTTCACGAATAAATAATCTTCGACCATGCTTTTGATTCTTTAGATAGCTTTAATTTACTTGATTGAGGATGACCATACCATTTACAATTGTGATGTTCATCATAAGGTAGAAGGGTACCAAGGGCCATCTTAGCGTCCCACTTTGAACGGTGTATGTAGCGCAAAGCTTATCCAATGTATCAATACCTCCCTTCATCATATTATAAAATAATATCTCTTCAGGTTTATTCTTGTTTTGTGGATCAAGATTTGTTATACAATCATGAAATATGCTCAATAATACAACAGCTTTTCCCTTTTTGGAAACGTATGAAACAACTGTCTGTCGTTTTTTCTGAATCCTCCCAAAGTGGTTTGAGGCGCACGTGCCTTGTTTGGTAAAAATTCATGTAGTATTTCTATTTTAGTCTTTTTGAGCGTTCCCACAAGTGTAATTTTTTCCTGAAGTATACCAATTGTTAGTTGTTAAATTTCTTCGCGTGTTGTGAATTGGTTTTGTGAGATTCATAACCACTAAATGTGCTAAATTTGTTGCTCGGTCATTCCCGTCTTTTCCACAATACACTTTTCCTTCTAGAAAATATAACGTTCTGGAGCAATTTATTCTAAATACTTTAATGCCATACTTGGCCGGTTTATTTCGTATATATTGGATGAAGCTACATCGGCCTCTAAAAGGACACAGAATTTCATTGATGGTGGCATACTCACTGATAGTGTATCGTGATAGTCGTGAAGTGATAGGCGAGCTGATTTGAATACTCCCATCACGTACAAAAGCCCAAGTAACGCAAAAATCTCTTCTTTATCAGTAACATGTTCATATGTTTGCAATTTTTGTTTCCCGTAAATTTTACTTTTATTCTTCATACATATCATCTTTCATAATATCATAAAATCACATTTCTGTATTTTATAATCAATTGTATTATGCCATCATCAAAGAAAAGGGAAAAAGGATCAGCTGGTTTTTTGCAATGGCTCTTGGACATGGTAAGTGAACAACAATATTTTTACTTTTGGTTCTTGTGCTTTTTGGAACTTGTTTAGACCACTTTGTTTGTTTCTCCTTACCTATGTAAAATGTGATATTACCGCTGAGAGCCTGAATTATTCTCATCGTCAGATTCAGTATCGGGCTCTTCTAATTCTGACTCAGAAGAATGATTATCTTGGGTTATTTGCTCTTTGCCACTTTCATCTTCACTTGACAGATATTCTTGTGTCGACTCCGGCGAATCTTTTCCTTTTAAAATCCGTAGTAGCTCAGAATCTGTCAACCCTTTGTTCATTATTTTGATTTAAAAACATAATTATTATTTAAGACACATCTAAAAAAAATTTAATGCAAAATCATACCTATTGGCTCAGGATTTATGAAAACAAGTTGAAATACTATATAAACTAACACTGTCAGGCATACTCATGCACTAGACGGAATTACTAACTGATCGTTTGATCGCATCGTCGTTCGATTCTCGGCACTTGAATAATCCTCAACCTGCTAATTGTTGCCACATCATTCGAACAAATACTGCATTATGGGGACAGAATGACCCCGTTCTAATATTTTATCTGATATTTTTTTTCGCAAAAGTTTAGAAGACTGTAATTTGGGCTACTTATTACATCTATCTAGATAAAAGAATACACTGGAGCATTCTAATAAATATTTATTAATATAGATTTAATCAAAATAAGACAAATCGTGGGGTCTTGATATGAATTAATATCCCTAATTTTTAACCTGTTTATTATTTATTTTATCAAGAAAAACCTATAAAAATGCAAACCTAACATTACCTGAAAAATCATTTAAATCATGGAAAAAAATTTAAGCTTATATTAGCATATATGTCTTAGCATACAGGGTGCCTCCGATTAAGTCGGCACTATTGGTATCTTTGTTAATATTTAAGATACAGGGTCTATTTAGTCATTTTACTAATTTAGATTTTACAAAAATCACAAACTTTGCTAACATGTAACTGTCAGTATTTTTTTATTTAATAAAATCCTAAAAATTACAAAGTAAAGTAAATCTCTACGGCTACTGTCATTTTATTATTCAAACAATGATTTATTTGTTTTGCTCTCAAAAAGTTCAAGGCCAACTTGCCTAAATTTGACAAAATTATTAATATCGCTATAACTTTGTTATTTTTAGGTTTAGGCTATTAGTGTAAATAAACTTTTTTAATAAGAAAATTATTATCTTTTGATTTATGTAACAATATACAGGGTATTCCATTTAACAGAGTACATTATTCACATTTTCTCGAAAACGCGATGTTCAATTTTTTTTCTGTTTTCACCATTTTAATCAACAGAAAAAATCCTACTAGTTCGCGAATTTAACCGACCCTGTATCTTAAATATTAACAAAGATACCAATAGTGCCGACTTAATCGGAGGCACCCTATATACAGAGTTAGGAAAAATAACCAGAAAGGTCGAGTATTTCAAAATATACAGGGATTATCAAAAAATGTCTTATATAAAACTGTAGGGCTATTAAAAATCTACATACTGGTGATAAAATATACAGAGTGACCCACAAAGTTGTGACGAATGATATTACCTATATTTTTTTTAATAATACACACATTTTTACTTATTTCTGTTGCCGACTTAGTAATGGTTATTTTGCTTATTCACCAAGCCATGTAGTATAAAAATCCGCCTAAGCTCCACCCGAAAACAAAATATTGGTTAAAAAATGCGGGTTCTCTTCAATATTTCTAGTCATTATTTCGTAAATGTCTAGCTTTCAATCACAGTCAACTTAAAAAACTTCTTGTATAATATTAACTTTGTATGGATGCATTTTCTCAGTATAAGGAATGGTTCGTATAGATGATTTATCAACATCATGATCCAAAGCAAGCTGGTGGATTGTTGAGAGTTTTCTTCTATGACAAGTAGAATCTCTAACTAATGTGCACTGAATGTGTTCTCTTTATAGGTAGTAGTCTTAGGTCTTCCCGATCATGGCGGGTTATTTAACGCTCAATAGCTTAAAAAATTGATTTTTTTTAAAGTACCTATCTGGATGCACAATATTAGGTAAATATTACTTATCTCCTAATATGATCTGTGTTTATATCTGCCCAACAGTCAATTAAAATATCAATTCTTTTTGTTTTAGTAAGTAAAAAAGCCATGCTGTTTTCTTTTTTCCTTATTTCTGTTGGAATTGAAGTTTCACATATCAAACTATTGATTAGTGTTCATCGTGGCTTATTTATTGCTCAATACAACTGTGTATAAAATATTTTAAGTTATCGCGGATATGTAGATTTTGAATAGCCCTGTGTTTTTTATATAAGACGTTCTTTGATAGCCCCTGTATATTTTAATATATTCGACCGTTCTGGTAATTTTTCCTCTGTTTATTAAAAAAACAGAAAAAAGTATTAAAAGTTTTAAATTGTCATATATACAGGGTGCCCAAAAAGTAGACGTCTAATCGAAAGAAGCGATAGAGGAAGTCATTTGCAATCAAAAAAGCCATATATATTATTATTCGACCATCATATAAGGTGAAAAAATTATTACCCTTTTTTTGATTTTTATAAAAATCGCGTCCTGCATAATGTTTAAAGTTTATCGCAAGAATATCATAATTAATTTGCTTGCTAATTGGTGCAAGTGTGGCCCTAAAGAGTGCACTATTTAAAAAAATATGATATGAATTAACTACGCTAATACACATTTGGCCACGGCTGATAAAATTAGCATTAATAGCATTAGTAGCATTAGATATTACGTCGGAAGGCTCTTTGATTATTAGTAAGAACGTTAACCGCTTGTCTAATTTATTTTCACAGTTCTACTTCAGTCTGGCTTTTATTTATTTATTTATTTATTTAAGTACAAGGCTCTCCTACAGATAGACTAAGCAATCCAATAACAGGAAAGCACAAAGTATCTTATGAATTTAAATACAAGTAAGCGCTTTGCCAAACATTACATTTTCACCAAACCTAACAAATACACCAAGCAATATAAACCAAACTAACTTATTTAATAGTAACTCTTATAAACAATAAAGAAGCATATATACATATGAATAATGACAATAGGGAAAAAAAGGACAATATTTATCGTTATTTACGAAATTAGGTAGAATTTTTTAAGTATCTCTTAAATGAAGCCATACTGGAGAAAAATATATCATCATTCAAATTAGTTTCTTGAAAATTATTAAAACTACGGGCGCATCTGAACAATAAAGAGTTAGACAAATAGTTTGAAGAATATCTTGAGATGCTAAAGGTCGATCTATTACGCAAAATGTAAGGATTAACGTTGATATGTAAATTTTCCAGACAGAAAGGGCAGTCTATTAAATTATTAATAATTTTATAAATCAATATTAAATCAAAATTGTTTCTACGACTCTCTAAGGGCTTCATACCATAAAATTTTAAGTTATCATAGTAAGTAAAAAAATGTCTCTGTCTATTAAAGCGAAAATTTACTATATTTACAAACTTTCGTTGAACTCTTTCAATTCGGTCAATAAATTTGTGATACATCGGATTCCAAGCCACTGTCGCATATTCTATAGTAGGTTTAACGAACGCATTATATAATAATATTAATGATGATTGATTACTAAAACCCTTTGTAATTCGAGTTATAAAACCTAGATTTTTTAGAGCTTTCTGAACAATGTTTTCTATATGAACGTCGAAGAGCAGTGTGATGTTGGATTCCACCAACGTCACACCTAAATCCTTCACATACATATAAAAACTCCACATACTTCAGGATAGTGCTCCCGAGATAGACATCACATTTGTTTTGTGTCTAAGATAGTTTTCTGCTAAAAAGTATAGAATGACATTTTTCTGGATTAATAAATAATTTATTTAAGGTACAGTACCTTTCAAAATTTGCAAGATCAGATTGCAGGGCACGAAAATCTGATACCTTCTTGATTGTTGTAAAGATTTTTAGGTCATCTGCATATGCAAGATATCTACAGGTAGAGAAACATTGACCAATGTCATTTAAAAAAATTGAGAACAAAATCGGTCCCAAATGAGAACCTTGCGGTACTCCTGAAGTTACGGTTGTACAAGAAGACTTTACTCCATTTACGACAACGTACTGAGAGCGATTTGTTAGATAACTTTTAATGAGTTTGAGCAATGCCCCGTGCACACCGAAATTCTCCAACTTCACGAAAAGTGTAGGATGATGTACCTTATCAAAAGCCTTGGAAAAGTCAGTGTACACGGCACAAGTTTCCAGACCACTATCCATACTTTCGTTTATACTCTGAATAAATGGTATTAAGTTGGTTATTACCGATCTTTTTTGGAAAAAGCCATGTTGGTTAACATCAATAGCTTCTTTGACCTTAAAGAATAATTGTTTTAACAACAAAGATTCAAAAAGTTTACCAAAGTGACTAAGTAGGGAAATAGGCCTGTAATTCCGTACATAAGTTTTTTCTCCAGATTTAAATACTGGCACAATTTGAGCTGTTTTCCAAATATTAGGAAAAATGCCGCTGGATAAAGATTGATTATACAAAATATGCAAAGGCTCGCACAAGCTAGGACAAGACTTCAAAAAAAATGAAGGAAAACCGTCTGGACCAGGTCCCTTTTTAGGATCCATAGATATAAGTGCGGATTTAATGTCATTTATATCAATATTGTTAACTACAAAACATTCTTGACATTGACTAGGCTCAATCAAAGTTGGTGTATCAGAAGGTTCAAATACTCCACTAAAATACTTAGAAAAGAGTTCACTAATGTCAACACAATTCGAAGCTTCCTGATCATTAAATTTCATTTTTATTGGTAAGCTTTTAGTGTTTTTTTTGTTGTGAAAAAATGACCAGAAATATTTAACGTCTTTGACAATGTTTATTTCTGTTTTATAAATATAATCTTTGTAATCATTGCGTATATTAATCTTTACTGTTTTGCGTAAATTTGAAAAGTTGTCGTAATCAGATTGTCTTCGGTACAGTTTCCACATTTTATGTGCCTTTTGTTTATTTTTAATTAGATAGATTGTGTGTTTGGAAAACCATAGAGGGTATTGTCCCTTATTGATCTTAATTCTAGGGATGTGGTTAATAACAATGTTATCTAAAACAGTATAAAAACATGCAATGTTAATATTTACATCTTTAGATAAAAATAATTTGTCCCAATGAGTAGAATTAATAATTTCATTGATAGTGTCGTAATTGACATTATTAAATTTTAACTTGGTATATGAATTACTAATAATGTTTTCTCCGATATTAAATTAACATTTATATCCAAAGACATGTGATGGCTATCTTCAGGCACAAATGGATCCATACTTTTATTTACAATAACTTTTGTAGAATTAGAAATAATAAGATCCAGAATTTTATCACGAGCATTGAAGACGTGATTAAATTGCTTTAGATTATTAAAGTAAAAAGCATCAGAAAATGCTTTGCTGCAAGGATCAGTGGCGTTGATAGGCAATAAATCCTTAACATTCGGTTTTTGTGACCATATTAAATTAGGTAGATTAAAGTCACCCATTATTAAAAAATAACTATTAATATTAGTGCTTATAATATTTTCTAGTTTAGACAAAAAGTTTAGATAGTTATTTACTGCCGCATGAGGTGGAATATAAACAGTGCATAAAAATAATTTTCTGCCCCCCTCTATAGTAACGCTCACCCATATGTCTTCGATTATTGTGTTATAATTACACCACTTAGAGACAAGTTCCGTGTGGTATACGTCACGAATCGCCAATAAGACACCGCCACCATCACTTTTGCCACTAATGTTAGCGTTCCTATCAAGTCTAAAAACATTATAGTTGTCAGGAAACAGCTCCGAGTCCAGAACGTTGGGATTTAACCAAGACTCGGTTATTGAGATACAGTCGTATAGACAGGTGCAGGCAGACTGATAAAAGTCTACTGTCTTTGTCCTAAGGCCTCTGGTGTTTTGGTAGTAAATAAAAAATTGCTGAGACGAAGTCATTAAAAAAAAGAAAAGTTGTAAGTTGGCACAAGAAATTACAAAAGTACTAATTAGAAGATATGGTTTATAGTGATGCTAGCAAGGAAGACAGAGTGTGCTCATTAATAATATTAATGGCTTTGCTATTCTCGTCCCTCTTTATGAAAACTTTCATTTCTTTCACCCAACAAAATTTGAAGTTAGAATTTTTACAAAATTCCCTAGCTTTCTTGTGAAGTTGCTTATAGTAGGGTGAAAGGTGTTCGTTAACAAATATTTTTGAGCCATGTTCAAATCCTAAGTCTGTTGCCTTTAACCCGTGATTTCTTTTCAATTTAGCGGCATTAATAAATTCGTTTCTTTTAGCTGCGGATGAGAATTTGACCACTATGTTTTTGGGTTGGGTTGAACTATTTGTACCCTTAGCATATCTGGCAACCCTATGACATGATACGATATTGTCATCTTGAATGTTACTCCCAATGAAAGAACCTAACTCCTTTACGAGAGTGAGGACGTTTTCCTGTTTCTTCTCGGGGATGCCACATAATTCAGCATTATATTTACGACTTTATTATACGACGATTTTATTAATAAAAACAAGTTCTTTGAAATATCCCTATTGTATGGTTTCTCCTTTTTAGTAGTATTGAGAGGAGCTCCATTGTGTTGCAACCACATGTCTTGGCGTCTTGCTAGAGATACGTCTTTAACTAAATCGTTTAAGTTATCTAGCAAGAAATGTAAATAATTTCTACGGTTAAGTCTTCCTAGTGGTACGAATGGTTCAATTAATTTATCTTCAAAGATCCTCGCCCACAGATTGCTGAAAAGGATAATTTCTCACCATTTTAGGATTAATATAGTCCCAATAATGTAAATTGTGTATATTAAATAATCTTGTTTTTTGAAAACTGCTTTCGTTACTTTACTTTTTTTTAATTAAGGGTTTTTGTCTATTACGATACAGTATTTCCCTACGTAGAGTACCGAAAAGTACTTAAATACATTGCACATAATAAGGATAAAACAGACTCCTTTGTATGAAGAACACTTGTTATTCAATTCTCTGTTGCAATATCCACAATAACTTCATTTTTATCATTCCTAGGCCTTCCTACTTTCCGTGGCTCACCAAGAATATTTGCTTACTTGGAAAGCAAATATCAACACTGATAAATATTGCGCAAATATTCGCGGAAAGTATAAGCCATTTGTGAAGGATTACTTGTAATAGTAGCAAAGGACTAAATACGCCACAAACTGCAAAATAAAAAACAATCTATAGTGTAAGAAATCTGACAGAAGGCATATATACAAGCCTTACTTTTTGACAAAACACGAAGCAACGGTATAATGAACCTACAAATTATTCGAAAAAGCATCTTTATTTTTCTTAACACAAAATATTTGACCATATGATAATCTACATTAAATAAGGTAACTTCTTCTGATAGCGATCTGAATATGTATGTAGGACTTTGACCACATTGAACAAATATCATTTTCTACGTAGTGACAACAGCAATTCTGCATGTAATTAGTACCTATAAAAAGGTACACTCTTTAAAGCAAAATTCGTAATAAATACAAAGCAAATACGTGAGGATTTCTATAAGTCTTTCTATAATTTTTAACAAAGCGGTATTAATTTTTTAACCATTAACAATTGCATAATAAAATAAATGTATAGGGTCAATTTGATTGCCATTGAGTTCCTCTATCGCGTTCTTTCATTTGGACGTCTACTTTTAGAATACTCTGTATATATATCTATATACGTACCTATATATATATATATATATATATATATAGGTACGTATACAGAGTGTTTCACAACTTATGACTTAAGAAGTGGATGAAAAAAAAATGGTAAAATATCAAACAGAAATCAAGTGGTTAAACCTGCGTTTTAATAAAAAATTGAAGACTAAATATCTGTATCGCCTAAACGTTTGGTTTGTTGTCATGATTTTCGAACACGCATTGATATTTTATTGAAGCAAATGTTGTACCAACGAGTGATCAAAACAAAATACCAGGATTTTTTTAAAGTTTTTGGTTAATCTGTTTATTCTGTTTTATTAAGGTTTAATCTGTTTCATGAGTTATCTGAATAGACAACGGTCGATTTTTTAGGTTTGAAAAAAAGGAGTTTACGAGTTTAGGCGTTTAGTTATTAATTAATAAAAATGCCACATGTACACATGTGGATATTGTTTTAAATGTCAAACAACAAATTTTGGATATTGTAGAAGAAAATCCGGTAACATGGCACTTTGCATAGCAGGTCCCAGAAGTGTCACATATAAAAGCGGGACGCATTATAACCTTATCATATTAAAAAAGTCCAGACATTGTGCTATCTATATATTAACTCTTAAGAGTAACATTTATTGAGAGGTTGTTGTAAGAAAATGCTTGAAATACCCATATTACAGCTAATATTTTGTTCACCGATGAAGCTATTTCTACTTTTAATGTTATTAGCAATCTTCATAATAAACACGTTTGGTCTATTGAGAATTCTTACACAGTAGTTCATACTAACTTTTAACACCGTTTTTCTTTAAAGGTGTTGGCGGGTATTGTCGATAAACGTCTAATCGGACCATCTGTATTGCCAGATCAGATGGATGGTCACCAGTATTTAAAATTTCTTAGAAATGACTGAGCAGCAATTCTTCTTTAAGATTTGCCTTTGATGGTTTGATTACGCATTTGGTTTCTGTACGATTTCCTAGGAATATGCTTGAAAAACAAGGTATATATTACTCCAGTTTAGGATATTAAAGAATTATGTAAATAAATTACAGTGGCTACGGATATTCTACGTTTTCAGAAACAGCAAGGAGGAGGAGTTTTTAAATTAGTGCCCCAAAATTGGATTCAATGAGACCAAACTTGCATTGCATGGAATGAAAACAATTTTGAACAGAGTTTATAAAAAGTACATTAACTGTTTTAAGCTGTATTATTTAATTATTTTGATTTCTATTGATTTTTAAAATTTTTATCTTAAATAATCAATCAACTTCTTACCTATGTAGTTAAAAATGTAAAACACTGTGTATATAATTGTATTGAAAGTATTAAATTGGTAATTTATCTATATTCTTGTTTAACGCAGAGTGAATCAAAAAAGTAAATGTATAAATTAATCTGCCAAACTTGACATGGATTAAATTATTATGCCAATCTTAAAATAAGAAAAGCTAGTAGTTTATCACATCATTTCATATCTCCATTAACTCTCAAGTTTCCTAAAAAAATATGATTTAAACGTGACCTGCTTTATCTTAATAAAAAGGTGCCCCTCTAGCAAAAAAATACTTTTTTGTCGAGGTCTTACCCTGTTACTCCACTGGTTTCCGGAGGGTAACTTGGCCGAAAAGTTAACGGAGTTTTTAGGCGCCCGACTATTCTTTTTCACTTGACAAGTTTTCTTGGTTCGTGATAAATGTGTAAGATAAATGTTAAATAGGGCTGAAGGAAAGAAACAAAAACTTATTAAATTGATGCAAATAAGCTGGCTTCGGATTTTGAACAATCGTAAATGACAAGTTAAGTCAATAACAATAAAAATTAGTTCTACAAATGTATAGAAGTACATATTTATTATTTGTTTGAAAAAAATCAACGTCTTCCCTTGGGGAACACAAAGAATTACGACATTATAGAAAAAAAACAAAAAAAAAGTCAAAAAGAACTTTCTTGTTTTCAGATACTTTCTCTTGAGAATAAGAGCTAAACAGATATTACTGCATGGCATGTATTATTTGATCTGTTGGACATGCGCTCGAAAAACACGCTACTGTCTTTTAAGCTAAAGGTTTCGCTGAATTTAAATGCGGTCAATATTTTTTAAATTGCAGACACAATAATATAATTAATTTTCATAGTAGAGCCTCCAATTATAGTGCAAAAAGGTCCTCGAGAAACTAAGAAGAGATTACTATAGGAAGCATTTTTTTTTGCTAGCCATACAATGACAATCGGATAGCTGCAGCCCCCTTGTATCTAGAATTTCATGGTTGTGCAATGGCATTCCGGCAGTCTGCCTATATGTCTTTTGTCAATTTTTGACCAATTGTAGTCATTTTATTGGTAATTATAAAAAAACTATGATAAAAAATTTGCCAATTTTATTTTCCCAATTTATGTTTTAATACACATTAAAACATATATATTTTATATTATAAAATAATATAAAATTTGTTCCTAAGGTGAACTTATGATTTCTGTATGTTTCATCAAGAAAAATGATTGTTAGCCATTAAACAAAATGTTAGAATATTTTAATACTGTGAACAAATAATGTGAATAGTGTGTGAAATTAATTAGTTGTAAGTATATTATAGACATTGCTGGATGTTAGGTTAATGTCATATTGATAAGCAGTTTTTTTTGTGTCAATATTTATTTTTCTATTTTAAGGCAAAATAAATAAATAAAAAAGATTGAGCTAAAGTCTATCCAGTTATTTTATGAGAGGCCCTAGTCATTTTTGCAATGAACTTACTTTTCATATGGTTTAGTTTTATTGATTCTAATTATCTTTAAATTACATAATTACACTTAGAATTAAAAAAAAAATATGTTAACTTTCTGCAACTGCTTTTAAGTAATCATAAACAATATTCGAAAGAATTATTTACTATAATAAGACAAATAGAACGATTTTATTTATAATTTATTCAACATAAGAAATACATGCTTAATACAGGATAGATGTAAACAAAATTAATCTGTAGTACCAATACAATAAAGTACACCTAGGTGCAAGCACCTGTTTGTGTATAACTTAAAATTAATTATACTACTATACAACTTAATTATATTTACTAGGGGCCCCATACCACTAATTTACATAAACCTGAGGATAGTGCATTTAAAATACAGGTAAAACAACTATAAGACACAAATATTAAAAATTTCAGAAAAAGAGGAAAATGCTAATAGTTATTTATAGAAGGTCAAGTAAGGCATCCTAATTTTCATAGATAAATCTTTTAGAAAGTTCTGAAAATGTTTGCTTATTTGTAATCTCCCGAAATGTCCGTGGTAACTTATTGAAAATTTTTGGTCCTATTACAGAATTACATCTTTGGCTTTCATCGAATCTGCGAAATGGTACATTAAGATGTCTTTCAGTTAGTTGTCTGGTTTCATGTTGGTGACTTATGTAGTTTTTATCTTTAACTTTATACCAGAATACGCAACTGGATTATAGATATAAGGATCTGATATTCAGTATTTTGGTATCATACAAGAGCGAAGTGGGGTACAATCTGTCTTTTTTATAGAGTATTTTGATAATATAATTTTGAACAGTTTTTAAGGATTCAAGAGCATTATTGTAGAGTCCACCCCAGGTCACTATACCATAGCATATCAGAGATTCCACAAATGATTGGTACAACATTATTAAAGTTTTTTTATCCAATATATTTTTAATAAGGAAAAATTTATGAATTTAGCTTTTGAGTTTAGATGTTAAGTTTTGAATGTGTGGTGTCCATTTTAATTTTTTGTCAAATAATATACCTAGATGTTAAGTGTTTTCTACTTCTTTTATTATAAAGTTTTGTTGTTCATCAATAACTATTTCCTTAAAATTTGGCCGATTTGTATCTGTTAGAGAAAAGGCGATATAAACAGTTTTTAAGATATTTAGGGACAATTTATACTTGTTTAACCACATCTTTACCTTCCTCATGCTATTTATGAGTTTCGTTCTTACAAGAGTCCAAGTAACATACTTAAATACAAGAACTGTGTCATCCACGTAAGATAGTGCCATGCCACCTATATACAAGGATAAAAAAGAGTTTATATATAAAATAAAGAGTAAGGGTCCCAGCACTGTGCCTTGGGGCACTCCAATTTGCACAGTGCTAGGGTCACTCAGGGAATCTCTAATTTTTACCATTTGCTTTCTTTCTTGTAGATAGTTGTTAAGGAGCCCCAACACTACACCCCTAATTCCATATCTTTCAAGAACATGAAGTAACTTAGAATAGGGTACAGTGTCGAACGCCTTTACTAGATCCATAATCACTGCAACACATTTTTTTCCCTGCTCCAATCCATATTTTATGTTTTCTATTAGACTATACATTGCATCATTTGTACCAGTTTTTTTTTGAAAACCAAATTGATTTTTGTTAAGTACTTTATTTTTATTTAGGTAGTCATATAGTCGTCCTTTTAAGCATTTTTCAAAAATTTTTTCAAATGTATTTATTAAGCTTATTGGTCTATAGTTAGAAACATTATTACTTCCTTTTTTGTAAATTGGTGTAATAATTGAAGTTTTGAGTTCTTCAGTTATCTTTGCTGTTGAGAAAATAAGGTTAAGTATATATTTAAGTGGTTCAACAGTATATGGATGACACAGCTTTACCATCTCAGAAGTTATGCCATCTGGACCTTTTTCTTTAATTAATTAATATGAAGTATTATTTCATTTTTTGTTATAGGCTTTAACGACCTGGAGTTTAAGAAAGATGGATAATTTAGATTAAGCTTTGTGGTTGTATCAGGAATTTGACATGCCATACTAGTTCCTATTTTAGAGCAATATTCATTACAGAAATTGTCCAACTCTGTGTCATTTTCAAAGTCTTTATTATTTAGATCTTTTATATAAATGATTCGGTTAAATTTAACTTTAGGTTCATTAGACGCGTCACTCAGAATTCATACATCTTTTTAATATCATGTTTTCTATCTTGCAGTTTGTTTATATTGTAGTTATTTTTAGTAGAAGTTATTAATTTCTGTAAATTATTTCTATAAGTTTTATATTCAAGTTTCAGTGTGTCATTATTTTTATTTTCTAATAACTTTTTCTTTATTTGGTCTCTTTTTTTAATTAATGTAATAATACCTTCAGTTATCCAGGGTTTAATTTTTGTGTTTTTTTTTTGTTGTATATCTTATTTATTGTACATTTATTTTTTATGGAACTAAAAATGTTTATGAAGTTTTGGTATGCCAGGATTGATTTTTTTGTTTCATATACGTCCTGTCAGTTTTGATTTTGTATAAGTTCTATAAACGTTTGCTTCTCAAATATTGTATAATGAGTTTTTAGGTTCTTAGTATTATCACTAGGGTAGTCTAGCTTGGAGAAAATCTCTAGGTAAATAGGGTAATGATCTGTTATATAAGTCTTTAAAATGTAAAGATTAAAATTTAATTTGTTTCTTTGTGGACCATTTTGTCGAATGAATAGATGATCAATACATGTATTACTATCCTATGTTACTCTAGTATATGAGTGATTAAGTGAGCTGTAACCATAGTAAAGGAGCATACTTATATATCTAGTGCTTATTATATTTGTTTTATTTAAGATGTAAATGTTGAAGTCGCCAATTATAATACTAATGCCTTTTTTTTGGTAAATTATTTAGATAAAGATCAAAGTCATTAAGAAATAAATTTTCTGAGGTGTTGGGAGATCTGTACCATGCTATGAGTGAATACTATATAGAGCTTAAGGAGAATGTGAGTTTAGTTAGCATTATTTTTGAAGTAGGGAGAGTTGTATTTCAAATTAAATACCATCTCTTATGTAAAGATAATTAACCCATCACAAATATTATTTGAACTATTGTTATAATTAGTTATAAACCCTAGGATAGTAAAGTTTTTTATTTCTAAAATATGCCTAGTTTCACCCAGTACAATTATGTCCAGTTTATCAAGACAAAAGGTATCTATAAATGCTAAAAAGCTGTCAAAATTTTTCCTTAAACTTCTGATATTTAAATGTACCAAGTTTAATTTTTTTTTTGTTTATTAAGGAGGAATTTCGTGCTTTTTGAATTTTAAATTCATTAACGTCATAACGCCTGTCTTTTATTAGATCAAGTTGGATTTCCTTTTTTTCCAATTCTTTGAGTATAATTACCTCATTGTTAGCCATTATTTAAATTATTTATAATTGTTTTTAAGTTGAATTTATAAAGAAAATAAAACATATAATTAGATAAATAATAACACTTGATAGAAAATAAAGGTAATCCAATCCGTATTTTTACATTCCATAATCTATCTTATTTATAAGCTTTTGTCTATAAAAAATCATAGTTGAGCATTCAGAGTCATATGAGGTATGTTTTGTATCATAAGAAAGTCCAAACCTATTATTTGCCTTGATACAATTTGCACAGCTTTTTGTTTGTTGTTCACAGTCCTTGTAGTCATGTTGTGCACCACAGTATGAGCATATTACTTGGTGTTGACAGTGTTTCTTCCTATGGTTATACTCTTGACATCTAAAACACTTCAACAGTGTGAGGTCCTCATATATCGGTAGCCTTTGCCATCCAACATATATTTTTTCCATCTCAATCAGTCATTTGAACAGGTCTGGTGAAGTTTCTCCAAAGATGATTATTTTATTTTTGTGTGCTTTAGGTAGTTGATTTTTAAGCTATTCTTATCACAAATTTCATTTTGAAAGCATATTTGGTTTCATAGTTCCTCTGTATTATCTATATTTCCGTTATAACCAATTATTTTTATTCTGGGGTTTAACATTTTTGTTAATTCTACAGTGTATGTTTTACCTAGTTTTTCTTCTGCAGCCCTATTGTAAGGTACATTTGATGATTATTCCACCATTCTTGATGTTGTGCATAGCTTTTATGCCCACTTGTAATTTAGCCGGGTGGATGTTTTTGTCGAGTTCTGCCCGTGTTGTCTTCGCATCTTGAGTTCCCCTAGGCTTAACTATAACTGCCGGAAGTTTTTTTCAAATGATTTGGTCTGGTCACGTTGTTTTTTCCCTGGACGACCTCGGAAAAGAGGGTTTGTTTTTGTTTACTTTCTAGGTTATGTAGTTTTTTCCTTAAAAAATTGGTTTTTTTCCTGTAGTAAAGAGTTTTTATCCTGTGTTTCTTTAATTAACTCATTTAGTAATGTCACTTCCCTTGTTTTGAAGCGGAGTTCTTTTATTAAACTTGATATACAGACAGCCACTTTTTCTGCTTTTATTTCTTTTCCAAGGCAACACATAACCTTCACATTGTCTATTTTTATTGTCGATTTGAAGCATATTACACAGCTTTTATGGACGTCACTAGCACATATAATGCAATATATGTCATCTTTAACTAACTTGAGCTTACACACACCGCAAATTAACTCATTAGGGCTCTTTTTTTCGGAGCTCTCAGAACCGGAGTTTACGTCGTCCGCCATCTTGCGGTCGACTGTAATGAAATAATTATAATATTATAATAATATAAATAATTAAATAATTAATTAATAAATAAAAATGACTGAATAAAATATTAATTCAATTTTTTCATCACTAAAGTAATATTAAAAGACTTAAACTTTATAATAATAATTTAAAAATGTTTTAGTATTTATTTTTACAGCAAATTTCTGGACAGGAAGCTCTGTCTGGGAAGCCCACTTTCTTACACCTCATAAACTATCGAAATACCTAATATCAAAATATAAACTAATATTGTAAGATTCTTTAAAAAAAGCTAGATTTTCTGAAACACTTCAACTTTTTTACTTTACATGACCAAATATAATAGCGGATTACATTACGAAACACCCCTCAGGCTAGTGGCAATTAAAGAAAAAATTAAAAAATTATCACAAATTTACCATACTGACAATTAAAATGTCCTCATTTTAAATCAGGAAATAGACAACTATGACAATTTCTACCATGTGTACAATCCATACATAATCGGTCCTTTTTATGCTAGTACAAAAATAAATTTTGCTTATCTGCTGATCGTAATCTGTAAATGTACAATATTGTGTGACTCTTCAGAAGGAAGGAATAGGACATTTGATTATTGAGCATTTTTATCTTTAGCGAATGTTTGCCTGACCGCTGTCAATAGGTTGGTTATTAAGCAACACTTCAGTTTCTGTAGCATAATTCACCAGCAGTCATTAGGGCACATGTTTGCCTACTCACTGTTAATTTGAATTATATCATCATCGTTATTGCTCTGAGTGGTAGATAAATAAGGAGGTCAACTCTCAAAATTGTCTAAAAAAGACACAAACTTTAAGCAAAAATGCAAGGATTTTAGGAGTAAACCCACGAACACCCATTGGGCCGTATGAATAAAAATGTACAAAACCTTCTACTTGCAAAATTTGAAGCATATATAATATAGTTTATGAAGAATAATGTAAGTAGAAGGTTTTTCTTAAACTTCTATTAAAAGCATGAAAATCTACTCACGTTTAAGTATTTGCTGAACTTGCTATGAATAAAATGTTCGCTTTGCTTACTTAGTTGAGCATTTGCTCCAAAATTTTTGCATCTGGTTAGAAGGAGATGCACTTTGCAATGAGCTATTCATAAAATGGCAGAATTCGTGAATTTACGTGCATAAAAACAATACAAAGTGCAAAGGGAAGCTGATTAGCGAAATTTTAAATCTCCTTGTAGATTTTGAGAAGACGTACTTTTTGGAAGTAAATCTTAAAAGAAAAGGAGGCCGATCCTGGATTTCAGATAGGTGTAGCAGAAGAAATGGGAATTACTTAGCCGACTATTTCAAAAACAATTTAATTTGCAATGAGCAAAATGGTTGAAAAGTCCCATTTATGTATCAAACTTCCCTCAACTCAACCCAAAATAAACGAAGCACAGCAAGTGTGGCAAAAAAAAATTCAATTTCCAAGTGCTATTGCAGTGATTTATTGCACGCATGTTTAGATTTTGAACGCGAATCAACGCGGTGATACATACGTCAAAAGAAAGGGATTGGCGACTTTTAATGTGCAGGTAACAGAGATGTTTACTAGTGTTGATGTTAGTTGGCCGGGTTCTCTACACGACGCAAGAATTTGAAAGAACTGCGAAATAGGAGTAACTTTGAAACAGGTTTCCGGTGCAGTACTACTGGATGATGAAAGTTATGCTTAGAACCATGCCAGAATGTAGTAAAATGACTCCATTCAGAAACCCCCATAATACATTGGAAAGAGCTTAGAACAGACTGTTTACCCAAAAAAAGGGTTATAAGTGAAAGCTGTTTTGGCCAACTTAAGCGCAGGTTTCCAGTTTTGAAATATATGTGCCGAGTTAAATTTAAAAAAATTCCATCTGTCATGATTTATTGTATCATGCTTAACGATACTGCCAAATACTCGGGAGATACTGATTTTGAATATAATGCAGAACTAGAGCCGAGAATTATCATAACGGTGGTGACTAGGAAGTAGAAGATGGGCTTCTGGGCATGCACGAGAGAGACAGGTTGAAATAGCAAATGCTATTGAAGGGTTTATTTAAATTTAATTAGAAGTAAATAAAATAAATATTTATCGGTAAGAAAGGCGTCTTTTTTTTGAAAATCATACCAACTTTAATATTTAACAATCATATTTTCGTCATCTGATTGTTTTGTTGCTTTTAGTTAGTGACCAGTGGCCATAATTAATATATTTTTTAAATCCGAAACGAAACTTTTAATTTACCATTTTATTCATACTTTTTATTTTCTCATAAGCAAAATATTTATATTTTATTTTGAATTAAGTACAACTCAAGAATATACAAATACAAAGATATACAAAAATTATATGTATCCTAATTAACATATTTAGTTCAATTTTGTTATTATATAAGAACTATCATCATAGCTGACATTTGGTTGCGCCGATGTTGCCTCTTCATAAAAGTACTACTGGATACGAGTAGTCTTTAATTGTTCGATAAGAATAAGGCGTTGTAATTTCTTTGTTCTCAATTGGGAACTTTCTTCTGTTTCAAATGATTGCAAGTTCTTGTTTGTTTGCTGCTTCAACGCTTTTTGTCGTCGTGGTATAGACCATTTTCATTAGTGGCAAAACGGTTAATGGCTTTTCTATTTTTCGTTCTATTTCTGTGACGGCATGTTTTTAGGCCTCATTTTTTTTATTTTTATATGTGGAATTTGTGATTTAGTAAGGATTTCAGGCTTTTCTTGCAATTACATTGTTACTAGCAGATTGTTACCTTGTCCTTCCTTATTTCCCTCGTCTGAAGACATTTTAATTATATCCTCAATCAACACACGGTCAAATTAATGGAGACGCAACTCGACTGTTTGCGAGTTTTCACAAGAATGACTTGACTTGAAGCAACTGCTCTTCATTATAAGCAAATCATTATTTATATCGACTCGAGTAGATGCTTATACTCCGACCTGCTATTCTAAGCTCTTGCTTTGAATGTTTGCTTATTGATCCTCGTATAAAACAAGGGCTCTGGTTGGAGATACGTATTTTACTCATCAACAATTTGAAGCGCTGAGATATGCAACTTTCTATACCAACTTTTTTGCAAAAAGGGTTTATGTTTTGAGCATAGGCATTTTTCAAACCATATATTACCGTTTAATATTTTAGAAAAAGTGGAGGTACACACTTTGCGAATTACCCTGATAATATGCAGTCTTCTCCAGAATCATTTAGCAAATCTTCTAAGCCCTATATCATGAATGATAATAAAAAATCCTTGGAATTAAGTCTGGGATAATCCACACATAAACTATCCAAGCGTTGATTGAAAAGGGAACTTGCCTCTTCAATCAACGATCCAAGGCTTACAAAAAGAAACGGAGTCACTCTCTCTGAGCTCATTAAACCAATGCCTCTAGACCTACAGCATCATTTGGATATCGTACAGAGAAATTAAAGCCTTTTAATTAAAATGAATTTTTGATAATTATAGATTGGTCCCTAATTTATTTATTATAATTTGTTTTGCGAATTAAGTAGTTTGATTTTATTAAGAGTATGTCCCGATAGTTCAAAACAAACTTTTAAATATGCATGCACCTTTTAAAACTTACCGGGTAACTAAGCCATCTGCGCCTTGGATAACGCCTAATTTAAAGAACATGATGCGTCTTAGAGCTAAGGCTCTGTCGAAATATAAAAAGCAAAAAGCCGCAGCTAACTGGGAGGACTATCGACAACTACGTAATTAAGTAACTACTTCCGTTTGCAATGAAAAAAATGCGTTTTTAATTATCAGTTAAAGATTTAATTCAATAGCTTTCCTTCTGAGTTTGCTTTTTACGCAGTTGATAGTAATAGTATTGAATATATCCATAGGAAGTTCAGATGTAACACTGTAGGTGCTGACGTCTACAGTAGATATATTATTGATCTTTGCTTCCCGCAGTTATTATCTCTAATCTTAGAAAGAATTATTGAAGAACAAATGAATAGATGTATCTCAGCATTCCAGAATGTTTACACCAAAGTATACAGGATAGGAATCACACATGAACCAATAATTTAGACGGATATTTAGAGGTATTTCATTTAGCAGTTGTGATAATATGTTTTGTAAAAAAATTAAATGTTCATTAGCGTTTAAGTGATTAAGCAGTTCGGTGGACCCTAATAAAATATTATCAATTACTTCTATCCAAACATTTATTTTAAGTCTGTGTTGATGATGGGTTTTTTTTAAACGTGATTTTCTTAAACATTTGAACAATAATGGGCGTTATTAATATTAAAATTTCCATTCTTAGTAAAAAGGGATTCATCACTAAACAAAATCTCAAAAGAACTCATGATAATAAAATATCTTGACGGAATGATTTGAGTGAAATTTTCTTGTAAATTATTTGGCATATTATTTTGAGTTTTATAAGAGATCTAATTTTTTTATGGAGTAATTTGAAACAAAATCTAGACTGGCGCTTAATTGAGTAATTAAATCTAATCCTACTAAACCGTCTCTAATTTTTCTAAAAGATTAAAAGGATAAAATATGGGTATACCTGGTGTATTGAATGTGGGAAAGGTTGAAGTTCTTGCTACTTCGGTATGAAATGACGAAGCATGAGCTATTTGAACTTGGAATCGATTTCTGATATATAGATCTACGGTAGTTAGGTGTAATTATAATTATTAAGAGTTATTTGATCACATTCGGGATTTGGCTCGTCAAAAGAAAATTTTTATATATATTGAATAGGGATAATCATGATATTGATCTAGATTATCATAAGCTTGGTCGAATTCAGGGTCATTGGTAAAATACTCTTGACCGTTTACATCATTATTTAATCTTAAATAAAAGTCATAATTATTAGTATCAATTTGAGGTTGTTCTTCATATTCAGAGCTTCTTGATTATATAATCGTTGAGAGACAATTTTTGTTTTATTGAAATTGTTTAAAACAGTATTTCCAGAACTTGTATTCATTGGTTCTACTTTTTTGGTTAACTGGTTTCTTGCTAATTGATGGGAATTTGAACCAAATCTTTAATTGGCTTCAGATGAATTATTAGCATATTTCATTATTACGCGTATTTAAAAGAAATATGAACTTAAAATTTGTATCGATCCCTTTCGTTATATTGAATATAATTTAAGTTCACTTAAATTAAATTAAATATAACGAAAGTTATCATTAAAGATTTACGTTCATATTTCTTTTAAATGAGTGAATAAGTCTATTTTCTTTTGTTTTTAATTTGTGAACGTGTGAGATAGCATTTTCTAAAATTACTTTTATTATAAGTGGCGTAATATCCAATAAGATAAGTAACTTAGAATACACGTATGTTTCGAACTAAATAAAGGAGTGTTTAAACAATGGCAATTACTTATATTTATAAACTTCCTTATGTAATAATGAAGGAGTGGTATTTAATGGTAACCTCAGCAATACTAGGGATGTAACTTCCGCACTTTTTAAGGCCTTGAAATAAGAAGTTAGGATATTAAAAACTATATGAAATACTCTAAACAATTCCTTAATAAGGTGGTTAGTAGAAAAATAATTAAAAGAACATAAAATTAAATATAAGCTATAACTCAATTAAAACTTAACACTAGTTAAAATAATAAGTGAATCAGTTGTACGCTCTGCGTAATTCATAAATAAAATATACTACTTTTTGTATTCAGCCTATGTTCAAAAACACAAATTACTGCCCAGCACCTTGGGTCATCATCCGGGCGTGTTCCAAGCCCGGATGATGACCCAAGCTATAATTTAAAAGCTCTAATTTAATGTATTTAAAAAATACATTAAATTAGAGTAAAGAGGAGCACTTTACAATTAGACAAACTTCTTACAAATATAACGCGTAATAAGTCACAAAGTAGGACGAAAAAACATAAGACAGCATACAGATATATAAGTCAATACAGTTTTAAGATGAACTTCCTTGTCAAAGCAACAACACTATTTAAAAACGGTACCTAGTACATCTTTGCCTATGGTTTTTTAACTACTAAGCAGAACGAATTACACATCTGACCCTACCAGAATATCCAACACCACTATGTCTTTAATTGATTTACTTTTCTCAAATTTAGAGTCGCTGGAGAATTGTGGAATAAGGGATATTGAAATATTGGATCATATGCTAATTTACTGCAATATAAACTTTGATATACCTAAGCCTCAAATTTATAATTTCACTTATAGAAATTTACAAAATATGAACACTTGTTTATTTCGATCTGATATTGAATCGATTTTCGGGCATAATATGTACAATATGGCTGATTTAAATAATAAGGCTTAAATAATGGCTGATTTAAATAAGTTTTTTTTTACTCAATCTTTATTAGAATTAATTAACTTACATGCTCCTATAAAAAATGTAAAGGGTAAAACTAGACCATATTGCCCCTGGATTACTCCTAATATTAGATTTATACAAAGACTTTACGTAAATTTAGAAACACCAAAAGTCGCGAGGATTGGGAAAATACAGTGGGCAGTACAGAAATCTTGCAACTAGTTCAATTAGGGCGGAAAAAAAAGGCATACCTGGCTCACAGATTTACAGTATGTAATAACAAAGAAACATGGCAAGAACTTAATAAACCAATATTTCTAATAAATCAAATATACAACTTCCTCCTCTTATGCAAGATGTAGATGAACTTAATTTTTTTTTCTAATATTAACAAAAACAATAATAACCCTGACGAAGAATTTGTTGGGTATTTTAAAAAACATAGGTTAAATTATTTGGCTGAATTTAAATTTAATTTGGTGACACCAGATATATTAATAAATTACTTAAAATCTATTAAATCTAAAGCATATGGCGTTGATCAATTAAACATTACCCTGATTTTGCTTTGTTGTCCTGCTATAATTAAACCACTCACTCATATTATAAACGTATGTTTAGAACAAAACTGCTTTGCCGATCAATGGAAAGAAGCCAATGTTATTTCTTTGCCCAAAATAAAAAATCCTGTTGAATTTCATGATGTTCGCTCAATATCTGTACTTCCTATACTATCAAAAATATTAGGAAAAATTATGGAGTATCAAATAGTTCAATATTTAAATGTAAATAATTTAATTCCTAAATACCAGTCTGGGTTTCGTAAGGGGTATAGTTGTGCAACCGCTTTATCTAAAGTGACTGATGATATTTTTAGGGAACTTGATAAAAATAAAGCTACGGTGTTGGTTCTCTTAGATTTTTCTAAAGCCTTTGACATGGTAAATCACAGAATATTACTGGCTATATTAGAATATATGGGTTTTGCTGTCTGCGTTGGCATTGGTGTCTTTTTTCTTATTTAGTCGAAAACAAAGAGTAGTGCTTAATAACAATAAATCAAATGCACTGGATGTTACCTCTGGGGTGCCTCAAGGTAGCATTCTTGGTCCTTTGTGTTATACTCTTTATACTTCACAAATTACTAAAAAAATTTTATACTGTAAGCACCATTGCTATGCAGATGATACCCAGCTATTTTATTCATTTCATCACACTAATGTTGTCCAAGCTAATCAATATATAAATGAGGATTTAAATACCTTAAATATATAAACTCAAAAATTACTTCTAAAGATTGACCCCACTAAATCAGCAGCTATTCTTTTTTGTAGTGACAATCATCGAACCAATATTTTAAATAATTTAAATGTACACCTTAATAACAATATAATAAGTTTTAAAAACTCTGCAAAAAATCTTGGACTAGTAATGGACTATAAACTTAGATTCAAAGAACATGTTACCCTTAAACTAAAAAATGAATATTCTGCCTTAAAAACAATATATCGTCAAAGACATTTTTTAAGCTCAAGTATCAAAAAACTGCTCTATGATGCTTTAGTACTGTTAAATTTTAAATAAATTTTTGCGACACAATTTATGAACCATGTCTCGATAACTCCGACTCAGGTAGAATTCAAAAACTTCAAAACTCTTGCTTAAGACTTATATTTGGTATAAGAAGACGGCAACATATTTCTTATAAATTAAAAGAAGCAGGTTGGCTAAATATGCACAATAGATGAATATTACATATTTTATGTTTTTCTTACAAAATTCTTAAATCAAAAACTCCGCCTTACTTACTTGAAAAGCTTACCTATCGTACTGAGGTGCATAATCTTAATATAAGACGTAAAAATCTTTTAACAATTCCTTGCCATAGCAGAGAACCCTTTAAGCGATCCTTTTCTTATGTCGTACCAAATTTGATTAATAAGTTCAAAGTAATTAATTTTACTGTCACTGAAAAAATTTTTAAATTAAAAACCAAGCTTCTTCTTTTAAATCAAACTTAATTTTTCTTGAATGCCTTTCTTTATTAAAATACTACGCACATGCTAACTAACTGAATGCAATGTAAAATATTCTATTAACATTTATTATTCAAAAATTAACTGTTTAAAAAGGAAGAAGAAAAAAGGAAGAAAGGAAAAGAGAAAAAAAAAGATTTTTTCATTCCGTTTTATCCATTTTTCCCCCTACTGCTTTTTTCCCTCATAAGTATATGCCTACCTATTTGTTTTTTTTTAGTTTGTCTATAAGAATTGTTTTTTTTTCTCTCACTTCTTCTATTATAAGCCTTAACAGAATCCAGGAAGTTGTTTCCTTCTTTCCTGGAAGTCTGAATGCATAGCTTATTAGTTGCCTTACTTGTGTTAACTAAATTCTTTATATAACCTATTGTTTTTAATATGATCTCTTTGTTTAATATTCTAATATTCAATTCCATGTATATAATCATATTACCTTCTGTAATTATGCTTTTTTTTGTATTGGTGGCAAACAAATGCGTATCCAGCGTTAAAAATAAATAAACAAGCCGTTGGACGCAGAAGTTGGACGTAGAAATCACAGCCTGTAGGGAAGAAAAATTATCATTAAAGTTAAACGTTAAAGTTTTTGTTTATGGAGTTGTTACCATTACAATTGTACTAAATCAAGCTTAAGCAATCTGAATTAACTTTTATTCCTTTTTGAATTTCAAATTCTTCTAAACAATTCAGCTCTTTAAAGTTCTTATAGTTAAATAAATCTATAATTCTGCTATTCTTCAAATTGAAAGAATTGTAATTAGAAATTTTTAAATGTATACCAAAATATGATTTAATGAATTTATAAATGTGCTCTTTAATTCTTATCTTATTAACAATGGTTGTCCTATTACTGCGAGTAAGCACATGTGAAATATGGCTAGTATCTGGTCTTTCAACTGGACACTGGCACTTAAAACGCCATCTCCACTTTAGCTATTGCGAATAATCTGAAGTGCTGTTACAGTTGGGAGAAGGAAAAAACCGCAAAACGCGTTATCGGGGGTGCCCGGACTCAGGAAGGAAAAACTCCGACTGGAAATAAAGTTGATCCATTAAAGAAACTATATGCACAATATCCCATGCTTCCCAGTGCAATAAAACAAATAAATAAAGTATAATTCCTTCAAAGTTCATAGCAGTTAATTATATTATACTTATATTATAATTGATATAATATCTTAATTAGCAATAATATTGTATAAAAATATTTACTGAAAACTCAATAAAAAGGTTATCAGCGCCCTGTAAAATTTCCATTAAACCCTATAATTAAAGTCCGCACATTTGGCATCAGAAAATTTGATATTTGTACGGTACAAAAAAAAATTGGTGTTTATGTCAGGATCACATTTGTTTTTTCGGTTGTATTATTTCGGTTTGCTGTGCCGCAAAATTAATGTTTAACTGATTGGTTTCCAAACTCCATATGATGTTTATTTTAAATGATAATCACATATCTTTTTTACCGTTTGGAAAAGCTGATTTTAGCGCACGTATGCAAAAACATCTTAATTAAACAGTGACATGAATCGTATGTTAAATAATATGAAGAGTGACAAAAAATTTATTATTTACAATAAAAAACTATATGTTTTGAGATTAAATTAGGTTGAAATGTTTTATTAAAAAATATTTTCAAGAGGGATTACGTAAACTGTGTACTATAACTAAAAGACACACACTATTAATATTATTTGCTTTACGATAACTTTAAAGCATTGTTGTGGAAAAATTTCAAATGATACTTAAACACCGTTTGGAGATATAAGCGCAAGTTTAAGTCTTAAGTTCAAAGAGACGAATTTTTGTTATTTATATACTAGCAGTTCCAGTGATACAATTTTGGAATAATAAAATGGATCTTAAAAATAAATAGAAACAAGAACATGTAACCGTCATCTGTAAATCAAGAAACCATCTAATAAATCAAGAACGGCAATTACTCCCAGATGATCTATCTGAAGCGATCAAAGTAACAAAGATCAATGATGAAATCAAAAAGAAGAAGATTCAGAAAACAATTACAGATAAAAAGTAATGCAAGGCCAAATACTTAAAGAAATAAAGGAACCTAATAATAAAAGAAACACGTAGATTAAATTTAGAGAATAACATGTAGAAAAAGAAATATGTATAACTGCATATTAGCAAAAGGTTATTTTTATAGCAACCAATTATTTTTAATTCACAATTTTAAAAACCAGCACGGAACAAAAATACAGATTGTTTCAAACAGAAAGTAAGGCCATACATCATCTTATCGCCAGTTGCTCAATCCTTGCTAGAAGAATGATATATTCAACGTCACAATGCAGGTGCAGTAGTAGTAAGCGTGGAGAAGCTAAAGCTTATTAGCTTCCCCATTATAGTTATATAGATCTAAAAAGTCCTTTTTTACCAACCTGAAAATTGAAATTGTCAAAAACAGTGGGCTGCCAGATGCAGTTGTGCATAAAGGTCTCCTGATAGACCCGTCATGCCCTATCGGGGGTTACTAGAGCCCAATAGCATTAGAAAAATCGATAAGTCTCTCTGGTATGAAGGACTTAAAGTCGCTCGGTGCACTGAAGGTATTACCCAAGTATTTGAACCTGGCGCGCGTGAGTGATGGGCACTCTCCGACCACGTGATCAACGGTTTCATCCTTCTCCCAGTACCACCGGCATTCCGGATTGTCTGCAATACCGATGGTATGGAGATGGCTTCTTAAGTGCCAGTGTCCGGTTAAAAGACCTGTCACTAGCCGAATTTCGCGTCTTTTTAGGCGTAGTAGATTTTTGGTAAAACAGGAAAAGGACCCACCTATGTGCGTTTTGACCTGTCCCATAAAAGAGGACTCAGTTCATGTTCAGTGGGTCCACTTGCCCAGTTGCCCAGCAGGCCCTTCATTGACGCGGCCGCTACGCATTTGGTGATACCAATTATGGGTTCCGGCCGCATCGGCAAACTCGCGGATCCCAGTCAGACAAGAGAGTTCACTTACTCGTTACCTGCATGGCCTGCGTGGCCAGGTACCCAGACAATCTGAATCCTGCAACTAACCTGCACCAGTTTTTCCAGGACTTTTATGCACTTTAGTGCGAGCTTCGAGCCTACCTTTACGGATAGCATTAATGGCAGCTCGGCTGTCTGAGCGACTGTATTGCGGTGTCCGCAGCTTCGGATTTTTTGTCTGCATTTTAATACATCGAATACTTCGGCCTGGAAGACAGTGGCGTGCTCTCCCAGCGAGTATGTCCTACTGATATGGCATCTCACCACAAAGCCCTGATCCAGCTCTGTTATTCATTCTGGAGCCATCTAGATGGTCTGCCTGTTTAGTAATAATAAGCCTTTATTTCCAATAGGCAACTTGCCTAATAACAGGAAACCATTGCAAAACAATGAAAAATATAGTTAAAAAAAACACACACAAACAAACCTAAAAGAATGAAAAGAAAAGAAAAAAAGTAAAGTAAAGTCACAATCTCAAAAGTTATCCCTAAAACTTAGAACAAATAACTATTAATATGATATAAAAACCCAATTATAAAAGTTTAACAAGATAATCACTTATTCAACAAAATTAAATTAAATTAACTACAATATACCTACTAACTATAACTTAAACACATAGGTCTTAATCCCAAGAGTAATGATCCACCAAGATATCGACAATCACATGAATCGGAGAGAAATTTATATCGCACATCTCAGATCCGATTAAATATAGCGCATATTGTATATAGTGGCGATTTCAACAAGATGTTAGTATGAGGCCTTGGCAGAAAGAATGTTAGGGGATGTCTAGCATTAAGCCTAGGCACCATGAAACGTACACCGGAAAGAAGTAAAGGACTATCAATGAATCCATTCAGTAACCCATGCAGGAATTTTACAGAGAAGATCATTCTTCTAAAATGTAAAGGACGTAGATTGAAGCGTTCCAATAGTTGCCGATGATCAAACCCTCTTACCGGATATATGCTATCCTGCCTGAAGGCCAAAAACTTAGCAAATTTACGCTGAACAGATTCAAGGAGACCAACATGATTCTGATAGAGCGCGTTCCATATAATTCAGCCAAACTCCAGTTTTGATCTCACAAAGCAACAGAAAAGCAGTCTTAATGTAGATTCCAAAGTAAAACTCTGAGAACTTCTAATTATGAACCCAAGCCTTCTCAGGGCTGACTTGGCTATGTTGTTGAAGTGTGGGACGAATGTAAATTCAGAGTCAAAGGTAGTACCAAGATCAGTAATTTGCTTCAATCTACTCAAAATAGTATCATTAATAAAGTAATTAAAATTTAAGGGTGTTTTTGATCCAGAGTAACTGACCACACTACATTTAGCCGCATTCAAGCCTAACCTGTTAACAGCGCACCATACCTCCAATGTATTTAGACAGTTCTGAAGAAAAACACAATCCTCCAAACCATATACATTTAAATATAGCTTCAAATCATCGGCAAAAGCCAGCCTATGACAAGTGAGTGACTCAATCAAGTCATTTATAATAAAACTAAACAGGAGCGGACCCAGGTTAAAGCCCTGTGGCACACCCGACGTTACGTTAAAAAGTTTCTGTTTAAAGCCCTCATATTCAACATATTGAGATCTACCAATCAAGTAGGAATTAAATAAATGTAATAATTTCCCTGAAAAGCCATACTGAGTTAATTTATGCAGCAAAATATAGTGATCTATCCGATCAAAGGCTTTTTGGAAGTCGGTATAAATAACATCGACTTGAGTATAAACATCAAGTGATTCACAGATGTGGCTAGACAGACAGGATAAGTTAGTAACACAAGATCGCCCGCTAAAAAATCCATGCTGGTCTAGATGAGTTCTTTTGCGTGACTAAATAGCGACCGATAAAGGATAATTTCTAAAATTTTTGAAAAGTTACAGAGTAATGAGATTGGCCTATATTGGTTCACGATTTGATCAGAGTCCCCGGCTTTTAAAATAGGTATTATTTTAGCAGTCTTCCAAATTTTAGGAATTTGTTCTGTTGACAGTATTAAGTTGAAAATGTAGGTCAGCGGATCAGCCAGGACACCAATGCAATCTTTAAACAAGAAGCTAGGCACACCATCTACACCAGATGTTAACTTATTTTTGAGTTTTTTACTAGCCAAAATAATCTGGGAAGCATCAACGTTGGAAATGTCAAAGTGGGGCACATTATCAGACGTCGACGAATGGTTAATGAAATTTGATTGTATAAATGCCTTACCAAAGAACAGTGCAAAAGCATTAACTATGTCTTATGGGTCTTTAACTACCACGTCATCGGGTAAGTAATACAGGCCTGTTGAAATGCTGCCACTCCTCTCTGCCTGCAATGTGCGTTACTACTTTCAACCTTAGAATCATCCACCCTTAAGCCTCCACTCCTAATGTCGGGTCTTAACTGAGTGGGCCTCTTAATAAAGGCTTGTACGTTATCCCAGTCCAGGTTTTTAAGGTATTCCCGTTGGAATATCGTTGCTTAAACCTATCAAAAATTTCTAATATGTGGTATAAACTTTTCCTTTCGGTACCGCAATTGAGACAGGACGGACCTTCTCTTACACCAAGAAGGATTCTCCAGTAAAGATTCCCACCACGTCTTTAATCCCCTGTCGACTCTTTGTTAGCAGTCGCCTTACTTTAGAGCCATAATGATCTGGTATCATTTCTTTGGCCTGTCTATATTCTTCTGTTCTTCTCCAAGTCTTCCTTGTTTATCTTTTAGGCACAATTATAAAGTTCATATGAAAATAATATATAATCAAGGTGACAATAACCATAAACATCCAACTAAAACCTGACATAACCGGACAACCATAAACCTGACTCAGTTGTAGTCAGTATATAGATGACATCATACAAATAAGAAACATGAGGCCATTAAACTAGACCAGACCTGTGTTGAAACGGAAATTAAAAAAGTAGTGCCTGATAACAGATACTTTTGTCCTTTCAGAATATGACCTTACCCAGAAAAAGAGAAATAAAGGGCTGAAATATTAAAAACTACTACTAGAATTTGAGACAATATGAAACGTAAATATAAAAATTGTCCTTGTAGTCATAGGAGCAACAGTGATTATGAGATATACCCTGCGGTTCTTTCTCAAGGTTTTCACTATTTTCCACCATATAATCTTGAGACACAGACGTTGCTTTTTATGGTATATCAAGTTGGATGTTCACCGAGAACATATCGTGCACCCAGGCTGATATTTTTATTATATAGTATTATTGTAAGAGTATTAGCAGAATATTAGCAGTTTTCAGGAGGATAGTATATTGAAAGGAAGAAAAATATCATATAGTCAGTATCGAGATTTTCTTTCTTTACAGAAAACTGGTCATAACGTGCTGAAAAAAACCACCACTTCAAAAAGCAGGAATATCAAGAAGGTGTCCATATAAACAGCGTTTATAAATAAATCAATAGTGCGTATTTTCTATTATTATTATAAATCAAAGGAGAACAACACAAAGTCTCGGTCTCAAAAATTCTTTAATTTGTTAGAATGGTGACACGTGTTTCGCTCTTAAGAGCATCATCAGACCTAAAAAATAATGTAAACAAAACCAAACAATATTACAAAAAGACCTTGAAGTAAAACAAAAAAGTATACCTCAAGAAGGTTAAAAACACGCCCGACTGGGTCAAATATACACACACACTGAACGGTTTAATATAAGTTTAAAAAACTCACGTCACAAATATTTTAAAAACAATAACATACAACTTAAATACAAGAAAATATTAAAAAAGTAAAAAAGGAACTATCGAGATTTGAACCTACAACCTTGCAGCAAGACTGTTACTGTTTGCTGCGTTGACCGCTAGGCCACACCGTTCATGCGATAGCTTGGAAAGAAAGGAGGGGACTACAAGATGTTATTAAAAATGAGTCCCGGCTCAAAATTGAATACGTCGTTAACGCAAGTTAAAACTGGACTCTTCTTTGCTCTTGTAATCTCTAGCTTCTCTAGAAGATCCAGCTTTTTGCCCTTCTGGCAGTCATGAACAACTGCCACGTTATTAGGGTAGGAAAAATTATGACCTGTTGACAATAAATGATTGGCAAACGCTGACCTGGTCTCGACAATATCGGTGGCTTTAAGCTTTAAGCACCAGACCTAGATGTTCTTGTACCCTTGTTGAAATTCTCCTCCCGGACTGTCCCACATAAATCGTAGGGCAATAGGCACATTGCAAACTATAAACACGTGTCACCATTGAAAGAATTTTTGAGACTGAGACTTCGTGTTGTTCTCCTTTGATTTATTTATATCAGGGTCTCTTTGAGAATATGGACAACTTCTTTTAATTATTATTATTATTATTATTAAGCAACAACAAGAAATTAAGTAAGCTACAAGTAAGCATTTAAAAAAAAATCACCTGCTGTGACGAGAGAATAACAACCCACAATAGCAAAATTTAGTGTAAGTTTAAAAACGAGAAGCTAAAGTTTTTATCGACAACAATGATGAACTTAACAATAACCTCATTTTCCCAATATTTGAGGTTAGGAACGAGATTTTATAAAACGATTTTCACTGGCTTTTTTAAAAGTTATTTGGCTACTTTTTCATTAAGAAAAAGTCATATCATTCTATTTAATTTTTAATTTTTTTTGTAGGATTTTGTGTCATGGTGACCAAACTCGTACCTGGCGAAGATGGATTCAACTAAATTTATTAAAATTTGATTAATTCCTATTGCTGAAAATATGCTCTTTTTAACAATACCAAATTTGTTAAAATCGGTGAAACCATTAGGAAGTTATGAATCTTTGTTTCTAAAAAAAAGTTATTTCTTTTTACGAAAATTATAGAAAAACTAGTTCTCTTTAAAAAAATTTAAAAAAAAACGTTTTTAATTTATTGTACAAAGTTTAAAGAAAAAAAATTGTTTAAAATTTAAGATGGCAGTTACTCCCTCTGGTAGACATTTTTAGTACTTAGAAAATATTTTCTAGCGATTCTTTATGACCGACTTATTATAATTTGTTTTACTCTTAGTAATATGCCAAACGGTTTGCGAGATATAGCTAAGGAACAGACTTATTGCTTATTGGGTCACCCAGTACACACTAAATACATTTTGCGTTACAGAACGCATACGTAATCATTGTAACCGGACCAATATCATAGTAGTGGAGCAGAAGGAAATGCTCCAGGAACGCTATAGACTTTTTTAAGTCGTATTTTATCAGAGAACAATAATTTACATTTTATCAGATCAAATAACCGAGTTTAATAACCGAAAATGAAGGCCACTCGAGCCGAACAAACATCGGAAGGGGCTGATGTTCAGATAGTTTTTACATCTGTTTGTCATGCTGCTGCCAAGTAAACTGAAAGGGCTATATAAGAACTTTTTTTAAATCTGAAAATTAAGGTAATGTGATTTAAGGGAACTCCATTTTCGAGAAATTTCATTACGATTTTTATAGACTAGACAAAATGTACAATCCAGCTATATTTACTGTTTATTATAAGAAATTAACTTTCTTGGGCGATTTTTTGGTAGAATAAGCGATGTTTTACAGCATTAACCGAATAATCGGTGTGTACCTTTGTGCTATTTAAACCATCATGTCACGATTTGATTTGGTCATACTAATATAACTCTGACTTTACAGCTTACATTTTTCTTAATAAATTTTTGTGTGGTGTAAATTGTAAGTTTTTGAAATCTTGCATTTTCGAGTATGTAATTTTAATTTAATATTACATAGCTTTCCCGTTTTTTCGAATAATAATATTAATTTTTTTATTATAAATTATACATTTTGTTACAGAATGGAGGTCGACCACCTATTAAGAAATAGAAGAAAGACGATTATCAAAAATTGATTATGTTGGCATGCCAACGGTTTCAGCCACAGATGTAAATAGGTCCGCACGGAGTCCGCTCCGCTCCGTGCGGAGCTATTTACATCTGTGGGTTTCAGCAGCCAACAAATGACTATCTAAAAACCTGTTGTGCATGGACTGTTGAACTTAAGAAATTGCGACCTTTATAACAACTGTTTGCAAAAAAAACAATAAAGGCACTCTACATATTCTAGACTCAGTGCAAATTAATTCTTATTTGACTACCTCTCGTACTCGTACTCGTTGAAAACATCAGAATAATCTTCATTAATTTTGCCTTAATTTGGCTAAAGAATTTCTTCATATCTTCAATGAGAAAGGTGGGGGAAGATCATAAATAATGCAACTTTTTAATCGCCTGTACTCAGATTCTTTATTAAAAGTAATTCAAGTGGGTACTAGTTTAAAAGGAAATTCAAAGGGCTTTCAAAATAAGCATCTGTCAATGTCACTTTGTTTTCAGTGAAGTCGTCAGAGGGCGTTGTTTAACTGAGACTGGGTTTTTAGAGATTTTCTCTAAAAAGTTAAATGCAATGATATGATTTTTTCACTGCGGTTTCGAAGACGTAAATCATACTAACAAACTAGTGAAAACCGCGTTTCGATATCTCCATTTGTTTTTGAGTAATCTTAAAATAACCCATTTTTCAAATTTTAAATATAAGTACCTATAATTAATTTAACAAATGATTCAGAATTAGCAGGAATTGACAGATTAGATAAGTCGGAATAAGTTTGTCTCAGCGTTTTTACATATATTGAGTGACATTAATATACAGGGTGATTCACGGTAGATGGCCTATTAGACGTTTTAGGCGAATGGCAACGCCGATCAATCTGAAAAAAAAACGTTAAAAAAATTAAACTCCCCTGGCTTAATAACAGTTTATTTCAAATGCAATCAGAATTCAACGGATGCCTCTAGAATAATATATATGCTATGCGGTATCCAGAACAGAGACATTATACGAAAAGGAAATTTGCAAGATTAGCTACTCTGTTAGCAGAAAATGACAGTATCCGTTTACCTCTTATTCAATCTTCAAAATCCTTCCGACTAAACAATTATAACAAATAGCGCAAATTAATACTAAATATAAAATAAATAAAACATATAACTAAATCAATTTCTTTCAAGATGTTCGAAGTGTCCACCATCGTTATACTTTTTGACAAGTAACGTGAAATGCAGCCTCCACTTCGGCAACTGATATGCTTGTTAACGATTTTTGATCCTGGCTATCATATCATCTCGTGTTGTAGGTCTGGTTTGGTAAACGATATCCTTTAGTCTGCCCCACAAATAAAAATCTAGGCAAGTCAGATCAGGAGATCGCGGGGGCCAAGGAAATATACTTCCTCGATCAATCCACCTATGAGGAAACTTTAAATTTAAAAAATTTCTTACATTTATCGCAAAATGCGCGGGACATCCATCGTGTTGTAAGAACATCCTTGCACGGGTTTGAATATAGGCAAGAGATCTTGTAAAAAATCTAAATAGGTGTGTCCATTGAGGACCTCTTCAAAAATGTATGGACCAATAATTCTTCCCCCTATTATCCCACACCAGACATTAACAAACCACCGACCCTGATACTGCACTTCTCTCATCCAGTGGGGATTTGTGGGAGCCCAATAGTGCATATTGTGTAAATTTACACTACCAACACTGGTGAAAGTTGCCTCGTCTATCCATAGAATGTTTGAGACAAACTGGGGATCTTCTTCCATCATATTGCTAAACCAGTTACAATAATCAAGTCGTCTATCAAAATCGGTTCCTGTTAATTCCTGATGCAGCACCATATGATATGAATGCAACCTAAAATAACATTCAAATTAGGTAAAAAATAACAATAATATATATTTTTTAATATTCCATTCTAGTAATAGTCAAATTTAATTATCAACTTTTTAACAAACCTGTGGTCTCTTAAAATGTTATGCACAGTTGATTTCGTAATGCCCAAATCCAATGAAATTTGCCTTATTCCTATGTGAGGGTATAATCCAATATAAGCAAGCACATTAACAATATTTTCTTCAGATCGTCCAGAGCGACGTCTTCTGTTAAGAGGTAAATGGATACTGCCATTTTCTCGCAACCGAGTAGCTAATCTTGCAAATGTCCTTTTCGTATAATGTTTCTGTTCTGGATACCGCATAGCATATATTCGAGAGGCAACCGTTGAGTTATGATTGCATTCGAAATAAACTGCTAGCATATTAAAGGCTACTTCATTTGGAATTTTCATTTTTAAACTAATTAATTTGTAGTAAAAAAACACTTTCACATAAGAAATAACTTAAAACTGACAACTGTCAATTTAAGTAACTTTAAATGCCATTTTCCAATCTTTTGTTTCTGTTTATATTTCCATAGGCCTCTTGATATAATAGTAATATTCAAATAGAATTAATAAATAATGCTCTAATAAATTATATTCGGAGATTCTCGATTGCCAATTAAATTTTCAAGTGGAAATATGATTATGGACTTTCAAATAATTTTCAGTAATTTTTGATAATATTCTGTCACAAAGACCGCCCTAATATTGCTAATAATATTTAAAATTTGAAAAATAGGTTATTTTAAAATTACTCGAAAACAAATGGAGATATCGAAACGCGGTTTTCACTGGTTTGTTAGTATGTTTTAAGTCCTCGAAACCGCAGTGAAAAAATCATATCATTGCGTTTAACTTTTTAGAGAAAATCTCTAAAAACCCAGTCTCTGTTAAACAATGCCCTCTGACGACTTCCCTGAAAACAAAGTGACATTGACAGGTGCATATTTTGAAAGCGCTTTGAATTTCCTTTTAAACGAGTACCCACTTGAATTACTTTTAATAAAGAATCTGAGTACAAGGCGATTAAAAAGTTGCATTATTTATGATCTTTCCCTACCCTTCTCATTGGAGATATGAAGAAAATTATTTAGCCAAATGAAAGCAAAATTGATGAAGATTATTCTAATGTTTTCAAAATGGTACCTAATAATTTAAATTTTTTGAATTTACTGTCCAGTTACGCCCTCTTGTGGTAGTCTTTGTAAAGTAAGTTTTGGTAAAGTGCTAATACTATTTTAATTTTATATAAATATTTTTAACAATTTTTCTTATTGGCAGATCTAAAATTCTATGTTTTCAACGTAAAAAACGCCACAGTTGCCAAATCCGTTATTGTAATATGGTCGCAATCGATTATGCCAAAACATTCCCAAAAAGTGGTAAATAAAGGTCAGTGTAGAAGTTATATAAGACAGTCCAGCTTATTTACTAATCTCTTAATAAATATTCGTATAGTGCAATGATATTTCTACAACAGTAATAATAATTACAATCTAACTTTTTGGTGCTTACGGAGGAAAAACTATATTAGCAGTCTAAGGGTGTGTAGATCCAATATTTATTAGTTAAATGCTTTATCTTATTCTTCAATAATAAACACTTTAATTTTTCCGGCTTAAGAAACAACAAAAACTAATATCAAACCCATTCCATTGACTGTGTGAAAGTGACGTTTACGCCTTCCTTTAGAAAGTTTTTAGCCTTTGAAGGAATTTCGGTCAAAGCGGTTCCGACCCTTTTGTCCGGAATAATTACGATGACTGTCCGAAATCATTTTGTGGCGTCCTTTTGCGTATCCTTTACGCCATTTAAGAGCTCCTCTGTTGCCTGGGCGGTTGATCTATGGCATGTAGCTATTATAGCTTAGCTTCTGGGTATACTGCTTCCATATTAATAATTTAGTTGTAAATGCTTTTTCTCATTCGTATGAATTATCCGAACATGGGATTAAACAGTAATTTACGTGTTCGTTTCTAGTTTTTTTAAATATATTTCTATCCATGCAGGATGGAAAAAGAGCATAATAAATTATATAAAAACTGAAAAATAAGTCTTACAAAAATATAGTTTAATCGATTGCAACTTTGTACCTACAACATGACAATGCGTTCACCGACGCCTAAATCAATCATTTACTGAGACATGCTACCAGACCACTCTCGGCTTTTTACGTCAAAAAGTCGTTAAATTATAAAACTAGCACTTTGCGCTATTTTTCATTCTGTCAGATTTTCTCGTAAAGAATGAGGTATATATTCCTATTGGGAAAATATAATACTGATCCTGGTAAAACCACATAAGTTGAGGTATTTTATAAAATTTTTTTCATCTAGATAACATGACGCAACGTTTTATCGATGGTTATTAAAGGTAAAAGTAAACTTAAAAGCTTCTTATTCTATATCTATATAATTTATATGTAGTAAGCTTTAATCGATAAATATTTTTTATTCTAGAAGCCTTATATATATTTTATACTCTGGCTTCATTTCATTCTATCCGATTTAATACAGTCATCAAACATCAACGTCAATCAAAATATTGTAATTTCCATCAGTTGGAAATTAACCATATTTTAGATATTAATTAATTTCCTCACTACCAGGCAACGTAATTAAATCTCTTATAGCACCTTCTATGATAAAATAAATTAATTTACTAAAAATGTAAGAAGTTTCGAGATAATGTGACTAAATGTTAGTGAAATTGTCAGGAATGAAAACGTAACGTCTATGATACTGTTCGTTTAATTATTATTTACCTAGATAGCCGACTGTTCTTCGTACTTTAATTTTTTTGCAAATTCTCCTGCGTTGTCCCTTAATTTATTACCATATTTAATATATTTTTTTGCATAAAGAAATCTTTTTATACATTTAATTTAAAAGCCTAACCTGCTTCTTTTATAAGTTAATTTTAATTTTTAGATATATTTGAAGGGTTTTACAGAAGAGCAAAATGAAGCTCATCTTAAGAATAGAGGCTTAGTAATTGAATAAAAATGCCGACTTCGGAAGTGGTCTAGTGGAATGTAAACAACATTCGTATGCTCATAATTTATAAAACTGAAATTAAAATTGAAGTTTAAATATTTACTGTTATCAATGACTCCAATCACAACGATTTATATACATTAATTTGTGGAAATGATTATAAATATAAGAAGTGTATATTAGATAGTTAGTCGAGATGCTTTTCAACAATAGAACTGTCTCAGCTTCTGATCCTGCGGTGATTCAAAACCGACTATTTCTCAATTTTTGCACGTAGGCTAAATTCGTCTACTTAACCCTTTGCAGAATAAAGCAGCATAAACGAATTTAAGCCATTATTTTCCATTAAAGTTTGCAAATCATTTAGGAATAAGTGTTGTTTGCTGAAAAGACCTTCGCAGGACGCCGACGTCACCAAAATTTTCATGATATAGCAAACAAGTTGGTACGCAATTGATGGTACCCAACATCTCTAAACTTAAACGCAACTTTGGAAATATCTCCAAAATTGATCCATTGATCGAGAAAAATTTGTTACATAGCTAGCAAGCATTATGGTTCTTCTTGGAGAAATGTCTATTGTGATATTGCCTTGGTCTACAAGGAACTGAACTTTTTTTTGAATGGGTAGTAACATCGAAAAAGTCACTTTGAAATTCTTTTTTTTTCTTTTTAAGTTTCTTAAAGGCCGTATAATCGAAGTTGGAAACTGTTTCTGGATTTTAATCTTATTTCCTAGACTGATCTCTAAATATTTTTATGAATAAAATTGAACTGCTAATTGATTTAAATGTCATCGTTCATTTCTTCGAAGTACTTTTAATTAACAAAACAAAATCGATAACATTCAATTCCTTAACTTCCAGACTTTCCGTTAAATTTTTCAATTTAAATGTAATATTTTTACAGAAATGTAAGGAACCTAAAAAGTCAAAATCTAAAATCATTTTAAGCAGGTTAGTAGTAGAAGTACGTGGTCTACTATTAAAATAATACAATAATTTCCAAAGAAATCCACACTGCTTTGACCTTTTATTTGATCAAACCGATCAAAACATGCTACCTTATAGATATAAACTCGAAGTCATTTATTTAAATTTTAATAAAAGAAGATCATGAATTTTTTTGTTTTCCAAACCTAGTTTTGTTTTAATTTACTAGGAAAAATAATCAAGTTTTTTTGCAGATATCCCAAAATACCAAAACCAAAACACTGAAAACACTATTTCAATAAGAAAAAAATTAAACCCTATTTTCCAGAGAGCTAAAAATCTAATAACACACGTTTAGGGCGCCATTTTGCCACCCATATATTTAACCATAGGTCAACATAAAATGCAATGTAAAAGGGTGGACAAGAAAAGAGTGCTGGGCTAGCCTATCTCGTGGAGAGTGGTCGTGCAAGTTCTTTAGGAAGTAAATAAAATAAAGCTTAGGGACGCCAGTGACCAAATTACCTTTAAAACACCCCTATAGAATTTAACTAAAGGGCCACACAATACTTACTATAAAAACTACTGCACAAAATAAAGACCAGAGTACCTACGAATTATAAGTCCTGTAAAAGCTCTGCCTCTAGAAATTAGGGTCAAATAAAAAATTTAAAATTTATTTTCAAACGACAGGAAAATTTAATTCAAATTTAGGTTATTAATTATGTAACTTTAATTGAGGGAAGAATCGTAAGGTTAAGAAAATATCAACACTACTAAAAAATGAGCTATTATACCATGGTATCACTTAATAAAGCTTCTAAAAAATACAACGAAGATAAACCCACCTTATTGTGATCACAATTTGGTTTACACTTGTGCCGATATAAAAAATAAAAAAACTGTATTATCACACTTTTTGTGTCGATAAGTGATATTTTAAGCACTACTTTTGAATAAAATAAATACTTGCAAAAATTACACTTTGGACACGGTAAGTAAAAATAGGTAAGTTTTCAATTTAGCCCTAATTTAAATTACAAAAAAATATATATTCATTTTTTGTTTTCAGTATTCAATTTTCTGGGAGCCTGGGACACCACGACAGACTCAAGGAATCGAGGACACCATCAAACAAGTGGACATATCTGGAACTTCATCATACCAGACTAATTTTCATCCAATCTGGAAACTGGAGACCAACGAGGAAGAATAGAACTACTTTGGATCTTTCTTTTCACCCTATCTTTCATTCCTTCTTTTTTACACTTCAGAATTCAGCAGTGGAAAAGCAACAGAATTAATAAATTTGTTCTAGCTTTCGAGTTCTTCAATATAAATTTATTTATTTAAGCAAAAGATTTTCTATGCTACTATAAGACCAAAACCATTTATCCTGACCAAAGTCAGCACATGAATTTCAAAAGAACTCCTACAGAGATATAATTCATTTAATTTGCTAATTTTGTAGCTATTAATCCACAAAGGAACGCAATAATTACTAAAGCGTTAAATTGCCACAAAACAACAAAAGAAGAACGCGTACAAAGAATGCTAGACTAGGATTCTTTCAAAACGAATATTATTTATAAAGGATGGCTGTGAATTAAATAGTAATATACAGTTCGATAATATTTAATTGTTTGATTAAATAGTTAAGAAACTTTGTTTTTAAAGAATTAGATTAGTATATAAAATAGTTTAAGCAAAAATCAACTGTTACAAAATGCTTTAACGATGCTATGTTTTCCTTTTTAGTAGAGTAAACAACGATTGCTAAACAGCAACAATTTTCTGCGATTTTTCTACAGTTTTCGACTGTGTAAATCATAAGAACTCAATAATTAACTTGCAGCACTACGAGTTAAGAGAAACGCCTCTCGAATAGTTTAAGACATAACACTTAATAGCAGAAGTCAGCTTGAAAGGATTAATGTGATGACATCTTCAACTATAGAACGTTCGGTGATGGATAGGAGAGGATAGGACATCCAGGATAGTACAAGGATAGAACATTCAGACAATAGAATGTTCGGTGTCTTAAGGTCCAGTCTTAAACCCTATTTGTTTCTAGTGTTTATTAATGATATTCCTTGTCTGGAAATCAGCAGTAAAATCTGTCTGCGGACCATACACGATTTACTTGGAGCAACCCGGATATTAAGGCACTACATAGAACCGTATCAAATGCCCTATTATTGTGATGCGATTCTAATCTTCTGTGCTCTAAGGTTTCTAAAATAAATGTTTTGTTATACAAAAATATGTCCGAAACTTTTGTACTTCATAACACCAGTTTAGCCGTCGTTGAAACTGTGAGGTTTTTGGGACTTATTGTAGACAGGTCCTTAAAATGGGGCTTGCACAACGATGAAATGATCCAACAATCCAAAAAATTAAGCTCAGCATGGTTTGTAATTTTTAAATTTGCTAACGTATATTACGCATTTTTCTGGTCGCGTCTTCTATATGCCTCCAAATCAAATCCATGTCATGTTTTCCACATTTCGCAAGGCTTTAAAATCACACTTTTTCAGTCAATAAGTTTTTTATTAAATATATTTAAAACATTATAAAAATTGATGTGTTAAAACTTTTTCCTTTACTCTTTTCCTTTTGTACTTTACATTTTGCTATTTTTTGCTAAGACTATGTAATATACATATATATTTATTAGGACCATGTGCAATTTTCATTTTATTATACAAAGATTTTTAGTATGTATTTATGAGACAATTTATAGCATATGTTTATAGTTTATGTTTTCTGTATTGTGATCCTTTGTTTGCTTTTTGTATGTTTTTTAATATTTTATTTGCCTTATTAACAAAATCTGTAAACATTTTTTGACAATAAGGCAGAACAATATTTTTAAAGAGTCTTGAAAACTTAACTTGGTAATTAACATCACTATGTTGTATTGTTTTTGTTTAATTATTTGTTGTTGTATTGTTACTGCTTTTTTCAAATTTCTTTAGGAATATTTTAATTTAAAAAATTGCTTATTAATAAACAACAATAGCGACATAATATGGCTATATTTCAACTTACTTTTGAAGTTTTATGGTTTTTAATATCTTAATCATAACCCTCGAATATAAGACTTGGTATACTCTATACGATATCGATAAAAAAACCTAATAAGACTTATTGGAAAATATTTATTTCAAATAAAATGTCTATGTATAAATAAATATAAAACGTGCACCCATCAACTTTTTTCGGCCCACATAAAGACCGTCAGCTTTAACGTCGTTGGTGTAGAAAATGCGTCCTCGGTTTTCTCGGTCGTATCTTTAGTCATATAGTATTTTTGGCAAACTCATGCTAAAAAATGACGTATACGATGACAAATTACACCACCCCGAAGAAAACACTACGTTTTCGCAACTTTCTAGGGGTATAAACCCCAGAGTAGTCGCAGAAAAGACGTCACATATGGTATGATTGATTGACTCTATAAAATGTAAAATTTGCAAACACGTGCGTCTACTAATTACGGTTTTTTATGTTGCATAGAAATAACAGATAAATTGAAAATAATGTGGGGTAAATTTTAAATTCCATTATCACCTCTTAACAAAGTTCAAAGTGAAAAAAGTCGTTTAAATTTACCCAGAAAATGCATTAAAGTTTAAAAGTGCATTAGTATAATTTATTACGTCAAACAATTTGCTATATATAATTCAACTTACTTTAAAAGTCTCCCACGGAACAGACTCCGTCCATCAAAATAATAAAGCTTTATGCACAATACGCTTATTATATTAAAAGCGAAATGAGGAAAAAAAGAAATAACGCTTTAAAACATTTTAGAAAATTACTTAAGAGCTTTTTTATGCATACGGTGAAACTTAAAAAAATATACGTAAAAGTTGTAGAATTTCAAGTAAATCTAATAGTCTTTAACTTAACAAATATTGTTGCTAGATCAAAACATCCTTATTTTAAGCATGATTAATTCAAGATTAATATTTATTAATTAAGGTTACTTACTGTTAATTTCTGACGTTCGACATTTGTAGCATTGATTTGTATTTATTTAACCCATAGCATAGCAGGTGCGAAATTACATTATTGGCTAATAGGATGCGGCTTTGTTATTTGTTTAAAGTCCGTGTTTATAAAGCAGAAATCACACCGAAGGTTAGTAAGAAGAAATAAGTAACAATAATTCGACATAAAGCATTTTTAGTTTGCAAATACTATATTATTTTTATGTTAGCGATAAAGTCATTATTGTAATAAAACGTACACACAGAAAACACTTTCAACGGGATACACATTGAGTCAATGGAGTATACTGTATTTGCAATACCTAAATGACATTTACAATTAAATAAATGAATATTTTACTTTTATTTGTGCATATCTATTTGAAATTAGTTTAAACATAAGAATCATTGAAGTAAATAATGATCCTATTTAAACAATATCGAAACGTAGTTAAACTAACATAAGAAATCATTGAATCTCGTTGGCTTTTAATTAATGACTATATTAGAAGCAATGAAAAGTCTGATTTATTAGAATAGGTATCATCTTGAGCAAATGGTAGGTGTAAATTACATTAATATGAACTCTTTTATAAATAAATCTAATTTTTTTTGTAACAAAAATTATTATTTTTTAACTAAGAGAGTTAAGTAGACTTAAGTAGAGACTCATTTAAACAACCTTATCCCACAGTTGAGTTAATTTCACGTAGTGTTTATTGTAATATAATACTTTAATTGTTTAAATGCGAGTGTTTTATTGACTGAATATTAGTTTAAAGTCTATTTGAATAATATTTGAGCTTGTATTGTCAAATTCATTCAAATATCGTCGAATGCAAACCAAGTCAAAAATAGCATAACAATTATCGATCCAGATATTTAATTTTTAAAATACGAATCGTTAATTTTTATACAATTTTGACTTAGTTCCATGCAAACGAAATTTGAGAGGAGTCGAAAATCCAAGCCCTGAGCTGAAGGACAGGAGTTTTTAATTAAATAAAACAAAAATATATAAGGTTATCTTTTTTATTAAACTCTTTTTTACAAACATAACATTGTTTTTTGGTGTAATAACACAGGCTATAATAAATGTAATGGTCCTATCGGATCTCGAAAACTGTAACAAATATAGCTTTTTAAATACACTGCTCAAATTTGAAGTGGATATTGTACAGAGTGGCCAAATAAGCGAGGTAAGCGGCTGTATCTCAGGACCTGTACATCTGGCAACAATAGAATTTTTTTTATTATTATAAAAGTGGCCATGAGAAAATTCTGGAAATTATTTTTAAGTTCCGTATTTCACCACAAGAGGGCGCAACTAAAAATTAAATAAAAGAAACGTCTTTTTCTCCGAAAACTGAAATATTAACTTATACTTTTGATATTATTTTTAGTAAGCCTAGATAATTTGCTATAATTTTGGTTTATGAATTATTGACGTACGAACGATAGTAGGGGTGGGGGAAGCTATTGAAAGTGGAATCATTAAAATCGGTGTCAATTCTAAACCACTTATTCGATTTGAGCAATTCAAAATTTATTTGCAAGATAAATATAGCTGCTTTAAAAGCCTGATCTCATCACTACCCTGTAGTTTGTAATAAAACCGCCAGAGGGCACAATTCGTAATAATTCCAGTTTTTTTCATTTGGCTCCAAAAATTCAAATTAAATGATATATTTTTGACATCCTATTTAAAAAGTAAATAAAATTTGCAAAAGTATATTTTATTTACTTATAGCGAATTAAAGTTTTTTACGCACCGAGCCTAAACTTACGTACCGCCATCTAGTGTCTCGCCTAAAAATCTCTAATTAGTATTACCACAACTAGGATACCATGATGTTGTCATAATTAATAAATTATGAAAATATTAATTGATTGATAAATTGTAAATTAATAATACCTATGTATCACAGAATGACTGGAAGTTTATGTGACTTTCTTAAGGCGAATAATTTTATTAACGAATTTCTTTTTATATTTAAATTATGGTCCTGAAAAGAACCGATTTTAAACCCAAACATATTTGGTATTTAATGCCTCGATAGGTGTTCAAACTGCTTTCCATCACATTCCAAACAAGCTTCCAACCTTCTTTGGGTGGATAAAACTGCTGTTTCGATTTCAGCAGCTGATATTTCATTTATTGCACCACTGATTCTGTTTTCCATATTCTGCCTTGTTGTAGGTGGAGTTTGGTACACAATATCTTTTAAACGAACCCATAAGTAAAAGTCTAGGTATGTTAAGTCGGGTGACCTGGCCGGCCAAGGATATAGATTCCCCCTTCCGATCCAGCGCCACAGATTACCTAAACTAGTTAAGTTTAGGTAATCTGTGCCAGCGCCCTTGAAAGTAATTATTTATATGATACCGCACCAAACGGGAAAAATGTGCTGGGCACCCGTCCAATTGGAAATACATGGTCCGTCTTACTTCCAATGTCAAATCTTCCATTAAAATAGGCAAGGAATTTGTTAAAAATTGCAAAAAAACATTACCGGTTAATGTGCCATCAAAAAAATAAGGCCCAATAATTTTCATTCCGATAATGCCACACCACACGTTTACACTCCAGCGGCCTTGGTGCTGGACTTTTCGCATCCAACGAGGATTTTTAACCGACCAATAATACATGTTATGCCTGTTGACTTTCCCATCGCTACAAAAAGTGGCTTCATCGGTCCACAGAATCTGTGACAAAAAATCCCTGTTTTCGTGAATCATTGCTAGTATCCATTGGCAAAAATCAATTCGGCGCTCAAAATCATGTTCGTTTAGAGCTTGGTGTAGGATTATATGAAAAGGGTGTAGCCTTAAAATAAAAAGAAATGCCTATATTCGAGAAGAAAATTATAATAAAAAGATGTATTACCTGTGGTCTTTAAGTATATTTTGAACAGTAGTCCAAGCTATTCCCAAATCTAAAGATAACGCACGAGTTCCATTATACCTATTAAACTCTACGTAGGCCAACCCATTAATAATGTTTTCTTCAGTTCTTCCAGTAGAGCGACGCCTTCTAAATTTGGGCCGACTAAAACTCCCAGTATCGCGTAGTCGCTGTACCAACCGTGGAAAAAATTCTTCTGCCATAATGGCGGCTATCTGGACACCGAAGGGCACTGTACCGTCGTTCAGCTATTGCAGCATTTTGAAAGCACTCAAAGAAAACCGCAATCAAATCCACAGCTTTATTATTTGTCAAAGGCAGTTTACAAAAAATCGAGCAAAGAAAATTGAAAACAGATTAAAACTGGCTGTCTAATAAATATTTCACGTTTCCATACAATCCTTTTTAAAAGTTTCTTTTGTTTTTGCCGCCTACTATACGTTAACTAGACATTCTAAGGCCGAGCGCTAGATGGCGATATATAAGTTTAGACTCGGTGCGTAGAAGACTTTAATTCGCTATTACTTTTAAACAAGCAAAGATATTATCGTGCGGTTTTCACAGTATTTTTGCAAATTTTATTTACTTTTTAAATATGATGTAAAAAATCTACCATTCGATTTGAATTTTTGGAGCAAAATGAAAAAAACTGGAATTATTACAAATTGCGCCCTTTGGCGGTTTTATTAGGAACTATAGGGTAGTGATGAGATCAGACTTTTAAAGCAGTTACACTGATCTTGCAAATAAATTTTAAATCGCTTAAATCGAATAAGTGGTATAGAATTTACACCGATTTTAATGATTCCACTTTCAATAGCTTCCCCCACCCCTACTATCATTCGTACGTCAATAATTCATAAAACCAAAATTATAGCAAATTATCTAGGCTTACTAAAAATAATATCAAAAGTATAAGTTAATACTTAAGTTTTCGGAGAAAAAGACGTTTCTTTTATTTAATTTTCAGTTGCGCCCTCTTGCGGTGAAATACGGAACTTAAAAATAATTTCCAGAATTTTCTCACAACCACATTTATAATAATAAAAAAAATTCCATTGTTGCCAGATGTACAGGTCCTGAGATACAGCCGCTTACCTCGCTTATTTGGCCACCCTGTACAAAATTTTGTTTTTTTCCCAATAAGTATAAAATAAAACAAAAGTAAATTATTAATTAAATATTTATTATAAAATTTAGAATGTATTATTCCTCAATCAAATCAACAATTCCATCAAATTCTCAAAAATTCCAAACAGATTAATGAATTTTATCAATTACAACATACGTATTCCTGATGTCGGTCAATTGTGGGCCTTCGACTATTAAATACGGTTGCGCTTCCCTATGTACTTTTCTTCTAGCAGCTTTCTCAATTTGACTTTGTATTTTAGTTTCTATATCTCTTGATGCCTAAAATAAAAAAAGTTTATAAAATACACGTATTAAAAATAATTTAAAATAAAAAAATTAAATTAAATTAAAAATTTTATTTTATTTAATTTATTTGAAAAAAATAAAAAACAAAAAATTTAAAAATTAATTAATTAATTAATTAATTGTCTTTAAAAAAAAAAATCAGATCTGTCGTGCAAGTCAAGCAACAACCACCTGTCTTCTATTTTAATGATAAAAGTTGTGACTTACTGTAGCATGGATAATTATTCCTTCCACAGATTCATTCGTGGTATACTTCCAGTGTTCTTTTCCCAATCTCAAGCGACCTTTTGGTTTGGACCGCTCGAGATCTTTGTGGAAAGATACGCGGCAAGGATGCGATTTGCAACGCTACTTTTGAATCTAAAATATTTAAATTCCAATCAATTATTAAATTTACTTGATGAGCACAATGTTTTTTTTAGCCAACGCACAGATAACTAAATGTCAAGCAATAATAATTAAAAGCAGCACTAAAATTTGGCATTTAAACACACTAAGATCCGGTTTTTTAATAGAGGATTATCCCTAACCCGATGGTCAAGTCTTGTCAATGCTGTCAAAATTTCATGCAAAGTGTCAAATTTGATAAGACTTTACTCTTAGGTTGGGTTGGGATAAGCCTCTATTGAAAAATTGGCCCTAAGCTAAACTAGCATTAACCCTTGATTGATGAACTACTTCTAATAACAGGTTAAAAATAAAGATTCATTCATACCAGCAGTCAGTTGCTCTTTTAATTTTAGTTTTTCGATTAAGTCCTGCAGAATTGGATCTCTCGTCTCATCAATTTCCTTCTTTTTTAGTGTTAATACATTTTCAAAAAATATATCCCAATATGTTAATATTGACAGTTCGGTGCCTGGATATAAAATTGAAAAGTCGGATTCAATCTAAAATGAAAAATATTTTTTATTTAAAGCCATACTGTATAGATTTCATTCTTAAGGTGATAAATAGCAAAATTAAGTTTTTTTTTTTATTTTAAAATTATTTATAAGGTAATAATGAAACATACCAAAGAATTAGCTCTGGGATCAGATAGGACGGACCAACCCACTATTATTTCAGCCACTTTATTATATTCGCATTCCTGTCTCAATTTATATGTCAATATAAATTACCGTCATACCTCCCTGTATGGTAGGTATGATATGCCACACGTCATGTTTATCTAAAATTTTGTGTAAAATCAAAAATGTTAGAACATACTGGATATATAAATATAAAAAATATGTATAAAATATAAAGTAATAAACACTAGCTGGATTACTGCATGATTAGCATCTACGAGTATAGATAGCCATTTTTGTCGCCATGACGCCATGATAAATTTCGTTATTCTATGCAACCTTTTTTCTAGGGAAAAATAGCATATAATTTAACTTACCTGCAAAGATTTGTTTCAAGGAGTCCAACCCCCAGGACACCAGCAAATTATTCATATTAGTTATTATATAAAAAATAATGTATTTATAGAATAAAATAATTATGTATTGACACAGGAACCGATACACACGCATTGAAACCTAAACCGAAGCCTGTTGTTCCACGCCAGCATTGCCGAATACCGAAATGAAAGTGGGGCGTTTTTAATTTTAGCTATGGTTAAATTAAATATAGGTCGCATTGAAATAATAGTAATGATATTGCGGCGATTACAGTATTGTTTAAGGCGAAGGGAACATTGACATTCACCCTACGACACTTTTAATTTCCCCTAACTTTAGTTTCCTTTGCAATAAACACTGCAAATTTTTCCTTGATTACATAAGCTTTAAACACACTAATTTCTGTGATTTTCAAAGAAGTACAGATTACCCTTAGTTTTAAAAATATAAAATCATTTACGTAATAACAATATATTTTAAGTGAATAACTATTTTGATATGTTCTGAATATAATACTTGTAATAGCATCAATTATTTCTCCTTAATTATTTCAAATATAATTAATTAAATGAACATTAATCTTTATTATATAAATAAAAAAACAAATAATCAAAGCCTTGTTATTCAATATATTAAAGTGTTTTTTGTGTACTTACTGTGAATTCTACAAAAAATTAGACCTTTTTATATTCAACAAAAAATATAGCAGTTTTTTTATCAATCACTTTTTTTGCCATATTTTAAATAATGGAAATATAAGAAAAGTAATACTCTGTAATTCTTTAACACCCTACTACATACCTGTAAAAAAATATATTTTTTTTAATTTTTTTGTAACAAATTAAGGTTTTTTTGTAATCTTTTTAAAATTTAAAAATATTACTGGCAGTTGTATAAAGCAACAAATTCTGAAAGATTTTAAAATCCAATCAAAAATTTTACAAAGGACTTATGAGGTTTCCTTAAAATTTAATAATATTGTTACGGTGGGATCATAAGGGAATTTAAAAAAAAAACATGTATACAAAGTGGTCCAGTTTAAACATCATTATTTTAATACTTGATATTTAAAAATTTAAAAAAAAAAGACTATCATTATAAATTTTATCTCAAAAATGTTTAATAATAAAGATACAGGGTGTTAAAGTTAAGAATAATTATTTGTTTATTTATCATAACTTTTAAACTGTCAGCTCAATTTTATTTAAATTTCGTATGCGGATTATTGTAGTAAATTTTCAGTTACAGATATGACCAAGTTTTAAAAAAATGGCCAGCCAACATACGGAGAAAGTTAATGCTTATGAATATTTTTTTTAATAAAATGTCATCTGTTAGATTTTCCATTTATTTTAGAAAAAATAGTTATTTTGTGCGAAATTTTGATTTAAGGCACTGTTTTTAAATTATCTTAATTTAATTGTTCAGAAACGCCAGTTAAAATGCTGCAAAAACTTTGACAAAAAAAAGAAAATTAGGCTTGAATCTTAAACTAAACCTGTCAAATGAAATAGTAACTTTTTTACAAATTCAAGCCCGATTTCCTTTTTTCTACAAATATTTGCAACATTTTAGGAGGTATTTCTGAACAATTAATTTAAAATATTTTAAAAAGAGCGCCTTAAATTCAATTCAATTCAATTCAAATTCAATTCAATTCAAAAACTTTTTATTTATCCCAAAATAAATTACACTTCATTTTTAAATATAACAATAATCTCGGTTGATGATAAATAAAGGACTACCCTGCGATTAATAAACCGATTCACAAGTCTGGAACTTATTTTCAGAAATGTGTAGAGCGCCCCAAAAACTAAAACCTATAAAAAACTAAAACCTAAAGAAAAAAAAATCACTATTTATACTTAACAATAAAGTTAATAATTTTCAGTTTATGACAATAGTTTTGGTATCCGGTCAAGCACAAGAACCCCCCATAGGTCACGAGGAGAATAGCACTAATAATTCATTATTATTTATAAATTGGACTGACAGAGAACGCACAGATCTAGCCACAAATAGTCAGATAATTTCAACATTTTCTCACATTTTCATTAAATTGTACGTTGCTCTTGCAAAAGTTTATTTTTAATGTGTTTTGAAAATGTAGATATTGCTAAAGTTTTTTTTTCAATTGGAATATTGTTCCATATTTGAGGTGCAACAAAAGCAAAGGATTTTTGGAAATTTGCAGAACGGTGTTGCGGTACAAGAAAATTGCCAGTATAGCGAGTTTGGTGATAGTGATCTCTAGATATGAAATGTTGATATAAATATGGCGGTTGCTTGGATTTTAAAACTCTATAAATAAAATTAGTTAAATGTAGCGTACGTCGATTAGCCATAGATAATATTGAGTGTTTATTTAAGTGTGGAGTAATATGATCTCTATATAAAATATTATATGAAAATCGCAAACACGCATTTTGCAACTTCTGAATAGATTTAGAAATTCTGTTAGTCAAAGAGCTGTTATAAATGATGTCACCATAATCCAACAAAGATAAAACAAGAGAGTTACATAAATAGTATTTTGTTGTTAAGGGCAAAAATCTGTTTACTTGATATATTTTCTTCAATCTTAAATAGGCAATGCAAAGTTTCTTTTTTATATGCGTTTCGAAAGTTAATCTTGTGTCAAGGTAAACACCTAAATTCTTGACTTCTGTGACAACAGGCAACCTTTCATTATCTATCATAATATTTAAATATTGATTAATATTTGCTATTCTGGCTTTGTTCTCTCCCAACAATATTACACATGATTTTGCAGCATTTAGCTTAAGATTATGATTATTTGCAAAACTTCGAATTTTTTTTAGGTCATCATTAGGATTTTTCTGAAAATGCTGCAATAGATCTTGATTAAATGAAATGTACAGTTGGGAATCATCAGCAAACTGTTGCATTTTGGAATTTATAACCTCTTTGTTCATATCTGCAACGTATAATGAAAACAATAATGGCCCTAATATCGACCCCTGTGGGACGCCCGTTGTCACCGGTATGTAATCAGATTTAATTTTGTTGGGCCCATTATAAAGAAGTGTACTCTGAACACGCCCGACTAGATAAGATTCAAAGAATTTTACAGCTTCCTGAGAAAAACCAAAATGGTGAAGCTTAGCCAACAACATCCGGTGACAGTGTGTCAAAGGCCTTACTGAAGTCTAATAGGCAGAGGCACGTAATTTCTTTCCGATCCTGATCAAGCCTTACATCATTCACCAAGTTAATTAGGCAGGTACTAGTGCTAAATTTTTTTCTAAATCCAGATTGGCTAGGCGGAATTATTTTTTTAGATTCGACAAATGAAACAATCTGTTGATAAATGTGCTTCTCCAAAATTTTTGATATAGCCGGCAAAATACTTATGGGTCGAAGATCTTTAAAGTCTCCTGGATTTGAAACTTTTGGCAATGGTAAAATAATAGACTTTTTCCATAAGTCCGGATAACTATTTTCTAGAATACAAGTATTAATAATATTTATTAAAGCATATTTACAATAAGGAAAGCATAATTTAATATCTCTTATTGATATCTCGTCTTCGCCTGTGGCATTAGTGCTAATAGAATTTAAAATTTGGATTAATGCTTCTTCGTCTATCAGACCAAACCTTAACTCCTCGGTAAATGATTGATGCCTATTTTGTTTATAAAAATTAACCTTTTCATCTGAGGTAGTATATGTACTTGAATCTCTTATTGATATCTCGTCTTCGCCTGTGGCATTAGTGCTAATATAATTTAAAATTTGGATTAATGCTTCTTCGTCTATCAGACCAAATCTTAACTCCTCGGTAAATGATTGATGCCTATTTTGTTTATAAAAATTAACCTTTTCATCTGAGGTAGTATATGTACTTGAATTAGAATTTACAAAATAATTATTTATTGCAGATGTATCTGGAAATAGCTGAAAAATGTCATTGGTATTTTTAGTTTTGGTCAGATTTAACTTTTCAGCAGATTTCCAAAAATCCCTTCCAGACTTTGTAGAAAGAGATTGAAAGTAAGCTATTTTCTCACGGGCTATGGCATGTTTAGTCGTATTTCGAAGTTCCCTATAGTATTGCAGTTTGGCGTCGGTTCCATGCTGTAGATATTTCTTGTGGGCCTTATCTCTTAATTTCATTAGCAACTTAATGTTATTCGTAATCCATGGTGTATATGGCCTATCCTGGATTCTTTTTTGTTTCAAGGGAGCATGCTTGTTAAGTAAAAACATGATAAACGAATTAAACATGTTTAATTTATTATTAATATTAGTTATATAATAAATAATATCCCAATTTAGTGCTCGAGCGTCCCTCTCAAAGTCACCCACTGTAATATCGTTATAATTTCTAAAAGAAACAAATTTTTGAAATGGCTTGTTTGAAATCAAATTAAAGCATGCAAAAGTTAAACAGTGATCAGATACACTTTCTGAAATAGGTACCACCTCACAACTTTTAGAGATGAATGTTTTACTTGTTATAATTAGATCTAATAAACTCGAGTTATCTCTAGTGTGACTAAACCGAGTAGGGTTTTTAACATATTGCTCCAAATCATAATTTTGAAGCAATTTGATAAAATCATTTTTTGGTGTAGTTTGGTTTAGAAAATTAATGTTATAGTCTCTGACAAAAATTGGATAGTCACAAAAGGGTATGGTAAGACTTAAAATGTCCTCAAAGCTGTCTAAAAAGTTATTAATGTTTGCAGATGGTGGTTTGTATATTGTGGTGAAAATAACAGATTTTTTACCTATGTTAATTTTTATGCTTAAATATTCACAAGATTCTGAATTAACTTGAAATTGAAGTATTTCATATTTTAAATGACTTTTTAGGTAAACACCTACTCCTCCACCCCGGCCAACTCTATCCTTTCTAACAAATTTGTAGCCATTAAGTTTAAATGAAGTTTCGTCATGGGAAAGTGTCAGCCAAGTCTCAGTTATTCCTAATATCTCAAACTGATGTTGATGTACATAGTGTGAGAATTCATCGAATCCTGTATTAAGAGAGCGTACATTCAAATGCGAAATTTTAAATAGATTTTGACCAGAACTAGCGCGCGACCCCATGTCATCCATTATCATTTAAAATATAATTCTCCCAATAACCACCAGCCGGAGCCCCTATACTGGACCAAAATAGATGCCTTTTATTATTTAAACTTAACATTAAAATACAAACTAAAAACCCACAATCAAAATTTAAAGGTGATTTTTTTATCACAGTTATAAAATGATGTATATCATGCATTTATACTAATATGCCTGAAAGAAGTTGATCCACTAATTAAAAAAAAATGATATGCTGAATAAAAAGCTCATTATAGTATTATCTCAAAATATAGTTTAATATAAAAAAAAAATAAGTTTACCCACAGAAAGGGAATATGTGGCATTAGCGCAAAATCATAAGATATAGGTACAGTCTTATTAAAAAAATAATAATAAAAAAATACATGTTAGATACACAATACGTAATACCCACTTCCCAAAGCCAGCCACAAATCATACACTAAATATATGTACATATTACTTACACCTAATTTTCTAAATTTCTAGATTTCTTAAATTTCTAAAAACTTACTTTAATAGATTTTATTAAAAAAAATATATATATATATATATATGCATATGTAGGTTTATATATTGTGTACATACGCCAGATATACTGTGTAGAAATGAAGGGCTACTTAATTTTTCTTCCCTTCCAAATAAGTCTTCAAGTTTTTTCTTAGCCAATACAAAAGGAAGGAACCCATTCATTTATACGTAAATCTAGGCAGCAATTTTGATTCTTTAGCTAAATAATAATTATTATTCGGAGTCACTAACCTGTCTGTCAGTTTGTGTATTGAAGGGCAGCTTACCGATTACGTCATTTAGTTTATCCATTGATGTAATAACCAACTTAGCACCCTCATTTAACACATACACTCGACCCCCCATAGTGTAACACGAACTTGGGAAGTATTTTTTGCACTCTTTAAAAATTTGTAAATTATCGACGGTAAGTAATTCAGACAGAAAAACTCCCGAACCTTTTAAGCGTCTTTTATTATTAAAAATGTTATCGCGTAGCCATCGACAACATACTGAGACTACTACAGGTCGAGGTTTTGTTGACACGGATGGTTTTTTTACGCCTAAGCGGTGACAATAGTTTAAATCACTTTTACGAATATTTACTCCAATTTTTTGGCTGATAGTGCTGCCAACCTCCTGATATATGTCCTGGTTTGCTTTCTCGGGAATACCGTGAAGCAATATAACATTTTGATTAGCCGCCATATCAGCTTTTAGCGTAGCAGGTGTTATTTTGGAGATATTATACTTTATATCCTCGATTGATTTTTTTACAGAAGTCTCAAATTCTAGGAAACGTTCAGAGAGCTCTTCTAGGCCATTATTCGACTTACTTGTAGATGTAATCGCTCTGTTGTCAAGATCTTTTCTAAATTTATTAATATCCTCGGCGAACTTGGCAGCCATTTCTTCCACCTTGTCATTAAGCTTCTGTACCTCACTAAGGTTTTGAGGTAAATCTGCCCTTTTTTTGGATTCTTCTGATCGGTTTCCAGAACGAGTCATTTTCATTATACACCTAACTAGAGTTACACACACTTTTTATGAAATAAATTACATTAAATGAGCTTAAAATAGTTAAAAACTGTGGATCAACAATAACAATGATCCTATACGCCACACATGCGCATCAGTAGTCAACATTTTTTAAATCAAAACATTTTGCAAAAATAACTTTTTAAATCAAATGGAGAATCTAACAGCTGACTTCTTATGAAAAAATATTTTATCACCTCGCAGATTTGAGACAACAAAAGACCAACTTCCTACGTATGGTACGTCACTGGCAATTTTTGAAAAATTGGCTGTATCAGTAGTTGACAATTTACTACAATAACCTGAATGTAAAATTTAGCTGGTAGTTGAAAAGTTATGATATATAAATAAATAATTATTCTTAAATTTAACACCCTGTATCTTTGTTTTTAAACATTTTTTAGAAACATTTTATAATGAAAGTCTGTTTCTTTTTAAATTAATGACGTTTAAACTGGTCCAATAACACAAATACGTGAAGTGTCTGGAAAGGAACTTAAAATAAACACATTTAAGCATACCACAACATGTTTGTTTTAATTTATATATTTTTATTTTTGAAAGATTGGAATTTTCAATCATCTAATAAATAAGAACTTTTGACACATTAGGTAATAATAATTATTAATTGAATTTTATCTTCAGGCTTTTTATTTATAAAAAAAAATAAGTGATTTTTTAAAACAGAATTATAAGGCGCAATGAATAAACGTGCAAAAATATATAAATTCGATAAAAGATATTTTTGCTTATTATTTGGAAAATTATTCTAAACACAAGATAACTTTGATAAAAAAGTAGAAAAACAAGGTCGCACAGAAACTGAATAATCAACCAAATCGATCATAGACTTATTCAATCTGAAGGTGGTAAAAAGGTTATGAAATTAATTGAAAACCAAATAAGTTCGCTGAATAGATCGAACCATTCCATCATTTTAAGTTTTTTAGTAATAAAGTACTTTATACTAAAAATTATATTCATATTACATTTTTAATATGGTAGTCAAAATTAAAAGCTATATAACAAATTTAATAACGGGTTGTTAATTATAACTTCAATTTTTAGTTATGGCTCTTTTAATTAGTTGACATATGTTCATAAAACTTGTGATCTGACTTTGTTAACATTATCAGCATAACCCTTGAAAGCATAACCCTCTATATCTTATATATTTTATTATCATAAAGTCAAGTTAATACAAGGTATAAAATACTGAGAAAATTTGGTCATAAAAATGAGGATACGGGAATTTTATAGTGGTTTACTTAACAAATGCAACAAAATTGTCTCCTTGCATATTCTTTAATAAAAGTGGGTAAATTAGCTACGTTGAATTAATTTTTTAGATAGAGGAATTGCAGAAAGGTGAATTGTGAAGTGTAGAATTTTTTTCAAATGAAGCAAAACTTATATTGACCTGGATACTGAAAAGGTATCATAAACGAATAAATTAGGCAAAATAATTTATTTACGCTATAAACGCAGCTGTGATAATCTGAATTTCATTTATCTGGATTCATAGAAAATAATTAAATAGACTTATAGAAGATATAACACTGGGCGACAGTAATTCTGCGGCCTAAAAGGTTGAAGTCAATTTTTTATAAGACCATTGTGATAAATACTAAATCAATATCAGATTTGCAAAATGGGCTCTAATTTTTGAGATAGAGACTGATAACTATTTTACTGAAGAAACCTAAATAAAAATGCCACTATATTTAGGATTTTTTTTTATTGAACTCTTTTTTAAAAATGATATTAAAAACTAAAAATATGTATTTTGTTTACTCAAAACATAAAAAAAATTACAAAAAACTTTTCCTGTAAGATCTTCTAGCATGTTTTGTATCTTTCTTCCATAATCCTAATGTCCTGGTGGAACTGTTCTCCTTGTTCTGCACTGTAATTGCCCAGGTTATTCGGAAATCTGTCTAAATGAATGTGTAAAAAATGCAATTTAAGGCTGATATTAGCTCCTAATCTGTTTAAATTTTGTAGCATTTTAGCAACTAATTCTGGATATTCTGGTGCTGAAATTCCCAAAAAATATTTGACTATTAAAACAAATCTTAGCCATACTTCAGACTCAATTTCTGTTATATAGTTTATAAATTTAGTGTCTTTTATAAGTGTATGTATTTGTGGTCCATCGAAAATACCTGCGTTCAATTTTTCCATACTGAGAGCTGTAAATTTTTGACACACATTTTTAAAACACGTTAACAGTCTTATCAAGAGCTTTAATAAATTGTTTCATTAGGCTAAGCTTGATGTAAAGTGGTGGAAGAAGGATATTGTCTTGGCTTACCAGTGGTTTATAAACCATATTTTTTCCTACCTCCATAGCTTTTCTCCAAGACCAATCCTTTCAATTCCAATGTTCATTTTTTTGTCGGATTATCCTATAGACAAATGAATCAGGGGTATTTAGTATAATCACTGTGCTGGCTTTATAAGATATCCATTATTTCCAAATCGACGCAAACTGACCACTGATATGCATATAAAATCTTTTCTAAAGCAATTTTAATATTTTGGTATTCTTCTTTTAGTTTGGTTGTATGACCGATTGCAACCGAAGCAAATATATTTTGATTGCGCAGCAATACACATTTAAGAGTTCTTTTTCAGCTATTTATAAAAAGCCTTCAATATTCAGGCTTATCTTCGGGAAGTTCGGAAACATTGTTACAAAATACAAGAATACAGTAACAAAGAAGGTCTTGCTCCTTCGTCCTAAAAGATGTATAAGTAACACCAGGTTAAAGACAGTGTTTTTGGTTTATTCTGAAAGAGAGAATTTCGGCCAATTTTTTTGATAAATTCAAATCACGAACCAAGTCATAAAGCTTCTCTTGAGAAAATCCTTGTGAAAGTAGTTCTACAAAAACTACTTTTTTCGAACTCACTTTCACTGTTGCTTGTTTGATTATCTGAAATCTCTAACATCTTTAAGTCATCACAGTTTGTAGTAGATGATCCGAAGAACAGCTGAATTGACAAATCATCGCTGTGCAAACTGGGGGCTTAGCCGATTCCACATTAGGATAAACCCAACTAATTTTTTATACCGGTTAATATCTTTCACATTCACTGCACAAAAATAACAATCATTAAAATGATTAGTTGGCTCAGTCCATATCATCGACCTTTTATGTTCTCCTTGACTCCAGTATCGCAAAGATTCCACTCAAGACTTACACATGATATTGGGCACCCAATATTTATTCTTCTGTGTAAGGTGTATCCCAAAGTATGCTTGGTAGGTCTTTTCAAAAAACTCTGTGATATTTTTTCTTTGCCTTTAAAAAAAATATTTGCCACATATATAACCAAAACTGTTAGAGTCGTTAACACAAGGTTTACTCATATTTTTCAGGACAGAAAAAACTTTGATATATAAAATAAGACATAAACTGGTCACTTCAAGGTTCAACAAAAATATGTGAACTGAACAAAATTTATTTGTGAGTACTCGAATTAAAAAAAATCCAATTATTTCTTATCTTGTCTCCCTTATCTCACGAACGAGAGCCAATCCAAGAAAAGTAAATGTCTAATGTGCATGACTAATCTAAGTGTTTACAAAAATAAATAACAAAATTAATGCCGCAGATTGTTAATTTTTTTTTGCTCCACAATGTAATAGATAAGAAACAAATTTAAAAAATAAATACAAAAATATTTTTCATTCAGCAAATAAATATCCTTTAACTAAGAAGCTTAGGAATTAAAAAAAAAAAATAATTAAATATAAAAAGTTATGTAAAGTAAGTATGATTCTATATATATATAGGATTATACATAACATTATATTATTATCAGGATTATAGGAGGATTATATAAGCAAAAGTACACAAGCAATATTTCCAATTGATAAAACAAATATTCAAATTGCGAGCAAGCTTCACAAATTGCGGCCAAATTATATTTATGTAAATGGTCATATTTGATTTTGCAAGTTAAACCGGATTTTTGTCTTCCAAAATCATTAGGTTCAATTTAACTTTTTTCTTTTTTTTAGATTTAGAGTTGGATTATAATACACACAGAATTATTTACACTTATGAAAGTTTGGTTAATGATTTTCCAATTTAAAAAAAAGACCTATAAAGAGAAAAATTACAATAGCCTCCGTACTATACTCGATAAATTATTGTTGTAGAATTCCTTAGCTGAGAGACTGAAGAGACATTACACATTATTGAAGGAAGATGTAAAGTTAAAAACCGGGATATAACAACATGCAAAAAGATAGACAAAGAAGTTTAAGATGCGTTTAGAAATGCACAGAAATACAACTATTACAATAAAGGTATAACTCATAGAACATCCACAAAAAGGTCAAAGAAGTAAGCTAAGACTAAACAAATCGGACGCTTCATTGATACTCGAGGAAACTTAATAATAGAAGTAGAACAAAGAAAAAATACTTGGATGAAATATGTAGAGGAAATATTTAGGGATGAATAACATAAGTAACACAGACTCTAGAACTGAACCTTTAATAACAATCAATAAGTTAAGACCTGCTAACAATAACTTTTGAATTTTAAAGTTTAGTGGATGACAACGAAATAAAATGGCTCACAAAAATATTTAATATTATTATATTTACGATATTTGTGAACTTACTAAAGAAAACAAATTCAAAAAAGTATGATAAGTATAGCATTATAAGCCTTATGAGCCACGTACATACCTTTTTAAAAATCATCCACAAGAGAGTAAATAAAAACTGCAAAAAACAAAAAAGGCATACACAATTTGGTTTCCTGATGCTGTGGGTATAGAAGAAGCACTTTTTGCTATGTAGGTCTTGTTCCAGAGGTGCAGAGATAATGGACTAAATGATAAAGAGCTGAGAATCATCAGAAATTTATACTACATATAACCAAAATGCTGATGTAAGGGTAGACAACCAGTTGACAAAAGCAATTTTAGTAGAGCGTAGAGTGAAGCAAGGATGTTTACTTTCTCCCATAGTGTTTAATGTTTACTCCGAACATACCTTTAAATGTGCCTTGGAGGAATATAATAAGGGCATACTAATTAGCTACCAACGTTTGAACAACATTAGATATGCAGGCGTCGCAGTGAATTCGCGACAGCTTAAAAGACTTATAAACACTGATAATAAGTATGCGGTACTGCGTAAACAGTTTTAAATACATATATGACTATCAAATAACAGCCAATTGAAAAAGTTGAAAGCACATATCTTGGCATGAATGTAAACAATCAAAGGTATTACTCCTTGGAAATAAGACAACGTATAGTAAAAGTCAGAGCATTTATAAAAATGAGCAATGTTTTTAAAAGCCATGCCTTTCACTAAAAGCAAAGATCCTCCTACTACAGTGCAATACTTTTCCAGTTTTGTTTTAGCCCGGGGTCACACTATGTGTTTTTACTACAGCCGTCGAAATGCATGCATTTTAACTACACAGGATCAGCTAAGTCACACTACACCGTCAGTCTGTGCCAGTTTACTGCATTTTGTGCAAGATGTCTTGGAAAATTTTAAGAAATAAAATAATTTCAATTTTGCTATTAGAAGCGAAAGAAATATTAAAAAATCCAGTGAATCGCCAATACTGGATCTATCTGTTTTTTCTTAGATGTTTCGAAAACATGAAATATTTTGACGAGTGCCTGAAAATATGCGACTTTACATATAAAAGAAAATATCTGTTTTAGAAATTCAATAAGTGCAGAAGAAAAATCGGCGGTTACACTTAGGTATATAAAATTTCGATTTATATTTAAACAATTTTTTTTGTGGGGCTATCCAGAAAAGACAAGTTTATAATAACACTCCAATAGATTTAGTTAAAAAATAAGTAAAATAGTAAGAAGTTGAAGAAATTGAATACTCCTGAATTCTGCACAAGTGTAATTGAAAATCTAAGGCATCACTTGGAATAGTGCCAGCGCCAAAATAGGCGGCATCTAGCTGATGTTTGATGATTGACATTCTCCACAGATGAATTTTCAATAAATGTACTTTATATGTTTTAAGTAAAGTTTGTTAATCAAGTTAATGATTACTTAGCTAAATTTGAAAGAAAATTGCAAAACTCTCTGAGACACCTTAATTTATTAAAATACACATATATACTTACTACTATTTAATATTCTAAAATAATTTCTTTAGAATTAGAATCGTCATCGTCAAGCCGATTGATTACTTGGGGTATGGGTGGTTAAACTGTTTATTTTTTTTCTGTTTTAATTACTTGTTCTAAACAATTTTTTTATACGTATATTTGTAATAACTACCGCACTTAATGTAAATAAATTAATAATACAAAAAATACTAAATAATAAAATATTTATATAAGGCAATTTTTTTGAGGCGGCATGGACATTTATCTGCTATTGAGGACCGATGTCGATGTACACCTGCATCGGTCGGTCTCTCTTTGCAAATGCGCCGTGGCATAGTATGCTATCGTTGTATCGCAATCTCGAGATAATTCTGGGAACAGAAGTAGGTTTAAAACTGGCCCCGGTCTATCGGTCTTTTCGTCGGCACACTTTTATCGTATTTATCATAATTTAAGTAAGAATGGATGACTTCCACGTCATCCTTCACTCAGTCCACACTTAGTAGTTCTTTGTCCCAATTCCTCGGTTCCCTATCCTTTACATTACCGAGATAAAAAAAATTAAGTTTGGGGTTTATATTTATTTTATGCCTATAAAGTTGGGTCAAAAGGTACGGAAAATTATTTTAAAAAATATTCGAAAAGGTTAAGGGAGGGATTTAGGGAGTACACAATTGTGTGTCTAGGGAGCCAACATTAGAAAAGCACAATTGTGAAACAAAATTTATTGCTTTGTATGGAATGAAATAAAACAGTTTTTATATTTGGTTAAACAAAGAAAAACATTACATTTTAGGCAACGCATTTTGGACCGACTTTTGCACCCTTCTAACCTGCATTTAACTGGGTTCTTCATTTCTTCATTCTTTGGCCAGTGCTCAAAACCATCAAAGCGTTTGTCTGCACAGGGCAAACTGGAAGGCATTCTTCTTTTTTTTATTTCGTTTAACGCTAGTCTCTTCCTCTATATTTTCTTGGCATTCCGTTTCCTTCAATACACGCTTCTTAGTACCGGCAATCAGATATTCCCAAGATTAAGTCTAAATTCTATAGGATTAATTAATTAGGATTAATAATCTAAATTCTAATAGGATGGCTTTAAGAGTCTATTTCCGGGTTCGAAAGAAAGATCGATAGTATTCCATCATTTGGTCGCAAACATCTACACCACCCATGTTTTCGTTGTATGATTTAACAACAGCTGGGCATGCTATGCCTGAACGTTTTTTTTTCTGTTTTATTCCATCTTTGCACTTCAGTTTCCGGCTGTCTTCCAAAAGCTGTGGATATCAATAAAACAGATTTATTATCTTTCCACTTTGTAATGCAAAGTTTATTATCGGTTCAACAACTTCTTCTGACTCTCCCCTATTCATTAAACTGTATTTTTTAAAATCAAACCCTTTCACTCTGTTGGACATAATTGTAGCAGTTGCATCTTTATTCAAACTAGTCAATTTGTTCATCAAAGCAATTTTGAAAAGTATCTTTTAAAATACAGGTAACTATTTTGAGGTAATGTTTCTGCTAGACGCAATATTATTGAGGGTCCCAAGCCTAAATCCCTATTTTTTAGTGGGGTAGTATTGCCCTGGTAGATTTCAAAATCCAATACCAGTTCGTCGGATGTCGTAAGAACGAAATTCTTCAGACCCACTGGTCTTGATTTATTTTTAACAAATTGTCGAACTGGACATCTTCGCAAAAAAGGAATCATTTGTTCGTCAATAGAAAAAGCTGTCTTTTCTTTTGTTTCAATGGCTTTACATCTATTGCGAATCAAATCAATTACCGGCTGTATTCTCCACAATCTATTCTTTTTTTGTTCCTCTTCTGATACGCTAAGATTGTCAACGACATGTAAATTTACACGTATCATGTAAAACCTTTGTCGGGTCATGACCCCATCAATTAATGGGAACTTATATTTTCCATTCCAATACATATGTATCCTTGGAAGATGAATACATCCCATCAAAGCGTTCATTCCGCAAAATTTCTTTATTTTTTGAGAGGTAAAGTAGTTTTCTTTTGCATTTTGTTGCAAGAAATACTGGGAAGTAAAATTTGCGGCTGACTTAAAAAAATCATCATCCAAATATTTAGCAAAATATTCGTTTGGAGTTTTTACGATGGATGGAGTGTAGTCCTCTTTTACAGGAAAATCCTTGCTTCTAAAATTTCCAGAGTCTGGATATGTATGAGGGTAAATCATCTTCTGAATCTGAAGAGCTATCAGCTTCATTTGGTGCTACAATTGGGATCTTTTCGTGAATTTCAATGTCATCTTCTTCATCCTCGGGCTCTAAATCCGACCCAACTTCGTCTAGAAGTTGGAACAATGCCTCCTCGTCATCCCTTAGATGGTCCAAATCGATAATTTCCTTACTTCTTCCTGTAACAAAGAATTAATTGTATCCAACTTAATTAAAACCAAACCACGTTAACTCCAGTGGCTCACAATTGTGATATACATAACAAAACCATTCTTGGAATCAACAATTTTACAGATATTTTCAATCTCTAAAAACAATACACTTAATTGAAATTTATTATACCTATTTAATATTAAGCACTTCTTTTTTCCCCAAAATTCTATAAATAAATAATAACTTACCTGCACGAGCCATTGTTGAAAATAATCTGAAACTTTTCAGGTTATGACAAGAATGCACTCCCGGCAAAATAAACGATTTGCGCGTGCACACCTATAAAATGCACTATTCACAATCATGTCGCACGGTTCTCCAACCAGATTAAACATTTTTTGATCCTTATAACACTAGTAAATAAGGAAGTCACAATTGTGACATCGGGTAGCGTAAGGGCTATCCTAGACCCTTTTCTACCAATTGCCGTGAGTAGCTAAACCTATTCACGTCGGTAACCAGGCCAGATGATACGGACGCATCGTGGAGGAGGCGACAACGTGAAAAAGTTATAAATTTACCATTGTGAAAGTCTTAATTAATTATTGTGAGATCTTCCATTCGGGGAACAGGTTACATACCCGACGGCTTTTCCCGAATAATCCGAATGAGCTGGTTGAATGCACCGATTGAAAGCATAAGCAAATAACCCAAAACAAGAACCAGAAATGAGAATAAAATGACTATACCACAATTATAAGACATAAATTGGAATACTTAGGCCATATTTTGTGAAACGAACAACGATATGGCCTCCTCCAAATAATTCTACAAGGAAAAGGGAATTGCAAGAGGAGACCAGAATGAAAACGAATCTCCTGGCTTCAAAACATAAGAAAATCATAGCGGGTTGGGAAGGGTGGAAAGACTTATCTCCACAAATAAAAATGCCAATCTTTTTTTTCAAGAGTTATACATTTCGATGAGTTCACTTAACATCATTACACTCTAAAATGTATTTTTTCTTTTCAGAGAAACAGATTAAAATAACAAAGAGTAAGTTAAAATATATAAAAGGTACAATAAAAATTAACAAAATTACAAATAAGTTTTAAAAAGTGTAAAAAAACCTTACCTAACACTACGTAGCTGTGATGTTTACATGAAAAACAATAATTATGATAATAAAATCAACAAACAGTAAATGGCGCGACATCTAGTAAACGCAGTTGCGTAAACTGCGTTTATTATTATAATTATTGCTTTTCAAACTTTGACTTTCATTTGTAATTTCGTTAATTTTTGTTGTACCTCTTATATATTTTTACTTACTGTTTGTTATTTTAATGTTTTTCTCTGAAAAGAAAAAATAAATTTTAGAGTCTGATGATGATGTGTGAACTCATTGAAATGCATAACTCTTGAAAAAAAAGACTGGCATTTTCATTTGTGGAGATAAGTCTTCTCCCTTTCCCAACCCGCTACATTATAGCCACTCCACTTCAACAGTGTTCAACAAACTTCTACTTACAAATAAGAAAATCATTCAAAACGACCACGACTGGACTATATCACACTGCCGCCAATAAAGTAAGAATTGCCATGTTAGTCGCCAATATTCGGAACAAATAGGCACCGCAAAATAGAGTTTCTTATAAAATAGATTGTTATAGTGGATCTTTTGATAAATTCTAGATAAACAAAATTCAAATACATGCGCTGAAAATTCAAACTTAAGCTTGAAAATCAAACGCTTATTATTGACCATATCGAATGCCAATACGAAGACATGCTGCCTATAGTAAGTTATGGTAAAATGCTGAAGGAAACTCAGCCAGTACTATGAAAAACTTACGTACTGGACTTATGAGGTATGAATGAATTAGTATATTTATGAATAGGCCATCACGTTTTCGGTATTGCTCTATTTATCATATACTTTTTATTTACCAACTTATTTACTTACAAAGGAATTTGAGATTCATATTCAAGTCCATATCTGCAGGAGTTTATTATCTATTTAATAAAGTCCTAAAAATTGCATTGGGTTAGGCTAGCATACGGTACAAGATGTTGAATAATTTCATACTTTCAATGACTTTAACCTAAATTAAATAAGGTTGCTTTTTTCATGTTATATTAAAGTGCAAATGAACACACTTAATACGTTAAATACACATATTTTCGACTTACCTGCTTTAACAGCGTCACATTATCGATTAACACCTTTTTGATATTAACGTCAATTCCAAATAAGATTATGGGATTTCTACGATACCGTATAAAAATCTTATTTTTATTTCGCCCGCGTTATTAGTCTTTCGACAATTGAGGCGGCCGATACAACATGTATAAGTCACTAGTGTTTGCGATATTTGTGCTTTTATGTGATATAAGAGTTATTATAAGTAAACCAGCATCCGAGCAACAACAAGAATTGGAGTTGGTAAGAAGCGATGATTATCTTACTGTAGAAGGGCTTCCCGTACCTTTGATGAACAGCTTTGAAGAAGTTACCAAATCTAGTGAGCCTTTTGAATCAGAGGTTCAGGTTCCGACAAGAACTGCTAATTTCATTATACCTTATTCTAATTTAGAGGATGGAGATACAAAAAAGCACTACTACTTATTTAAAATCAGAGAATACTATAATTTCCTTCCACTTTACAGAGACAGGAGTGATACGTATTCGGGACTAGAAATTATCGATAAAGGTGACATGGAAGATTCCAGTGAAGTGAATTTGCATAAAAGAGTTTTGAGTAAAAGGGATGTCAGTGATTTTCTAAGAAATATTAATAGGGAAAGTTTTATCAGTGTATACAAACGTGATTTAGAATCTAAAAAAAGTGATATTCGTGACGAAACTTTAAAAGATACGATGAACGTTCTTCAAACCATGTTTTTAAAGAGGAAAAGAGGCATTTCCAATAAAAGAATTAAAAGGGATTTGGGCAATTTCTTATCAGACAAAATATCGTATAGTGCGGATACTGATGATGCTGCTAACAACAACAAGTTTAAATATATTGCCTATGTACCATTTTTTAGGGTACGGAAATATTTTATTCATAGGAAACGATTGGATGTTCACTCATATTAATCGAAAAGCTTGTATTTATCGTTAAAGACTGATTAATTTTTTATTATTATTTGGTTATTTTGATGTAGGGTGACATAATATCATTTATATTTTATGCATTTTCATGAAAATTGTATTTTATTTATATATCATTTTAAAAATTATGTTTTTTTGTCTCAGAGAAGAACACTTTATTTTAATCCACAATAATGTATATTTTTTCTGATTCTCAATTGTAATATTATTAATTAAGCTCTGATTTATTTAATATAAATAACACATATCGGATTTTCAAAATATGTTTACATATTTCTGAATAAAATAAAAACATACAAATATCATTTTTAATTATATTTTAAACCTTGTTAAAAGCATTAAATTAGCAAAACTTTGAGGTTTTTAGTATTTATGTTATAATACAATGCAACCGGTTACAAAATATTATTTTATATTTAATATTATTAATAAAATAATTTAGTTAAGTAAAATTAAATTTATTGTTTTATTGAAAATCCTTTTATTTGAAAACTTTGCTTTTAGCAGAGTCTGTAGTAGATTTATTTTAAATTATACTAATATCTACATTTTATATATATGCTTATACATATTTTTTCTACTACCATGCGTAAAGTACTCATTTTACATACTTACCAGAGTTTATAAAGTTTAATTTTTTTACGCATTGATGCGTGAAAAGGCTTTTTTAATTTAATTTTTTTTATTTATAATTTGTCAAAAAAAACGGAAATTTTTTAAAACGCACTATTGCGTAAACGAATGTGGTATTTCTGAATTTTTTTATTGTTTTCTTCGGTAGCAGAAATTTTTTTGTGTTTTTTGTTACGCATGTGTAAAATCCCTTGTTTTATTTATGGGAATTGCCAATTGGCCAGTTTCCCATTCATGAAAAAAGTATCATTTTACTTTCGTAAAATAAAAAAAATATTTCCAATAGATTTGATTGGAAAAATATATAAAATTCTCAATTGGTTAGTTTAAGAGCTTAAGTAATAAAGACGAAATTCATGATCAGACTATAGGAATTTTTTGTTTTGCTAAACAAATTTTATTAAATAGAAGGAATTTTAATATATGCTTTGTAATAATAAAAATATATTTAAAAAGAGCAGAGATTAACAGTGAAGAACAGAGCAATAAATTATATAAAAATAACAAAGGAGTAACTTATATTTAAAGATTTTTTATAAGAATGTGGTGTTGTACATACTTTGTTATTGAGACTAATGATATATCAAAACCATTTAATATAATTAGGTCGCTAATCAGAACTCTTTGTTAGGATGTTTTAGAACCTGTCCTGAGAGGTAATGTATTTTTTTAAATAAATATAGAACATTTCAAAAATTGTTTGATTTTTTTAATAAAGAAACACATAATTTGAAATTCCTTTAAGCTCTGGAATCACTTTTCTATTATCGGTATAATTAATCAGGTTATAGAAATGTCGTACATTGAGGACGCGCAAGTTGGAGCAAATTCATTTAGAATTCAGAGGTGTGATCGAAAAAAAAATTCGCGATTTTTTTTGATGATTAATTCATGTATGAACCAAAAATAATCAACGACCATTAGCTTCTCCATTTTTGAATTCTGCATAGAATTTTACGTATATTTTATAACAAAAAACCAAAAAAAAACGATTTTAAGGTATTGCTACGATTAAACAAATTAAAAGTTAATTTAATTCATGATAGCAAAACAGTTTTTTTGTTTGATTGCAATATAAAAATACCCCACAAGCTGAACACTTGTTACAAGGTCTTGATTCTATAGCTCGTGCACTGCACATTAGGGTGGGTCGTTTTTATACTTTTTCTTTAATTTTGACAGACCTGTGGTTTAAAAAAATATAAAAAGAAAATCATTGCCTGTGCTATAAAATAATGTAATATAGTCCTCTAATTACGCAAAAAAAAATTATTAAATTGTAGACATATTTAGGATATTTAGGCCCCCCGTTAGCTCTTAAACCTAAAAAAAATCAAGCATTTTTCAACTTTTCCACTTACGAGCAGCTCTTCCCCTATTTTGTATATAAACAGATACAAAATAACCCAGAACTCACCACGGGGAGGTGGCTCCCATCAAGTTCCATCCTTGCCCACCCATCCACCCAACCATATGAGCAATTTCTAATTTCCTACTTCATAGTCTGATTTGGTATCAAGCTTTGGCATCTGGCTTCTAGATGCTATCGTTGTACGTATCCAACCATCTCTGTTAGTAAACCCACATACTGCCGACGATGCCTCTGTCACTAATTTGATACATCTTTCAACAGCCTGCGTATGGCAGGGTAACTTCCATAAATCTCTCTGGATAGCTGCTAGTTTTAATAATTTTTTTAATTTCTTCATCAGACAGATGCTTCGTCATTGGTGGCTCTGTTACCTTGCACTCTTGCCAATTTATTAAATCAATATATGATTCCGCTTTAAAATTGAACTTGGGAATTTCAAATTTTCTTATCGTGCCATTCAAATTTACAAGAATTTTTTTTTCATTCAACCTGCAACTTAATATTTTTCTGTACCCTAATTCTCTTATATGACGACGTGAGTCAAAGATCATCGTTAGTATAATATTTTCAGGATGGCCATAAAAGCCATTTCGTTGAATTACAGGATCAACCACAGCTTTAAGTTCTTCACTTAAATATCTTGAACATTGAATTAGCTGCCAAATGTGAAGAGCTCCAAATGTGCACAATGGTACAGTTTTTACTCAAAACCAAATCTTCACATACACATATACGATTTGCTGTTGTTAGCCATCTTGCGTGAGATAACTGGCCAGAAGATTTATTCGCTAAATTAGATGGATTGTTTTCAGTAGATATGGCAGGGCAAATCTCGTATAAATATTTTTGATCGCTACTTAATTCTTTTAAATTTACCTCAGGCAAATTAACTGTTTGTTTCATAGCACACGACAGGTAATCGCTCACATGTTTCAATAAGTTTGCCGATAGAACCCGAACATGATAATGGTCCTGTGGTATTTCCATCCAGATGTCAAACCGAATGTCGCAATGGCAACTCGTTTGTATCTAGTTGACATATTAGCCATTGCAAAGGTCGTTTAAGATGTAATTCCAACAAATGTATTACACCACCGTGAGGCCCAGTGTTAATGACAGTACCATCGCAGCCAACCGCAACTAACTCGCTAACTAATACTTCATTTTCGGTTAAATATTTTAGAATCGTTAAAGCTATGGTCTTTGCAGTACCGTTTTCAGTTGTTACGTGTCCTATATAGTTGCTACCTGGTTCCTTTAATAACACTATATGTTCTTCGACAATGATTTTCCTAGATGACGATTCACCCTGTTTTTTAATGTGAAGAGTTCTATCTTTGCATCCATCAAAATAGAGAGCTTGAAGACTAGTACCATCTTTTATTATATTTTTTTGTAAATCAAGTCGTTGCCTTTTTCTTTGTCGATCTAATTTGGAATTGTCTATTACATAAAATTGACTAGTTTTGGATATTAATCCAACATCTTCCAGAACTGCACTGGCGATCATTGCTCCTTTTCTACTTGATAATCCAGCTTGGTCTATTGCTTTTGCTAATGCAGGAAAGTCGAGGGTTATGCCCGTAGAAGTTGACGGCTCTGGTTCGAAGTCTGGATCACAGTCTGGTTTGCTTTGCACTGATATATCTAATAGATTACCTTGTTAATTTTTTTTTCTGATACATTACGCGAAATGCTTTGTTGACCGCAAATATCGCGTAATAGTCCTCCGGAATATTACGCGAGAGGTCCCTGCTTTTTCTTTCTTGTTTTTGCTGCAAGATTTTACTTGTTTTGGGATTTACTTGCCCTATAGACATTAATCGTGTAGTTCTCTGGTCGTCTAGGAAAGCTTGTTCCATCTTTGGAACTTTGTATGACTTCTCACAAATACACAAGTTAAAATCGGTACATTTGCACTTTGAAATATCAAAGAGTTTAGTATTAGCCTCATTACGAAATTTTTGAAGGGATGAGCCGTTCTGTATAAATTTACCTGGCGGGGAGGCTTAACGTTGTTTAAATTAAATAAAAAATTTTGTGAGTGTGTTTGAAGCTATTTTTAGTTGTTTGAAGTAGCAGTCTTTAATAATATATATTTTTTTAATTTTATCTAGGGGTCGCGTCGGGCGGGGGGTTAAAATAATAAAATAAAAAAAAATAAAAATTGGTATTCATTATGGACCATTTGGCAACTTTTTTTACTACAGGCATAAAAAACCTAGAGAACCGATCCACCCTACTGCACATTTCACATCTACGTCTTTTATTTAAAACAAAACTCCCAGTGGCATCCACGATTTCCTAGACGGATATCAGCAGATACACTATAATTATATTTTCGACTTTTAACTATTGGTCCTGGTCCTATCTTCTGGGATTTAAAGCTGTACCTGTGTTCATTATCACCATAAACCTCAAACTTATTGATCTTTTAAACTCAAGGGTTGAAATTTTCTCAAAATGCAATTTGTAAATTATACAGGCATTTACAAATGCTATATCAAGAAATCCCCAAAATAATTCGGTGCCACCATTCTCGTGATCTACGAGTCATATCATATGTACTTCTCAACTGGTCTGCTCTGTCAACTCCTCCCATGTGTTTATTGTAATCAGCTACACTGGATGGGCATTTCACATCTTATCGTTTTCCACCTTTTTGAGTCCTTTTGACAGTGACCTTCTCTGTACTATAAAAATTAGATGCAAAGTGGACAATTTTATGGTCTCTCTACTTAAAAGCCCTGACTTGGGTTTTAGAGATCCGATAATCATAGTCACCCCGTTTTATTTCTTTATTTTCTATCATTGCTGGAAAACCTTTCCTTGTATTTCGAATGGTGCCACATGCCAAGTTTTTTATTAAATATAATATTTTTAAAAAGTTAACAGACGTAAAATAATTATCCGCATATATAATTTTGAACTTGTCCCACTCAGGCTTACTCAAAGAAACTACAATCATTTCTCCAAGACCAAACTCTTTGTACTCTTCTTGGAGTTCTATTAACCTGTGCAACAATAATATGGATATAAATAATAGACAGACACCAGATCAGACTACAAGCAAAACGATTCCACATTCAGTGAGAGAAATTATAGATAATCTGGCACTAAACACTACTATCGAACAGGCAAAAAATCATATTCAAAGAAATGATGTTTAAATTGATGTTTCTGATACAGATTTTATTGCCATTCTGGCACGCAGTTAACTGATAAAATCTCTGATCATTAACTAGTCTATATAGATCTAAGCCTTTCTGTTAAAAAAAGTGCAACCAAAATTTGTAACTTACTGATGCTATAAGAATTTTGAACATAACTCATTCTTAAGAGACCTACATTCATTGCCCTGGAATAACATTTTATACGAAAATAATATTGAAATACAAATTGAAATTTTCAATAACCATCTTCTTTTTATATTTACCTTTCACGCACCAATCAAAACTGTAAGGGTTACAAAGCCAAAAGCAGCATGGTTAACCCTAAATCAAAAATTGCTTATGAAGGAAAGGGGCAAGACCCTACAAGAATTAAAAAAAATCGAAATTGATTTAAGACTGGACAAGGTTCAAAGAACTCGCAATTTTACGCTATCTATGGTTAGATCGGAAAAAAGAAGCCTATATTAGTTTTATATCTACCATAGAATCACCTAAGCAGCTGTGGAATACATCAGATAGTTTAAATGTATGCACAAGCAAGTCCAAAAGTATTGATTTGCCGCAAAATCTTTCTCAACCTGAATTAATAAATCAATATTTTTCACAATTTATCCAAAATGTCTCAGATTGCAGTACAAAAATATATAATAATAATAGTAATAATAATTCATTTAATGCTAATGAATTTTCTTTTGAGTTGTGCACAATTAAAGAGGTGGATAAAGCTCTCCATAGCATAAAAATGAACGCTTGCAAGGTAAACGGTATTACAGCGACAATAATTAAATAGTGTAGTCCCTTTGTTGATGCCTATCTAACAAAAATTATAAACTGATGTATAGAACAAAATTATTTTCCCGCCTCTTGGCAAGCCAGTATTGGTAGGCCATTTTCCAAAGTATGCAAACCCACCTCATCCAGCGACCTACGAATAATATCTATATTGCCGGCAATGTCAAAAGTACTAGAGAAGATTTTATATAAGCAAATGTATAGCTATTTAAATCTGAATAAAATAATTCCTGATGTTCAAAATGGCTTCCGGAGGGCGCACTCAACAACAAGTGCTTTATCAGTGGTCACAAGTGATATTATCAAAGCATATGATGAGGGACTCTCCAGGCCCTTATACTCCTGGATTATTCGAAAGCCTTTGATACGATTAATCACGACCTGTTAATAGAAAAATTTAAATTTTATAGATTTAATTTAAATTCGTTCAGCAAAGTACAAGCCTTTGCTGATGACACACAGTTTTTTTAATGGGTTATATACAAACTAAATTTATATTCGGAATACCCGACTCTATTAGGGATTTAATTTAATTTTTGTTTATTTTTTTATATTCATATGCCTAGCATAGTTTTATGTGTGGTGGCAACTTTTTTTTTTTTTTTAATGTTATTCTTGGTTTTATTTTTTATGGATATGGCTAGGTTAGCTAGTTATTTTTCGGGGGCATGGCATTGGCGTGGGGTGCTGACGAAGGGTAATAGGAACAATCTTGTTTTTTGTAATGGATGATAATGGCGGAAATGGCCAGTTTGGTCTTATTACGCATCAATTATTAAAATCCAATAATAAGTTTTTATGTGGTCATCTCAATATTCGGTCCCTTAATACTGGATTCGATGAATTTGTAAATTACATAACTGATAATAATTTTGACATTTTGGGATTGACTGAGACCTGGTTGACGGCTTATACTGATAACTTGGCACATCAAATTGAGGGTTATAATTTCGTCAGGAAAGATCGATTAGGGCGTGGCGGTGGGCTCGGTTTTTATGTTAAAAAATATGTTAATTTTAAAGTTTATCACATTCACAACCCGCCACAGAACTTCGAATTCTTAAGCATAAAAACTCAGATTTCTAGCAAAAATATTTTGTTTACCGTGATATATCGTCCACCTTCATCAGATATTAACAGTTTTCTTGATTCCCTTGAGGATCTATTTACAAATATTGTTCCTTTATTTGATCATGTGGTTTTTATGGGGGATATTAATATTAATTTACTAAAGAAGTGTAGACTTTCTGACAGATTTTTAGCGCTCTTAAATACATTTGATTTAAATCAAGTAATAACCGAGCCTACAAGATGGAATATATCTAACAATACAAGTACCCTACTTGATGTCATTATTATAAATAAGCATTTCCCAATAAATGGTGTCGGTTCGTTGTCTTTGCCACAAACCATTAGTGATCACAACTTAGTATTCTGTTGTCTTGAGTTTCCTAAAAGTAAAGAGGGACATTTTAAAATGAAATGTAGGAACTATAGTGTTATTAATACGGATTTATTTGAGCATGACGCTTTAAGACTTAATTGGGATAGTATATATTACCTAAATTCCGTTAACGATAAACTTGTGGCTTTTAACAACAATATAGTTTGTTTAGTTGATAAACATGCGCCAATTAAGACTAAAAATATTAAAAATAAACCATAAACTCCTTGGATAACAGACAATATTAAATTGCTTATGAAGCTCCGATATAAAGCACTGCGAAAATATAAAAAAAATAAAACTGAGCTAAATTTAAACTATTATAGGCAATTACGAAACTATACAAAACATGCTATTCAGCGGGAAAAAATATCATATTTTAACACACTTTCTACAAAAAAAAATCGTGATTTTTGGATAAATGCTAATAAACTACATCTAACTAAATCAAAGAATACCGATCTGCCTTGTAATTTTAGTAATCCAGAAGCCCTAAATAATGATTTTTCTCAATGCGTTAACCAAATTAACAATAATATATCACAAACCAAATTAAATTTTTACAATGAAAATAAATGGAATAATAGTATTCAAGAATTAAATTGAAGTCTTCTTGATGAAGAAAGGGTTAACAGTATAATTAAGACCATAAAATCAAATGCTATAGGAGCTGACGGACTTTGTATAAATGATATCAAGCTTTGCCTACCTTTTTGTAAAAAACCACTTCTAAACATTTTAAATACTTGCATTCTTACAAATATATATCCTGATATCTGGAAAAAAGCACTTATAAGACCTATTTCAAAAATCTCTAATCCAAAAGAACTAAAAGACAAAAGGCCTATAAGTATTTTATCAGTAGTTTCTAAAATTCTAGAAAAGCATATTCACCAACAACTTTATAATTTTGTTAACTCATTTGGTATACTTCCAGATACGCAATCGGGATTTAGGAGGAATTATAGTACAACTACTAGTCTGGTGGGAACGTTAGATAATATAAGACTTAACGAAGAACATAAACAAAGTACTTGCATGGCGGTGCTTGATTTTAGCAAAGCATTTGATACTATAAATCACTCAATGCTCCTTGCAAAGTTGGGATATTTTGGTTGTTCCGAATCTACAGTTTCTTTTTTTGATTCCTATCTTAAAAATAGATCACATTCGGTGTTGTTAAAAACCAACAATGGAAGTTTGGAGCAATCAAGGTATCTTGACTTGGAAGTTGGTGTTCCTCAGGGCTCCATATTGGGACCTCTTTTATTTTCGATTTATGTTGCGGATATGCCTAACTGTATTGAACATTGTAAATTACAACAATATGCTGATGATTCTCAAATATACATGCCATTAAATTTTTTAAATTTTAATATTTCTGAGCAAAAAATTAAATCGGATATACTAAACATAGTTAATTTTTCCAATGAGCATAACTTAAAAAATTAACCCTGCTAAATCTAACATCATTTTATATGGCTGTAAGTCAGGAATTCTGAGACACTTATATGAAAGTATAAATATTGAGATTAATGGAGAAAAAATTCCAGTTGTCAATGAAGTGAAAATATTAGGATTGACTTTAGATTCTAACCTTTCTTTTGAGACACACATTAAGAACAAATTAAATATAGGCTATATGCGTCTTAGAAATTTGTACAGATTTAAAAATGTCTTAAAAAGTAAAACCAAATATTATCTCTGCAATAGCCTCATTCGTATTATATTGTATATCGTATTATCATTCGTATTATATGTATAGATATCGTATCTTCTAATTCTATAACATCTGAGCTTTCTAGATCTATACAAAAATTGCAAAATAGCTGTATAAGATTTTCTTATAACGCTGCCTATCGGGAGCATATCACACCTTATTTAAACATAAATTCTACTTTAAATATGGAAAGGAGAAGAAAATTCCACATATACGCCTTCATATATAAAATTATAAAGTCGGGTCAACCCCCTTATTTAAATAAGTTATTTACTACTCTCTCGCATTTACATAATACTCGTAATGTTGGAAATTTTAGGATACCTCAACATAGAACAAGTAACTTCCACAAGTCATTCTCGGTTGTCGGAGTTACAATGTGGAATAACTTGCCAAATAATATTAAAGATTTGTCATTTAATAAATTTTACACCAAGGTTAAGCAAATTCTTCTCGACTCCCAACAAGATGCCTAATAGTATGACTAGTAGTAGATACATAGTAGTATAAACTGCAAAATCAACTAAGACCAAAGAAAAGCTGGCCTGTCCAATCTTTCCTTTGTGGTTCTTTTTTGTCAATTCTTGTTACCTTCCGTCGCATGCCAGCCAAATTGCTCTGCCATTTTTTGTTTCTACCCTTTTTTAGTTTTAGTTTTGTTCTTTTTTAGGTTAATTAAGAATTTTTTTTAGGAATTTTGTGTTTATTTATAATGTTTTCAAGGCCTGTTTCACGCAAATTGCGCTATCGGTTTTATATAATCACGAAGCAGTTCCTTTTACCAAAAATTGTCAATTTTATTTTCTCATGTAGCTAATTATATTTATAACTATTTTTTTGGTAATAAACTTTTTTGACTTTGACTTTTGACTTTGACACAGCTATATTATCATATAATTATAAATGATTATATTGGTACATTAAAAAATATAAATAGGGACTTAAAATTAATAACAAAAATTTCTGATCAGCATTCTTTAAAATTAAATTCTGCAAAATCTAAGCTTATATTTTTTGGTAGAAACAAAAGTAAAAGCGTATTTGCATATGTATGTAAGCAACATAAATATACAGGGTGTCGGACTTGAAATTTGCAATTGTGCTCGTAATTTGGGTATTTTTGTGGACAATGATCTTAACTTTGAATCGCATGTAAAAAATCTTATACAGAAAGCTTACATTTCTTTAAAACAATTGTGGATTTTACATGTCGACTCAAAAAAAAATTAATTGAGGCTCTTTTTCTGTCCCATTTTAAATATGCAGACTTTATCTACGGACCTTGCCTTAGACAAAGTGACAGCTATAGAATACAAAAAATTCAAAATATGTGTTGTCAATTAATTTTTAATTTAAGAAAATTTGATTATATTTCACATAAAAGAAATCAAATTGAGTGGTTAAACATGTCAAATAGACGGCTTCTCCAACTTGGCATCAAAACAAAAGTCAAAACTAATTCCGCTGTCCTCTATCACAAAACTGCATTCTATAAAAATAGCTTTTTATATGACGGTATAAAATTGTATAATTCCATACCAGATGAAATGAAGCAGTTTACAAGAAAAAAATTGAAAAGTTATTTTATGCTATAAGCGCATATTTATTTATTTTTCTTAAACTTAAAAGTAATTCTGTAGGAGGGTTGAGTTTGAGTAGCCTTAGGCTAGACTTCGCCCACTATTAGGATTAAATTGTGCATTTCAAATTTTTCGGTAAATAATTAACAAATAAAAGACGTTTATTATTATTATTATCAAATAATCTCTAGTGACAAAATTGAATCTAGAGACCAAAACAAAATACCTTTTGGTTCAAAAATGCTGAAAAAAAAACAATTATTAGCTCTAAACTAATACAATTTACAGATGATTCGTAAATGATTATCTCATATAATAACAATCAGAATTAAAAAAAATTAAACTAAATAAATGCCAATATTAATTTTAATAATATTTATGCACAAAATAACAAAATCTAAACACAATCCAACGAAAACTTGTAATAAGAAAATAAAGCTAAAGTAGTAAATATTAATGACATTTTGCACAGTAAAGCTGTCTACACCTATATTCTATTTTGCGGTTTATTTGTCAAAGGTGCCGCTGAAAGGCTCTCCAGCAGCACCTTTGAAGAAGCTATACTTAACAATGAACGTGCCTATCGTGACAAAGGCAAAGAATTTACGCATTTTCTTTGATACTTGGCTGACGTTTGAAGTACACGTTTAAAAAAAAAAACTTGATATAGAATATAATTTTAAGAAATATTTTAAAACAAAATGTAGGTAACACAGAAGTCTCATCGCTATTTAATTACAATGATATTATATACGATGACATTAGGTTTGACATTAGATGTAAGTTTAGTTTGTACAAATTATGATGAATACAAGTTGATAAGAATTTTTTTAATAATAGCACTTATATTTGTTTATTAACGGTTATGGTACCGTAAAGATAATTTAGTAATAAATCAAAATATAGACGTTTCAATTTTTCATCTTATAGTTTTATTTTAAATTTAAAAGGCAATAAAGACCAATAAACGCTTTTTCTCTGGTTTTCTTTTTGTTTTATCGTTAAGGCGTTAAGGCAGATGATAAATAGAAATCAATAAATGTTAATTATTAGTTTGAAATATCTATTTTTCATTTTATGTTGAGTTTTGACCATAGTTTTGGTCCTGATCGAGACATTCGTCTGAAGAATCAAGTTGAAGAATCAACCAGGAACGAGTGTTGGCAGATCGTACAGGTTATATGGATTCTACGCTGGCTCGCTGTGCTGTTTATAATTGAGATCGGGAATCCTCTGTAAGTTTGTTCCTTTTATTCATACAGTCCATTATTATTATTATTTCCTTTGAGTCCTTTTATAACCCTACTTTAATCGGTTTATTATGGCAGAATTAAAAGATTTAAAGTACAAACGGGGTTCTCTTAAAGGAAGCCTTACACGGGCGGAAAAATATTTAAATTCTATTGAAAGGTCCGATATAGATAAATCATGTATTTCGCAGATGCAAGTAAGACTTGAAAAACTTGAGCCACTTTTTGAGCAATATATTGATGTACAATATGAAATTAAGGTTTTGTAGGAAGCTGAGGAGGTTGTTGAAGGTCGTGAGGAATTTGAATCTTTATATTTTAACCTTGTATCAGAATTCCGAACTATTATTAACTCGTTTTATGAATCTTGTCCTTCACAAAAAACAAAAACACTCCAAAATCAATTAATAAGTTCTGAAGGTGGTGGCCTTATAATGCAGCCAAATTTGCAAGTCACACAATTTTCGAATAATATTCAGTTGCGTCCCATCAATATACCTACGTTTTCAGGAAAGTATACAGATTGGTTAGATTTTAAAGAGGCATTTATTTCGTTAATAGATAAAAACCCTACAGTAAATGATATTCAAAAGTTAATTCATTTAAAAGATTGTTTAGGCCCATATCCAAAGGACTTAATAAGCTCTCTCGAATTATCACCAGCTAACTATAAAAAGGTTTGGGACCTTATTACTGAGAGATATGAAAATAAAAAAATTATAGTTCATAGTCATGTAAGGGCGATATTCGAAAATCCTTCACTGAGTACACAATCACATATCAGGTTAAGAAAATTATTAGATAATGTTAATAAACATTAAACTCATTAAAGTCTATGGGACAAAAAACTGAGGAATGGGATTGTTTATTAATTTATGCTGTAGGGAATAAATTAGACCATATCACGAAAAGAGACTGGGAATCAAATACCTGTAAAGGTGATCTTCCTACAGGGAAAGATATGTCAACTTTTTTAAATCAGCGATGTGAAGTTCTTGAAAAATTAGAATTTACTAAAAACGATTTTAAATCTAAAGTAAACCAAAACAAAAAATTCAGTTCATCAAGTAATTATGTTGCTACAGGTGAATCAAACGCAGAAAATGTTGACAAAAAATATTGCATTCAATGTAAAGAGGATCACTTTATTTCAGATTGCCCTAAATTTTTATGTCTTACCGGAAAGAATCTCTTTTATTAAATGAAAAAAATTATGTTTGAATTGCTTAATTGGATTTCACGGATTTTGGCATTGTCGAGCTAGGAAGTGCAAAAAATGTAAAAGACTCCATCATACTATATTGCATCTTGAAAATTCACGAAATAATTATTATTCTTCGACAAACGCGGTAAGTACGGATCAACCGCTCATAAATACCAGCGGACCAGGTTTTCAGCAAATCAGATCGGTGTCTGGTCAGCCAGAAGACCAAACGAAGGCGCCATTTTCCCCAAGAGCGACGCGACTTGACCACGAGGATCGCCGCGGCAGCGAAGTCGTATCGACAGGCGGGGGTACGGAGGAACGAAGCATCAACGGTTTGAGCTGCTCAACTGCGCTGTTGCCAGAATGAGTAATAATTCTCAGATTTTATTATCGACATGTGTAGTAAGAAATTATTTAGAAGGCAGTGATGATTTTATTGTTTGTAGAGCTTTGCTAGATAGTGGAAGCCAAAGTTGTTTTTTATCCCAAAAAAGTTGTAAAAAAATTAATTTAAAAACCATTCAGGTAAATCATATGATTAAGGGAGTTGGTTTAGCGCTTTCCAATATTAGTGACCAAGTGAATATTTGTATTGGGTCCTGCTATAATAATTTTAAATTAAATATTAATTGTCTAGTATTACCTCAAATTACCGATCAATTGCCTTTGGTCTCATTTCATAAAGATTTATTAAATATTTCTCATTATGACCTAGCAGATCCAAACTATTATATACAGGGTGATATAGACATGTTACTTGGGTCAAGCGTTTTTCGGAATTTTATAGGTACAGAGCAAAAACCACTTGGTAAAGGTTTACCTGTTATGCAAAGTAGTAAATTTGGATGGATTGTCTCCGGAAATTTGAACGGTGGCTCACAGAATAAAATATCCCCTTTTTCCTTAGCCAATTTAAGTATAAGTAAAAGGTCTTTGAATTTGGAGAAACAAATTGTAAAGTTTTGGGAAATTGAGAAAGTGAAATCAATTGGGTTATTATCTGAAAAGGAAAAAATTTGTGAAGATCACTTTGCCCAAACAACCAGTAGAGATGAATCAGGAAGATTTGTAGTTAAGATTCCCTTTAAAGAAAATGTTGGTTTACTGGGAAATACAAAGGAGTTAGCCTTAAAAATCTTTAGAAATAGATTTTTAGTTTAAATCGTTAGAAAATAGTCAGCTAAAGCTGGAATATTCGAAAACAATGAGAGAATATGAGACATTAGGTTACATGAAGGAAATAAAGATAGAGCATTCTTTAGATAAGGGGTATTTCCTTCCTCACCATGCAGTCATGAAAGACAACTCATTAACAACCAAGTGTCGGGTAGTTTTTGATGCATCGGCCAAGCCGACAGCAGGATTGTCGTTGAACGATGTTCAATATAGCGGTCCTACGCTCCAACAAGATATTCTGTCCATTTTGCTTAGGTTCCGTCGGTATCGATATGTCATGACTGTAGATGTATCTAAGATATATAGGCAAATAAGGATGCACAAAGAGCATACAAAATATCTCCGAATATTCTGGAGGCCGGAATCTACAGAACAAATAAAATGTTATGAATTACAAACAGTCACTTTTGGCACTGCATCAGATCCATACTTAGCTTCCAATGTCTATTGGAACTTGCTGCCCAAAATAAATTTGATTATCCAGCAAGGTTATTTCCAATGAATTTTACATGGATGATTTATTGACCGGATCAGATGATAAGGATGAACTTATTAGAATTGAAAAGGGCGTGTGTGAAATTTTGTCTGAGGCAGGCTTTGAATTAAGGAAATGGTTGTGTAATGACATGGAACTTTTAAACCATTTTAAACTTTGTAAAGATCAAACTTTCACTATTTTGCAAATTGGAGTTGGGGATCCGAATAAAACTCTTGGAATCTATTGGAATTCCCAAAATGATTCAATACAATATATTATTAAAAATTTCGAAGAACAGAAGAAAATCACAAAACGGGTGATATTGTCAAATATTTGTAAAATTTTTGATCCCTTGGGCTTGATAGGTCCAATTATTATTAACGCTAAGCTTATAATCCAAGATCTTTGAAGACTTCAGTCAGATTGGGATGACGAAGTATCTGAAGAACTGTATAAAAAATGGTATAATTTTATAACACAATTGCCTATTATAAATGAATTTTATGTTCCCCGATATGTATGTTTATCAAATTATGTTACTATAGAATTACACACTTTTGATGATAGCAGTGAAAGAGCATATGAAGCATGTGTATATATAAGATGTATGCTTTCCTCTGGAGAACTTTCTTCATAATTATTATGTGCTAAGTCGCGAGTAGCTCCGATTAAAATAAAACAAACTTTACCTCGTCTGGAGTTGTGTGCTAGTACTTTAGCGGTTAATTTAGCGAAAAATGCTCGTGATTCCTTAGATATCTTTTCATAAAAAATATTTTTATACTGATTCGATGATTGTACTTCACCGGATACAAGGAGAGGTTTCTAGATGGAAAACATTTGTAGCTAATAGGATAAGCGATATTCATTCATTAAGTAATATTGATGAATGGTATCATATAGAATCGGGTCAAAATCCTGCGGATTTATTATCTAGGGGTACCACACCTGATAATTTAAAATCATATAATTTATGGTGGTATGGACCTGAATTTTTGTTATTTCCTGATTACTCGGCTAATCATCAGAATAAAATTCCAGACAATATGGAAATTCCAGATCAAAAAGTGGTTTGTAATCTCTCTATCAATCATCTTTCAATAGTTTCTGAACTTTTAGTTAAATTTTTGAGTTTTAATAAAATTTAAAGAATAATAGCTTATATCTTGAGATTTATTAGAAACCTAAGGAAGTTTGAAGATTTGCCTCTTAATAATTTTGTCAAATCAAAGGATATTTTAGATTCAATAGAACTAGATCAAGCATTAAAATTAATTATTTGTCAAGTTCAACAGGAATGTTTTCCAAATGAATTTAATTGTTTAAAACGCAAACTACCTTTACCGAAAAAGAGTAAGATTTTGTGTCTAAATCCATTTCTTGAGAACGACATTATAAGAGTAGGGGGTAGGTTAAGCCAATCTAAATATAACTTTGATAAAAAGCATCCGATTATATTACCCAAATCTCACATATTAACAGACTTAATTGTAAAACAAGAACATTTTAGGTTATTGCATTGCTGTAGCCAAATATTATTAAGCTCCATTAGAGATAGATATTGGCCTATCGCTGGGCGTAATGTCTGTAAAAAAATTTGTAAATCATGTATTGTTTGAAGGCAAATCCCATTACGATGAAGTATTTAATGGGCGATCTTCCGTCATATAGAGTAGAAAGTTATTTCCCTTTCCTAAACGTAGGTATAGATTATGGGGGACCTTTTCCTATCAAAGATCGAAATACCAGAAATGCCAAAATTATAATCGGATATTTATGTCTGTTTATTTGTTTAGGCACTAAATCGTAGCCGATCGAGAGTTCTAGCCGTGACACTGGTTTCGAGGCGTCAAAATTGAAGCCGAGATTTGGTGGCGCACGCCGTACAGTGGAACGAAGTGGAGATACCGCGGGACCTAATATTTTACATTTTACAAGATAATATATTTTTTTTATTATTATGTATTTTTAGGTATATGATAAATGTTTTAAATATTTATTATTATTTATTTTATTGGAAAAATATACATATAAAACGGTGTTTCAAATTCGTCTACCCTCAAAATACGAAAATGGATAATTTGCCCCAAAGTTGCACATTATTTACTTATAAAAGAATATGCCATATAAAAATATATATATATATATTTTATGTGGTTTTGAAAATTATTGAAAAAAAAACAAATTTTCAAAAACTTATTTTTGACGCTGTGGGTTGGGTTGGGTTCTTGCGTTTTCGTATTAATCTTGGTTGCTATGGGAAAGTTTTTGCATTGCTGTATTACTTTTTCGTAAAAATGTTAATGCCGAAAACAAAATTAGGTAGGTACCTACGCCAAATTTTGGTTGCTTTTTTAAAAAATCGAAAATTTGAATGATTCCGAAGATAATCAAAAAAAAAATAAAAATCCATTTAAATTTTTTCTGAGCTTAAACAGTAGCACAGTAATGAGAAATTCGCACAGCTCTATCTCCCACAAGATACATACATACATATTAATATTATTTTTAATTGTTTTAGAGTATTTACTTTAAATGGTTGGATAAGGTTAAAAACGAGGAATAAATTAATTATTATTCAATAAATGCTATAAATTGGTTTTATTTTGGAAACTAAGCGCATTGGTTACACTGTTAATATTTTAAGTTTTTTACAGCCTCATTTTAATAATCCTTATTTTAAGTTTTCTACAGCCATTTAGTTTTTATTATTTAACCTATAGTCAATATTTTAATTATTCTTACTCTTATAGCACATAATTACAAAAATATTTATTAACAACAATCAAAACATTTCTATACTACTTGGACACCATATTTAAGACAATATCTAAACAATAATAAAAATAAGACTATATTCTATACAAAAATAAATAATGTATTTAATTCCATACTGTCATACCGTTACTTACTTTTAAGTTTTTTTACAGCCCTTTATTTTTTATTTACCTGACTAGATTGAAAAGTTGAATTTTTACTTTTACAGTAATTATTTAAAAGAATGTTTGCCATATGAACAATACATTGTTTGAATATTTGATTCCTATCATCTCCGCAAGAAAAACAAGAAATTGGAAACATGGTTTTATATTTTAACATTTCTATGGACAAGCTTTGTAAAATACCCCTTTGAGACTTGAATTTTAAGAAAAGCGATTCGCATGTATCACTAATTAAAATTTTAAATAGTAAAAATATATTGGAAATTATTTCTACAATTATGTCTTTTGGCCACTTTAAACCTCCCCGATCCAATTTATTAATGTAGGAAAAATCTGGATAATCAATATCTAATTGATTTTGAAAGCAAATAAATAAGGTGCAGTCTTCACACTTTATTTTTTTATTAATACTTCTAGCAATATATCCTGCTATACAAATTAAAACCCGTTTTTCATTTTCATTTATAGTTTCGTCATTTGTCAACAATAAAGCATCAAGAAGAAAATCGTCAAGTTCTGTTAATTCTTTAATATTAAAATTATCTTGAGTATTAAGATCAAAGTTTTTCAAAGAAAAATCGCCATTGAGTGAAGATTTTAATTTTAAAACGCTTATTAATTTTAATTTTCTCTCGGATTCCAAAACTTGAACTTCTGAAATATGGTAATTAGCCCCCGACATTAATCTGTACTGTCCAAATCTACCCTCTAAATCATCGGTTTGAACCTTTCCCAGTAAGACATACTCAAATTTTAAATTGTTTATCAGGTATTTACACATGTCTGACAAGGCCTTACAAGTATGTGTTAATGAAAAGTGTGTTTGATTTGAAAGTTTTCCATTTCTTGTACTCTCTGGTTCACCCTGAATAGTTAATTCGTTCCATAGTTCTACCCATTTAATAAAATTTCTTAAAAATATAATATTTTTGTCAAATTCTGGATCTCTTATACAATCATAATGCGAGTCTCGAAAACGTATACCTTTAAATTAAGATTTACAATTTACGATTTTCCACCATTTTGAAATTAAATCTAAAAATTTAATGGTTCCACTCACTGTAGTTGGATTGTCTTTATTATATTCTTGTAATGCAGCAATATTTTTATTATCAAAAAGCCTGACGCATAAGTTAACATTTTGTCTTTCTATTGACGAAGGATATAACACTTTTCTTGAGAGCGATGGTGCTAATTTAACAACCCGAGTTTCTTCATAAGAAAATATTTTTTTTAAACTATTTACACATGCCGTTATTTTAGTTATATTGGCAACTTCTGGAAATGTTTGTAAACTTTGCATATCATTGGGAATATCGGGCAAAAAAAAAGTTTGTAGATTATCCTTTTAATTATACCAATTGTTTCTGATGGATTTTAAAATGTGAACCGTGTCAAAAAAAAAATACTTTTTGAGAGACATTTGTATAGGGATTTAAAAAATAGGTTTGTATTGTACCACCGCAAAGTAAACTGAACATTTTTTTATTAACCGCATTATTGTCCGAAATAATGGCAATTACATGGTAGTCCATATCTGTCAGAAGTTTTAAAATTTTCTTAGTTAATTCATGTAGAATGTCGCATTTAAGAGTTGAAATAGGAAATAAGCCAACCATATCTTTATGGTCTGAAAATAAAGATGATATCATAAATGCTTGAATTGTCGTTGCTGGTATCATTTTTTTATCATCACCTAAATTTGAAGTATTGTTCGAGGCAAAACCCTCTATTTTTCCACTTTTATATGATATGTCAGACCGAATATAAATTTCGTCTAACATTAAAACGACATATTTTTCTCTGTCGATTAGGTTCTTTTTTTTCTCTGACAAATATTTAAGATGACATTCATCTACACCTGAACTATTGGACCCTAATTTTAATAATAGTATTAATGTATTACTATCCCTTAGTAAAAAATATGCCCCTGGAAAGGTTAAAAAATAGTGCTGGCCCAAATTAATGTTTCTGGAGAATAAACCACTTTACTACTTTTCATTAAGGTTATTTGCTCCCTAACAAACTTCAATTTTCTTATAATAATCTGCTCTTTAGAATTTTGTTTTATTAAAATATCTTGTAATATTTTTTCAATGTAAGTAAAATTATCCTCAAAATCATTATCTGGCAAAACCTGAATAGAATATTTTTGTACAAAATTTAAAAGATGTAATAAAATAGACCACCTATTACATATTTTCGATTTCCCTAAAATGCTATTTAATTCACTATTGGCTACCTCCCTATCTTTATAAAAAAAAGTAGTTTTAAAATTTTTATTTATTACTACCCCCTTAAGAATAACTGGCAAACTGGTTAAGTCACTTTTAGTAACAAAAAAATATTGATATGATCAGTAGATATTTTAAAATTAAAATAATTGCTAAAATTTTTTTGAACTATATGCAAAATACTACCTGTTAGTTCTTCAAATGTATTTATACAATCTTTTTGTTCCTTATTTTCTTGATTTATCATTTGTGGCTCAAGTTCTAACTCTTGTAAGACCCGTGATTTTTTTTTTGTAGGGGTATGGGTTGTGAATGGCTGATTCTCAAATATTGTAGGGTAGGCATCTTCTGACAGCTTTACTCTTTTTCGAGAAACCTTTAAAATTGTTCCATCCTTCCTAGCCACTATATCCTCACGAATAATGACACGTTCTGAAAAATGTTTTATGCAGATCCTTGATGATTCTTTTATCACTACGTCGTCTCTTTCAATGCATTCTAACCATCTTTTCTTTTGATCCGGGTCATTGGGAAAACGAAAAATGGAAAAATGGTCTCTCGGTATCTTTATAATTGCTTTTGCACCCAGGAATGCAGCAAGAGGTAATAATAAAATTAAGATTGTAAAATGTAAGTTAAAAATAAAATTGTTAATTTACCCACCTAATTTAAATACCGAATTTTTATTACTTAAAACTCAAAGCGAGTATCAAAATAGTTTGGTAGTTTAAAATTTTAAATGCGTAAGCTTACTATAAACTACAATAATAACTGCAGTAAAATATTATTTCGAATCACCGCAAAATATGTCCCCAGCGCGGAATTTTTGCCATCGCGATGCGGTGGTCGCCCCGCATGATTTCGGCTTCTGTTGTGAGGTATCGATGGAAGCGGGGATAAGTGTCCAGGCTAGAACTCTCGATAGGCTACGACTAAATGCATTCACTTAGAAGTAGTGACTTCGCTTACTACTGACGCATTTTTGGCTACGTTTAAAAGATTTACCAGTAGAAGGGGAAAGCTAGCTAACGTTTTTAGCGATAATGGGACAAATTTTGTAGGGGCCGAACACGAACTGTCTAATTTGTATGAATTTTTGCTAAATAATTCTCAATATATTGCTCAAAATTTAGCAAATGATCGAATTTTCTGGAAGTTTATTTCAGCACGATCTCCAAGTTTTGGGGTAATATGGGAGACGGGCATTAAAAGTGTAAAACAATATTTAAGAAAAATTGCATCTAATACTGCCTATTCTTATGAAGAATTTTCTACCATAATGTGCCAAATCGAAGCGATCCTAAATAGTTGTCCTCTTGCTCCTTTATCCCCCGATCCTGAGGACTTAACGGCACTTACACCTGCACACTTTTTAATTGGAAGAAGTTTGGCAGTTTACCCGAATATGACTTAACAGCTATCCAGACTAATCACCTTGACATTTATCAGAAGGTTCAAGTGGTTGTGCAGCACTTTTGGAGACGATGGCAGCAAGAATATTTGGTGAGTTGCAGACACGATTTAAGTGGAAAGAAGACTTCAAAAATAGGATAAAGATTGGTGCTTTTGTAAAAAATGCTTAGTAAAAAATGAAAACGTCGCTACGCTTAACTGGAAATTAGGACGAATATTGAAGATATATCCTGGTATGGATCAAATAGTGCGTGTGGTGGACATAAAAAGTAATAATGGTATAATCCGCGGATCCGTTAAAAATATCTGTACTTTACCAATAACTGATTAAAAAACTTTTTGCGTGTGTTTGTTGAAAAAACTGTAGTTTTTCAAGGCGGGCGGTATGGCTAATATTAAAGACATTATGAATGTTGGCAACGTTGCACGTCGTGAGCGTGACGTAATGGAGAAGGAGTAGCACTGGAGGAGTCGAGATTTAGCAAGCAGACGCTTCAATACACACTTTGTTTTTTATCTATATTTAATTTGTATTAATTGAATAATGCAAGTAAGATAAAGTCAGTATTTTTATATATGAAGAACCACGTCTATTTTTCATTATATGCTGAGTTTCAACCAGTATACCATATGTCTAACGTCAGCGGTTTGTTAAATTTGACGTAAAAGACATAATAAAACATACGACATTAAAAAATAATTAAATTTATACAATATTTATTGTAATTGATATTCAATTTGTTGTACATTTGCTTAAATGTAATTCTGAAGTCAGTAAATAACTTCCAATTGAACATTTTTAATCGCTGGCGAATCGATTAGTCTAAGTTGATGTCGAATTATTTTCTTTAAATCATCAATATTATTCAGTTTTTTCACATATACTTTTGACATCAAATAGTCCCATAAGAAAAATTCTAATGGAGTTTTATCCGGTGATCTTGGTAGCCACTCAATCGGTCCTCTTTAATGACAATACTTCGATGACAATACTAGTCGATGTGTCAAAAAAATAAAAAAATACCTGATTTTTTAATGAATTTGTTCCTTTTATTGTTAGTTCACTGTATATTGGTTTTTAATACAATTAGATGATCAGCTCAGTTATGTATTTATATTTTGTAATGCCAGTTTATTATTAAAATTTAAGTTTATTCTTCTAGTAATTATCATCAAGTTCATAAAACCAATGAAGTTTTTTTTTAACCTAAAGTATAATACAACGCAAAAAATATTTCATGTAACTTTTGTAATATTTAATTTATAGTCCATGTAATATATTTCAACATGCTTCGATAATATTAAAAATATTTTAAAGTAAATTAAATATTTGTCCTAAAGGAATAAAGCTTTAACTCGTAAATTACAAAAATATCAAAATATAAGACACTATGGTAATCAATAACCCGAGGCAAAAAGCTATCAGGACTTCCCGTACTAGAATATAAGTAAACGACAAAACCCGCATTTGGCTGCATTACCAATAACGCCCTAAAATATAGCATGCGATAAGGTAATATGCTTACCTTCTTCCGGGCCAATAAAAACCGATTTTCGAGGTAATTATTTGTGTGGCCTTTCGTGCTTAAGGAGCTTAAGAATGCAAGGCGTCGCTGAACACCAGATAACTGCTGTAAAAACAATATTTCCGAAAGTTTCCTTCAAGCTGATTTATAAGCAAAAAAAAAGTTCTTGTTGGATTCTTCTTTTAAACAAGAATTTAGATCTATTGGGAATTTACTTGAAAATATGCAGGAAGTTATCTATAAGGCTTTTTAATTACATAAAAAGAAAATTTGCTAATAAATTAATTGGTCAAATACCATAAAATAAGATTAAAAAAGACAAGAATAAAGAGCTTTTATAAGCTTGGAAAAATAAACGAAAAAGGAGTTTGCCTAAGGCACAAGACAGCCAAAACAAAAGTAAAAACTCGAAGTCGCGGTCTTATTAAATATATATAATTATTAAACGCTAAGATCAAATTAAAAAACTAACAAAAAGAACTTTTATAAAATATGATAAAAAACATCTTACTTAAAACTACACGTACACAGATCACATGCAAACTAATAATAAATCAAAAGCTAGGTTGGGTTAACAATATCCATCGTAAATAAAAATAAACAAATAAAAGAATAAAAACGTAAAAGTTGTATGTTATTTTATTCTAGAGAAAATTTTACGCCTCGATTGCCCTATATAAATGGCATTTTTAAATTGTCCGTTGTTTTAAGTGTGAAACTTGAAGACTTAGAAAACTTTGCAAGCTGAAAAGACATATTAGCAAAAAAGGATATTGATCTATAATAAAGGTGGCTTAAAGCTTAATTATATTAAATGGAAAGCCGTTATTAAAAGCAAAGGCATATGATGTAAAAAATTAAAAACTGAATGTATAGATTTAGTATTTTTCCCTAGTTTTTATATATTAATACAAATGTATTCCCAAACACTTATAAACAGTAATCAAAGATATTCATATTTTCTATGCTGAATAAATCTAAAAAAAAAAATTAAAATTAATAATAATAATAATAAATATACCTGTAGTTCAATTATTTCGCCAACAAAATTGGTTCAAAAAGCTTTAGTTCTCACTATCTTGACTTTTAGATATGAGTTTTAAAATTAGGTTAAATTTAATTTGATAAATAACAAATTAAGATTGGGGTTCACTTCCGCGTCATCCTTCACCCAGTCAACACGTGGTCGTTCATTTTCCTTTCCGATCCTTCAGATTCCGGGAAACAGGGTACATACCCGACGGTTTTCCCGAATTTCCAAAATCGTGCTGGCAGATTGCCTAGTAGCAGAGCCCAGAACCTAGCAAGCAAGATTGGGGTTGGAGTAATTGACCTTATTTTAATATTGGTTTGTAGCAAAGCGGACAGCCGGAGGCTGTTATGCACATAGGTCTCCTGATGGACCCTTGATGGTTACCCTCGGGCCCCACTGAGGGTTACCAGAGACCAATAGTCTTGGAAAAACCAATAAGGCTTTCTGGCTTAAATCGTAAAATCACTCGGTATACTGTAGATGTTACCTAAGAATTTGGACCTAGCACGCGTGAGTGCTGGGCACAGCCCGATAACGTGATCTGCAGTCTCGTCTTAACATCACCCGCATACTGGGTTGTCTGCAATGCCGATGGTGAGAAGCTAATGCCTTAAATGCCAATGTCCGGTTAAGAGGCCAGTCCCTAGCCAAATTTTGCAAAGTTTCAAGCCTAGTAGATTTCTGATAAAGCTGGCAAAGAGTGCGTCTATGTGTGCCTTAGCCTGTCTCATACCAGGTACCTCAATACATCTTCGAAGGGTTCGCTTGTCCAGCAGACTTTTCATTGCATGCAGCTACAAGCTGCTACGCATTTAGCTATACCAATTATGAGTCCAGGCTCCACGGGTTTTTTCGCAAATCCTAGTCCGCTACTCATTTCCAGCATGGCCTGTGTGCTTAGGCACCTAGATAGGCTGAAACCTACAGCGCACCTGTACTATTTCCTTTAGGATATTTATGCACTTTTGGCCGTAATAGACTTAATGGCAGCCCTGCTGTCCAAGCAGATTAATACAACTGTGTTACGATGTCCACAGTTTATAAATTCCTGTCGGCATTTCAACGCAGCAAAAACTTCAGTCAGTAGCATACTCTCGCAGTAGGTATATCCCACCACAAAGCTCTGCATTAACTCTTTTATTCATTCTATATACCAGATGGTTCCTTTATTTACCAGTGTATTACAGTCACTGCCCATCAGAAGGAGAGGGCACTCCTGTATTGTCTATGACCAGATTTTTACATGATCAGTCTCACCAGCCCATAGGTTACCAAGGACATGTACCTATACTTTGAATTGCACAACCAAGTCCAATAGTGAAACAGAGTTTCTCAACAGAGTTTCTAGCGCTCTAGTTGGCGTCGTTCGCATTAAGCCCATTATATTGATTAGTGCAGACGTATGTATGAAGAATTTTGATAATAGATGAATATATCAGTGAAGTATCTTAGGGGATAAGACCTAGGTGTTGCCGAAAGCCATTTAGCAGGCCCATAGCGCGCAGGTGCTAATCCTAATTCCGGTGTGTGCGTGATCTTATTACGAGAGTTTAAAATGTGATTTCTAGGAATTGAACTATCTTAGATTATTTCAACTGCACTCCACGGAGAGATGCAGAAAGTGGTGTATTCACGCCTCCTCGTACATAGTAGGAGCTCTGAGACTTCCCGAGAGGCACCATTTTTTTTACTACATTTATCTACTATACGCAGAGCCCTCATTATCGAGCCCTGCATTGTAACGTCATCCTTCTCCGGGTACAGGATTACTAGGTAATCGGCGTAGGCTTGTGTGTATAGGTCAGTCTTGTTTAAATATTTGCTCAATCTGTTGACTACTAGGCAACATAAGGTTGGGGATAATGCTCCTCCTTGACCTTACTGTTGAACTGGACAAATACATAACGCTATGAGAGCATGGCCTCTATCCAACTCACCAAACAGTAATCATAAGGGATCCTCCATAAGACCCTTCAATATCTAGGAACGTACCCAGGCAGATCTTACCATTGCCTAGAGCTCCTTTTACCTTTCAGACGAGGTGGTGTAGAGCCAAAACCGTTGATTTGCCCTTATAGACCTCTCCATTGTCTTCAGCAGAAAACTGGTCTGATTGGTCGGTACGAGTTGGAGTCTAAACAATTCTATAAATTTGGGAGAAGTTTTAAATAGTGCGACGGTTTGTGGAGTTAGTAGAGCTAACCCATTTTGTAGAAGGCATAGATACAACCCATCAATGGCCGGAGACTTGAATGGAAGAATCTCGCCATCACACCCTGTAAGTACAGAGGTCAGGACATCATCGATATACCTCTTAAAAAATTGCACAGAAAGAAATAGTTTACTAAGGCAAAAGTCACTCAAGTGTATGTCGTGTAATGTTAGTATATTAGTATTGTAATATATATAAAATCAGTGACCATCGTTTGATGATAATATTTCTAGTCAGATCAATAGGCATCAACATACAATAATTTTTAGGGAGTATTATGGACTAAAAGAAATTAAAAAAATTGAAATAATTGCGCACCAAATATTCGTCTTTTTGAAACACATAGTTTAAATAAACTAAGTTTCTCTAGTCTACCAATTTGTTCCACTTTTTATATGTTGTTATATTTCATCATATTTTAATTATAATACTTTAATGTCACTGCCCTTTAACTATGTTATTTACATGTTTTTAATGTTAAGGAACTAGAAACGAATAATTTTATTTAATAATTGGCCACTACACTCACAAAATACCACTTCTAAATATATTAAATACATACTTTTTTTATGGACAAAATAGCACATTAGCTATATCTTTGTGTTCCTATTAAGTAATCGTAAGCGGATTTATATTATATTTATATTATATTCTTCAAAAAAGTGTGATAGCTAGATCTCAATAATTTTTTATCACAACTCAACTATTAAAAGAAAAGGGAAATATATTCTTAAAGAAAAACTTATCTACTTACTAAGAACAAAAGGGCTAAAAACAACTTCTCACTTCTAAATCTAGCATGGGAAACCTAAACAATATGCCGAACTATTGAAGATCCGAATAATGAATATGCTAACAGAGTGTTTCCTGGAAGGCACCTGCACATCTTAAAGTTGTATATTTATTTTTTAAAGGCGTTGTATCTAAAAAGTACAAAAATGCATAAATATTCCTGATGATATGTTCAGGAAATGCAAGATTATGGATCTATTTAATACATTCTTTCTGCTTATACATTAGGTATAGTTCCTAAGAATACCTAAAAATTTGGGATTATCGGAGTATTTAGAGATAAAGTAGACTCTCAAATATATATGTTAAAAATGGTACTTAAAAACATTTAATACAAATTACTCTGAAATACTTTTAGACCCAGACAGAATAATCAAATAAAACATGCCAGGTGTAGGGAAACTATATCTTCAAACCCTAAGGTCTATGTCAATAATCTGAAATAAAAAGCAGAAATGACCATTTACAAAAGTTGAGTTAAAGTTTCTATGCAGTGGAGATGTGTAAAATGAAAATGATAGACCGTTACTAAATGGGCTCTAGAAAAATAGTGCTTTAGAAGAATGCTCTGAATTCCAGGGACAGCGTACCGCACTAATGAATCAATTCTGAGACAAATGCAATTAAATGGAAAATCTAATAAGAATGGGCCTGCAAGATGCAATGCACCACTCCCAAGATAGAGAATTCTGGAGGCAAACGATTGATGGACTTACTACATGATGCCACCACACCTCTTCGAGGGGCTTAAGAAGGACGAACGAACTTTCGTTTCATAGCCTTTAACAAAACGACTATGAGTTGTATCGAAAGCAAATTATACCACCCTTGTTAACCTGATGAAACTAATTAATTAAGTATTACTATGTAATCTTCAGATATCCACCTGCCTTAAAAGGAATTTCTTGTCTCCTGCAACATTAACAGTAAATGAAAGTCGGTTCTTAACGAATGACTGAAATTGTAAAACATTTCTTATATTTTATATCTTATTTCGTTTTTTTTTTTTGGTTTTTAAAATAAATGTATTTGACCACCGTGCGCCAGACGGTATTACATAGTAGTATAAGTGGAAGACACTAGAAGAACAATAACGAAGATACGAAATATTGAGCTAAGAAAGCGACGATAGTTTTACAAATTACGAATTCAGGCAATATTTTGATAGCGTATTGTAAAACCGAGCAAAAAGTTCTAACACGAGACTAAAAACTCGAAACTGTCTGTGGCGCGATTACGCCAATACAGCGAAGCCAACGTGAACTTCAGCCTGTATACTGAATACAGTCGTAAATTCAGGTAAATTATTGAGCGATTAAGTGAAAATAATAGGATTACCTAGCCTCAACGAGTACATGGCTTATGTACAAAGGATAATTCAATTAGTTAGTAGTGACTGTTGACCTATACGTAATGTGCTACTAGGCTTAGGCAGTCAGTCAAACTTCATAACTCAATCTATATGTAAATACTATACTCACTATTAACAAAATAACTTACGTTTGTGTGGTAAAAGCCAAATTAAACCGTTTTTTTTTGAGATTTAATAAGTCGAATATATATTATTTCCAAAATATAAATTTAGCTGATTAGCAGTATAACGTACAAAGAAATACATAGTAAATGTGCTACTCGGGTAAGAGACATTTTTTGATTTGCTCGAAAACACAAAAATGAAGGTAGTAAATAGTATGAACAAAACACGTATTTAATCCTTTATAAAAGATGGTTATATAAAAAATTATCTTACAAAAAACTATTGTCAAAAAGTTTAAAATATTGTGAAAGCTTTTTTAGTAAACGCTTAAGAAAAAGATAGGCAGAAAAATGTAAGACACTCTATACTGGATGCTTTGAAATACATAGAAGTACCTCAGAAAAAAATGTAGATTTAAAAGAGCAGTACACAAATTTTATACAAGAGTATAAGATATAAACACAAAAAACTGTCATGTATAATTTAAATTTGGATTCATTATCAAACCGAATATTGGCATTAGCTACAATATAAGCTAGTATTTTTTTGATTACCTTTATTTAAGTGTGAACGCGCAAGAGAAAGTAAGAGAAATTATTAAATTATTTTGAATTTATTAGTCGTTATTAGGTTAAATTTAAAAAACTCGTCATTTATTTTTTTCACGTTTTAGTTTAAATCAAAACATGATAAAACAAAACATTCATGACAAAATTCAGTTTTATTGCACGATATAAAAGAAATAAAAACTTCATCTTTTTCAGGCATATTCTGGGATGCAAAACGAGACGTATTAATGTTAACGTATATCTGTTAACGTAAGGTTTAGTAAGGAAAAATCACAAAACACCCAGTTCTCTTATTATTATGGCCAATATTCGATGAGCTTGAATTTGTTAGCCCTTCTATAATTAACGCGAAATTACTAATTTAGAATTTTAGAATAGCTGTATTTGGAGTAAAATGAAAATATACCGCATAACTTAAAAGAATATTGTCCACAGGTTCTTTTACAAATTCCTCTTTTAAATAGAATAAAGGTAGATCGTCAGGTTTTAAATTTAAACGCTTAAAACATTAAATCATATAGATTTTCAGTTACAAAATACAGCCAAATCTAAAATATCTCAACATTTAGCAGCGCATTGGCTGGCAGAAAAAATAAATTTATACAGTAGGACACATTCTGCACAATTATATTTCTGGCGTCACTTACTTCCCGAACTTGACTATCTTTTTAGCGAGTTTAAAGACTATTCTATTATTTACTTTTTACTAAACATGTGAAAAGTAAATAAAACACAGCAGACATAATTTTGCGCGGATTAGAATCTAGGGACTTAATCGAAAAACCTATAATTATTGTTTAGTAGATTGACGAATATTGGCAGTACAATTTATAAAAAATTACTTAAGTACATAGTATAATAAACTAAACTCTACAATTACCTCCAGCATTAAAAGATATCAAATAAACGACATAAAAATTAAATTAGGACACAAAAATTTAATAAAGTTATTTCTTGGGAATTTCCGGAGACACGGGCCTTGTATCGATTAAATAACAGCGGACGCGAACTATAGGTAGGTTGCCGGAAAACGACATAATATGATCGATTTTGGTTGCTGGATATCGATTGGCTACTAAATTCACACACATGCAAAAATATCTAGCAAGACAACATAAAGCGGCCACATTAAATACTTGCATCGCAAACATATGAGGTATTCTACGTTGTCAAGTTACTTTTTTTTCATTAACTTTCTTGTTAATAAAATTTGTTTATTTTGATAAGTTTGTTGATTAGTAGCAAAGTATATATTATTAGTTAGCACATAAAAGACAATTTTATAAAGAGTTCATTTTTAGCTGTTGCAAAATACAACGTATTAAAAAAATATTCAGTGTATTAAGAAAAATATTTGATTTATGGAAAATTGGTGAACTCAAACACCTCGCCTATGGTTTGCAAGTAGGCTTATTCCAGGCATTTAATGTTCTTAGTTAAAAACTGTCTGATTTTATATACAGTTAGAAACAGAGATATAGTCAAACAAGAACCTGCTCTGTTTATTTGGAGAATTAGGTGGAACAAAAATAGTCAAATATACTTAGAGTCCACACTAATCTTACAGCAAACAACATCCACCAATGGAATCTACTTCTCCAGGTTCATAAAAGCAACTTTGTTTAAACATAGATCATTTAGCACACCAAGCATTACTCCAAGCATGACTCTCAGAGCCTCTAAATTCCTGTCCTTGCAGAACACAGAGTATTCACCAGAGGTATGAAGGTTGAATATGGCGGGGCGGTATAGTCTGCTATCCAAGATGGCCGATTGATTCTAATTGATAACTAATTTTGGACGTACATTAAATATGATAATATTGATGTTAATGACTTTTTAACTGCCGTATTTGGCGACTATCTTTTTTATGTTCCCTTTAAGTGGGAAACAAGCCAAGCCTCTGTGATGAAATGATTTTCTTTCAATTTAAAGTTTTTAAGTAATTTTATAGGTTTTTGTAGATCTTTTGCGATTTTACAATGTCATGGGTCAATAAATTATTTTATAAACCCTTTAAACAATATTTTTTATCCGATTATCGTGCCACTACATAGAGCAGAGAGGACAGCTAAATTTCAAATCCGATATACCTAAGTGTTTTCCAATAATGTTGGGATCTATTTTGGATTTATTATGATTTAGTAGAGTACAAATTATAGATTTAATCCTATTTTGGTCATATCTATATCACTGTTTTCTATTTAATATTTTTTTACAATTCCTCCACCGGGAAAATGTCAGGTATTTACATTTCGTTGTCTCTATCTAGGTTGAAATATTCGTGCAAATATCCCTTATGAACTAGTTTGCCCAGGAATTGCCCAGACAGTTACAAAATTTATAAATTTTATAAATTTGCATTAAATCGATCCATACAAAAAAGTTGGAGGGAGATCTATCATGTAATTCCTACTAAAAATATCACCAATTATCGAGTTTGCTTCAAACACTTTTCTGGTTCCAATTTTAATAACTCTGATAATTCTGTGCGACTTAAATAGGGCACCATGGTCACCACATAAAATTAAAATGCAAAGTGAGGATAATTTCTCAAAGGCCACTATTAAAAAAATCCTATTTGCAACCCAGTCCGAAAATGTGTCAACACCTCTATTTAGTTAATGGAGAAGGTCTAAGTTCATTTTAAGAACAAAAATCCTTGAAAATCATGGTTGCAAATCTTACAAGTTCTAATTTACTAAACATCTCTTCAGATCTTGCTTCAGGTACTGTGAATCTGGATAGTACTTCAATATCCCCCAGCACTGATTTCTTCAGTTTGAAAACTATGAAAGGCTATAGTAACAAATACTCTTTTCTTCTTGAGAATAAGAGGGGCATTATTGCAAAAGCAAAATGTCTAAAGATAGTCTTATATATAAGCAAAAAAATTATGTACAATGTACATATATCTGGAATGTGTAAGTTATCTAAGCTTAAGTTTCTTTTTAAGAATAAACGAGCTTATGTGGTATCCTTAAAATGAATGTATAATGGTGAGCACTTTATTGAGGTAAGAAAGGACTGTACAAACTTTCTAATTTTAATTGCGAACCATCCTCCTTCTGGTTGTAGAGGGTCGACTAAGCATAAAGCTTTTTGCCTTTTTATTTTTAAACGTAGTTCCTGACTGTATAAGTATTTAACATGACATTTTTTTAATTACCATCATTTCGCACTCTTCAATCTATACTTTCCGCCTATTTTTAAACATCTTAATTTGCAGACAGAGTCTATGAGCGACCTATACCGCTGCGGTTTTATCATGTTTGATAAATTTTCCTTGGCTTTTTTATAAAAAAACTAAGCAAGGAATCTCTCTAAATTTGAGGATTTGGGTGAACTTGGCAGGATCCCTAAACAGGCAAATCATGCTTTGGCTTTTATGGTAAGAGATCTAAGAAAATACAAGATTCCTGTTTCTTATTTATTTGCAAAGAACACTATTAAAACTAGTTTTAAAAAAACGTATATTATCTTCCATAAAAGATTAACAATTCGATGGCTTGAAAGTCTGCACAACCATCAGGGTAGCACAAATATAGCCTTAAGGAAATTAACTATAGAAATTTCTGATGATAAACCAACTTCCTATCATTTTGTTGTAAATGGACAGTGCATCACAACCATTTTTGATGTACCACATTTATTAAAAAATGCAATAAATTGTTTCATAAAAAATATGATTAAATTTGAAAACGGGAAATTTTCCACTTTGGACTATATCCATCGAGCACTTGAGTTAGATAATACCATATACGTGTCTTCACCAGTTTAAAGAATTTATTTAACGCATCAGCTTCTGTAATTCTGCAAATTATTTCAAATTGAAATATCACGCAATAGGTCAACAAGTCAATAAAGCTGTAAACAGAATTTCTGTCTGTGCATTAGCCAACACGGAGAACAACAGCCAGTCGTAGACAAGATCTTGCAGCCACGTTTCAGATACTGCAACCACATTATACTCGCCCTTACACCCCGAATTATAAAAACCATGAGTTTTGCTGTAAGACCTCGAACAATCTGATAAAATGCAAAAAGCCTTCTGTTAGACAAATCACTCAGTTTATATGCTGCCCATAAACAATTCTCAGGTCCTCCTCGCTAACTTCAAGTCGCTCATGCAATTGCTTGCTGGGATTTCTATGCGATTGATATGGAGCCTTAACATCTCTGAGAGAGAGGTGCTCTAGAGAGAGCACAGCTTTGACCTTTTTGGAACATTTTAATTAACTACATATTATGTTTTTATTTAAATTATAGTTTATTTCTCGTGTTGGTTGCGTAATGTGACGTTTATTGCTATTTTCTAATAGATGCCTTACAAATTAAATACAATTGCTTTAAGGTTCCTACGTCTTCAAAGCTTTTACAAATAGTGAGTTTTTATTCTGGTGAATATAGAATAAATAATAAATGTTAAGTAGTTAAAAAATTATGTTTTTCGTAAGTGAATTTGTCTTATTCCAGTTTGGCACTTAGAAGTAAAATTAAATGTTGTGAGTAAGTCTATGTATATATTGGATTTAGATTTTATGTAAGTAGATTTGGCTAATATGTTTTTTTCTCTGCTTTGAGTTAAATTAAGGCTTTCTTAATGGGAAAAATTTACATTAAGTATGATTATATATTTTTCATTTTAATTGCTTTAGATAGGTGTAAAATTATTCTAAGTAACTAGCAAACGATAAAGGTTCGGAAAAACGAACAAAAACGCCAAATATTTATTCTAATTCTACCATATTTGCTATAATTTTTTAAAGAGCGTTAAATGTTATAAAATTTGGCCTAACAAAAATTAACTAAATTCAAAACAAAAATGTAAGAATGGAAAAAACCTATTATTATATAGAGATGGAATGCACTTATCCCATTCTATTTTTTTTAAATACGTGGTTTCAGAAATTATTTTGTTTTAGTAAAATTAAGTTACGAAACTTTGCCATAATTTATTAACTAAAGTATACATGGTGGTTCCCTGAAAACTGCATCGTTGTATTATAGAAAAGCTACATATTAAAACGCTAACCTCATTTTTTAGTTTCTACGAAAAAGTCTAAGCAAATCTTATGTGAATTGCTAACTGCAGAAAGGGAATATATCCATTTTCTAGCAAATTTGAGATTAACCTATATCGCTTTCCAAAAATCTGATCTATTATTCTATAAAAGACCAACATACAAAATTGAGGAAAAACAAAGAAAAATACAAAGTCACAGTCTTACAACATGTAATAAAACGGGCTACACATGTTTTGCTCTAGTTAGAGCATCATCAGGCCTTTAGAAGCAATCCACACACTTCACAGTACATAAATAAAAAAAAAATCATTTTTTTCTTGGTTTTTAAAGGCCTGATGATGCTCTAACTAGAGCTGACACGTGTAGCCCATTTTATTACATTTTGTGAGACAGTGACTTTGTATTTTTCTTTATTTTTCGTCAATTCTATATTGTTTTTCTAATAATAAAGATACTTTTTGCTGCATAAATGGGACATATTCATGAGTTGGCCCTTTTTCAAAGCAAACATAAAAAGAACGACTTCACTCTGTGACCTTAGGCGCAAACGCAAAAATTTAGTTAAATTACACAGTTAAGTTGTTTATGTAAATAAATGAAAATTAAAAAGATTTTTTCTTTTCCGGTCTAAATTGAGATAAAAATGTTCAAAAATTAGTTCAAGCGAAAGTGATGTAGAAATTTTAAACAAAAGAGAGAAAGGTGTTCTAAATAGTGCTAAATATAAAAGAAATGTTATTAAGAAAGCCAGAGAACAAGGATTGGTGCACGTAATTGATTTCTGCAAAAGCGGTTGCTGATGATCTATGGTAAGATTTATCAAATCATATTTTTAGTATGGTTAAAAATGTAGTGATTTACTTTTAGTTGCCACAAGAAGTGTCTGAGCAGTATTGCTCCAGATGAAAAACAAGCTATGCTTAATTTGTTTTGTAATCTGGAACGTAAGGACTTGTAAGGTTTGCATTTACAAAGGCCTATAGAAATAAGTAATGTTTCTCGGAAAAGACCTGATGTGATGACTGATACTAGTAAGCCAAAGTTACTGAATGCTAATTATTTCATTCTAAATGAATCCAATAGGGTATACACTTGCAAAAGAGAGTTTTTAGCAGTTTATAGTATCTCCAAAAAGCATTGACTAGTAAATCTTCTGAAAAATACCCAAACACCAAAAGATATGCGAGATCAAAATATAAGCGGAAATGCAATAAAAGGAAATGTTATTGCAATTATTTGGTAACACATTGAATCTCATCCTGTAAAACTGACGCACTACACAAGCCAAAAAATTCGTTACTTAGATTGTAATTTATCCGTAAAAATAATGTACGAAATATTTAAAGAGAAACATCCAGATAATAAAATTTTTTACACATTTTTTTGGTCATATTTTAAAAAGAATTATGATCTGAAATTTGGACGACCAGCAAAAGACACCTGTAGTATCTGCAAGGAGCTTAATACCAAAATTAAAAGTGACGCACTTAATGAGAATGCCAAGCGAGTTACAATTGCTGAACTTATGTTCCCCAAGAGACGAAGCAAGAAGTTTTATACGGCGCTTGATTCTGTAAAAGCACTTTTTGAAGAGAATGAAAAAAACCTAGGAATTTGTATTGATTTTATGGCTAATATTTTGCTTTCACATATAGGATCTGTGTTATTTCCGTCAGCTTACTGTTTGCACTTTCGGTATTCATAATTTAACAGGTAAGAATATCACATGTTATGTCTATTATGAAGGAGAGGCAGGAAAAAGTGCAAATGACGTAGGCTCCTACCTTAAGCATTATATTGATCAAGAAGATTTTCAAGAGTATACAAAACTTCACATAATTTGTGACAACTGTAGTGGTTAAAATAAAAATAATACAGTTGTTCGCTTTCTAGTGAGTTTAGTGGAGCTTAAAAGATTCATAAATATTCAGATATATTTTCCCATGAGAGGACATTCTTTTATGCCCTGTGGTCAAAATTTCAGCCTAATAAAAAGACAGCTTAATAAAACGAAACGATTCTACACTATTAATGAATATAATGAACTAATTTCAAAGGCCTTCAAAAATCAAAAAAAAATTTCAATTATTCAAGTGTCCAGTAAATTAAGATATGATTTTAAAAATTGGCAACCGAAGTTTTATAAAAAATACGTATTAGCAACGAATCTTATCGCAAAACGGTTAGTTCTCAAAAAAAAATCGATTACTATTGCCTCCTTTCAGCATTTTAATATTTTGACAATTAGGGTTGAGCCATGGTAATTTAAAAAAAGCTTACATTGAGAAGCTGCTTATTAATAAAAAGAAAATGGCCGATATATTTAATATGTCGGTAGAATTATATTATTTGTTTTGTTTTGTTAATTTAACGCATCTAGTTATAATAAGTTTAAGAATTTTCTTTAAAATAATTTATCAACCAAAGGAATGAGTAATGCATAAATCCCTTTTCATGCAAACGTGGTCACAAGCCTGGCATTTTTGACCTGAGAGAAAAACACGACAAGTTTAGTTAGTTATGTACACAATTATGCCACCCTATATATAATATTTGCTTATGTATATGCTTACTCAGTTATATTGTATTTCATGCTTTATTTGCATTATTTAGTCTATATAATCACTTGTAATATTAAGTTAAGGTAATCTTCGTTCTTGCTTATAGTACACTGTATCGCGGCTTGTCAAAATAAAAGTTTTTTTAAAACGTTATTAACGTGACAGAAAACATAACTGGCGCAGTCGGTAGGATCAGGGCAGTTTTCGATTGAGATTTGCACGTCATCGAGACGATCAATCGTAAAAACGTGAGTTTTAACTCTTCGGTCCTGATACGAACGTGGAAGCTGAGATCAAACCTTATCAGAATCGCTCTGAGACGAGATATCAGTGGAAACACCATTTGGCAGCACGACCACAGCACCTTAGCAACGCGGGGATTCATCTGATTGGAAAAAGGTAAGTGCCAATTTCCTTTCAAACCCTTTCCCTTACTTTGGATTGAGCGAGTGGAAAAATAGTTTTAAGATTATTGTTATTTTTAAAATTTTTATTGAAACATATATTTGAAAAACTTATTTTGAATTTATCTTTACCAATTGAACATTATTGAAATTACCATTGAACTTTCTTTTGAGCAAATCCTATTGGAATATACTCTCTCTTTATCGTAAAGGAAGAAAGATTCAAATAATTTAGTAGTAAAATTAATTTTAGAATTGAGTTTATGTCATTTAATTAATAACATTATTTTTATTTTACTCTATGAGTGAACCAAACGTTGACGCATTAGCTGAAGAATTTTTCAGAACTCTCAAATTACAACAACAAAATTCGCATTTAGAAACAATCACTGAATAATCCGAGTTATCTAACACAATGACTACTACAAGATCAAATTCTATAAATTACACTCTTTTAAAAATGTATGTTGATACAATTCACCCTTACAATGGTAATTCTAATACCCTTAACAATTTCATTTCTGCCGCAGATTTTCTATTCGAAACATATGATAACCAAGAAGATCCTATTTTAAAAAATTACCTTATTAGAACTATTAGAATGAAATTAATTGACCGTGCACAAATATTAGTAGGTTGCCGTATGGAATTATTATCCTGGGCACATATTAGAAATGCTTTGTTAGATTGCTTTGGCGATAAACGTAGTATAGAATGCCTTGAACAAGATTTGTTTGTAGCTATCCCAAATAAAAATGAACAACCGTTAGATTTTGCAAAAAGACTACAAGTATTGCGTAGTGCTTTAGCTCAAAAAATTAATAGTTTTGATGATAATCTCATGACAACAAAACTTATTCATCTTAGACAATATGATACTATATGTTTAAGAATATTTATAAGAGGATTAAACAACCCCTTACAAAGTATTATCCGATTAAAAAATCCTGATTGCATAGAAACCGCAATGACAATGATATCAGAGGAAGAAAACTTCCATTATACACAAAATTTATACAAACCATTTATACCAATAAACCATAACAAACAACCAACACTAATGCACAAACCACCAGCATATTCACAGAATAACTCGCAACACAAAAATCATAATAATAATATACAATATCCAAATCAAAATAATTTTAGAACCCCAAATAATAATTTTTATCAACAACATAACTATAGACAGAATTTTATTCCACCTAGTTATCAGAATTTCAATCAAAATTCAAATTTCCCACGAGGTCCAGTTCCAATACAACCTAGGCCAATGCCTCAGAGACCTCTTCCAACCAATCGACAAGTTTTCGGTACCCCAAAGAATGTTTTCAAACCCACAGGTCGAACACCCCTTGATAAACCTGAGCCAATGCCAACCAGAACATCTTATACAATGCCATCAAATTCTAACATTCACCCCAATAATCATTTTAAACCATCTGGCCCAAGAAATTTCATTTCGCAAGAACTTTTCCAAATGGAAAATAAAAATCTAGAAGAAAATGTCACAACCAATTACCACCTTAGTGAAGATAATGTTGATTATTATGAAAATAATGTTGAAAATCCTTATGAGACAAATTCTTACCAATTAAATGGAAATGACCCCTGTACATCAACAGATTACAACGATTTTGAATATGGACCAGAATATTCTTACGATGAGAATGCATTCCCTATTCCAGACCAACAAATAGAAAATGAAAATTTTCCTATTACCAACCCAAGCTTACCCCTTAGAACCTGGTTGCAACGCAATTACAGTTCTAGATAATTTAGCAATTTTTATAAGTCATCATGGACTACCTCATCAGATTACCTGTGATAATGGCACAGAATTTAAAACTTCCCTACTAATTGATTTTTGTAAACTTCACAAAATAAAAATTCATTTCACTACTACCGGAAATTCAAATAGCAATAGTCCTATTGAAAGAGTCCATTCAACCTTAATTGATCACATTAGAGTTTTAAAACTTAAATTCCCAAATGCGACAATGAAACAACTAATGATTTATGCGATTACAGGTTACAACCTCTCTGTACATAGTGTTACTAAACAAAAACCCTTTGATGTCTTAAATGGACGCCCAAACGCTTTAGACCCTTTTGACCTTACAGATGAGATCATATTAAATAAATATGTTAATGATCGTAAAGACCGATTGAAAATTATCTATGACGAAATCTATAATCAATCTCTTAATACTAAATTACGTTTATATGAAAAACAAAATAAAAATAGAGAAGCCCTTATAGATATCCCATCAGGATCAAAAATCTATGTAACAGATAAATCCGCTTCGAGAACTAAAGATAAAGCGCGTAAGAAAATAGAATACGTTCAAGAAGATATCGGTAATAAAATCATTACTAAAAACAAGAAAGTTGTACATAAATCTATGATACAAAAACCTAAAACACACTTTCTTTTCCCTAGAAATAATGAACCTCCTGACACTTCAGAAGGGCTTCGCAGTTCTCCTACAAGTATTATCGACAACAGTGATAGCGACTAATCCTATCATAACCCCAATCAAATCCTCTTTATTCCCATTTCATTTAGGAAATGCGAGAATTATTGAAAGTTAACATACTTTCCTCCATTATGTAGAAATTAAACCATTAGTTATAGAGCTTACTAAACTAGAAGATAATTTTAGAATTTTAATTGCTGCTTGTAATGAAACAAATATTATTAACGCTTTGCTTTTACATCATATTAACACATTAGATATGCTTAAACATGCTAGCTACTTTATTAATGAAATTAAAACTAAACTTAATAATATTAAACCACATAGCCGTGAAAAACGAGGCTTAGTAAATATATAAGGTAAAACGTCAAAATGGCTTTTTGGTACATTAGACTCCGATGATGGAGAAAGATATGACAAAGCAATTGAAGAATTACGCTATAGTCAAAATACATATAAAAAAGAAATAAATATGCAAATGTCATTAACAAAAGATTTAATTAACAGTTACAATAACACCATACATACTTTAAGTAAAAATCAAAACTCTTTAAAAAATCATGTTGACCTTTTCAAAAAGCAAATGAATAAAACAATTAATGATCTTTCCATATATTTAAAACTTCAAAATACTATAAGTCAATTAATTATAAATTGCCAGAGTTTTATTACTTTCCTAGATAATTTAGAAGATGCGATAATGTTTGCTAAACTCAATACCTTACATAGTACCGTAGTTTCAGCTGTCCAATTAGAACAAATAATTTTGAATCTAACTACCCTTTATGGTGAGGAAAGACTAATATCATTTAGCGACTTAAATTATTATTATCAATTAACAGGCCTTCAAGTAAGTTTTTCAAATGATAAAATAATTTTTGCTATTCATTTTCCTATATTTATAAAAGAAACTTTCGAACTTTTCCACTTGTTTGCTATTCCAACAAACCAAACCATTATAATTCCCAAACTTCCTTACCTTATAATTGGCACTGATCTACACCAATATCAAGAAGAGGCCTGCCCATTGATTGAAGACCTATACGTCTGTCAAAATGCCCTAGGACCCCAAGTGGATGACTGTACTACGTCCCTCATAAGAAAAGCAGAAAACCTAAACTGCAAGCTGCTTAAAGTTAACGTAACTACCCCTATTATCCATCCCATAAATCAGCAATACGTTTTAGCTATTCCTGCTAGCACCAAAATAAAAGCACAACAAACGTGCCAAAACAAGCAAATATTCTTTATTGATACGCCTAGTTTAATAGAAATACCATATAAATGCGGAATAAGCTTGCTAGGATCACAATTCTGGAATCAAGAGGATATCCTGAGATCCAACCCTTTTCATCTACCGGATGTAACATTCAATGACTTGGAAATGCAGCTGCCAGAGGAAACAATCCAACTAGATTCAATCGACTTCAACCACATCAGATCGTTAGCAGAACGCTCCAATATCTTGAAACCCCTTCCAGAGGAAGAAGAAAGAATTCACCCTGCAGCCTGGAGCTTTAGTATAACCCTTGGAACCATACTAGCCATATGCTGTATATTCTTCGCTATCTACACACTTATCCAAAAGAAAAAGTCCAATGAAGAGGAACTAGAACTTCAAGACAAAGAAGAAGCTGAAGAAAAAGATGCTACCCCTGGTACCTCGAAAAACAACACACCATCCCTGTTGTTTTCGACTTAGGCGGGAGGAGTTATGTACACAATTATGCCACCCTATATATAATATTTGCTTATGTATATGCTTACTCAGTTATATTGTATTTCATGCTTTATTTGCATTATTTAGTCTATATAATCACTTGTAATATTAAGTTAAGGTAATCTTCGTTCTTGCTTAGAGTACACTGTATCGCGGCTTGTCAAAATAAAAGTTTTTTTAAAACGTTATTAACGTGACAGAAAACATAACTAGTTTATTTTAGTACGGTCGAGGCGTTCGGAGAATGGGCTTGTGTTCTGCTCATTACGGATTTGTTTATTAAATTTAATATTTTGTTCTTAGCAAAAGAACTTCGCCGTGCGAGTCAAAATATCATTCGTAAAAATTAGAAACTCATAGAAGAAAAGCATGTAAACCTTGCAGACATTTCTAGCGATTGGCTTCTTGCTGAGCAACGACGTAATCATGAGATCTCTACTATCATGAAAAAAACTTCTTAAAAATGAACTTCCAGATGATATCGCTAAAACATATGAGTCACGAGCAGGTACCCTGTATCGAAAATTCCAAAGAAATGGTAGAACTCGGAGCTTACCTGTGGTTCCTCGCGCTTTTAGGTGGTCGATAATAAATCAAGTTCACAAATCTGTTATGCATTTGGGGTATGATAAAACACTGGATAAGCTCTACGATTATTACTGGTTTGAGGGAATGTCAAAATATGTTCGTAAGTTCGTTGATAACTGCATTACTTGTAAATTGTCAAAATCTCATTCAGATAAAATTTAAGCTAAACTTTATCCTATTCCAAAAGTCAGCATACCTTGGAATACTATTCACGTTGATATAACAGGAAAATTAAGTGGAAAAAGCGACCGCAAGGACTATATTATAGTTATGATCGCTGCTTTTACAAAGTTTGTGTCCTTGTATCATACTTTTAATATCGATACCGATAGTATTATTAAAGCATTGAAATCAATTATTTTATTATTTGGCAATCCATCTCGTTTAATTTGTGATCAAGGAAGGTGCTTTGCAAGTATAGACCTTCGTGAATTTTGTATGTCACAAAATATAGGTTTACACTTAATAGCTACATGTTAATGTCAGGCAAATGGTCAATTTGAACGTATCATCAGTACTTTGAAAAATATGTTCACCACAGTAGAAAGTAAACAAAGATCATGGCAAGATGCTATTGGCGAGATCCAGCTGGCATTGAATTGCACGACCAATCGCGTTACTAAGGCTAGTCCATTAGAATTTTTAATCGGTAGGGTGGCACATCCGCTAGGGTTAGTATCTGTTAATAATAATAATGATAGTTATAATAGATATTCAGGGAGCTCGAGACCGTGCTTTAGAAAATATAAAAAAATTATCAATTTATGATAAGGTTAGATTTGATCATGGAAAGGCTAAAGTAGTTGGTTTAAAAATAGGAGATCATGTACTACTTAAGAACGAAGAGAGACATCAAACAAAATTAGATCCTAAATTTAAAGGTCCATTCGAAATAACAGATGTTCTTGAGGGTGATCGATACACCTTAAAGTCATTAACCAATAAAAGATCTTATAAGTATTCTCATGATAATTTAAGAACTGATAAGAATTAGATATGTGTGATGATATTGAGGATGAAAATAATGAGTTGAAGAATTCTCCTAGGATAGGATAGATAGACGTAAGTGGAAATGTAGAGTAATGGCAGAAGTAAATCAGGGCTAGTGGTTGCACCACATACGTTGTGCTGAAGTCGCAAGTTCACACTTGAATGTGTGATCATGGTGCGATATGCGGTACAAGTTGTGGCGGGGACCTGGTCACCCGATGGTGATAATATTGCTCTAGAGCTAAAACGAGCATGTAATCGCTGTAGTATACAGCAAGAGCCTTATGTATTTTTATAATTTGGGCCTGATAACTTCCTCATACGTCTACTATATAGTTTTATTGTTGATTTTGAGCTATATACTTCTTGACTTCATTATTCGAATGCACTTGTTGATGTTAAAGTTGATGTAGTATAACAGAATCTCTTTATTCTAGGATCACCCGAGGACGTGTGTAAGTCAGGATAGCCGTGTCGGTAGAATTATATTATTTGTTTTGTTTTGTTAATTTAACGCATCTAGTTATAATAAGTTAATATAATAAAACCAAAGGAATGAGTAATGTATAAATCCCTTTTTTTGCAAACGTAGTCACAAGCCTGGCATTTTTGACCTGAGAGAAAAACACGACGAGTTTAGTTAAGTTTGGTACGGTCGAGGCGTTCGGAGAATTGGCTTGTGAATTCGTTCTGCTCATTACGGATTTGTTTATTAAATTTAATTTGTTCTTTCTTGTGAATTTATTTAATAGAAGTAAATTATAATGTCTAAAAGTGAAAGTAAGTTTATTCCGACAAATACAATAAATTTTATTCCTGAGGAATTTTCAAAATTTTGGCAAAAAAATCTTGGCCAACAAGTGAAAGGGATTCTAATTTAAAATAAGTGTTTGTATGCATTAATATATGTATTTAACACCAAAGTGTAACTTAACACAACTAAAATAAACCAAATGTCAAAAAGTTTACGACAAAAGTTTTAATTTACTGAGGGGGACATATCCATAAGTCAAAGATGGCATTTTCCTTATTTCCAAAGATGCAAATTAAAAATAGGTAATAGTATTTTATTAAACTCACCGAGAAGTACAGTTCACCAACAATTTAAGATAACAAGGACTACTTAAATTAAAACTATTCAGTTTTTTTCATTTTCTAAATATTTTGTTTAATGTGACATGTCCCCTTTCTGCAGTTAGCAGTTAATGTATCTATAATAATTAGTTGCCTCCTTTCTCAACTTTTATCATTTATCGATGCACTTCCATTAAATATTTTTTTTATTTATGATTATATATAAATTTAGATAAAAGAAACCAAATAAACAGAAGTAATAAATTACAAATGGTTACTACTAAACTAAATGGCTTAACTAAATGACAACTGTTATACAGTTAATGCTTTTTTAAATTATAATTAAGTTGATGCTTGTAACTGCTAATTCACATAAGATATTTATATGCTAATATAATTTTTCAAGTCAAAATAAGCTGTAGTAATATTATTCTTATCTCGTAAAATATATAGCAAAAATTAACGCATTAGACAGCCCCTAATAGACATTCATTACATTTCTGTCCCTTGCCATATGGAATAGCTGCGAGCGAGTAACAAGTAAAAGTCATATAAAGGTTAAATGCGGAAACTTTACCATTTAACCATACAAACAACAATTCAGTTTATGACAGTTTGAAAATTAGATCCGCCTTTACACGTACAACTTCCTAAATTATTTGCAAGACTATGTGCTGTGCCGCGCGCTCCTAATAGACAAAAGTGAAATATGTTACAGCACCTGATTTACTTCTTTATTTACTTTTAGTTATGAAATTGTTTTTCTGTTTATTTTACTAAAATAAATCTAATTGTTAAAAAAGTAATAAATTAGCTGATTAATAAAAGGCACAATTAAAATATAAAAAATCTTAAAATCTTGTTCCATATAGGGTATAATTTTCATAGTAGCAAAAGATTGTAAATTAAAATGCCATTAAAAAAAATTTTGTCGAACAAAAATAAAATAAAATTATGAGATAAAGTCTTTTTAGCAAGTATATTGTATTTAACAGAAGTCTTAATATTAGTAGCCTTGATATCTAGGGAAATTAAAATGTTACTAATTTATTAAGGTTAGGACTTAAAACTGCGACAACTCAAAAAGGATTTAAAATTCTTTGTGTAACTCAAAAATTGCATTTTGCAGGGTACAATTTTGTAATGCAAACATAACGCTAAGTAACATCTCTAAGGAATAAGGAAACAATTATTAAGGACTTGTCAAACCCATAGCCTTTTCGTGATTCAAGGCTTTACTACAGAAAGATTTAAAAAAACATTTTTATGATTTTTATTTCTGAATGCTAAAAACTTTCTTAAATAATAATTAAGAAAGACCTTCTTCTCTAGACACTTAATGAACTTCTTTCTTTAACTTTTTTAGGCTTCACAGATTATGAGTATACATTGTGCTTTGCCGATTGTGTTTGTATTGGGGAATAATAGTGGTAGCGTATTTGATGGTGATCCTGTAAATAATGGTATTAAAGTAAATGTATTTGATGATGTAAAAGCAATTATTCAATGCACTGGGTACAAGCTATACTTTCATGGAAAGTGTAAATATCTAAACATGAGAGGTTTCCATATAAGAAAAATTATGTGAAAATGCGAACGATCTGATCAGACAATAAGTGAGAGTAGAAAAATGTAAGAAACCATCAGAAGAACCAGAAAACGCAGCCGAATTGAAGATTTTGTAGATTACGATAATGCCAATGAAATCAGTAAGACTTTGCACTTTTTAGTAGCTAAAACTTAAAAGCTAGGTCAAAAAGTGGATTTATTGCCAATGGCAAATTGTGGTTTGAAGGATGAAATCGCTAACCTCACAGGAATTAAAGCAGGACAAGCAGTACAACCAAATCCAAATTCAGTGTCTCATGTTAGAGTAGCGCAAAATAACAGTAAGATTTTCGTAGTAAAACAAAAAGATGCAAATAAAAACACAAAACAAGTAAAAGAGGATATAAGGAAAAAAGTCAGTCCAAGTGACATTGGCGCTGGGCTATCGTTAGAAAGACTGATAAAAAACAGAGGAAATCATTTTAAGATGTGGCAACGAAAAGAATCTCAAAAGTATCAAGGACCAATTACAAACAAAGACAAGTGAAAATTATAGATGAATATTTTAGATGTTCCTAAGACATTGGAGAGAAGGATAAAAGTAGTGGGATCCCCAATGAATCGAAAAACAGATTAGCTGACGTAGATATTGTAGCTAAGATTGAGATGCATATTTATATATATAGAAGACCTGAAACCAAAATTAATATTGTACGTAAAACAGTGTTAATTAAAAAGTTATGATTATGGAGGTGGACTCAAGAATCTATAGTTATTTTATCGAAACATTGGTTAAAATCGCTGTTTAATCTGATATTATTGACTATAATAATAATATTGACTATAATATTAGGCGTTGTTTCAACTGTTGCCGATATGGACATATTGCTAAGGATTGTCAAGTATGTAAGGTGTCTGGAACATGTAGCAGAAAACACGATGATAAGAATTGTAATATAAATGTCTTCAAATGCGTGAATTGTGTTTTGTCAAACCAAAAGTATGGTATTGAAGATGTCCAACAGCAAAATTATACTAAATAGCATTTACACTTAAATAATAGCTATGATTTTAGCATCGCTTGCTTAAACTGCCAAGGCTTTTTAAACAACAAAGAAGTATCATGTTATTATTAAATGACTAGCAGCCTAGGACCTTGTTGCCTAGTGAAACGCATGTATCAGATGATATTGAGCTTGGTGAACTGAACATTGATGAATACAAAATGGAAAGGTGCAAAACCAACAATAATAGAACGGGAGGTGTAATGGCTCTTATTAGAGATGGCATTCGCTGTAAGTTAAAATATGTACAATGTCTTGATAATTTTCTTTGGTTAGTGTTTTTGGAAGTTTCTTTGAACATCATTATGGGTGACTAAATTTCATTAGCTTAAAAACTCATATTATATAGACAAAGTGAACGATATATTATACTCAACTGCCTTCACTTAACTAGTAAAAACCTCTACTAAATTAAAACCTACAAGTCAGACATTAATAGATTATATAATAATTATAAGAAAAATCTGCCCTATAAGGTTCACTTGACATCAAAAATAAGTAACCACTCTATACTTTCTGTCACAATGAGAAGCTTTCAAATATCCCGACATTTAAGAGAAATATGAAGCAATATAATACGAATGATCTACAAAATTGTACATATGAATCTGTTATAAAACAAAAGTTTCTAGACAAAAGATGAAAATTTTAAATTCGGAAGTACCGAATTTTATTGAAAGAGACATTCTTTACAAGAGAGCCGTTTTTACTAAAAATTAAGTTATCTGGGCTGAATATAAGGCAAACAATGGCATAGTCAGTCAAATTAGAAACGGAAAAATAAGTATTTTGTTAAAACCATAAATAAAGATAATCAAAAAAAGTTGGAAAAACCTTAAAATTCCTGTACTGGAATGAAACTCCTCGTATACAAGGGAAAAAAACGTTTTGATACCCAATTTGTGACTGATGAGGCTACATATACAGATAAATTTAATAATTACTTTGTTTTTAAAAGATTCCTCAAACAAACATCATTTACCCTAATACCCCGAGAAGCCCTGCCGTAAATATTATTTTTGGACACTTTGAATTGATATAATTAAAACTTTAATTAATAATGCTTAATTAAAACGAATAGTTTAGAATTTAAAAAGTGTAGAAGGCGGAGATGAGTGTATCAATAAGGAAGTTCTTTGTGATGTATTATGTTGTAGCAGATAGACTTTTAAATGTTGTAAATCTGTCATTTACGAATGGCGTTTTTTCAGAGTCATTGAAAGGATTACCTCCCACTTCTGTTTTTAAAATTGTTAACACCAAGTTACACAGTGAGTTTCGTCCAATCAATACAGTCCCCAACTATAAAAGGATCTGAAATATGTGTTAAGGAGCAGCTACTTAAATACTGTGATAATATCCAGATAATAATTTCTAACCAATCCGCTTTTCGTCAAAAACCATTCGTGTGAATCCGTTGTTTTAAATATATTTGAGGATTTTATTAAAGCCAATAATTCTGGAAATGTTTGTGTTAGCTGTGTTCTTAGATTTTAAGAGGACGTTTAAAACTATAGACAGGAATATAATATGAGGTAAATTGGAGCGCCTAGGAATTGAGTATAATGTCTTAAAATAGTGCGGATCTTATTTATGTAATAGGGTCCAATGTGTCAAGTTTTTCAAACAATTTGGTTTCTTAAACTGCAAGTGTCGTTTTTTAATAATGAAATGGTTAGCGTTACTGAAAAATCAAATGTCATCGTCAATCGTCTACTGCCGATACCATGTTCTACATAGTGTGTAAAAACCTTGATCAAATGGTTTGTGATATTAACATAGAACTCAGCAACTTATTCAACTGGCTTTGTGACTGACTTTGTGATAAGTTTGAATAAAGACAAACCAAAATTTTGTGTGTCTTGAAAAAAATCAAAAATAGCTTCTTTTGATATTCCAAGTGTATGAATTCGTGTAAATGGATACGATAAAAATATTAAGTATTTTAGTATAATTCTAACTTAACTTTCAAAGCTCACGTAGATTATATTATGAGAAAATTTGCAACTAAATTAAGTTTTAAAGCAAGAATAGACTAAAATTTGTCGACGTTTTCCAATTCTATTTATTTGTATAATGCCACAATATAAAATTAGATAGATGAAAAAAATCCAAAATAGGGTCATGAGAACAATTTAAAAATGTAACCATTATAGACCAACTAAATTATTGTAAATTGTTTTAAATATGTTGTCCGTCTATCACCGAGTGGTAACGTTACAACATAACGTTATTAACGTTGATGTGTTTATATTTAAGTTCAAAAAGGGCCTTCTACCCAAATATATCTGTGATAAATTAGTAATATTTCGGGATGTCCATAACTGTAATACAAGAAATTGTACAAATTTTAGACAATTATATAAATGTAACACTACTTAAAGGCTCAAATCCGTACTGTAGAATTTAATAGTGTCTGTAAGAATTTAACAAACTACCGAATAACATAAAAACCTGTGATAATATAAAATAATTTTAACACTTACTGAGATTGTAACATTGCACATATTTTAAATTATTTATTCGGTCTTTTGCTTTAGTTTTGTATTGTAATACAATTGAAATCCCAATCTACATGTTAAGTGTCATTTATTTATTTTAGTCATATTTAGTGTTGATTACTATTCTATATTTACCATAAGTGTTTTTTATTTTTGTTTTTTTAATTAGTTTTTATTACATATAGGTATATCAATATTGCATTTAATATTTAACTCCACTGTAATTTATATGTAACATATTTGCTAAGTAAATATTGTTATTATTATTGTGTTGGGTTGGGTTAATTCAATTCAATTAGTCAGATATGGATGTATCCTCGGCATTATAATTTAATGGTGAGTTTCAAGAATGCAAGTCTTTACGACTGTCTAATGACTGCATTTAATAATTGATATGATACCGATTTATATTTTTTTATGTTAAAAATAAATCTTAGGCATGATATTTGGCTTTTAGCTCGACTAGTTAAAGTACCTTAGAACCAAACTATCTGTAAATCTCATTTTTGTTACTCTTACAGTCTTTAGTCTCTAGTGTGACTAGAGAAGTTTCATGGGTACTTAGACCTTTCTGATTGCAAGTACCATATTTTTTACTTTATTTATGTTTAGACGTAAAGGGGTTCAAAGCCAAAAGGGTGTTTGTGTGCTTAACGACAAGAGCATTACACCTTAAAGTACCTAGTGTCCGATTTTTCCTCTGAATATTTTTTAGCAGCATTTAGACACTTTGTTTAACGTCGTAGGAAATTTTTTTTTGACGCACAGTGAGCAATTTATTATCTTCCAGTTTTTCAAATTTAGACACGACAGTTTTTTACTTAAAACTTAAAGAAAATACGAAATGTTATTTATTACATCCATAATAATTTGCATGATATCAAACCTCACTTGGGATATGAATCCTATCCTATATAAAAATATAAAAAAACTAACACGACCTAAATACAAAAGAATTAATTAAAATATTGAAATTTTGAATTGTAAACAGAAAAAACAAAAAAAAACCCGCAAAACAAAATTAATTGCCAAAACTAGATGATCAGCTGTAAGCAAATGCAACCATACCAGTGGCGAGCCCGAAGTATTTGCGTAAAATTGGATGTACAGTGGTCTATGAGCATTCAACTTTTCAGATTTTTATTATTCAAATGCAGCAGCACTACCGGTACTACCGGAATCAGTAATATAGATAATATATAACAAATAAAATAATAATACGTTTATTTTTTACCAAAATAATACATTATAAATTGTATTTATTATACATAAGTGCTAAAACTAATTAATTATATAGTAACTAGTAAGCCATTTATTCATATGGTGCTGGCACACCATTTAACAAAATAGTGCCTAAATTCACTTGAAGCCTAGGAATTGCGTAGCAAATACTACAGATTACATGCAGTAAATAATAAATTACATAACATAATCAACATTAAGTCGTAAAGAAGACCTTGAACCAAAAAAAAAACATCAATACTAGAAGGATAGAAAAAGGATTTCTCCCACACTGTTAAGGTTTACGTTAATTAAAACACCTGAATTGTTTTTGACAGACAGCAAAAACGTCACGTTGTTGTCAACGACGAACTAACGCCGTCAAATAAGCCCTCCACTTTCTTTGCATATTAAGTACATTTTTCTAAAATAAAGAAATGGTTCACGATGGACTTGTTTGTTTAATTCAACTATAAAATAAAATACAGTCCACAAACAACCCTTGCTGTTCCCAGCAGCAGAGACACTACACAATTTGGTGATCCAGCAGCGGAGCAGCAACAAAACATTTTTTGGTCGCATCGAGCGGATTTCAAGATTTTCCGGCGATACAAGTACAATTTGGGAGGTCAGTAGCCACAACAGGTGAAGACAAATACCAAGGCCGCCTCTACAACGTCAACAAACAATTTGCAAGACAAAGGGACAATTTACCCATAAGTATCCTTTTTAAACAAAACCAGGGATTGGAGGTAAGCCTTTATTCATCACTTGGTCAATCACGGGAAAAGAAGTGCTCCTGTAATATCGGATTGCAGTTCAAGCTGAGTGGCTTCGCCCGCATTAATGTATTGAACATATATATACAATAGTCAGTAATTAGTGTTAAAAGAGGCGTTAATACTTTTAATTAATCGCATTTCAATTCATATATTACGTAATCAAGTGTCGTCATAGTCATCGTCGTCGTTCATACCCACTACTGCATTCCAGAATTCACATGTATTCATAATGAAGTGTTATTTTAGAATTTAATGTACATAGTACATTATATGTACAATCAGCTACATTCATATTTACATAATATTTATCTTATCGCATATAGGGTAAATCTTAGCATATACAATTAGAATTTGTAAAGAAGTTCTAATAGTGCAATTCTGTCATATTAGCAAATTTGTGTCAGAGTACAAAATACATATCTTTGTAATTCATTTCGATCCTCAAGGGCTGCTCATTTTTCACACCTCTTATATTTCTTTGGGAAATTGAGCACATTTTTAAACTAAAACAAACCTTGTCGAGTTTTTCATATTGGCACCAAGAAAAGGAGCAAAGGGTGGAAACGAGTTAGATGAAGATAAAACACTACCCCGAATTCAAAATCTAGTAAGAAAGAAGGGTATGATTAATTCAAAATTATCACGTTTATTAAACTATTTTAATTCTTCAAAGGAAAGTGCTAATCCATCAACAATTCTTGAAATTGAATTGAGGTTGAAAGAAATAGAAACAAAATTGCTCACAGAGTTTTCAGAGATTCATTTTGAACTCGAAGGTTTAGATCCTGATAATTTCACTGAACAGGACCTAAATGATTTTGAAACTTTATATTTTAAAACAATTGCTGATATTAAACAATTTCTTTCAATTAAAATAACTTCAAGTGATCAGCAAGTTATACACGATGAATCCATTCATTCTTCACCACCCTATATTATATCCTTACAACGTCAGGTCTCTATTAAAAGGCAAAACACAAAATTGCCTGTCATTGAATTGCCCAAGTTTTCTGGCCAATATGATAAGTGGCTAGAATTCTGGGATTTATATACTTCTCTAGTTCACAAAAATAATTGCCTTGAGCCAATCGAGAAATTTCAATATTTAAAGGCTACACTAGAGGGTGCGGCAGCACAATAAATTCAGGCTATTAACATCACAAATGAAAACTATGATTTTGCATGGGACATTCTTTGTCAAAGATTTGAAAACAAAAGATTAATAGTGCATAATCACATTAAATCCTTATTCAATATTTATGATATAAGACCGGATTCTGCCAATTCATTTCGCAATGTACTAGACATTATTTCGAAAAATATGCACTCTCTTAATAATTTAGGTGTTATAACGAACTCTTGGGATCCATTAATCATATATTTAGTAACCAGTAAGCTAGATGTTGAGTCAATTCGGGAATGGGAACAATCAGGCTTTGCTGAAGAACTGCCCTCTTTGGCAGAATTATATGATTTCCTGTCATCTCGTGCAGATTTCTTAGATAAGGTAGCAATGCATAAGGGTAAACCACGCAAAACCTTCATTGTCAATCAACCGTCAACTCATCAGAGTTCTAACTTATGTTGTTTTTATTGTAAACAACAGCATGCAATCTATCATTGTCCTAAATTTACTGCTCTTTCAGTAGATCAGAGATGGTCTACAATTAAATCACAAAAATTATGTGTTAATTGTTTGCGCAGTGGCCACAAACTAGATAAATGTCGGTATGGTCATTGTAGACATTGTAAACAACGGCATAATTCATTACTTCTTAAACAGCAACCTTTAATTCCAGTTGAAGATGGCCACCTTGTTTCAAGTGAAGAAACTACTCAAGGTCAAGTTGCCTTATATAATTCAACTAAGAGTCAAATCTTACTAGCCACAGCAGTGGTGCAAGTTTTCGATATTCATGGTAAAGGGCATTCATGCAGAGCCCTCCTAGACAATGCTTCAATGTCTAATTTTGTATCCCAAGATTTTGTGAATAAATTAGGCATAACACAATACAAAATTAATTCGTCAATCCTAGGAATTGGGCATTCAGTGTCTAATATTAACAAATCATGTCGAGTCAAATTCAAGTCTTGTTATAACAACTTCAATGTTTCATTAGATTGTTTAGTCATTCCAGAAATCACAGGTGATTTACCTAACACATGTTTCAATCCAGAATGTCTAGATATTCCAACTAACTATCATTTAGCTGATCCAGCATTCTTTGAGCCCAATCACGTTGCCTTACTTATTGGAGCTCAAGTATTTTGGGATATTATTTCTGCGGAACGCATTACTTTAGGCCCCAATAAGCCTATTCTGCAGAATAGCAAATTGGGTTGGTTGGTGTCAGGTCCCATAGGCATTCCTAACTCATCAAAGAATACCCTTTGTCATTTCTCAAAAACCTTAGATATTCAAAATCAGTTGCAAAAGTTTTGGGAAATTGAAGAGGTTTCAACCTCATCGCCAATCCTTTCAGAAGAAGAACTCTTAGCAGAGAAACATTTTATCGAAAATGTTGAGAGAGATTCAGATGGCAGATTCATTGTAGGGATACCACTAAAGAGGTCTTTAGAAGTCTTGGGTGATACAAAGGTTCAAGCAACACAACAATTTTTATCCTTAGAGAGAAAATTACATAAAAAGTTGAAGCAAATGTATCAGGAATTTATGTCCGAGTATCAAAGTTTAAATCATATGTCACCATTTATACCTTCTAATGATCAAATTTGTTATTTTTCTCCCCATCACGGTGTGCTACGTGAGAAAAGTCAAACTACCAAGCTCAGAGTCGTCTTCAATAGTTTGTTTCCAAGCACTACTGGTTTATCTTACAATTCAATTCAAATGGTTGGGCCAGTAGTTCAGGACGATTTAGTTTCTATAATCTTAAGATTTCGACAGCATCAAATTGTTTTTTCAGCAGATGTTTGCAAGATGTATAGGCAAATACAGGTAAAGCAAGAGTTTCGCCCTTTACAATTAATTTTATGGCGAAGTGATCCAAAGGATGATCTAAAGATTTTCGCTTTAAACACTGTTACATATGGTACGGCTAGTGCCCCTTTCTTAGCCACACGGTGTCTTAAGCAGTTAGCATTAGATCACATCTCATCATACCCTCAGGCATCAAAAATCATAAGTAAGAATTTCTACGTTGATGATTTGCTCGCAGGAACAGACTCAGTGGAAGATGCAACTCGGTTATGCCTCGAAATTTCCTCAATTTTAAAGTCAGCATGTTTGACTTACGAAAATGGAAGTCCAACAGCAAAGATCTTTTATCAAACCTTGCACATGGAAGTTGTACTCCTGATTATTTCTTCGGGTCTTCAGAAACAAACAAAACCTTGGGCATGTTTTGGTCTTGTGAAACAGATAACCTTTCATTTCATATCGATATCCCCTCAAAAGTTGGGTAATTCTCAAAACGACTTATTTTGTCCGAAGTGGCAAAGATTTTTGATCCCCTTGGTCTCTTAAGTCCAGTTGTCATTAAAGCGAAAATACTTCTACAGATTTTATGGACACTAAAACTTTCATGGGACGAACCAGTTCCAGTTGACATAGCCAAGAAGTGGTTACATTTCAGATCGCAACTGTTTAATTTAAATAAATTACAAATTTCAAGATGTATTTCAGTAAAAAATCCAGTCACTGTTCAACTCCATCGATTTTCGGATGCATCAAATAGTGCATATGGAGCATGTATCTATGTTCGAATTGTGGACGAATATAATAAAGTTCATGTCGAACTTCTTACATCCAAAACTAGGGTAGTGCCACTCAAATCTTTAAGCATTCCAAGATTGGAATTATGTGGCACTTTACTTTTGGCACAACTCTATATTAAGGTCAAATCTTCTTTAACTTTACAATTCAGTGAAGTCTATTTTTGGTGTGACTCAACTGTAGCCCTTGCGTGGTTAAGATGTTCACCCAACACTCTACAGGTTTTTGTGGGGAATCGCGTTTCCACTATATAACAAATTACTCCAATTGACTCATGGAGATATGTCTCTACGGATCAGAACCTTGCAGACATTCTAACAAGAGGAATGCTACCCAACGATATTATTAATTCAGATATGTGGTTTCATGGTCCATTGTGGCTTCGTGAGCCATCTATCAATTGGCCCTTAGATATTCACATGCACAAACCAATAGCTGTTACAGAATTGCCAGATCTTCGCGAAACAACCCAAACATTTGTGGAAATCGAAAATCAAAATTTATTTCCTTTCCACAAATTTTCAACTTTCACTCGTATTACTCGAATTATGGCATTTTGTCTTAGGTTCATTTTTAATTGCCGAATTAAAAAATTCGATAGGCATTTTAGCCATTTGACAATATCTGAACTTCGCAATGCTAAAGACATGTTAGTCAAGCTATCACAGCGTGAGTCATTTTTTGATGACTATCAACAACTGTTAAAATTTGGGGTAGTGTCAAATAAAAGTAGGCTACTCAGTCTCACTCCTTTTATTAAAGAAGGAATTATCCGAGTTGGTGGAAGACTAAAGAACTCATCGTACTCATTTCATAAGAAACATCCAGCAGTGTTATGTCCCAAGCATCACCTAACCAAGTTGATTCTTCAGCATGAACACAAAGTGCTTATACATTGCGGCTCTCAATTATTGCTTGCACACTAATTACTAGCCTATATCTGGTAAGAATTTAGCAAAGCGAATTATCAAAGAGTGCCTCATTTGTTTTCGTTTCAATCCCACTTCACCTAACCCTATCATGGGTAATCTTCCAAGTTCCCGAATCCGAATCCGTCAGTCCTCGAATTCCGTTCTCTGATGTTGGTATTGACTATGCTGGACCTTTTCAAATAAAGGATCGAAAGGGACGTGGTTGCAAGATCAGCAAATGTTATTTAGCACTCTTCATTTGTTTAACAACAAAAGTGATCCATTTGGAGCTGGGTACTGAGTTAAGCACGTGTGCCTTTCTTGAAGCTTTTCAGAGATTTATTGCAAGACGTGGTAAACCATTGAATGTTTATTCTGACAATGGTACTAATTTTGTAGGTGCATGCAATTATTTGAAGGAACTAGGTACCTTCCTAAAAAGCAATTCACCCACACTTAAAGAAAATCTAGAATCATCTTTTGAAGTTTCATGGCATTTTATTGCAGCATATTCTCCTCATCATGGTGGTTTGTGGGAAGCCGATGTTAAAGCGGCAAAACATCACTTAAAAAGGATTTTATTTAACACAATATTGACTTTCGAAGGTCTTTACACAGTAATTACCCAGAATACTGCTATCAATAGATTATCTAATTTTAAGCAATTAGAACTTCTAAGACAACAATTCTGGTCGCGCTGGACCAACGAGTATATTTGTAATTTGCAAACTAGACTTAAATGGAAGAAGAACCAACCGAACATTCAATTAGGGACTATGGTTCTTATCAAAGACAATCACTTGCCACCGTTTAAGTGGAAATTAGGTCGCGTTAATACCCTCTATCCAGGGAGTGATGGTGTTGTGCGCATTGTATCCGTGAAAACTATATCGGGTAACATTAGATGCACTGTTACCAAACTGTGTCCGCTTCCAATTAGTGACAATTGACATTTAGCAAAGTTGACATTGTTTAGAATAGTTCTAATTTAGTAAGTCTGTTATTAATAATTATTAAGTTCATTTTTATTTTTACTTTATTTATTTCAACTAACCTGCGTATTTAAATTTTTTACTTAGGTTAAGTCATGTTTTTTATGTTTAGTGATTTGTATTTCTCTAGTTTTCATTGAAAGTATTTTCATTCTTTCAAGGTGAGGGGCATGTTAAGGTTTACGTTAATTAAAACACCTGAATTGTTTTTGACAGACAGCAAAAACGTCACGTTGTTGTCAACGACGAACTAACGCCGTCAAATAAGCCCTCCACTTTCTTTGCATATTAAGTACATTTTTCTAAAATAAAGAAGTGGTTCACGATGGACTTGTTTGTTTAATTCAACTATAAAATAAAATACAGTCTACAAACAACCCTTGCTGTTCCCAGCAGCAGAGACACTACACAATTTGGTGATCCAGCAGCGGAGCAGCAACAAAACACACACTATCTTATTGATATACCCTATAAGGAGACTCAAGGGATTCATTTAGGTTGTTCTAGAAGATTATTCAACAAAAAATAACACATGCCTGATTCGACATTAGGGTTGGATTTGACTTAGAACATTCTTTTTCATTCCAAGCTTAAAAGTTAATTCGGCAGAACCAAACTAAGACTTATCTTCAATTTTATTATATAGTGCGACTCTGAATTGCCCTTTCCCTGCTTCTTATCTTTTAAATGTGTATTAAATAAAAATTTTAAATTTGGCACACGTGATTAGTAACCTAAATACTACTTTTTGGTCCCTAGCTCATTTTACGAAATTTTAAAATCGTGGCGGGATGCCATTTTGAAAAATAAAATTAAATAGAAAGAGGAGTCATACGATACATCATTTGAAAGCTCCCACTGAATGCTTTATGGTCCTAGAATATCAAATTATTAGTCCTACCCATAGCAAAATGGCAGTCTTTCAAATTCTTATTTTTTACATTCTTAGATCCATTTAAAATAATTAAGCTATAGGCAGCACAGAAATGTAACTATTTTACTACAAAAGATGCTAAAAATGTACAACATTAACTTTAAGACAGTAAAACAATCTATTGGAGAACTCTTCATGAACATTTTGGAAAGTGGCAACATCATTGCGACATGCATCAGTTATTTTTTGACGTAGATCGAAGGTAGATTCATGCTGGGTGACGTAGACTTTTCGTTTCAAGTAGCCCCATAAAAAAAAGTCTAGAGGTGTAAGATCGGGCGACCTGACTCGCCACTCGGTAGTCCCTCGACGATCAATCCACCGATTAGGGTAAGTATTAGTCAAATATTCAATATTTCTGCTAAAGTGAAGCGGTGCCCTATCTTGCTGAAAAACTGTTTAAATAAACTATCCACAACAGTCTACTTTTACAGTTGGTAACACGTGTCATATATCTTCTGCTATTGTGAAAAGGGTACTTAAAAAACATAAATTTCATCCGTATAAAATTCAAATGGTTTATCAATGGACAGAAGATGACCCTGATAGACGTATGGAATTCTGCGAAGTAACGACCGAGAGAATAGAATTGCTTACATGAAGAACATTTGTTTCAGTGAAGAATGTACTTTTTCTTGAATGGTAATGTTCATAGACAAAATGTCCATTCTTGATATGACGTAAATCCTCACATATTTCGCGAAACACACATCCTGTACAATATCCAGAAAAAATAAATGTGTGGGCTGGCATATTGGGCAATCACATTGTTGAGCCTCCCTTTTTAGACCAAAAATTTGATAGCGGACCTTTACTCAAACATATCAAGCAAAATCAAAAGAAACTCTATTAAAAACAACTTAAAATTAAAAATAAATGATACAACATTAAAATTTGTATCCAGCGCAAAAAATCTTGGCTCAGTTATCGACGAAGATCTCAGATTTAGTGCACATGTTCAGAATATAATAAGAAAAAGCTTTTGTGCGCTGGAATTATTATATAATAATCGGCACATCCTTAACTACTTAGAACGCATGCTGTCGATTGATATATGGAATTAGGAAGCATGACCATATTACTCATAAAATTGTAAAATCTAACTGGCTCAATATGAAAAACCGAAGAAAACTATATCTTTCGGATTTTGTGCTCGAATACTCTTAAAAATAAATTTCTGCCAAGGACAAGCATTCATGGACAAAATATTACAAACAAAAACAAATTCTCTATCCCGTTACATAAAACATCTATGTATAAAAGATCCTTTTCATAAAATGCAATTGACTTATATAATTCCATACCTGATAATCTTCAAATATTTAATATTAGTAAATTTAAATACAAAATGCGTTTGTTTTTATTTAATCCACAAATCCACCATGAATAAGAAAGGATTTCTTTTCTACTTTTCTTTTTTTGTTAAAGGCAAAAAGATACTTAAAATGAGCGTGTTGAGGTAATACTTAATGGAAAAAACGGGAAAATAATCAAGAAAAGCATATCTGACTTGTGTAATTAACCAACCTTATAATATATTTGAAGAATTTGGTATTGGCATTTTATGCTGAACTGGACTAGGTTTTGAGCTTATTTTACAATATAACTATCCACTTTTAAAAGAAAATCTTTATGTGCTACTGGATAAAGCTATTATATTACGGTCTTTTGTATCGCATAATTTGTCGTTGTGTATCATAATTCTTTAAGTAACTTTCTTTTTATACAATGTGTGCGTACATTTAAAGAGCTGTTTGCTAACAAGTTGCATGATATTGTTTTATTTTTACTTTAGAGGGATTAGGTAGGTTAAGTAAAAGTAGCCACATGGCTAGACTTTACCTCTCTTTTATTCCTATAGAAATGTATGTATGATGCTCACAACTGTAAATTATTTGTTTGGTAAATAGAACACGTTGATTATTATTACTATTATTATTATTTTATTGGAAAATGCAGTACAACCACTGATTCTTGACATTATTGAAGACAATTCTCATTAATTTGAGTTGGCAACAGTTTTTAAACAAAATAGGTCACCAATTATATATTAAAGAAAAATTTTTTAGATTATATATAATATTTTTTATATTATATTATATAATATTTTTTTAAGATCTATATTTTAATTATTATAAGAAAATTACAGTAAAAAATATTGTGTTCTAAATAAAAATAAAGAAAAGTTAAACAACTTTTATGCTCTATTTAGTCCCGCATTTGTTTAAGGTAAAATTATCTTTCCGACTACCCACATTATTTCTATATACGTATATATGTAAATAAATGCATTCAAATCAAAACTTTGTAAATTAGATGCCCTAATATAACAAACCAAAATAGAATCCAAACAAGCCTGAAATAAATTACTTGTTTGCAAAGTCCCCTTTTATCCTCATTTTTTTAAATATTTATGTTGCAAAATTTATTTTGAAAATTAAAAAGCCTCTTTTATCGAAAACAGGGTTAATAGAATATCCGCTCTACTAGAAAAATTGTTAAAAACTTCATTATGCCCACGTTGTGTTGATATTGCTGTTGAACGTTGCACATACACACAGCTCTATAATTCTGAAACTCCATACAAACCCATTAAATAGGTTAGTGATTCAATTTGGATAATAAACTAATACCGTCGATAAATTAAAATTCATTTTACCAAATTTATTTTAATTAACATAACCAAAGGGTCCAAAAATTGTTATTTACGGTAAATAGACTCTGAAACTATTCATTAATTAAATTTTATAAATAAGTATTAGGCAAAGTGAATAAAATTATATTGAAGATTTAAATTATTTACATAGCATAGCTAAAGTACATTAGTTCAGACAAATACAAGTCAGTAAACGTAGTTTTCTAGCTATGGAAATATTAATTAAATAAATTAACAATTTGTTCAGGAAACAAGTTATCTGAAAAAGGAAACGATTTGTTAAAACACAAAAATAAAAAGTTAAACAGCGACTATCTGACATAGAAAAAAAGTTTAAAAACAGTTGAAAAGATGTCTAGCGACGAAGAGGATGTGCTTCTTCTATATTATCTACGTCGTCGAAAAAGAAAGAAAACCAGGAGATTTTGGTCGCATCCTTATATTAGGAATAATGATAATAGGAGGTTATTTATTGCCGCGAGAGTGTTATCTGAAGACGACTCTAAATTTCAGACTTTCTACAGAATGACAAAAAACTCTTTCCAAGAACTTGTCCGAATTGTTGGACCTGTCATTCAAAAACAAAATACGAATATGCGTGAATGTGTTAGTGCTGAAGAAAGAATTATGATAACTTTGAGGTGAGTGTAATATTTATTTATAACTCCAGAAGATACATTAATATATATGATAAATAGGGTTTTTTTTTACATTAATTAAAATATTAAAACAAAAATGTAGAATGGTTTGCAATTACTAGCAGCCGGATTTAAAGCATTTCATATACGGGTTGGCTTGTAGTGTAATTTATAGAGGTCGAAGGATACGATGTTGATGAAGGACCTGGAGGACTTACATATGAAACACTGGAAGGGGATGGTGTGCAAGTTGCGCTATTTATCAACGTTTCACTGACAACGGTTGGCTGTTGGTATTGTGCAGAGTATTCCTGTTCTGTTGGTAATTGTTGTAGTAATATCAGAGTTTTTATTTTAAATTGTCGTAAATTTCTATCAGATAGGTTTTTAACGTCGGGTAATAAGCTTAAAAGAAACATTCATTTGTCATCCTCTATCTCTTTCTTTATTTTTTTTCTTCGATATATTGTAGGACAGCATGATCAACATCGTCAATATCCTTTCAAGACTTTTTCTAGAATTTCTTTTTTTCTACATTACTGTCAGTTTCTTGTGGGCGTTTGTTTTGTCTCTCTGTTGTTTTATGAGAAATTTATTCAGTACCTCTTTTAGGGTCCATATCGTTGGATTAAGAATCATTTTCATTACACTGTATTTCGGTATAAGTTGTTGATAGTTGTATGTTTCCCGTATTTTCGGAATGTTGTACTGGCTTCACGTATGGCAACACAAACTGCATTATATCGTGGAGATAATACGGGTTTTTTGTCTTAGTTGAAGATCCACTAGGAGATGATTTTAAGCTGCGACCAAATCCGTTTTGTATGTTCTTCCATTTTTCCTTACATTCTGCCACTGAAATATGAATAATCATCATAATCATCATCACACACATCTACCCCATTGAGCACTCATGCATCAAAAAATTTATATACATATAAAATATTTATTGTTTCAGATATATGGCTACTGGTTGTACATTTACTTCGATGTCCTTATATTTTTAAAAAGGCGAACGAACTATTGGAATGATCATAGAAGAAACCACCAAAGCAATATGGGATTCTTTAAAGGTGACTTATATGGCTTTACCAGACACAGATGGCTGGAAGAATATATCAGCAAGGTTTTTTGAACTATGGCAGCTACCAAACTGTTTAGGGGCCATCGATGGCAAAAACATTCATATTTAGAAATATCCAAATTCCGGGTCAGCAAATTTTAACTATAAGAACTATCATTCAGTGATTTTACTAGGATGTTGCGACGCTGATGGTTTGTTTGTAACAACTGAGTGCGGATTTGCTGGCAGAAATAGTGACGGAGGTGTCTTTCGTATTTCAACATTTGGCCGCTGGTTAAAAGGTAACAATATACCTTCTACATCTAAACTTCCCAGTGATCCGAACAAAAATCAATTTCCCTATTATTTCGTAGCTGACAATGCGTTTCCTTTAATACACAATATAATGAGACTTTATCCGGAAAGAAATATTAATAATAAAATGAGAGTTTTTAATTATAGGCTTAGTCGAGGTAGAAAAACTATAGAGTGCACATTTGGAATGATGACGCAAAAATTTCAAGTTTTTATGACCCCTATTCGATGTCGAAAATAAGAAACAATAGTTTCAATAATACAATGTGCTTGCGTGTTACATAATTTCATCAGGAAAAAAAGGAATATCCTATACAATACCTTCCAATGAATACAATCTTGAAAATCCAAGAAATGTACCGGCATGGGAGGACGAATTAAACCTAGATGAAACATTTTCGCCTCAGGATTTACGGAACTACTCGGCTAATTATTTTTTAATGCCACAAAATGCATTACCATGGCAGTGGAATTACAGTATTTAATGTTTAATAAATAATATAGAAACTAATTTTAAATATTTTTTTAATTTAAACTTAAATTGTTACATATCGCATGCGCAATGATTAAAAAATTGTTGATTGACAGCAGGCATTATGGCTCAAATCTCTTATCAAAATTAAAACTGCAGTTTTATTTAACATACCTGTCATATTCATCTCACGGGCTATTACGGACCAAGCCTTTTCTGTAATGTCTTTTCTAGAGTATTCTTGTAAATTACTGTTATATAAGCAATGATAATTTTCAACTAGTTCACAGTATAAAGAACAAGACAGTAGGTTCACTCTCTTGCGGCCGTTTGAAGTAGGGACTTCTAAACAGTGCCGACTTTTTTTACGCGGTCGTAAATCATTATTTAGTTTCGACGGCAATCCTTTACTATACGGGGGGTGTTTGAAACATTTTTAATAAGGAATATTTTCGTACATCGCGGCGTGTAATAATATGGAATTTTTTGAAATTAAAGGCACTTTGTATTATTGTTAAAATAAAATTGAAAGAATATTATTAAGTATCTCTTTTGAACAAATAACTGTAAGAAAAATACTTGGTAGATAGCTTTAAAATTAAGTTTATTAGAATGTACACAATTAAATCTTAGCTTTACGTTCCTTTCATGCTCTTTTCTTAACTGACCAAGAAACTACCTACCTAATATTACATACACTTAATTAATAATAACTTCGTTAATATACCCATTTTTTAAATATTTAATATAATTTACATAATAATGTGATAACAACACTCAGCATATGGAACTCGGTAACAGTGAAATATAAAAAGGCAGTTAAATAAAAAAAACTTATTAAATGCCTAATTATTTGCTTTTTAAATAGAGGATGAAAGAACAAACCACTAAAATTTAAATAAAACGAAAATAGGTGTTTTACAACCTAGAATTCATATAAATATGCAAAATAAATATAGTTTTACATTGGGGATTATAGTACACATCAATATTTTGAAACTTAAACCCTTAAAAACCACCCTTAATGACGAAAAAAATGCAGTTTTAAGTATGGTTAGACGGTATAAGTGGCTAAAATTTATATCATTCAAATGATTGCAATGCAACTAATAATAAATCGGATAGCTTTCACTATTAAAAACCACCACTAATAACAGAATATTACCAAAAATTTTGCATTTTTTTAGATTAAAATCACGATTTAAAAAAAATATGTACTCTAAATCGCTGACACTTTTTGAACATATTATTGGTACCTATATATAGTCCATTGTAGAAGGCTACGCTTTAATTTTTGAAATAAATACATAATTTTTGATGATAATTCTTTTTAAAACTGCAATTATTTCTATTTTATTCCTAACTTTTTTAATTTTTATGCTAATGACTTACAATCAAGTTTATTTTTAAAGTTTTTGATAGTACATACTTGAAAAAATGTGCTAGATATTTGTCTAAAAAACGTTTTTTTTTTAATTATTTCACGTTATTATTTTACGTCATTATATTTTGTTATCTAAAAAAAGGGGTTATGTTCACACAGTTGTATCTTAGCGCCTATAGCACCTAGATAAATCAAGCAAAAGCCAATCTTTTGTTTTTAAACCAACTTTTGTTTATTAGATTTTTTTGTAGGATCTCAATTTTCCGAGATATTTAAGAAATACCGAAGAAAAGCGTGTATTTTTTTCTGTAAACTAATCCATTCTTATTTAAAAAAAAATGTATATCCCCTTTTACTCCTGCAGCCATCTACGCAACATATCGCCGGCATTTTTAATGTACAAAATTTCCGCACAATGCTATTATAGTTCTAATATTGAAGACGCCCCCGTATAACGCAGTCGCCACCGGGCAGCAAAAAAGAGTAGCATCAAAAAGCGAGTGAGAAAGGCAATATTTTGGGCGGCGCTTAGAGTGATCCTTCTATTCTAGTTTATGTTCGGTGACTAGTTGTACAAATTTAACAGTTTGATCAACCATTTTAACAATTTCTAACACTCAGTAAGGTTAAAACGAGATACGAGCTGCACGCTGAAAAGGTAGCCAAGCGACATTGCTGTACGCCCGGCGTATTGCAGCGAGCGTGCTTTGACGAAATCGCGACGCTGCGTCGCCGTGTGCAGGCTCTCATTTAAAACCAAGCACGGAAGCGTACATCAACCTACAGTCGCATCTAGTACGCGTCTATGACGAGAAGCTTCGTGTGTAGACGGCCTAAGTGATTTAAGAGATGTTTACAGATTTGATACATCAAATACGGGGATGCCACGAGCACCCTTCATTGAAGTGGTGAATTACCCTCTTAGGCTTGATATATTAAAAAAAGTAAAACAGTTAAATATTTATGTTACTCCCGTCAAAGGAATACCAAAAGCAGAAACTCTTGAGACAATAATTAAGGCTATCTTTGGAAAGAAACCAAACAGCATTTATTAAACGAAATACGCTGTACATAACTGGAAATCAGGTGTCACTAGAACGACTTTATGACAAAACTAAATAGCCCACAGAAAAACAACTCCGTGAACAAATAATCTCTCAGGAGGCAGTAAAAATCCAACTACAATTGCTGCTTTAAACACAAGAAAAACACAATAACCTCTCGTGACGATAGCGAAAGAGAATATAGAATGCGCTACAGGAAAGCTATCAAGTAGTTAGCAAAACAGCAGCTATCAAAAAAGTAAGAGTTAGTACTATTTTTTTTGGTAAGGATACTTACTTAAGATACTTAGAAATACATACAATGCTACTTTTAATTTTCCCCTCCTTATTTTAGTTGCTATATTAAATAATTATTATTATTTTTTTTTTGAAAAATTATTATTTATTTTAGCCTGGTTTCTATACTTTTGTATCGTAGTGATTATATGAATGCGTTTCTACCATCTAATTTGACTGTTTTATGCAAAAATGGATCCCTTTGTGGGCTTTAAGGAGAATGTAGTGGTTCCAAATATTGTTAAGAATGTATTAAAGGCTGTAGTTTTAAAATCCTCCACCTAAATATTTGCGGAATTAAGACCAACTATAATGAGTTTGAAATTATAGTTTTATCTGAAACGCATATCATAGATTACTTGCAAATATTTGACTTACCAGATTATAATATCATCTATAATGAGGGCGAATTTAATAAATGTGATGGTATTATTATTTTTGTAAAGAAAAAACTCAGCACAGAATAGTTATTTGAATTTATAGGAGAAGTTACATGTATTAAAAATTTTATAGCACAGAATCAGGAAAAGTTTCTTTTAACTTGTATATACAGGTCACCAGCTATTAATTCAAAGGTATTCGTAATAAAATAATCTGAATACCTTGAAATAAATAAGTTTGCAAAAAAACATGTATTAAGAAAAAATAAAAATTTAGATATATTAAAAACCAACAAATCCTGTATCCAAAATTACAATAGTGCCTTGGGGGCATACCAATTTAAATCCCATATAAACAAGTACTTTACTAGACCCTCCACTAAAACATGCATTGATCATATTTATGTTTAAGATCAAAACCATTCCTTTTTTAGAAATATAAAATCACTAATTTTTGATTGTCAAATAACTTATCACTATCCGCTGCCTCTGTCAAAATCACAAGAGATTACAACAAAAACTTATATGAATTATAATAATCTTAGAATGTGTCTACAAAACGTATTATCTTGGAATTGTGTTTGTCAAGCTCAGGGTCTAAATATCACAACTTTAAATTTTATCAGTACATTAAATGGACAAATGGCTAAAAATAAATAAACAAATAAATAAAAGCGCCTTTATTTTTAACTCGCCAAAATTCAGCTAAGCTGTTGGTTTAACCGAGCATTTAAAAAAAATACAATTATAAAATTACATATAAAATTAAAAAAAAATGTTTTACAATATCATTTACTTATCAAAACTATCATACACATACTACTGAATTAAAAAGAAATAGAAGAGTTATAAACATATTAGCAGAAAACAGGGTATTAGTCATTTAAACGAAGCAGTTGCTTTTTAAATTTTGATTTAAATGTGCAGGAGGTACTATCTTTAACTTGACAGATAATTGGGTATTGATAAAAAAGTTCAACTGTTGTATAAAAAAATCAGTTCTGAGTCATGGCTTTGTTAATTTTCGATAGTGTATATTGAAACGAGTTTCACGTAGATGAATATTATCTCTATGTGTTAGTTTTTCAAACAAGTAAAAAGGGCTCTCAGATTTGAATAATTTATGCAGCAAGCAAGCGAGATGTAGTTTTTGTCGATCAGATATATTTAGCCACTTTAGATCTTAAAGTTTATTGCTCACATGATCACTACGTTTCAGGTTGTAAATAAAGTGAGTACAGGAGCTCTGGACCTTCTGTAATTTACATTTAGTTGAAATATCTAAACAAGGTCCATATATAAAATTACAATAATTTAAATGAGTTAAGACAAGTGCTTCGCATAAACGTTTTTTTAACCCAAAGTTCAGAATATTTTATGACTAAAATCTAATCTTAAAATACTCATATGGTAAAACGAATAAACCAAACATGGCAAAACTTATTGGATTACTAAATTTAAGTCGGAAAACAGCAAAAAATCTGTTATCTGTGCTGCGATGTATAGAAAATCCTGAAAATATTTAGATTTAAAATTATATTATAAGGCTTAAAAATGAGGTGGCAAAATGTATAAAAAAACCTAAAAAAGATTTTGTAGAGAAAGAAATGTTAAAAAGCAAACACCAATCTCCATAATTATGGAAATGCGTTAACACATTATGTTATAAGTCCATACAAAAACCGAAATTGAGACCATAGAACTTCCACATTCAGAAATTGTTATAGATAAACCCAGGGTTGCGTCTCTCTTTAATGAATATTTTTGTAATGTGAGCAAAACTCTTTCTAGAAACATAAAAGTTCCTCAAAACTACAACGAAAATGCCGAACGATCAAACAAAAGTATTTATCTATTGAAGAAGACTAACGAAGAAGAAATTAAAAAAATAATTAATCAGCTGTAATTTAAAAAAAATTACAGATGGCATAGGCTCACAAACTCTTCAGGATGTTTGTAGTGAAAATCTCAGAAAAACTCAGAAATCGAATGTTTGGGCAGGTATTTTGGGCGATAATGTTATAGGGCCATTTTTTATTGATGGCACTTTAAACGCCCAAAAGTACCTTGAGTTGCTGCAAAACCAAGTTCTTCCTGCCATTCAAATCCTACCTGATGTAGACCTGGGACCGGTTTATTTTCAGCAAGATGGCTGTCCTGCTCATAACGCGGCTAGGGTATAAGAATTTTTAACAAATACTTTTCCTAATCGCCTTATTAGCGGGACTGGCGATATTAAATGGCCTCCTAGATCTCCAGATTTGTCTCCAAATGACTTTTATCTGTAGGGTTACCTTAAGCAGACCATTTACAAGCATGAATTTAGTAGGCCAACAAATTTAGAGGAGTTGCGAAATAAAATTGTCGAAGGTGCCAATTTCATTTTACCTGAAACTCTTTTGGAGGTGCGAAATAGCTTTTACGATAGGTTAAGTTTTTGTTTAGCGAAAGAAGGCGGTTTATTGGAGCCTTTTATTTAAAAAATTATATGTTGTTAAGTTTGTTTATTAGAGTTTTATTTCTGATTTTTTATTATATTTTTATCAGGGTTGATATTTTATATTTTATTAGAATAACGCTTTAATTTTCATTATGCAAAACACAGCATAATAAACATTTTAAGATTACAATTCTATGCGGGTTTTACACATTGTCATGTCTGTAAAACCCGCATTAGAATAAATATTTTAAAAATGCCTGGATTTTCGCGTAATATTTTGGGACATTTTGTCGCCAAACGACGCAGCTCCCACGAAAGTCAGATGTTTACTAATCCCGTCCTCGGGCCGGCCGGGGTGGTGCTCTGTCGCAGGCACTCGTACACGCGCGACGTTGCAATATTTTGCCTCTATGCGGTTTCCTATAAGTAACGAACGAAAACACGATCTGTATAAGCTGTGCTTCGTTATTCCGGAATTATCGCTGCGGCTCAAGCAGGTACACCACACAACATCTCTGAAGACGCGTGGAAGGTTAGCGAAACTTCCGGAACCATGGTGCGCCGAGTATATAAGGAGCTGCGTCATCCCTGCCACTTAATAGACAGTTCAGTGCAGTGCAGTGCGCATTATTTGCGCGATATTCAAATCGGACATAAATAGTGGTAAATAAATAAGGTGTAAGTAAATATTTCTAATAGTCCTAAGTGATCATGTTTAGTAGTGTAAGAGTGTAAATAAATGTGGTCACTACTTTTGTGCATCTAGAATTTAAACTCAAACCTAACGAATGTTAAAAATGCTATAATATCTCAACCCATAAGTATTCAGTACTGAACATATGTCTTCCTTAGTCCTTATTTTGTTGTAAGTTTTATTCTGGAAAAGTAAGAACAGACAGCGCGCGTAGATCAAAGGTTTTCCTTGTGGGGCATATGGGCATGGTCGACCTAAATATATAATTTAATTCACCAAAGGCTGCCCAAGTTAATACTATGCGACAAGGGAGCTCACAAGATTGGTAATATCTGCCTAGTCTAATTTCATGTCCTGAAAATTTAGATGCAGCACCTGAAACATTACGGTTTAGCACAAGACTCGTCACGATTTGTGTCTTGGTCATGTTGAGGTCATGCTTGAAAGCGTGATAGAGTTTTTCCAACATTGCCATTGCGTCATTAATATGATCGGCTATAAGAACGATGTCGTCTGCAAATCTTTAATGACTGAGATTCTCTCCATTTATGTTAATACTGTGTTTATATAGGTCTATTATCTTACAAGTATATTTTAAAAGGTTTGTAAATAACTTTTGAGAAATTGCATTTGTTTCTTGTTTCGATAGTGTTTCGCTAGCTGCGGCGTTTTGATAGATATGTTGAATTAAGTTGATGTAGCGAAAGATTGTTCAATACCTAGTCATGGCTTTTAACATTTTCTGTTAACTTATTTCATTTAATCTTTATATCCAGTTTGTATTCAGGGCTGCTTATCTCTATCTCTAGGTAATTATTTTCTTGAAGAAATTGTATATGTGTGACAGCAAACAGCAGTGATAAAGCGATAGTTTCTGTTATGTCTCTCTTCTTGTGTAATAAAACAATTACTGCATTGTTCCAATGCAATAAGATTGTTCCTTGGTAAATACACTCTGTGAAAATCTTGGCTAGAGTCAACATGATTTTATTCCTGCCTAGCTTGATTGCCTTAAACAGTATTTCATCGCCGCCTAGGGATTTGCTATTTTTCATTTCTGAAGTGCCGTTTTTACTTTGAGCGTTGTTTTTTTTGGCATTTTCTCTGTTCCCTGACTCACCATCTTGAGTATCAGTTGGTCTAAGCTTCCACCTATACATTTGCGATAAAAGGACTCAACAACCTAGAGGATTTTAATTCTATTCTTTAGTAATGTTTGCTTCTTTGTGTTTATCCTGTTATGTTTTTGCTGTCTCTGTTGTTCATATTTCATCTTAGAACTCATTTTTTTCTACTCTATTACTCCTTTGGTTTTTCTCATGTCTCTTCGGATAAATTAGTGGATGTCTTTATTTAATTCCTTTAGTGCTGTTGGATTCGAGTCATATTTTTTGATTAGATTTTATTTAGAAGCTCTTTGGTGTTTCAATTTAGTTTTTCCTTGTAAGTCGTAATTGTCGGTTAACATTTCTTTTCTGTTTATTTTAGTGGATTTATTATTTTATTACTTGTTTGCTCAATATCCCTTAGATCGCTTTCTAAATTTTGTACATGTCTGGCTAGTGTATCTTCATATTTATTGTTGTTCTGTGGAAAAATCAATTTTTTGTTTCGTGTTTTAGTTATTTTTACATTCAATTCTTTCTTTGTTCGGATCAATCTGTGATCGTTACTTATCAAATACCTGCTGAGCACTTTACTATTTCTATTTTTGATAATTTTTTTTTGTTAGCTATAGTAAAATCTATCTCATTTTTGCTCTTACGTCTAGGATTATCTGTGTCCAGTTACGTTGGGGTTTTTTGTCAAAAAATTTGTTCAGCATGTATGTCTGAGATTTTCTGATGCAAAACGTTAAATAATTTTTCGTCTGTCTCATTCCTTTCTCCATATCAATTTTACCCATTTCTACCTCTGCATGTAGTTGAAGCGTATGCCTGTATTATTTTGAGGATGTGCCTTGCCTTTAGTTTAAAGATAAGCTTTACGATCCTTCCGTGAATATTAACACTAACATGGTTTGTAGTACTTTTATCTTCTATTATCAAGGATACACTTATGTACTTATACTTCTTTCAATTTGTGGCTTATTGAATTGAGTGGTTAAAATCTCTCAAAGAGCTTTTCTTGTTTGTTTTCATCAATCTCGTTACCAAATAAGTTGTATTTAATAAAATATATATAATTTCCTTCAGCATAATATATTTTTCCCTCAAAGGCATATTTAATTGATCTTCACCTTCAACGTTATTTTCAGGGCGATACATTTTGTAAGACTTGAATGAACAAAGTGTTCATCTAAGGTTTGTAAAATTTTAAATGTTGTGAATAAACACGGTTCAATAAAAACTCAAAGAATACTTTTACTAACACAGTTGAAACCAAAATAAGTTCTAACCTAAAATATACGCGATGTCGATGGTATACCTTGATACTTTTGGATGTAACTAAAGGTCGAATTAATTATCAATCTGCATAAGTTTCGACAGTATAAGCGGCGTTACTTTCAGTTTTCGACGTTGAAATAAAATAGCATCAGGGTATAGTTGCACTACTACTTTTACGTAAATCAAAAGACGTAACATTTTATTGGAGATAGCTCACTCAGAACTTTAGTTCATTGATAGAAATACTCAGATATTTTTTTAGCGAACAAAAATCCAATTATTTTTTGTTTCTAAGATATCCGCTGATGTATTAAATTCTCGAGAATAATGTGGGCTTTGTTTGAAATAGGATTAATGTTCTTTTATTAAAAATTATTTTCTTAGAGTCTCTTTGTTCATCGGATATTATTACATTAAGTTAACTACCGCCTTAATAATTTCTTGATATTATCGTCTTAACGGTTAGGAAATTCAATATCTGTATATACCGAATTGATTTAGAGAAGTTTCTTTTCGAAAAAGAAATTGAGCTTTCTTAAAAAGACTATATTTTTCTAAACTCACCTAGTTGATATTTGCTATTATATTACATTTTTGCTTGTTATCTAACTATTTTCCATGCATTCAAATCATATTGTTTAAGATTAGTTATTAATTCTTTCCAGTTGTTCTTCTCATGAGTTGCCTTATTTTTAAATATTTGTTCAACTAACTAACTGCATATGGTCACATAGTAGTTCTCAAGATGACATATAGTTATGATGATCACTTATATTATGTGGCAATAAATGCAAAAAATATATACTTATGCAGGATATAAGAAATCAATAAAAATTAATTTAAAATGTAATGGATGTGATAAACAATATTATGCGACATATTTAGTTCAGGTAAATGAAGCTAAGGTGTTACGTTTATTAATTAAACTAGAATTCTATGTTTAACATGTTCCTAAGCAAATAATGAAAATATAAGCCATGATGCTCTTTTTCAAAAAATTATCTGGTAAACGACTCAATATGACAAATGTAAAACTTAAAATATAACTACTTAGATAAAATATAACAATTTTCGAAAGAATTATAAAATCATCATGTAAGAACAAAAGGCATAAATAACAAAACCCATCGACTCCCACCGCTTATGACGTCCAGTCTCACTACAATGGCTATCACACTGTGTGCAGCTGTTAATTTTGTTTCGAAATATTTTTCGCTTGTAATTTATAATGATGTAATGTGGGCTAGAGAATTTGTTAAATATGAATTAAGTATAGATATATATAAATATTTTAATATCATCTTATATAAAACTATAAAAAATTTGCTAGTTGGGTCTTTAACAAAGCTTTTTAATCAGTGCAGTAAAGTAGGAAAGTTCCTACATTACTAACTACAAAACTAATGGAAAATCGTCATTTTGATGCTCATGAACATCTTCTTTACATAGCAACCAATTTTTGCAGAAATGCTATAACCAGAAATCCTATAGCATTAGATTATATCCGACCATTTAATTAAACCATTTTTTTTTACCCGGACATTCTAACGAAGAGTATTATTGTAATTTTATTCATTATACAGTGCCTTTCCTTATTGAAAATATTCCTCTTCAGTTACGGCAACATCTTTGGTTTATGGCTGATAGTGCTCCAGCTTATTTTAGCATATTCTCTCGTGAGCATTTAAATAAAACATATCAAAATCATTGGATGGCTATGAGTACCACAATTTTGGCCACCTAGAGCACCTGATCTAAACAGCCTAGACTTTTATTTGTGGGAACACATAAAAAAATTGGACTATCATACATCAATTAAGACATTAGAAGACTATACAATAGAATTGACGGATGTGAAACTATACGAAACACGCATGGCATTTCTTAAAGAGTTCGTAATTCTATATACGAAAAAGAGCAGAAGAAGGTAATTACCGCCATTTTTTGTAAATTATGTAATAGTGTTGTATTAAATTGTTATTGTTTTATAATAATTTTATTTGTTACTTTTATTTTTGTTATTATTGTAGCACTATTTATTTTTTTTTGCTAATGTTAAGAAGCCTTCTATGTTTTTATTTTATTGATAATTATTACAAACTCATAAATTTCTCTTAAATTAATGGTGATTTATTTTTTGTAAAATCTTACTGAATAAAAATTCGTAATAACTTTGCAACTGGTTTTTGTAAATTTTAGCAAATAGCTTTCCTAAACGTCTTATTATTGGGACTTGCAGTACTAAATAGCCTTCTACTTCAAATGGCTTTTATTTTTGGGGTTATCTTAAGCAGACCCCTCCTTCTTATGCTAAATGAATCCCTATGCTTAATGATCGACTCCCCACCTTGTATATATGGTATAAGCTCTGTTATAACTTCCTGTATGATGAAAAGAAATAAATGATCGGTTTAAATGGTAAATTGGTAATATGGTCCATTTAAAATGAAATACATTATAAAAATTTATTTTATAGAAATGGAAAAATAATACTCCACATTTATTATTGATTAGTTATTTGCTGGGAGAAAAAAAAAGACTATATTTCAATATTTCAAACTATTGGTCAAGTGCTTCAAAACATCATTTAACGAATTTACATTAACTATTTTACAAATAATTAACAGCGATAAAAGTTATTGATAATACTTTGAGGAGGTATGATAAAATATTATAAAGCTATAAATACTAGATAGAGAAAAATAAATAGCGATATATGGTGCAATTATTATTTAAAAACATTTATAAATAAAGCCCTGTAGTAATAAAACAAATTTTGAAAAATTTCATTTTTTTTAAATATTTCTGAAATTTTAAATGTTAGGCTTTTCCCATGCCATAAATGCACTACTTATATTAAATTTCCAATTCCTCTATCCCAGTTCTTCTGATGTTCAACTTTTAAAAGTATGTCTCATGTACTTATAAACGTATATAAAAACTATTCTTATATGAATATATTTGTAAGATTTTATTCATAGTACATAAGTGTTTCATCTTATCTGACTTTTATTACTTAGTTTTTAAAATATTATTCTTCCCTAGCAATAAACTTGCATTATCTAAAATTAAACGCTTAATTTTATGTAATTTTAACATCGGTGTGCAACCGAGTACGAAAATGAAGTGCTTGGTGCAGTGTCACGTTATTATTAATTAAAAATGCCATAAAATAGAATCATTAAGCTATCAAGTCACATATTACCTAAGTGGAATATTTTCAAAATTGTATTATAAGCCGAATAATTAAGTTAAAAATAAAGGACCAAAAAGCTATGTTATTAAGTGTAAATAAGTATTATTATTGAAGCAATACTAATAAAAATGTATTTAAACAACTATATAAAAATTGATTTTCTAATTAACGATTAATATTGATATAAGATTTTGTCAACTTTAAAAATTTATGAAGATTTATTCTACTATTTCTGCATACGTTACTAATAGAACTTAAACTAAAAATACTATTACCACCTTGTAAAGACCGACAAGTATATTTAGAATTGCTAACATTCAGGTTTATAGTAAACACGTGATAAGTAAATATTTCCGTAAAGTTTGTTTATACTATAAATTATTAATCTAATGAGTATTTGCTAGCTAAACTATTTAGAACATATAAGTTTTCTATGAATCATTTCAATTTATCTAGTATTTGCAAATGAATATTTGGTATTTGGGTAATTAATCGGTTATGGGCACAGGGGGCATAACTAGCAATCGTAATAGGAAACTGTCAAATATTTTCACATAATTTATTATTAAAGTAACCATTTAAGCCTAGGTAGATTAATTTTTATTTTAGTAGCAGAAAAATTCCAATAAATTTGTTTATTTATTTATCCATTCAATCCACATAAATAAACCATTAAAATAAATCAAAAACAAAATAGTGCTCCACTAAGCCATATTTTCGTGGTTTTGTTTATCCCTGAATTTTTTATTAATAAATATTCTTTAATGATTCTTTTGCTACTTTTTTATATTATATAAGTGAAACATACCTTATTTTTACTGTACGTGTTGCAAATTTCATTTGGAAATGAATATTTGTATAAATAATAGAAAAGAATAAGTGACGACTTTTTTTCTTTCATAACAAATTAGGATTTTTGCTTAATAGGATTTTTGTTTTAAAGGTTAAGTATTTCTTCTCTAATAAAATTTCTAGCATACGTGAAGTATTCTATTATTGCCTTTTCAATAAACATTTCTTAGTAGGTACTCTAACAGCATAACCCAGCCCCACTATAGTTAGGTTGTAATATGAAAAGTACATTGCCTGTTGTGTAGTTTTAGCTTGTCTATTCTGTTATTCTAAGCAGAAAATACGTATCTCAAAATTTTTCGACTTATATGTTATGTTGCTTTAGGATCCCAAATACTAAGGTTAAAGGATTTCCTTAATAAAAAAGCCTCATTTTAGCTTCATAGTACCTAAAAATTGCTTATAAAATTCGACGCATCTCAGAAAATAATAAAAAATCCTAATCCGAGTCCACTTATCTCAATTTTCGAAGCAAATATGACGGTTCTCAAAAATGCCTGTTTTTCACATAGGTTTTTTTCTAATTTTGAGCGGGTAATGTACAGTAAGTTGTTAGATGCATCTAAAATAATGAGTTAGTTACTACCTACTAACCATACGAGCGACCTGTACAGGTCGCCTGTTAACTACTTAGTTATCGGCTGTTTATACCGTAACTTTTAAGTTAATTATAGTAATCAAATTGTAATAAATTTCTCTCACCGGGGTAATAAACTGTTGTGTAAGAGTGTGTGCTCACAATGAAGCGTCGACCCTTGTTCCTACCATAGCATCATACCAAAGCATCCTACTCGACCACAGAACTAGAACTTAGGCCTAAAACATAGCATGGTACCCTTGTCACAGTACTTGCTTTTTAGAGACTTTGCTTGATCTTGCTTGATTACAGACCTTAAAAAACTATTGGCAACCTCGCGAACTGTGTACTCGACTGGTAAGCGGAAAACGCAGCGCGCGCATGTATTTCGACATCGTTTCGTTTGTCGATTTCAGTAGTGTGAGAGAACTAGCCTACGAGTCTGCACTTAGGTCAGAAATATATTTTATTTACGTATTTCATAACCTAATTTTATGTTCTCTCGTATGTATTACTTTGACCCTTGTAATTTTAAATGTTATTAAATTAAAGTTTAAGTATTTACTTGGTGTTATTAACGTTAGAGTGACCGAACCAGGCCTTATATACAGTCCACTATAAAACAAACAAACAACTTTGTATAAAAATAGAATCTTGAGCATCAACTGATAAAGATAAAATTCTATTTGTACAAATTAAAAAAAACATAATATTAAACAACTGTGATAAATTATCGCAAGTGACCTCCCATATAAATATCGAACCTATGAAATTTTTTTTATCCATTGCTGCTAGATTGCTACTGCGTTTTAAAATTAAGCTCGAATACTATGGTGTGATACCAAACTGCAGGCTATGCGTGGCGTCTCACTGTGAACCCTTGTATTTAAAACAACGCCAACATTTTGCTTAATGATCGATGTTTTGGTACGAGGGTATGGTCAAAGCAAGGTTTGGCGCTCTGCTTTGAATGTCCACTTAGAATAAATAAATACAGTACCTCTTTTTAAATAGTTGTAACAAGAGACATATCGGCTACAACATGCTGATAACAAGTAAGTAATTATTTACTTACAGTATAGTCTATTATTTATTAACTTATAGTATAGCATATATCATATACATAGTATATATTTGTTGGTCTTCGATAATACTAACAACATAACTGGAAGTATAATATTGAAAGAAAAACTCAATTCAGAGACAAAAACCTACAGAAAAAAAGGAACAAGTTATAACAAAAAGATTTACTATGATTTATTCTGGGTTCTCAGCTCTGTTAGTTTTTATACCTATGTCTCATCTCACTGAACATAGGAAGTGGTATGATATGAACATGAAATAAAATGAAAAAAAAAGCAGTGCAAACCTTATAAATAAATTCTGTGAATAATTCATGTGAAAAATAATGATAAAACAAATTTTTAAATAAATACGTATTGTAGTGTAAAGCCAGCAGTATCAGCGTTATTAAAATTTGTTGGAGAGAACTGATCAGAACAAATTCTATAGCTCAAAGTCCTAATAAAATTTACATTGCATAATTTTCCCTATGTTTTTCTTGTAAAGAGGACTGAAGGAAATTAAAAAAAAAATTATAACTATTGTTTATCAGAACCATTTGAAATATACCTATATACTCTTATATAAACGATATTTACATGAAAAGTTTATTGATTGAGAACTGAATTTGATTTTACTACAGACTAAAAATTAACAATACAAAAAAATAAAAGTAATAAATACATCACATTGCTGCAAATCAATTAAAATATTAATTAATAATAACTTTTTAGAAATAAAGTTATTTATTTAAAATAGCGTCCTTAAAATAATTTCAACCAACCCATGCTTCCAGCATACATAAAAAAAAATTAAAATAAAAGCAAACTCAAATGATATAACAAATGATGTTCTATCAGTCAATGTCAATGTCATTTCTGTTAGCTCCTGTCAATTTTGCCTAGCAAGATGGCCGACATACGATTCCATTTTCACCATACAAGCCTTATACATGTGCTGCAAACCATAGGCAAGGTGTTTGAGTTCACCATCCAATTTTCCGATTTTTCATACAATATATATTTTTCTTATTCCACTGCATATTTTTTTACTGCCTTGTATTTTGTAACAGCGAAAAAATGTACTCTTTAAAATTTTCTTTTATTTCCCAACTAAAAATATAGAATGTGCCACTAATCAACAAACATTTCAGAATATAAAATTATTCTTAAGAGAAAAGTTAATAAAAAAAAAGCAACTTGACAACGTAGAATACCTCCTACGTTTACAAAGCAAGTATTCAATGTTGCCCCTGTGTGTCTTTTTTCTAGATATTTTTGCATGTTTGTGAAGCTAGGGTCCAATCGATTTTCAGCAACCAAAATTAAGAACGCAGCATGTGTCGTTTGTTAGCAACTTATTTATAGTCCTTACCCGCCGTTATTTAATCAATATAATGCCTGTATGCCCGTATATTCTATAATTTCCAACAACTTGACTGCAACCATCTCAAATCCGTTATTTATTATATATTATAGAATAAAGTTTTATCCAAATAGTTTGGGAGTTTTGGGATCCTTTTTCATTTATTTTAAATTCTACTATTTAATTTTTACAAAAAAAAAAAACAGTTTGTAGAGTTTTTTAACCACCATAAACCGAGTTAGTCATTCATGGTTAATATCTGAACAAGAAATTAGCAAAATTGAAAAAGAATTGGTTAATCGGGATACTCCGTGACGCGAAATAGAACAAGTAAAGATGGTACTTGCTGGCATGTGTTTCTGCTTCAGAGAAGGATAACGAGAAAACAAAAGGAAATAGTAAAAAAAACATGAGAGAAAAAAAAAACAGAGAGCACGAACAGGAGCAAGCAACCCATTTGTGTAATCAGCTCTATTAATTCATTTTTAGAAGAAAAATACAACATCCACGCTAAGAAAGGAGAGCCATCTGTGTTTAAAACAACGTTTTCTGATTGTCCTGCCCTAAAGAAGTAAAAAAAGCAGAAACATGTTTCTGCAGGTTCCATCTTTACTTGTTCTGCTTCGCGTCAGGGAGTATCCCGATTAACCTATTCTTTTGCCATTTTTTTGTCTGCGACAGCCTCCTTTCTCTGAAATTATTAAAATTCCTTGGGGATTCCAGGAGATACCGGCATTATATCGATTAAGTAACAGCGAGCGCTGACTATAAATAGATTGTTGGCAAACGACATATGCTGCGTTCTCAATTTCGTTTACTTATTACACATTTTTATAAACAATTTTTCTAAAAAAGATGAAGGGAAAGAACTTAATCCAATACTCAATTATTACTTAACAATTATGTCGTTTCTTATAATATTATAACCTTTAGGGCTGACACCTAACTCGCCTTTGAAAGGAACGATTTGAATTTCCTATTTCCCAATATATGTGACCCTTCAGAGTTGAATCAGGAAGGACAGGAAATCTTTAATTCCTTAAGATAGAAAATTTTTAATTTTATTAATAGTTAAAAAAACTAAAATTACTCAAAATATTCTTTTTAATTCTTTTAATACGAAAGGGACATGATACAAAAGTAAACAACGAGCACAGTTATCAAATATCTTTATTGAGAGAATACTTTGCCGTTCTGTGTGGAAACTTGGCGATTTAAGGCGTTCAAATTAAAAATATTAATCATTATCAGTAATAAGAATAAATATAGTATAAAATAGTTTTGGCTATTAAACGAATTTTACTCTTTTGCAAAGAATGCAATTCAGTTTCTTCTAATACAATAATTTATTATATCACTTTATTTTCTTCTCTTAAAATTGAGTAGTCACTGGCAATATGAAATACTGAAAATGTTTAATAAGAAAATATCATTTCTGCCTCATATGAAGATGTTGCGCTTAGTCCAAAATAGCCCATGTTTATTCTACTGTCAATCAAATGGGATTTCGATGAGCAACATAAAAGAGAAAGATCGATAAAGTGAATAGCGCCTGAAAATTAATAATGTTGTAAGATATTTCTATGATATCAAATCGATATGAAATCAGAATCATACCCCAATTTTACTGATATCGGTAACTAAATCATTCGACAAATAGGCTATGACATTTTTGGAAATTTTCTCTTATACATATGCGCGGCCGTCCTTGTCTGGCCAGCACATGTTCATCCGAATTTTTCTAATTACGTTTATTTAATAATTGTAATTACACTTTTTCAGATTTAATGGACAGAATGGATACAAAGATTTAGAAAAAGATGATCATATTAGCGCTGAATAAGGAAACTAAATTTTTATCTCTGCAAATTGTTCAACAGAAATCGCTTCTGCGACAAGCATGCACACTAAAAAGTCAGTTTTTCTAAATATATCTCGGTCTATTGTGCACTTTGAGACTTAGTTAGTAGCAGTCTTATGCCCACTTATGGCAGAAGTAAGAATTACTAAGAAATTACGGAAGAAGCCGACCACTGAAATAAGTAATATCGCATCCTTGGGCCAATAAACTAAAAAGGGAAAAGTTCGAAAAAAAGATGTTTGAATTATCGGTAAGTGCAAGAAAAAAATCTAAGCATGAATTATTTATAAAACAACAGAGGGCTAAAGATTATTGTGAAAAAGATTGTTAAAAAAATGCGTTTTAAGGATATCAAAAGAGAGCAAAATTGTTAAACAACAAATTATGTACTATGAAACAGAAAACTGTGAAACAAAGTGATCTCGTTAATCTAAATAACACTTATAATAAAATACATACTTAAAAATGAAAATAGCACATCTGAAAACAATTAGCAGAAGAAAATGTATATAAAGCTTTCTTTTGACAACTCTCGGTTTTAATAAACAAAGTCACAAAGTTATCCGTACAGCATTCCTTAATGCTGATAATTTGGAGTACCTGACTTCAAATGCACGAAGCAAGCTCACAATAAAATAGACGATGAAGTGATTCGTAGTTATAATAATTCTAACAACTCAATCAACTCACACTATCGGAGACAGCATGCACCTCAACGTCTTTCCTTCCTAGTGACCTTTTTTTTCCTGCAATGTACCAGAATTTCCTGATTAAACTTCCCAATATACCAATTTCTTATGAAAAGTACCGTGTAGTGGCTAAGAAAATAATATTTCACTAGCAAATCTTCAGCAGCAAGCAAGTCATGTAGAATGTGAAAATTGTAAAGAGTTCTCTACATGATAAAAGTCGCACAGAAGATATTCTCGACAAAACTTGTGATGGTTATAGCAGTTGGAAAAAATATATAGACAGAGCAACAAAGTTGCGTGCAAATTACAGAGATGATGTTAATCAACCAGAAGAACCAGGTAAGGTTGTATCTTGCGCAGAACTTAAAAAATTTATTATGCTGTCAAGACTGGAAATCTTTTAAACTGAAATTTTTATAAAGAGATTAACAGTTTACAATGAGAGCTTTGTACCAATTGGCAAAAAAAATATCAAAGCTTTGTCGCTGTTTAGCATGATACCTTATTTAAGCGCAATAAAGAAATAATAACTACATTTTACTACTTTTTTCTTGTAGAGACCTTGAAAAATAACATTATGCCTTGATAATTGCTTTACGCTAAATAAAGAATTCTAATAAGGACTGACATTCTAACGGAACCCTGGATCTACAGATCCCCTGGTATTGTGGATTATGGATTAAGTGTCGTTAATAATAGGAAAAAAAAACAATGCAGACTTTGAAGACGGATACTGCTAGGTACCCATGAATGGTAGATATAAATCTTTAGGCAACATTTACACTTACACTACCGAAAGATATTAGACTTCTATAACCATAGAAAGTCATTGACTTTTAAACGCTATTGGTCTTAACCCATTAGTGCATGAAGTAGGATGGAATAAGAAACACATAAGTTTTTTATCAAACATTTGTTTAGTGTACTTCAAATAAGCAGGCACATGTAGAAAAAAAACTAGAAATGTATACATTTGAGAAAAAGAACAATCCCTTATGGGGGACATTATGCTAAAAATAAGAAAATAAAAATTCTGAAAATATTCTAATAATCAACAAAAAATCTATTCTTTGATATGCCTATTTAGTGTTATAAGCCTTAAAACATATTTTGGGGTGTAAGCCCGCATTACATTTTACGCAAACAAAATTTGCCTTTTTTTTGCAAAATGCACACCTTCTATCAGTCTCAGAATATTCCACCAAATGATTGATATTATCAAATCTAACATCCAGCGGTAAGGTTGGTCTTAGTTTCCCTTTTACAGACTTTACGCCATATGAATGCAGCAAAGCTAGGGCTATGTTTCTTCGAAATATAACTAAAGAAGAACTTATTGGATCCTCAGGGTGAATTATTCTCATAAGTAATAATACGATAGGCAAAAAATGGCCACCACCATTTTCTTTGTATTATTCGGGTCCTATAGTTGGCAACCATGTTGTCTAATTTATCTACCCCACCCATCCCTCTATTATAATTATATATTATGCCTGGCTGTGGAACATTTACCTTAGATTTAATTTCTCTGCAGTAACGTGGAGCTGTTTTGTTTGCAGATACGTCAAAATTTGAAGCAGCTGCTACAACTTTGTTGTCCTTCCATGGAACAACTACAACATCTTGACATGCAGACTTATGACAGGAGTCTATTTTTTCAGTTTTCCATTCTTGATTTGACCTTAGTGGGCTATTTTCTACTCGATTTTACGTAAAGTACCTGTGGCACAGTAACCATCCTGAGACAATCGACTAAGTAATTTTAACGAAGTAAAATAATTATTAAAGTAAAATTGATTGAAAGCCTTTATTTGGTGGTATTTTAGCTTATTGAATTAGGGATAAGACAACGTGGCCTCCTATTACATATTCTTTATTTTCGGAATAAGTTAAATTATTTTGTTTCCCCATATAAATATCAAAAGCTAAAAGATTGCTGGTATAAAGAGCCTAGTTTTTGAACCCACATCTTATGGGCTTTCCCCTAAGAAATTGTTTCACATAATGTTTTCCATAATAAGGAATCATGCTCTCATTAATACTTTGTTTTTCAGCAAGACCTCTGTACTTCCTATAATTTTCATTTAGACGCTTAATAACCGGTCGAAGCTTATAAGGTCTATCATCCTTATCTATTTGGAATTATCGTTCATGTGCAAATTCCGTAATATTGTCTCAAAACGGTTGAGGCGAATACTTTCTGCTAATATTTTTGGAATATCATTATTAGATCCCCAATGCATTCGTTTGTTTGTATATTTAGCATACCCAGTAAAAGCTAAAGCACCGAACACAACTTACTGCTCGTCATGACATAAATTTAAATTTTTTTGAGATGCCTACAGATTTGTTTGGGTAACAATATGTTCACACATCGTTGCATCAAAAAAAAGTTGGAAAAATGTTAGTGGGGAAGTAATATTCACTAAATCAGCTGGTGGCTGCTCGGGGAGACATGTGGAATTTAAATTAACAGACGGCTCTTCGATATTCCAATTCCGTAATGTTTGAATTGATTTTCCAAGCTTTTTTTTCTTTGTTGAGGTTTCTGCTTGTGTTTTAGTTTTTTTTACAAAATGAGAAGGGGGAAGGTCATCTTCGGAATCATATTCTGCTGGCCTTCTGGTGTAAATAACTGCTTCGCATTCTGTTCTCAATATTGCCGCTCCCAAAAATTTGTAGGCAAAAATTTGTTAAAATTTTATTTTAAGGTAAAGACATATACAAAATTAAATGCCTTGTTTTTGATTTTAATCAAAGTTTCAAAATATTACTCAAAAATGAAACAATACTTACCCGCCACGTGCTGTTATGTATAAACTAGGGTCCATGCTGTTTTCCTAATACAAATTTAAATACAATATGGCACTGGAGTACGACTATCTTATTTAAAGTTCGTCAACAGACTACCGAAGTAAATAAAAACAATATTTTAATGTTGTAATTCCTGCAAGTCGACAAGCATTGTTGCCATATTTTAGAAAGTCCCTTATGGGGGACTATATGCACTAATGGGTTAAAAGCTATTTGAAAATGAAAAATCTACTCGATGGCAGGACGAATCCATTAGGCGACCCATGTATACTCTAATTTAACCCAGATACCCCTGAAACTCTTAACATTTGTTTTTTGTTATATACTTTTGTAAATCCACTTATTGGGTTAAAACAAACATATTTTTTTAGTAAAATTTTTTAGTTCCGCTTTTAGGTTTTTCTGTGATAGCCGTCGGTTTAAACATACGGTAGCAATATAAGGTACTAAAACTCAATTATTCTTATAAACTTATAAAACTTTATTTAGAAACGATATTTTTTTTTTAACCAATAATAATAGATTAGTTTTTAGTATGGTAACTTAAAAATACATTTTTGGATGAAGTGTAACATCACACTTCTGGCATCTGAATGGTGCTTGTTTGTGGCAAAATGCGCAGCGGGTTTGCTTTTTCTGATAATTCACAAGATGATCCATCCGATCATATCTGGACTCATAATGCAGGTATTTGCCTGGTTTAAATGGCCCCCGTTTTATTTCTTTCTTATATGTTTCTAATAATCCCGCAGCAATACACCTCCTAAACCGCAAATGGTCCATTTTCCCGCCAGAATATTTATGAAGTTGCCATGCGTTTTGTTCTGCCATATCCAAAGCATGTGAAAATAAGCAAAAATACCACTTCTTTCCTCTAATTCCTACGCGGTAAAGGCTTATATTTTGGTCAGCCCTATCAACACCGCCCATGTTTTCGTTGTATTTTTTGATCAAACATGGCTGCTCAACATGTATCATTTTATTTTCTTTCTGAGAGAAGCGCTTGACTTGCTGTGTCGGAAAAGGAAATGTTACATTTGAGGCGATTGTAACAACACTATTGTCATTCCACTTACATACAATATTATTTTGGTTCTCCTCTAAAAGATAATCAAAACTACCACGGGATTTTTTCTTGAACATACTGGATTTTTCAAGAGGGCAATCTGATAGTCTGTTTTCTCGCAGAGTTCCTGTACATTTGAGCCCCCTGGAGGTCAGCTCATCCAACAGACGTAATGACGTAAAAAAATTGTGAGAAAAGATATGGAAAGGAGCTTTTTCACATTGAGACTGAATAAAATTAGCAAACTGAAGTACACTAGCCCCTAAGCCAAGAGGACGATATTTTTCAGAAATAGTAGTTGTGGACCCTCAAAACGGCTCAAACCATTCAATGTACCCCTTTTTAGTTGTTCCCACCCATACCTTATAACCCCAACGAATGGGCTTTCCTCGGATGAACTGTTTTGATCCATGACCGCCATTATAGGGTACCATCGACTCGTATACGCTATAGCACTCTTCAATGAGTGCAAATGACTGAAATTTCTCATTCAGAGTAGAAAACAAAGGCCTCAGTTTCGAAAACTTATCGGTATTTTCAAGATTGTTGTTATGATTCGGGTGCAAATTCTACATTATAAAACTAAAGCGATCTCGAGAAATCGCCGAATAGACTAACTTATTTCCTGCGTCACTGTTATTTTCCCAATACATTGACCATCGAGGAAATGAGTTGTATCCAGAGAGCAGTAAAACACCAACGAAACATTTTATTTCACTGGAATGTATTGGCGATTATGGTGAATAGCATACAAATTGGAATATTTTACAACCAAGTCAATAATTTCGTCATCTATAAACTGAAAAAATAGTTCTAAAGGAGATAAAGAATTTTTTGGACCACTTGCGTTTACCCATTCTGGAAAATCTTGGTTGATGTCACCTTTTTTCCAAGAGTAATTTGGTTTTGAGGTCGATAATTTTGGTCGTTTTTTCGTAAGAAAGGTAGACAAATATAGGTCATCGTCGCTATCAAAATCACTCTCAACTGTAGTTTGGTTAGATCCCTTGTTTTCAAATATTACCTCAACTTCAGTCATCAGCTCACTTCCAGGCAGGTTGTTTATATCCACTTCATTTTCGTCGCCGGAATCTTCATCAGTGTTATATTCATTTGCGTTAACTGGCGGTAGAACGGCAATAGCATCAGGAATCAATTCATCGTCATCAATTTTTAATTTCTGCCATGAGTTCATGAAGTTTCAAGGGCCGCTTCCAATAACTGCAAATATAAGGAAAAAAATCGAATAATACCGGATTTTCCTACTGTCGGTTAAAACGGACATCGGTATTTAAGGTTATATTTTTGCCGGTGAGATGAAAATTTTTAATTATTTGTTTACAAGTATAAAGATTGATGTTTTCCAAAATTACTTATTCATAAGATGGAAAAATAATATGAATAGTTTATCAGTATATTTACCTATAATTATCCATTGTTTTCAAGAAACTAAGCACCTGCTATTCCAAACAATTTCTCGCATACAGAACTCTCCCTTTAAGAGGTTAGAAAACAAAATTTCGCTAAAACACGCGTTTCTAACAACGAATAACCCAACGCCATCTAACGCGTAGTGACAGAGTTTCAAATCTGCAGCGAACTATTAGGTGATTGTTATAACGGACGGTAGGGGTATCTGGGTTAATCTTTTTCTACATAAAATAAATTGTAAAATATATAAATTTCGTAATACTCGCTTTTCTGTTTCTAATTAAAAAGTTTTTTACTCTCATAATTACATCTATTTCGAAGAAATTCCTTGCATTTTATTTAAAAACAAACAACGAAATAGAATTACATTATCCCTGTATTCACGCGAAATTTATTTCTATGTAAGAAAACTACATTATTTAATCACCATTTCCAAGAAATAAAAAAGAAACAATACTTTAGTTTAAGTGTTTACACACCAATTGAAAGCTTGTGATTGACTAAGTATACCATGTTCTCTTAAGATTTTCGAAAAATAGGTAGATTTATTATGCCTTATTTACAACTTTCATTTTTATAATAATGTAAGGTAGATTTGCACTTAAACAAAATTATGAAGTAAAGTTTCAAAATTAAGTTTTCATACAAGACGTAACCAAATAACTAGAATTGCTGTAAAATTATTAATATAAAAAATTTAACGTGCTTTTGATAAGTACAGCACAATATTTTAATTTGGTGCTTATCCATATGCATTTTAATAACATTGTAACATGTACTTTATAATGCATTAAAAAAGTAGAGAGAAAAAGAGGGGATCCGAGGCTTAGCTTCAAAATTCTACATTTTAATAGCACTTTTGTCTAAAGTCGATCCCCTGCTTGCATATTGTGTAAAATATTACACATGGCTTTACGCCTGGCGACAATGCCAGGGGCGTTAGTGTTATACATTTCACTTTTGTCTGACGTAAGCGTACCCTCGTTGTAAATAATTTGCTGGGTTATGCATGTAAACGGGAATCTAATTTTGGAACTGTCATAAACCGAATGGTTGTTGTTTGTAGGGCTAAATGGTAAAGTTTTCGTATTTAACCCCGTATACGACTTTTACTTGTTACGTTTATAGCTTGCCGGGCATCATTATAAAAGCAACGAATATAAAAGAAATAATCTGTAAAATGAAATTTACTTGGTATATGGAATAAACCAGATTTTTTTAGAAAAGTTTTAGTAGAAGTCTTAAAATGGCAATAAAAATGTTTGAACATTCCACAACGCATAATAGAATGTTGTTGCAAAAAGCTGTCAACATCCTACGTTATTTGAAATAGAACACTCTAAGTATTATATATTTCTTATAATATATATAAAATATTAGACACATTTTTAATCATTTAATATACCATACTTCAGTTTAGTGGTTTTAATAAAAATTTAGCATTTTTTTTAGGGCTTTTTAGGGCTTATAAAATATACGTAATCCCATATTGAAATACAGGGTGTCCATTTATAAACTGACACTTTTTAACTGCTTATAAGTCGAGAACGAAAAACGACAACAATGTGCGGTTTTCACAGAACTTCATCAATATTTTTAAAGTTTTTTTTGACAGTGTTGCCAAGTTTCAAAATTTACCTGAATTAGGAGGAAAAAAATTGATGATTTTCAAAGGCCGATTTCTCAAAAATTTTAAATGTAACACCCTGTACTTTTTAATTTCACATGAAAGCCTGTTAAATCCTCATAAATTCATAATTTTTTTTACAGAGCCAATTTTAGTAAATGACACTTTTTTGAAAATTTTCCTGCAATACATATTCGGTAATTGATGAACATTTTCTGGTAATTGCCTATGTATCGCTTTAGCATGATCATAAATAAATAATTTGCGCTATTGCCATGTCTATAAAAAGTATTTATTCTACGTATTAAATTACAACTATTAACAACAAAAAATTGAAGAAATTAATTTTAATTTAGAATATGACCCCCATTATGCTCGGAACACAAATGCAGACGGATAAATAAGTTGCCGAAGGCGTTTTAGGCATTTTAGGCATTCGCAGTGTAGTTTGGTTAAAAACGTTTACTATGTTGTTGCGCAGTTCATCCAAATTTCTTGGGGTTGGATTGTAGCAACAGTCTTTTACATATCCCCATATACAAAAATCTTAATATGAATGGTTAGATCGGGAGAATAAGGTGCCCACTCGATTGGACCTGCTCGCCCTATCCATCTGTTTCCAAAAGTAATATCTAAGGAATCCCTTGCGACCCTGGAGAAGTGTGGTGATGCACTGTCTTGCTGGAAGTAGACCGTGTCTAAAATTCCTTCCTACTGAAGTTGAGGATAAAAAAATATTTCCAACATATCGGTGTAATTGTTTCCATTCACTGTTGCTTCTTGAAAAAAAAATGGCCCATAAATTTTAGATTTCGATACTTCACACCAAACGTTCAGCTTAGGAGAATCTCTTTCAAATTCGTTATACACTCGAGGATTTTGATCTCCCCAAATTCGGCAGTTATGCTTATTTATTCGACCACTGATGTGAAATGTTGCCTCATCAGACATTAATAAATTGGTATCCGGCTCATTTCTAAAAAGATCTAGTAGTGTTTCCCAAATTAAATATCTTTTTTCAAGGGCGCGATTTTCTATTTTTTTATGTTATTTAGAAAGTTTTATTTGGAAAGTTTGAATTTTGTAGGGTTTAAACTTAATTATTTTTAGAATTTTATGTACTTCACTTTTTGACATATTTGTCGTTTGAGCTATCTTCCTAATAGATATTTGGTTATTGCTTAAGGACAACACTTCTTTTACCAGCAAAATATCATCCAACAGATTATCTTGTGCATTTAGGTTTGTTAACTGATGTTTGATGTTTGATGTAACTTTTCTTTTAACTGTTCCCTCCTGGGAAAATTGGCGTACCCAATGAAGTATAGAATTGCGTGAAGGTGGAGCCCTTTCAAAAATTAGCCTAAATCTTCTTCTCGTCTGCGTAACTGATTTGCACTCACTAAATAATAACACGCAACGTGCTTTTTCCCGGGTGGTAAACATATTTAAACCTTTCAAAATCTTAAAAAAATGCAAAAATATATATAGAAATCAAATTATTGGGACTGCCCAACGAATGAGGTTAAAAAGATTTGACAGTAGTTAAAGCCCACAAAACAAATTGTGCACCTCCTTGACAAGCTACAATTGTTATTGTTATCACTTGATATCGAGAATATAATTTATTAGGTATTTATTGTAAGAAAATTTTCAAAAAGGTGTCATTTACTAAGATTGGCTCTGTAAGAAAAATTGTGAATTTAAGACAATTTATACATTTTCGGAAAGGGGATTTAACAGGCTTTCATGTAAAATTAAAAAGTACAGGGTGTTACATTTAAAATTCTTAAGAAATCGGCCTTTGAAAATCATCATTTTTTTCCTCCTATTTCAGGTAAATTTTGAAACTTGGCAACACTGTCAAAAAAAACTTTAAAATTATTGATGAAGTTCTGTGAAAACCGCACATGGTTTTTATTTTTCGTTCTCGACTTATAAGCAGTTAAAATGTGTCAGTTTATAAATGGACACCCTGTATAAAAAAAAAACAAATAAGTAAATACAAAAGCTTCATATATTACAAGATAAAACTAATGTACTGATAAAAAAATCAGAGGTGTTTATGAAACATGAATTAAAAAACTATTTTTTTTATGAAAATTGTTAAAACAATAAGGTACACAAAGAGTGACATTAAATTTCGAACAAAATATGCGGGGTTTACTTTGGCATGTGTTAAATTGACATCTCCTTTGCTTTTCTCTCTTGGCTACCAAGTGATTCTTGCCATCATATTTTACGTTGTAATGTTTTCTGTAACATTACTCAGAGACGTATTTGACAAACTCAAGGGACGACCAAAGGCTACTCTTCTTTCATGACCAATCTTTAGGTATAAATAAGCCACACACATTCTGAAGTCTTTCATGGATTTTTTTTCTTTTCCGGTATGGATCATATTATAGAGAATTGAGCTATTTACGATCGACATAAAAAAATCTCTGTCACTCGAGTAAAAAGGCACCAATATCATTTTTGGCCCCGTACTGATATGTGATGTTTTTCAAGCTACCAATTATGGTGGTCCACCCCTCCCATATGCTCATTGTAGTTGGCAATCAAAAGAGGTTGTGCAACTGGAACACGACCACCTTCTTTTTTGTTCCACCTTTGTACAATAGTGGTTGGTAAAAGTGTATCAAAGTTGGTTGACACCGAATCGCAGCTGCTATCATTCCAGTTGACTACAAGAATTTTTTGGCTACTGTCAAAGTGCCAGTCATAGGCAAATCTCAATTCCTTCTCGAGTTCTTTGGATGCCTTGGTGGGACACTTGGATGATCGATTTTCCCGTATGCTTCCTGTGGCTCTGAAGCCTTTTTCTTTTAGGCTACACAAGAGGTTATAACTCGTAAAAAAGTTGTCAAAGAAAATAATGTGTCTTTCAGGATTTTTTACAGTTTTCAGCATACTTGTTACGACTCTTTTCCTTAGAGGAATCTTGGGCTTTGCTGTTGATTTATTATCCTTGCCATAGTACAAAGCAAAGTTGTAGCAATACCCATTATCACTACAAAGCGCCCATAATTTGTATCCAAATCGTATATGCTTTTCTTTCATAAATTGCTTTAGGCCATGGTGCCCAAAATATTTTACAATCATCTCATCAATCGATAGAAATGTATGGAAAACTCCCCATTGTTGAAATTTAGTATTTATTGCCTTAAATAATGGCCCTATTTTGAATGACTTATCGTCTTTGTTATCATTTGCAAGAGAATTGTCAGCAAAGTGAAAACAAGATTTTATTTCTTTATAGGCATTTCTGGAAAACGCATTTTCACTAGAGGAACACCCAAATCTTCTCTTTCAGACCAATAGTCTCTTTCACTTGGTAGGACATGATAGCCACAAAAAATCAAAAAGCCGATAAAAATTCTGAGGTCCTCCGAAGTTACAAAAAAACCATGTTTATTCTTCTGTTGGGCGTATCTCATGGTCTCTGTTTGAAGAAGATTATAAAGATCGTCCTCAAAAAACTTCTCAAATATTTGTAGTGGTGTTAATTCCTGTAATTCTTCTTTTATTTTGTGGAAAGCTTCGGCACAACCTTCTTCTTCAATATTTTCATACATGGGTTTTTCCTTAGTCCATTTTGGTATCCAGGATTTAGTGCTGCATGCAACCTTTTTCCTTTTTATGAAATTTGACAGCGGCATTTTATTCTTCTACCTGTATCTCGACAACCCCTGGGACGTTCTGGACATCAACCGCCCCTAAGTCACCATCATCGATATCGTCTACGTTCGTCAATTCATCCACCTCAGGAGGTTATAGCGTAATATCAACATCTATTTGGTTAGAATAGAGTCTAGTCTACCGCATAGTCTAAATTTTTACAACTATGTTTATTCATTTTTTGCCAGTCTAAAAATAATAAAAAAAAATGTAATAACCCATTGTCCTCATTTGAAGACACAGAAATTTAGGTTAGGTTTTCGGCTACAAAAATTTAACTAGAAATATCATAATATTTTTACAATATTTCTACATCTCTTTGGTTGTAAAACACACTAAAGAAAAAATCTTACCCCTACTACTAAAGGAAATATGACCTATGGGCCTATAGCAGGTCTTTCTAGTCAAAATCTTTAAGAAACAACGTGATTTTCGCCGGACAAATAAACACAAACACTAGTAAATATCACCTGCAGAATATTGCGTAGGCATTGCTCTAATGCGTTAGACAGCCATCGGCAATCGCCAACCTACTCGGGCGCTCTCATCCCCACCAATTTCTGGCGTCAACAAATGATGAAGCTGGGCGCTAATGGGTTAAAATCAAATTATCCTTTTCTATTTTACCTTTTATATTTTTTAAAACTTAATTATTGCTCACATGATAAGATTAACTATTATGGTTAAAGTTGTAATTCAAATATCTTGATTAATTTTTAATATTTCACCTCCTACGCTCTTTGGGTTACAAAATTCACTTGTTATAAGACTTGTTTCTGATCCAATTATAAATTATTTAGAGACATACCTCTTATTAGTACAAGTTAAATTTAATTAAGGCCCTGATTTAAAAAAGGCATTTCGTAATTATAAAATTTAACATTTGGTAACTTGAGAACTCTCGGATAAAATTTAAAATTAGAAAAAATAATATTATTTTATTCACATGATTTATTGTGTTAATTAATATTTCGCACGTTATTGTATAGGTTACTATCCCAAACCCGCGGCTTATGGTGAAAAACTAATATCTTTATTAAGGCAAAAAGTCTATTCACTTTGCAGAGTGTCCAAGGTGAACCATAAAATATAAAAAGAGAGAGGACGATTGCCTTGTTAATGAAAAGAAACTCTTTCCCTCTACTAAAAGTGCACAATTCAAATTAATTTTGACATTTATAAGCCGTAACTCTATTGGAAACCCTTTTAACCAATCGGATTTGAAAGAAAGCGTAATTAAATCTGGCGCCAAATTTGAATTGAATTAGGCGTGGGAAATTCGAATTCTTAGCCCGCCCAACTTGAAAAAACTACTTACTATCACAGCCTATAGGTGTAGGTACTTTACTCGACTAAAACCGATTAGAGTCATCAATACTGGTTCTTTTTATATTGTTTAAGTTAGAAAAAAATATAATTTGCTCGCAAAAAAAAACAATTTTCCTTGTAAAAATCTATTTTAAACAAGCTGAAAACCGGCCGTTTTAACCTGTGAATTTCACTTTTTGGAAGCAAAGTTATTAAAAAATTTATGTTCAAATTAAACAGTTTTACACTCTTTCTACTTCAAAAAATATCGTTATCAGGTAATTGATACATATACGTAATATGCAAAAAATAATTTTCTTTCAGTAATCTAAGTTTACTTAAATTACAAGTATAAAAATAAAAGACACAATTGCATGATTTTATGTAAATAGAAATATATTTAATTATCTGAAAAATAAAATGCGATTAAGATTTCAAGTAAGTATTCTAATAAGGTATATAACACTGTTAATTTATAATATAATACAAATTGTAATATTATATTACTAGTCTTGGACATTTTGTTTGTATTTTGAAGACTAAAATAAATAAATTAGTTCTTCCTTTAGAAATTATAGCTACTGAGGTTTAATTTTACTATCAATATACAGGGTGTTTCGAAACTATTGTATTATTATGCCAAAATGTAACGGTGGCTAGATCTCGCCAAAACAAACATTTCTTTCTTATTAACTCATCAGCGTATGCGCACACATTCACTGATAATAGCGCATTAGAGTCCGCGCAGTGGCATCTAACCTCGGACACGGAGAAACGTGTTTGTACCGGAAACCGTGTTAGTAAATGACACAAAAACACAAGAAATATTTGGGAAAGTTTATTAAAAAAAAGGATGTTTCAATTTAAAAGACGTTTAAAATTCCAACCAGCCGCTTTAATACAAGCGTAATAGCATCGCACCATTTACTCTGGCATACGCTAAAAAACTTTAAAACCGGAATTTTTTCAATTTCAGCAACAATCCTTCCTACTAATTCTTCCTATCTTTGAACCGGAGTAACGTACACAAGCACTTTCATGTGACCCCATAACATTTTCTAACAATTCGGGAAGTGTTTATTGCAGGTATGTCAACTAAATTTCTCCATTTCATCGTGGTGGTAAGAGATACAGGCCAACGAGAGTATTATGAACAAGTAATGCCTTAACATTCAACATCAATTTTTGTTGAAAACCACACAGGTGCAAAGCGTGGGGCTTCTCTTCAGACCAAACGTGGCTGTCGCGGCTGTTGAAGATTCCTTCGTGGGTAAAGGCGGCTTCATCAGCTCTTGCAATCTTGAATGCAAATAGTCCTCGACTTGGTAAGCGCCGCAGCAGAAAGCGTTCTTGATAAATCCGCAATGTGCGTCTTCCATTATCATCAGCAGCACTATAAGCCAGGTATGGACCGTCAAAATTGGTAGAACTGGGCACTCAAGGTCTACCAAGCTTAAGATAAAAATGTTTGTATAATTCTTGTAGAGGAATATACGTACATAAAAATGTACCTATGTATAATTTTACGGCTTATCAATAATTTTCTGGTGTAGACTGCATTGGTTTAGGACAAAAAATGGAAAATGTAAAAGCTTGCGAATTGTATGTATATGGAATAATAAAAGATGGAACAGTAAAAGACACTATACATAGGAATATATAGTGTTCAACTAGTTATTTAACAATACTATATTTTTGCTGTAGAAAAAGTTGTGTTATGTATGGTCACAGATTTACAGTAAGTAAGTTAAGAATATTTTTCAGTAAAAGCTTCATATTCATATTAAAAAAGAATATCAAAGTTTTAGCATAATATTATAACATCATTGACATGCTTCACACTAATAATTATGACATAATCAACTAATAATTAATGACATTAGAGTGTTTCTTTTCTTTAGGGGAATTTTGGATTGTATTTTTTGCTAGTTTTTTATCATGGGCTGCACTAACAGGTTGTTCTTGTGTAGTCATATTATTTTCATCTCTTAAATATTTTAAAATATGTAATCGAGCATTTGCTTTGATTGCTATAGATTTAAGGATCGAGAGGCCAAAGGGTCATTTACATCACGCAATTAAGAGTTAATGGATTGTTTCGTTACTTCATTATGATTCTTCATTATAAACTGAAACTTTTTAATATTTAAAAAAGACTTTAAAGCAACAACATGTACACTTTAATTTTTTAGTAGAAATCTCCATTTGGATACTTTACTTATAATAATTTTTTGGTCGATATGCATAATTTCGTGTTCATGAGTGAAGCTATCTTTAAAAAGAAATCCTTAGCAAGAGTGCCCTTTCTATTCTCTAAGATAAAAGCAAAATATTAATCGGTAAATAAAAAAAGAAAAATATTCATTAATAATCTCTCTCTCATGATATTGATGGTGGACAATTTGAATGGGCGTTACCTGATGAGATAATTGAGGTAGACCGATAGTATCTACAAACTCCGAATTTGCAACTTTAATTTTATTATCAATAAATTAATGATCTGAAAGTTATTTTCTTAGTTTTGGGAAAAATTAAGAATAGCTGTATTTTAACAGAACCTGATTTGGAAAAGAGACCTAAATAAATCATATGTGGCGGCTATATAAAATAATTAATTAAATTAGTAGATACAAGTGGTATTTATATTATGTTCGTGACAGCTTAATTTCGTGTAATAAATATCTTTTTTTTTATTTAAATACAAATTTATACCAGAAATACTTGTCAACATCCACAACTATGACTTTTATTTAAAATAAGCATCTTAGCATTTAGCACTTTAAAATGTTTAATTATTTTGGCTTCATAGCGTTATTAATTATTCTATTAATAATTATTCTTGTTTTTATTATCAGAAATTTAAAATAAATACAAACATTTTTCAACCTTATAGAGCCAAAGTAAACCTTATTTAGCGAGCTCTATACATCGCGTTATAGAATTCCTTTAAAATAGATTAATTTTATTAGCGTAATTAATAAATAAACGTAATCTAATTTGTCAGTTTAATAATTAAATGTTTTACTGAGGGCACCGAAATGTTCATTAATTTAAGCCAATATGAACACACAAAGGAAAGTAATTTATTGCCAATACTGCTAAAGAGTTTGAAATTACTAATTATTACAAATGATATGGCAGCTAGTATGAAATATATTAAAATATTGTATTTTAAAGTTCTTGACACGCCTAAAATTTAGAAGCCATAATTTAAATATGAGCTATATAAGGTAAATGGTTTAACAGAATAAAAAAGCAAGTAAAAGAAGTAGAACTAGTATACTGACTCATATATGGAAAACTCTTGGAAAAGCTTGCTGGGAATGACAGTTAAAAGTCACCTATAACATTAATAATATCTGCGTTTCCAGTGTTGTGCTATCGTGTATGTAGTGTCTATGAAATTTTTTGGTTCATTGGATTTTAGTATTTTATTGCTTATGAAGGTTAGTTTTTGAAAGTCATTTTTTTTCTCTATTCTCATGAGCGGATTAGGTTAAATCGGGACTTATCATTGAGAAAATGTAATGTTTGGCTTTTATTTTACTTTTTGTGCTTTTTAGATATTGTTTAATACTGGAAAGTATTTTATTTCTCATAATTCTTAAGAACTCTCTTTTCTAATTTATACTGTAACAAACAGTTCTCCATAAATAAATATGTTAACATTCCTTTTCAAACGGGCCTAAACGTTTGTTGGGTATTTTACTTTGTCGGTGGATTAATTGCCTACCTTGCAGACAGGTCTGGGCATTAGGTATAATCTTTCTAGATAGCAAGTTTGATTGTCAAGTAATTTTCCTACATATATTAGTTCTTTGTTCTATTCAAATATTAGTACTTGCTTTTTGTATTTTTCATTTCATATTGTGGACGTGTACAGCCGTGAAATATGTGTTCACTCACCATTTGAATATAATCATTATTAATATTAATCATTATATATTATTTTTTGCTTTTCTTGCTAAAGAATAAAAAGCTATTTTAATAATGAAATGTGCCCACCCTAATATACGATCCTAGTTTTAATATTAGTAAATAATAACGAATATAAAATTTTTTCCTTACTGAAACCTGGTTGAAAGATGACATGCCCAGTATATTATTGGAAATCCTGGCACACAAACTGTTTAGAATAGATCGAAAACTTTCTTGAAAGAGTAGTGTGTGTGCCTATATAAAACACTCTACCGTAAAACGGGTTTACTTTGCACTGAGCAGGGAAACTTTGCACCGAACATGTAAAATTATATTTTCTGTAATCCTCCTCATAATTTTGCTCAGATATTTCTACTACCTCTAGAACATATAGGCAATATCGCAATACGTCACCAACACGCGCGCGAATATCCCCCTGGTCGCCAGTTGTTTATCAGCAACCGTCCGAATATTAACCTAGAAATTCTATGATTTTCTGGCTTTGCAAAATCATACTGTGCAGAAAGTCCCAGAGTACAAAAATTGGTAAGTATACGTCTAAAGGCTTATACTATAACCGATTGCGATTTGTAGTTGTTAAAATAACAAACGTTTTTCCCCCGTAGGGATAAAAACGATATATTTCATGTCTTGCCTAGGCTTGACCCTGTGAGATTACGCTCTATATTTCACCTATGATTTCATCGTATCTATCGCACCTTTAACGCTCTTAACCTCTGCGCCGTCCAGCGTCGCCGTGGCTTACTCCCACCACTCGACACTATCAGTCCCCGTGCTCGGTGAACCTCGGCGCGGCGACGTTTGACAGTACCTATAAGAGTCGTCAAGACCTTAAATATGGGGTCAAGCCTAGGCAAGACATGAAATATATCGTTTTTATCCCTACGAGGGAAAAACGTTTGTTATTTCATGGTCTGTGCCGTCGGCTTGACCCTGTGAGAGGTTTTTGGTTTCTGACGACGCAGAGGAGCGTACTGTGAATGCTGAAAGAAATAAAAATTTACTAATCCCAAGACGCATATGAGTGTAAAGAAATAATAGACCTGCATCAACTCAAAGATACATTTAATACAAACACATATGAATATTTTGTTTACATAGCATCATGACGACAAACAAAATCATATATGTAAATAACAAATAAATGTCTAAACTCTAACAAAGCACACATAAAGTTCACGAAAACTGATTCACACAGCGGTAAAACTGTTATTCACTAGAACATTTTCACGGTCTTTTGTGGGTACTTTCGGAACCTCCTTAAAGTAAAATTTAAACACATTTTGCCTATTACTCCAATTTCCGTTTCTTAAAATGGAATCCATTGGTACATTGCAGTCTCTTCTCGAAGATGCAACTGCCGATCTTATGGATCCTGGTGAAAACTTAATATTGCTTTCAAGAAGAGCCGACTTAATCCAACCAGCAATAACAGCCCGAGAAGCAGGGCCAATTCGCCCGCGTGAAGTAATAAAAAGGTGGTTCAGTTCTTTCACGGCTGCTCTTCTGTTAGCAGAGAGGTTTATGAGAATCTTTGTCCAATGTACAAGATCGAATGTCACTTCAGGAATGCTGGAAATTTTCCATCCTGATTGCCTAAAAGAACTTTTATATGTTTTGGAATCAAATTGAGGCCAAAAAGTGACTGCTGTTTCTTCCAAAATCATGCTCTCCTGGTCGATGTTTAATAGAGTTAAATCGTGAATACGTCTACCAGAAGCTAACAGTAACAACAGGGCCAAATGGCGCGAGACTTAGAAGATGCTATCCTCCTGTATGTTTGTTCTTTTCATCCAATCTAGTAGCAAAGAAACATCCCAAATGGATTTCTTTGAGGGGGGTGGTCTCGATAACTCGATTGCTTTTATCATTTGTTTCACTAAAGGGTTACTTGTAATTTTTTCCCTCAAGAGAGGATTCGCCAAAGTGGCAATTGCTGACTTATGAACTTTAATTGTTTTCGGTGCAAGATTTTTCACTCGGAAAAGATAACACAGATGTCGGGCTACCATTGATGCCTCTGGCACATTCAGATTAATATTAAGAGTTTGACATCTTTTCAACCAAGCCTTCCAGGGAGCTGAATATGTTTTAAATGATGATCTTCTCCACGCTTTCTCTAGAAATCCTCTATCCTCATCTGACCAATCTGACGTAATCTTGGACCACCCCGTACCAGCCAGGCCTCCAAACGTAGACTCTTTGCATTCGGTAACTGTAGTCCCGTCGTTGCGTCGAACAAGTGATGTTGAAGGTTTCTCAATTGAAACGGTGGGTCTAACGCTCTCGCTTTCACATCGGCTCTCCAATAGACTTTCTCCCACTTGGGTATAATTAGAATGAATACTCCCCTGGCCGTGTTTAGGTGTGCTAATATTCTTGGTATTAGAGCCGGAGGTGGAAAGATCCAAGCTAGGCTGAAATTCCAAGCCCTGCTGAAAGCGTCCGTGAACAGAGCCATGCTGTCCTTCACATCTCTGGAGACGTAATTCTGTACTACTCTCGACTTCCTCGTTGCGAACAGGTCCACTACCGGAGTGCCCCATTTCACGAAAATTAATCTGGTAACTTTCTCTGATAGGTGCCAATCGGCTAGATGTTTCTGCCGAGAAAGGCTGTCGGCAATGTCGTTGTAGACCCCAGGAATGAATTGGGGTACTATATCGATCTGATGTTCTTGACACATTTCCAGCAAACAAGATACCATTTCTGTAAGTAGGGAAGCCCTTGTTCCGCCCTGGTTCCTTATGTAAGCAACAACCGTCTTGTTGTCGGACTGAATCAATACCCTTTTGTTTTTTAAAAGGTGAAGTTCTAATTGAAATGTTCTCAGGACTGCATATAGTTCTTTTTTGTTTATATGCCAGAATCTTTGATTTATGTCCCAAGTGCCGCTGATCAGCCGACCATTTATACGTGCACCCCAGCCGATATCGGAGGCATATGCGGTGATATTCACAGTTTCTCGGAAAGTGAGAAGAGGACGGGTTTCCTGAAGATTCTCTATCCACCACATGCAGTCTTCCAAGGCTTTTGAAGGGATTGGAAAGCTCTTTCTGGCAGAATGTTTGCCGCTCTCTGAAGGGACCTTGAATGCAATCTTCCCAGAGGAATCGTGAAGGAGGCGAAATTTAGCTTTCCCAGTAATCTTTTTGCTGTGTCCCAATTCCAGATCTTGCCTGTCAGGATGAGATTTAAGTCTTTTCTTATTGAAAGTACCTTTCTCGGAGGTAGGAAAGATACATAGTTTCCGGTGTCCCACATAATTCCTAGATATTCTAGACTTTGAGTAGGTTTTAACAGAGATTTCTCCTTGTTTACCATCCAACCCAAACTTTCCAGAAATTCTACTGCTTTCTGCGCCTCCTTCAAAAGCTCTAAGAAGTCTTGTTCTGCTATTAAGAAATCGTCCAGATAGACAATTACTCGCATATTCATTTCTCTTAAGATTGACGCTATCCAGTTTGAAACTCTGGCAAACGTTATCGGAGCAGTTGAAAGGCCGAATGGGAGGCATGTAAACTGATAAACCCGGTTCTGGTGAACTACTGAGAGGAACCTCCGATGTCGACGGATTATTGGTATGTGAAAGTAAGCTTGGGAGATGTCTATCTTTACTAAGAAATCTCCCTTCTGAAGAAATTCTGGCACTTTCAGGTGGTTTAGAAGCCTGAATTTTTTTGGACACAAATAGCTATTTAGACCGCGAAGGTTTATTATCGGACGAATAGATCCGTCTGATTTCGGCATCGGGAACATTGTAGAAAGGAACCCCCTACTTTCTGATGATATTTCCAGAATGCCTTGCATTAGAAGAGATGCAATTTCTTGATCCATCCCCTGAGTGTTGAATCTTCCCAACACCTCTTCTGAAAACGGAACTAGAGGAGGTCTTTTGAGAAAGGGGATTGAATACCCATTTATTATTTTTAAAACGGCTGGTGGCGCACCTGCCCTCTGCCAAGCTTCTGTGAAAGCTAAAAGTCTCCCTCCTCGAAAATCCTGCATATCAGGGATTATGTGACCTTTTTGTAGTCTGATGTTTAGTTGATCTACCACGAGTAGGCTGGAATTTTCTCGAACTCGTTCCACTTCCCGATGGGCCTCTCCAATCCTCTGACGTTTTAGTGGAAGGCCTGGGTCTGTAGTTTTTCTTAATGCCATGTGACGTTTTCGAAACTTTGTGTGTAAGATTGGGTTGATACATTGGTCTTTTAATGTGTCTTCTACCAGCAGGACGAAAAAATTAATTTTAAGCGGGTTGTTTCATAAGTTCGGATAGTTGTTTTTCACAGAAAAGATGGGTAATTGAAGGTGGAATAGCGCTGAGGAGAGAGGCTTGCACATCATCTTTAGGAAGAAAACAATTACGTCTTTATTCAATTACCTCTGCTCTGCGCCCGCAAACATATTGCAAGATGTCATCCGAGATTGATTTGAAGGATGATGCAGCTCCAAATACTTGGGAGAGATTTTGTTTTAAGGCAGGATGTTTAGCAGAGAGTTCCTTAACTGAATTAGATAAGGCTTCTCGCTGTAATAGAAGACCATGGAGAATGGTGCCCAGCATTGAGTCCGACTTCGTCAAGGATTCTTGAGACTGTGTATTAGAATTGGAATGCTTAGAAAAAGCTGGATTTATTTTAAGTGCACTAAAGACAGGAGCAGCCTGTAGCTTCTTCTGAACATCAGCGTATCGAATTTGCTTAAAAGACAACTCTCCTAATCTTTGACAGCTGATACCCTGATCAGCAATATGCGATTTAGGTGCAGGAACTGCTGGCTCTTGCTCACGTGCAACCGGGCAGAAATCAAATTCCTCATCCATCGGGCATTCAGGGGGAGCCCAAGGAACTTCAGAAGGTTCCGGAGACGACATATTAGTATTTATATCCTCAACATTAAAAGTCTGTTCATCACCAGAAGAGTATTTAGACTCGGAAGTATCTGGGCGATCAAACCTTTTCATAAAAGATTCCAACATTCCTTTCAATTCCAAATGGCTCTCTTCTAAACGGTCCAGTCTGCTAGACCTTTTGGTGCCAGAAGATGTTTGGCTAGAGATTGAGAACTTTTCTGTAAGGTTACCGGCCAGCTCTCTAGAAGCCTCCTCCCTACTCAAGAGGACAGGTTTAATCTCAGCTATTGAGGCCATCATTAAGTCAATGCTTGTAGAGGTACCCCTTATACGAATCACCAAAGAAGAGGGGCCTATAATTAGTCCCACACATAGTGGCCAATTTAACATCTTCATCTTAATGTCCCTATAGGCTCTTTCGGAGAGAGACGTGCAGTCTGGGGCAAAAGCACGGGCCAATTCAACGGTGGGAAGAGCAAATCGAATTTTGTTGAGGATCTGAGGATCCGGCTCCTCTCCTAGAATTTCTTCCTTGGAAAGGACATGGACTCTCCAGTTAAGGCAACTGGTAGGCAGATGGGTAGTCACCAATCTTTTGATTCTTGATAAGATAGTGTCATCAGCCGGAGAATCAGCCTTTCTATCCATTAAGGATTTCAGGGATACCAAACCCAAGAGTGGGCTTACCTAGAACAAAAGGCAAAGCTAAGTCTTATAATATAAGCAAGTGCTTAGATATTTTCAGCCAAAATTTAACTTTGGACCATTTTGTGTCTAAATCGGCTCGAATTTGTGAGACGTCGGCCTACAATACTAGACGGCGGCTCAAGTTTTTGACCCGTCGGCTCATATTTATGAGACGCCGGCTCATATTTTCGAGGCGTCGGCTCAACGTCCTGAGGCGTCGGCTCATGTATATAACCTGTCGGCTCAGATCTATGAGACGTCAGCTGACACTCCTGAGGCGACAGTTTAGGTCTATTTAGGCCGGTAAGACGGCAACTAAATGCAGACACAAAACCTGTGTTATAATTATAATCGTAGGATTGCACCGTACGGATTATTTAAATATACGTTAGTACAGAGCATAATATTACTCTGGAATATCTCATAGCTATGACTGAGTAACAGGTCATAGAACATACAAAAATATATTAACGCACTCAAGCATCTAAAGGAAATTTAAATTACTTACCATTGTGAAGCTCATTCACTAACACAAATTCACACAAACTCAGTCGATCTTAAGATCTCGAACGGCACTCGCCGTTGTTTTCAGGTGCAACCGATACGATTACTTTACTCTGGGTAAAACAATAGCGTACTGTCAAACGTCGCCGCGCCGAGGTTCACCGAGCACGGGGACTGATAGTGTCGAGTGGTGGGAGTAAGCCACGGCGACGCTGGACGGCGCAGAGGTTAGGAGCGTTAAAGGTGCGATAGGTACGATGAAATCATAGGTGAAATATAGAGCGTCATCTCACAGGGTCAAGCCGACGGCACAGACCATGAAATAACGGATTTAAACAAGGATAGCTATAAAAAAAACATTGTTTACATGTGCACTTATCACGTGGAATTAAGTATACTTTGCACCGCTCAACTGGTGCAAAGTATCCCCAACTTGCAAGTGGTGCAAAGTATCTCCTACTTGTCACGTCCAAACTATTTTCATTCGCAAGAGTAAAAGTTAAATAGGTAAATGGTTTTCAGAAAATGCCCAGACGTTATAAAAGAAAACTGGGATCTCGCAGACATGCAGACTACTCAGAAAAAGATTTGATGTTTGTCAGCAATACAAGATGACATGAGCACAAGAGATGCCGCTGAATCCTTTAACATTCCAAGGAGAACTATTTTTTACAAATTAAAAGGAACACAATGCAAACCAAATAACTGAATACATAGAAAATCTAAAACAAACAATAACTGGTGTAGAGCTGCATGCTATTTTTAATTATGACGAGACAAACTTAACCAATGACCCCGGTCAAAAAAAGATATTGACTAAATGTGGTGTTAAGTATCCCGAACGAATTTGTAATTCCTCAAAGAGTAGCATTTCTCTTATGATTTGTGGAAATGCAGCTGGTGAGCTTCTAACTCCTTATGTGGTGTAAAAATGGAAGCATTTTTCGGACACCTGAACTGAGAATGGTCCCCCTGGTACGCGTTATGCAAATACTGCATCTGGTTGGTTCGAATCACAGATATCTGTAAATTGGTTCAGCACTCTCCTATTGTCCAGGCTTAAAAAAATTCAGGGAAAGAAGGTCGTTTTAGGAGACAATTTCTCTTCTCATATTAATGATAAAGTCCTCGATTTATGTCGAAGACACGACCTTGATTTTGTATGTTTGCCTCCGAACAGCACCCACGTTATACAACCGCTACCTTATCCGATCTGCGTATAATCAGCATCTTGCCAGTACTATCTGAAATTTATAAAAAGATTTTATAAAACCAGTTATCAGACTTTTGTTATCGACAATCATATTAGACCTGAGAACCAATGTGGCTTTCTAAATGAGTCAAATACAGCAACAGCGGTTGTGTCTGTAACTGATAATATTTTTGAATCTAATGATAAAGGCCTGGCCAGTCTTTTAATATTATTAGATTATTCTGAGGCTTTATTATTATCGGTGTTCAGATGCTTTTCTAAATATTATCTTATCTTTTCTTAATAATTGATTTAAAAAAGTAATATACAATGAGTTGAGTTTCTTCTTTCTGAATAAGTTTCTTAATTATTTATTCCGATGTTCCTTAATGCTCTATTTTATCTCCTTTGTATATTATACAGGGTATTTCATAACTAAAGGATCAAACTTCTAGGGGTTGTTCAGTGCAACAGTAGAATCCATTTGAGTATAGGAGCCTATGTCCGGAAATGTGTCACTACGCCACTACGGCCTTAAGACGCATTTAAATTTAGAAAAAATGTTAATTACCTAAATAGGATCTGATGCATTTATTTTTACCTTTTGTATATGATACCATCACAACAATTGTTCAGTCTTCCTCCAACCTCAATACACCGATTTAAACGCCGCATTTGATCCTCGCTTTGAACGATTTTAAATGCTGATGTTATTCATCCTATTAAGTCTAGCTCTGATTCTACTGGAGTTTCGTAGACTAAAGACTTTACATGTCCCCTTAAGAAAAAATCGAGCGACGTTAAATCGGGTGACCTAAGAAGCCAAGAAACTGCTCCACCTCTGGCAATCCAACGGTGCCCAAACCGCTGAGCCAAACACTCGCGTACTTGTACAGCAAAGTGAGCCGGCGCTCACTTTGCTGTACGTCATGCTGAAACCACATTTACTGTCTAACGTTTAGTGGAACATTTTCAAGGAGTTCTGGGAGAACTTCCTCCAAGAAACGCAGATAAATAGGTCCTGTTAAACGTTCCGGTAGAAGGTATGGCACAATTAAATGATAATCAACAATGCCTGCCCATACGTTGACAGACCAACGATTCTGATGTTTTCTTGGAAAAATTGCATAAGGATTTTCTTCGTCCCAAACATGGCTATTCCTACTATTAAAAATACCGTTTCTTATGAAAGAGGCTTTGTCGGTCCACAAAACCTATCGTAAAAAATTTGGTTGTGCAATGATGTGATCCAGAAGCCATCGACAAAATTGAACTCTAGGATGATAATCGGCTGCAGACGTACCTTGAACTTTCTGAAAGTGGTAAGGATGGAGTTGTTGCTCGTGTAGTACCCGCCAGACAGAAGCGTTACTCGTATTCATATTCTTAGCGACGTCACGTGTGCTATTTGATGGTTCATCGGCAACTCGCTGAAGCACCTCTTCTTCAAATTCGACCGTTCTTACGGTTCGAGCTTGATTGGTAATGTTTTCCATTAGCAATAAATGTTTAAAAATTGTAAGCTATAAAATTTTTAAACATGACATTGAGAATTGACATTGATAAGTGTTGATTTTAAATAATTGTTATTATGGTATCATGTACAAAAGGTGAAAATAAATGCAGCAGATCCTATTTAGGTAATTAATGTTTTTTATAAATTTTAACGCATCTTAGGGCCGTGGCGTAGTGACGCATTTTCGGACATGGGTTCCTATACTCAAATGGATTCTTCTGTTGCACTGGACAACCCCCAGAAGTTTGATCCCATAGTTCTGAAACACCCTGTATAATAATACACATCCCACAAAACTTATCGCATCACTTATTATTTCTAAAATATTTTAAATTTTGTGCCTGTTTTAAAATTTTATTGATATTAATAATTAAATCACCATATAATACGACTTTTGCAACATTTATTTTAAATCAGTTCAATCTAAAAAGGACAAACATTTAGATTTACCAAAACATACAAAAATCAAAAAAATTGTACAAAACATGTATACAAAAAAAATTAACTTTATTTAAGCCAATGAATTTTTAATAGCGTGTGTTACCGCCCCTGGCTCTAATTACAGCTTCCATTCGTCTTCGAAGGCTTCTAAACAGGTTCTGGAGGTATTCTTGCGGCACGTTTGCCCAGAAGTCAAAAATAACATTTTGAAGATCATCTAGTATTCTTATTGGTGTTGGATGTTGCTGAATTTGCCTTCCTAGATGGTCCCAGACATGTTCTATCGGATTAAGGTCCGGGCTACGTACAGGCCAATTTAGGGTGGGTATCTCGACCTCTTCTGAGTATTGCCGAACAACTCTAGCAGCATGTGGACGAGCATTATCATGCATCAGCACAGAATTATCACCGATATAGGGCACTACATGGGGTTCTAGGATATCGGTTATGTACCTATCAGCATTTAGTCTTCCATCATTCACTGGTACTAGCTCCGTGCGACCCTCAAAAGAAATTCCTCCCCAAACCATGATAGAGCCACCAACAAAGCTTTCAGTTTGACAAAAATTAACCTGATCGTGCCGTTGACCACGTCGCCTATCTTGAATATTCCATTTTGCGTGTTCTCTAGCAAATTGCAATCTTGCTACTCGATGTTCTCTGGTAAGACGTGGACCTCTAGCTGGCACTCTGGCTCGTAAACCTCCTTCTTTCAGCCTATTTCGAACTGTCTGTAGGCTTATTTGGACATTACGGGCAGCCAACAGATCTGTTTGCAGTCTTCTAGAGGTGGTATGCCTAATTCTTAAAGCCGTTAACCTTATATTAAGTAACGATCATCTACTGCCGAAGTTACCCTTCGGCAGCCTTGTCCGGGTCGTCTGGATAGTTGTCCTGTTTCTTGGTAGCGATTAACAACTCTGGATATTGTGCTTTTTTAAACTCCCATTATCCGAGCAACGTATCTTTGACTGTGGCCATCTTCTATGAGCGCAATAATTCTAGCGGCTTCTTCATTAGTCACATGTCTTGTTAAACGTTCAGGCACATCCATTATTAACAATAAATTTAAATTTTCACTTTAGAATAACAGTATTTGCTCAGAACGTTTTGGATCTCAATGCAATCGCCAACACAGGAATAATCTACGCGAGCATTTTAAAAAAATATATCATAAAAAAATATGTAAGAAACTCCGATATTTTTTTCTCCATGATAAAAAACCAGAAATATCTTTTAAGTTGATACATATACAGATTGTCCCAAAAAATATTAAAAATATCTTAAAATACTAGTAATGCGATAATTTTTGTGGGGTGTGTATAATCGAGACGATAGTCTATCGAAATTTAGGTTAACATATGGACGAGGATCGTCATTTTAGCGAAAATATCAAACAATTAAGCAAAAAAGCATTTTTGTCCCTAAAATTAATTTTTATTCAAAGACACTCTCTTTGTTCTTAGGCATTATACTTACTGCGATTTTATATATAAAGTGTTCCTTAAAGACGTGCTAATATTTAAGCAGGTAGTTCCTTTAATCTGGTAGTTCTTATGAACATATGTCTTAAACGTCTAAGCTTTTGAGATACAGGGTGTTTACAAAGGTAATACAGGTGATACAGATGTATACAAAGTTTAAAAAAAAATTAGTTTCTTAATAATAACTTAAACAATAATGTAGGAAAGTAAAATTGTTTTTTATTTTTTTAAGCAAAAACTATGCGTCGGACGAAAAAAAAAACCAGGAGATCAAATTTGCTAAAAAGTGATTGAGGATTTAAAAAATAATTTTTATTTTAAGAAAAACAGTGGCGTAGTATTTTTTTCACTATAAAATATTCAATAAAAGACCTTTAGGAACGCCACTGGTAGAGAAAATATTTTTTTTGCACATCAAAAAATACGTTTTGATGCAGAGAATGCATGTACCAAATTTCATAAAAATGTCTGCAATATTGTTTAAATTATTTTTAAAAAACTTATTTTTTTTAAATTTTAACACCCTGTATCTCAAAAGTTAAGACGTTTAGAATATATGGTTATAAAATTTAAGGAACACCCTGTATATGCCTTGTTTGCAGTCATTAGAACAACAAAGAATTCAGATAATGCAAAATTTTTGTTGTAGGTTAACATATGGCATTAAAAACGAGATCATATATTGCATAAAATAACAGAAATAAATTGGCTTAATATATCAAACACATGGAATAAGAACACTCTTTATCTTATCAATTTCGTTCCAAGTTCATCACTTAAATGTAAGAAGCAAAACTGCTCTATTTAAAATCTCATTTACATTTAACGCTATTAAACTCTACAACCATATTCCTAACTACTTTCAAATTATAAATAATAATTAATTCAAATTTAAATTTTGTTCTTTCCTTTTTCAAGCGCAAATAAACCTGAGTATGTTCAGTCTCATTAAAGTCTTCAAGTTGAAAAATCATGTTTTATTTCATCAATGATTTGTGTATTTACCCCTATTATTAGAGTTTACTGCACGCCTCCTTCCCTTTACGTGTGCAAGGAACTTGAGCATTTAAATCCAGCACTTTTTTTTTTGTATTTCTATCAAAGTACCAATCCATCTTTTAAAAAATAATTGTTTTTCCTTTTTATTATTTTTCTTTATAAGTAAGCAGGATAATTCAATATGTAAAATTATATTTACGTATATGCTATCTATTTTTAATGGTAAGGTAAGAGTAGCCTTAACGCTAGACTTCGCCATTATTTTCTATGTATGATTTTTTTGGATCTTAGTAATAAGACTTATTATTAATATTATTGTATATTTCTCTGCATATTGGTTTTTAAGAAGAATTAAGTACTGCGAAGAAGGCGCACCATCAATTTATATTAAGTATGTTAGAGTACGATATGTAGTGAGGTCTAATGGCACTTCTTGCCCTTCTACACGTTAACCAGTATTGATCCCTTATACAGGGTGACCGACGGGAACCTGATGTTTTTGGGATGGCTAGTACTCTGCCGGTAAGAGAAGTAGAGAGCCGAATTACTAGCCATGGAGCGGTGGACGGTTGAAGATCGCAGGTTTGTGTATGACGCATTTGTGCAGAATGGCGGGTCTATTATTACCGTGCAGCGACTTTTTCGTATGCATTTCAATCGTGAAACCGTTCCAAGCCGCAACACGATTCTCAGTTGGGTTGATAATCTACAGACAACAGGATCTATTGTGAAAAAAAAGCCACCAGGTCCGACTAAAGCTGCGTTCACACCGAGTCGACACTCTCCATCAACTATATCTATCGACGTTGTCGACTTAGTGTGTACGTTGCAATGGACGATGTCGATCGACAAAATTAGTCGATCATCATGTCGATTTGTTTTCTCTCGCTTGTGAACATGAAAGAGCAGTCGATCGACTTTAGTGTGTGGACGTGTTTTCGACATTAGAAATTCGACAAAGTGTGAAAGTAGGAGTAGGTACTTAGTGACATCTTGCCTTATTGACATCTTGGCCGTGTGTTTTCGTTGGAGAAATGGAATGGCACAATGGGTAAATCTGCTAAGCCAGGCTCATTACCATTATCATTTCTCCAAGGTCCTGGAATAACGTCAGTTGAATCAGAGCAGTTATAATCGAATGTTCCAGGGGAATTATAAATATTCTTAGATGCACTTTTTCTAAGAAAGCTGTGCAAGTAACATTCTGCTAACGTTACCTTGCAGGCTGTTTGAGATTCCAATAATAATGGTTTGCGAAATATTCTAAATACATTAGATATTAAGCCAAACACATTTTCTGATATTCTTCGAGCTCCGCTGAGGCGATAATTAAATACTCTTTCACTTTAGTGTGACTTCCTGCATATGGTTTCATTATGTTTGTTGACAAAGGAAATGCGTCGTCTGCAACAAAAATATATGGGCTTTTTAGATCACTATTTGGGAGTTGATTTTCTCCAGGTAAATGCATTGTATTGTCCTTTAGAAGCTTATTAAACGTAGTACTACTAAACACGCCTCAATCGGAAATGCGCCCTTGACATCCAACATTAGCATAAATAAAATTGTAGTTTGCGTCGACTACGGCGAACAAAACAAAAATAAAAAATCCTTTGTAATTGAAGAATTCACTGCCGCTGTTTATTGGAGCCTGCATCAATATGTGTTTTACATCCATAGCTCCGGTGCAGTTTGGAAAGTTCCAACAATTGTAATAGTCCTCGGCAACGGCTTTCCATTCTGCTTTGTTTTTAGGAATCTGAAATAAAAAAAAAATATATTTTACTTTTTAAACTTCAAACTAGCAATAGTATCAACAGAAGTAAAATAAAAAATCTTTATATTACAGGTTTCATCAGGGGTGGGTGCAGTGGAAGATGCCAACAATCTAGATAATACTGCTGATGAGCATGAGAATAGTCAAGATGCCATTTTAAATACTGGAGAAGGCAACTCTGAAGACTCTACGAGGAGTAATGTAAATGCCGATAATGTTGAAAAAGCAAAGGAAACTTTAACTACACAAAAACAGTTTAAGTTGCCAGCTCTTGGCTACGTACCTTCAAGAAAAAGGAAATGCGATAACCCAATGGTCAATGAAGCCTACGAGATAATAACGCAAACATTAGCGACAAAACAATCAAAGGATGTGTTTACCATATTTGGCGAAGAAGTGGCTGTGATATTGCGAAATTTGCCCACTACTTATGCTCAAGCTATAGTGCAACACAAAATAAGCACATTTCTGTTTGAAGCAAAATTGGGAAATTACAATTATCCCGTAGCACAACAACCACAGCAGCAGTATTTTTCTCAGGCTCAGCAACAACACTATTATCCTCAATCTCAGCATTCTCAGCAACAGCAATATTTTTCCAGTACAGCAAATTTAGGTGGTTTACTGACGACCTCACCGATGCATTCCCCGGAATCATATTCCTTATGCTCTGCTTTTAGCAATCCCCCTACTTCGGCACAATCAACTACTGCCCTTACAACTCATGAAGATGAATCTGCACATCGTTTCATCACCCAATCTCCAGGAAGTCATACCTCATTAGCTCGGTCATAAGTATAGATATGCGCACAACTATTCTCATTTAGGATTTAAATAGTTTTGTTTTAGTTATAGTTTATTTTTCCTACTCTCTTTCTTATTTATTCTTTATTATGGTTATGAAAATTTGATTTAAGAAGTAGCTATAACTAAATTTTTATATTTATATAAATCTCGGTAAATCTTAATAAATAAAGTGCTTACCTTAATAAAGTCTTATAATACATCAAGAAGGGCATCGCACACCTCCACAATAATTTTGGAAATTGCCTGTTTTAAAATTTTGAAAAGATTCATTAGTGAGTGATACGAATCTCCAGTTGATAAAAATCGTAACGTTACAGCAAGACGCTCCTTTATGGATTTTTTTATCATTTATATTTTTCGTACGAAATTTTTCTTTTTTTAGCCTCCATAATAAAATACGTGGCACAAGTAAGAATTACGTCTTCTTCGTCGGACATGTTGATTTGACTGATCGACAAACATTTGTGTCGACTCTGGTGTGGACAGATGCAGTTTTTGTCGCTTGTTGATCAACAATGTCGATAGACATAGTCAATCGACAGTGTCGAATCGGTGTGGACGCAGCTTAAGACAGCAAGAAGACCAGACAACATCGAGCGTATGAGAGCCGCTCTGACTCGTAACCCTGGGCGCTCTGCACGTAAACACTCGCGTGAACTCAGAATGAGCCGTGAATCTCTGCGAAGAATTTTAGAGAAAGACTTAAAAATTCACCCCTACAAGATGTGTGTTGCTCAGAAGCTTGAAGAAAGAGATTATGCGCAGCGGCAGGAGTTTGCTTTTCGAATGCAAATGCTTTTGGAAGACAATGAGAATGCAGTCATTATTATGAGTGACGAGGCGCATTTTCATTTGGATGGGGATGTTAATAGGCAGAATTTACGGTACTCTCTCTGAGAAGGCACGAAAAACTTCTACATTCAGAGCGTGTAACGGTTTGGTGCGCAACTACTCCATTGGTCCTTATTTTTTCGAGGACGAGAATGTTTCAGCTGTTACAGTGAATGCCAAACGTTACTCCCATATGCTGAACACTTTATTACGTCCCGAACTGCGCAGGCTGCAACTGTATTTGGAAAATATTTTTTTCTAAGAGGATGGTACCACCGCACATACTGCTCGTGTTTTCATGCAAGTGCTTCGAAGCATCTTCCCAGAAAGTGTAATTTCCCGTTTTGGCAACAAATCCCGAGTCACCTGACTTGAGCACTTGTGACTTTTTCCTGTGGGGGTATCTCAAATCACGTGTATATTCTCACAGACCCCGCACATTGGCAGAACTGAAAGAGGCAATCAGGGAAGAAGTGGCTAAAATTGATGGTGAACTGATGACACGTGTTATGGCCGATTTTTGGGGAAGGGTGGAAAACTGCATTCAGGAGGATGGACACTACTTACCTGACGTAATTTTTCACAAGTGATATTTATCTTCAAATGGTATGAGTTATGTGTTTTATATTGAAAATACACTTTAAAAAAAAGCTAATTTTATTAAATATGACAACCAAAAAATAACTACGTTCAAGACGAGAATTAATTATGGAGTGTTTTTCTATTTCTAATATCGATTAATCGTAAGCTAATTAGTATAACAAAATAATATGAACTAAGCATAACAATAATATAAAATAAGCACTTTCAGCAGAACCTTGAGGTCAATGTCCGGGTTGTACTGGAACTGGGTCACATAACTGCTCCCTCCTCAAGTTCGGAAAACATGGGTAACTTTGTTTTGCGAAGAGGAATCCGGGCATCAGGGTATTCTTTTTTAGGCTGCTTCTTCCTTTGCATATATTTTCATGAGCCATAAGCCATTGCACATAGGATGAGAATGGCTAGCATCGCTGTGGGGGTTATCCAGTGGTAATTTGTGGTGGAGGTTTCGATGAGATGAAGCTTGACTGAAGACAACGTTTTTTGAGCTACAGCCAATTCTTCCAAGTTCACCTCTTCTAGTTGAAGGTTTGACATAGGAATTTTTGGGCCTATGTCTGAGAATTTCGGTAGCTGCATCACATACTGAAATTCTGTTTTCTTCTCCTTCGCGTAGATTTTGTTCTCTATCTCGATAGAGTAGTCCGGTATGGTTATAATGCTGGCCTCTTTGATTTTGTGTAGTCCTTGTTGACATTGGCTCCATATAATGGTTTCTCCAGATAATATCGCAAGGATTTCTTCTCCTTTGAGACGGTTGATGCCTGTTTTCTTGTAGTAGACGTTTATTACCAGGTATTTATTTATGGTTGTAGCTAATAGTTGATATAGGCATGGGTTGTCTTTGGATAGTGCATTTTGTTTACATACAAAAATGTCTTCTATTTGGGGGCACTCTTCTTTTGAAGTCCAGTAGTCGTTTTTCGTAAGCATAATAAAAAAAACTAATTAAAATCATGACAAACAATTTTGTGTATTCAAATAAAATATTTTGGGCAAAATAACAAGGTACTGTTCATTTCAAAAACGTCAGGTTCCCGTTGGTCACCAAGTTATCCAAAAAGGTCGGTAAAAAGTGGGTTGTCCTTGCAAATCATAGAATATTCCGAGATTTCAGTTTTTTTATGTTCCTAATTCAATAAATGCATTCTAAGGTGGCTTAATTTTTTGCAAGCTCTTGCAGATTTTAATACTTTTGCTTTATTTTAAGAGAATCAAGCAAGTGAGATATAAGTCGGTTTATCTATGTCTGCCCATGTCAATCTGACTAATATCACTTTTTCTACCTTTCTATCTCACATTTTGAGTTCTTCCATTAGGTATTTGGCATGGTGGCAGGCAATTTTGTTACCTTCTATACCTTCATCTCCTGGTACCCATATTAGGGTCATGTCAAGTCATGTCGACTTTCCCGAATATAAAGTGTTTGCGTTTAATTTATAAATTTTAATGTTAATGATAGCTAATACATAACTAAAGAATTTATAGTACTTACCAAACCAATGAACTCATAGCAAAAGTCTCTGTTTTAAAGTCATTATCTTACCTAAATCTCATTATAGCATTTTTACAGCCTTAACCATTTTATTGTTAACATAATATTTTGTATTATTGATTAACAAAAAAAAAAGTTATATTTAAATATAGTTCCTGTATGTTTCCGTATAATGTACATAGATAATAAACCTAATTAAACCAGTTTATTTTTCTTGTGTTTTCTAATTAAACTGCACCACAATAATACATTATAACCAACCCTTTTTATACCTTTATCAAAACCCAAACGGCGCCATTATTTGCCCTAATTTATTGGTGGATTTAAAAGGGAAAAACGAGATACCCCTATTATTTGTTTTAAAGGAGCCAATATCGAGTTTTATGTTTTTCCGCTTTTAGGAAAACACTTCCAATAATAACAAAACAACAACCCATTAATATTTTATTTATTCGGGTAAACGTAAACCGTTGATATTTTTGGAATTTATACAATCTATATGGTGTAATAAAAGATAATACTAATAAATCAAAACAATTTTTGACAAAATTTGGTCAAATCAAATTGCTTATAGATTTATACAGTCTTTAAGGTGAAATAGTTAAAATACCTGAATATATAGATGGTATTAAAAAATAAAAAATGATGTAGGTATATAAATTTGTATACAAATGTTCAATATTATGAAAACCTAATACTGTAAAGTAATAAAAAAGTCGTTGATATTAATTTGGCAATAATAAGATTTTCATAAGTACACCATGAAATAAAATTAAGAAATTTCTTCATTACCAAGTTTAAGTAATAAAATGTTTGTTACCAATATACATACAGTCCTAAAAAATAAATGTAATCCTAATTTTATATTTTATTCCTGACTTTATGAATACATTTATATAAGTATAGCTAATAAACATATATCAGTATTCTGGCACTATTAAAGCAAAACTTTAAAAGGTAGTAAATATTAAGAATATAACTAGAAAAATTAAAGTTTTAGGATAAATGGTTGTTTCTTCGTAAATATATAAAAAAAATAAGAAAAATTAGTTAACTTAATAAAATAAAATTATATAAATGACATTGTAATTAAAATAGTTAGTTCTTTACTAGTTAATATTATAAAGCTCGCTAAATAAAAGTCGCAGGTCTTCGACTATTTATCAATCACTTAGGTGATTTAAGATCCTGTTTCAATGCAACTTCTAATTTTAAACAATTTTAGTAATTCAATCATCTACAATTTCCAAGTATAGGAGCTTAATAAATAAAACAAATTAAGAAACCAAATACAAAAATATTTTCGACCGCTTTCCAATTTCGAGAAAAGGGTGACTTTTATTATAGTCGACTTTAAATTAAAGCTAACTTTCATTGCTATAAATATGACTTAAGAAAAGTAAACTTTTGCGAAATTTGTGTAAAGTTGGTAGTACTTAAACGACATAGAGCATAAAATTGAATCGATTTATACCCTTGACAGTTGAAATTTATAGACAACAGATACCCGCAGTTCTGTACTTTCTGGTAAAAAGTAATTTATTTTAATAATTTTAATAATAATAATAGCTTTTTATTAAGCAATATTTAACCAAATATTTGTACTACATATTATGTACTACAAGTATAGTATTCGCAGAGCGTTCTCGATAGTACCCAAAAGTATAATTTCAATCAGTCTGGTATATAAAAAAAATTCATTTATACTTAAATTTAGTACAAAATTACTGATCTAAGCAAGTCATAAAGATTTGTATTTATTTGCAATAGTAGTAGTAGTTTATTGATGCTGGTAGCTTTACAGTCTTACACAAGTCATAAGATTAAAACTAAGAAAAACAGTGTATGCAAAAGTTAAAAATACTGATCAATAACAATTGAGAGTTTTAAAAAGAATTACATACCTACATGTCATTACCAAAATTCAAAATCAAATACAAATAAAAACATATAAATATAGGCAATAATATAAACAAGTACAAAGTTATGAAATCTTAACAATAACATAATTACTGTTGCTGAACGAAGTTATAATAGTAATAAAAAGTACAATAAAATTTAACTAAAAACCTGTCAAGATCTGATCACATTTGTTATTCATTCAGAAGCGTGGTTATAAACTCATCAACAGAATAAATGTTGTGTTCTAGAAGAGTATCTCTGATGAGTACTTTGATATATGAGTATTTTTTAGGATATAGCTAGCGAGTAGAACATTACAATTTGTTTTTAAGACTAAGGAGCAGAAAATTATTCTTTGATTTTTGTAGTTTTAAATAAGAGGGACGTATTTGCTGTGCACCTCTGGTGTTATAAGAGTAAAAATCTACATTTTTTTATACCTATCTTTGTTTTTATGAATTTCAACAAGACAGTTAAAAATATATATACAAGGAAGGGTTAACATTTTTAATTCTATAAAAAATGTTCTATAGTGCTCCCTATACTAAAGATTTAAAATCGTCCTCAAAGTTCTCTTCTGAAGTCGATACACTCTTATTAAGAGAGAAGAGTTACTCCATAAGATTACATCATATGAAATGTGTGAATAAAAAAATGCATAGTATGCACTTAAAAGATCGCCTATATCCATAAAGCCTCTAAGCTGTCTCAGAAGAAATATGTTTAAAGAAAGTTTTTTGCATAAGCTATCTATATACGCAAGCGATGTTAGCCCATCATTCACAATCAAACCCAGCAGTTTAACACACTCTCCGCTTTGGACTCGAAAATTACTTGACACAATTAGCTTCTGAGTTTTGCCTTCGTTTAAGCTAAGTTTATTACTCTCAGATGATGAAAGCAATGTTGTATCATCGGCAAATAAACAAGAGAGATTCGGCTTCAGAAATGTACTCAGATCATTAATATAAATTACAAATAGTATAGGCCTGATAAGTGACCCCTGTGGGACTCCAAACTTAACAGGACAAATACTAGTTTCCAGTGCATTGACGTCTATTAGTAAGGTAAGATCTGAAGAAAGCAAGGAGCACTCCTCTAAAGCCATGAAATGCTTCCAGCTTATTCAGAAGGATTTCTGGGTTGACATAGTCGAAGGCCTTGCTGAGGTCGCATAGAGTCAGAGTAGTGTGTTTGGCCTCCTCAAAGCCCTCGATTATGCCATTAACCAGGCTAATAACTGTTTGGGTTATTGATAGACTAGTCCTAAAACCAAACTGGCCAGGATGTAAGTTTGTATGAAGATTTATGTACTTAGTCAATCTAGTATTAATTAATATCTCAAATACCTTTCCAAAAATGGGTAGAATGGATATGGGGCGATAGTTTGACGGGTCCTTTTTATCACCTCTTTTAAAGATTGGTATGACTCTGCTAACCTTAAGGATTTCTGGAAAAAGCCCTTGTTCAAAACATAAATTAAAAATTAAGGTCAATAGTAAAACTAGAATGTCCTTGGTATGCTTTATTATAGCACTGTTTAATCGGTAAATGTCAACTGTCCTAGAATGTTTTAAACTATTTATTGCTTCATTAACCTCACGTAGGGTAATAGGACGGAGAAAAAAATGATTGGGACATGCTATCCTTTACTTTGTTTGATGAGTTGGAAATAAAATTCTTTTGGGTTTTTCTAGACGCTTTTTGTATAATCTTCTGAAGTGTGGATAGGCTTTCATAGATTCTTTATTACTAAAGAAATCAGCTATTGATTTGAGAGCTTGTAATTTATTTCTCATGCTATGCAATTCTTGGTGAGTTACCAGTTGATGAGAGCTATTTGTTGGGAATTGGGCACTAATTTCCAAATTTTCAGCTACATAAACTCGAATTTCTTCCTGTTCTTCAAGTGTAATAATTTTTGGTCACTCTTCTAAATTTCGTAAAGAATAAAATTAACCACTTTTTCCAATTCCAATTTTTCTGTCGTATCATGTACCGATTTTGAGTCGACTGAGTATCGAAAAAAAATTGTGCTTTAAAAAATTGAGAAAACTTTTAATGGCTCTAATAGTTCCAATCGAGCACCAAAAACTTGACAAAAATATTATTTAATATTACCATAATATGATCTGTACAATAATCTGTTTCTCTCAAACGCTAATCTCAAAACATTGCAAAATTTACGTGTATCCAAAAGTCACGGTTTCAATAATGCAGAATATAGCGCTTTCTTATTATTATTTTTATTTGGGTTAGTTGCAATTAGCACTGCTTAGCTCTGTATGTCTTTTTGAATAATTTACCCCTTAATAAATAAAAAACTTTGAGATTTGCATGTTTTCCTAGGCAAATTCTAGAAAAAAATGCAAACCGTAAATAATATCAGTATTTTATTTAGGCTGCCTAAAAAATTAAAGATTCAATAATCTCGAAAATGGTTGCTCCAAGCGATTCAACAAAGTTATACCTTTTTAGAGTAATGTTAATTAAAAAGCTGAGATTTTTATAAAAAACTTATACATTGTAGCACAAAAAAGTTGAACACGTTTTTATCATCTCGAATTATCGCTGACAGCACTCTCTAGGATCTACACAAAAATTACCATTGAATTCGAATTTCTCATCCCTAAAAACCCCTTACTACTCAATTTTGTGCGGATATACTACTTTCTTAAGGACTTATTAAAAACTCATAAAAAAAAATTAAAACTTTAACACCCTGTATTTTGGTTATTGTCGGTTTTCGGACTAAAAGAATTCAGTCCAAGCAAAATATTGTTGCGCGATAAATGTGCTGTTGCTCTGTATACAGGATGGGGCATAGGAACCAAGTGTTTTTAGGTTGGATAGGACGCGGCTATTGGAAAAGGGAGGGGCGTTTTTTGACTCAAAGCGTTTCAGCAGAGACAACCAAAGAGACGCGCAACTGTGCGCTAATAAAATATCCGATTATTTTCCATCTTTGTCTCTCTTCGTGAAAGGTAAACGTAGATAGCGCAGATAGCGTTTGCCGCCATAATTCAAACCTCCGCTATTAAGCATTTAATTATTTATTTTAATTAAAATTAGCCGTTATGTCTCAGAAGTCAGAACATCATAATTATGTTCTGAGACAGAACGGCTGATTTTAATTAAAACAATGCAATCAAAATTTAAATTGGGGAACTAAATAAACTAAATATAATTCTGAAACATTTTGTATTGTATTTTCAGTATATGGTATAACTATAATATGTGCATGCATTTTCTTAATTATTTTCATAATTTATAATTTAAGATGGCAACAGTAACATGCATATACATAAATGCAATTAAAATATAGAAACATTTTAAGTATCACAGTACTATAATAATATTCCAAAAAATATATCCTTTGGTGTAACACTTTTAAAACAAAAAAAGTTTAATGTTTTGCTGAAGATGCTAATATCGTTAGCGATATAGGTATCCAGAAAAAATGAAATTGATTTGGTAAAGTGGTAAAACTGTTTTTCTACTAATTAGTAAAGAATAGATAAGTCTGTTCTATTCTATAATAATGAATATACTGTTCAATTTGTATGTGTATGAAATACATATACACATGTTTCCTTATTTATGATGCGGTATTTTTTAAATAAATAAAAATTAATTAAAAGAATAAAACAAAAAGATTACAGCTAAATTTAAAATAGCAGCAAATAGTTAGCACAGATAGTCCGAACAAATCTTATTCTTGTAATTATTTTAAGTTATATTATAAAAATTAAATTCATTTGACTATTTATGTTAGTTTTTTAATTTTTTTTAAACGAGTTTTTTTTGCAAATCTTTTAATTTTTCCTTTTGAACCTCCACGGAACACCTATTTTAACTACAGCCTTAACAATTACCTTAATGAACATATTTCTGTTCCTAACACAAGTCAAAACACTAAAATCTGTATCCTACAAAAAACTACAACTACTAACTATACTGTAACCAAGTTCACCTAAATCCGGTAGGTAATAAAATACGTAAAATTTAAGCACTCGTCCAAAATCTCAACTAATGATGTAAAACAAAACAAAATTAATCAGCAACAACAACTATTCAGCCATATTGAAATTCACGTGTTCATGTTGAGCAAGGATTGCACTGTTGCCGTACTTAATTATAATTTTAGAAATACTAGAGAATTGGACACAAGCTATCCCGTATTTTTGCATTCATTTAGACGGAGATGGAAGAATATTTTCTCTTGACTGCTCTGATAATTAAATACATTTAGCATTTCGAAAGATTAGTATTGTGGCGCCACCTTAGCTCACCTTTTATAAGGTAAGAGAGAGACAACGAAATACAATATATACAGATTAAAGAGAGCAACAACAATAGGATAAAAATTTCTAACGAGTTGCACGTCTCTTTGGTTGTCTCTGGTTTCAGTCATTTCACTTTCTGTCGTAACCATGGAGCCGTGGACGTTAGAACAATGCGTATTCGCTTACGATTGTTTTGTTAAAAGTGGCGAGTCGGTGACTGCAGTTCAACGTGAATTTCGTAGATTTAATATTCATCGAAATTACTCTGTCCCCCTCGAGACACGGTCTTACGTTAGGTTCATAATCTTCGAACAGGGCGCTCAATAATGAAAAAAAAATCACCTGGCCGCCAGCGTACTGTGCGTACTCAAAAGAACGTTGAAAGGGTTAGACAAGCGGTGCTTCAGAGCCCACGCCGCTCTGCTTGTCCTCATTCAGCAGCACTTTAAATCAGCAATATGACTCTAAGACGAATTTTACATGGCGAATTACATTCTCATCGGTACAAAATAGCGGTTGTGCAGGAATTAAATGTAAGATATTATCCACAACGATTGGCTTTTGCTTAACAAATGCTTCAACTTTAGAAACAAATTGAAAATTTTTGCTTAGTTATGAATGATGAAGCCCATTTCCACCTTAATGGCGCCGTCAACAGATAAAATTGTCGTTACTGGGCTGGCGAAAATCTGCATGAAATGCATCAAAAACCACTCCACAGCCCTAAGTAACAGTTTTGTGCGCGGTGACAAAATTTGGCATCATTGCACCATATTTTTTTGAAGAAATTGGGGTTACCGTTACTGTAACATCCCGTCGTTATATTCATATGGTTAACAACTTTTTTATTCCTGACTTACAAAGAAGAGGAAGGCAAATTTTCTAGAACTACTTCAACAGTGCGTCAATGAAAGTGGTCATCACATGCCACGATAACGATGATTCTATTTTCCGTTCATGAATATCTTAAAATGCTTTGTTATTACCTATAGTGTACTACCAATAACATTTTTTTTGAGTAAAAACTTACAGTTTTATTATTATTTTAAAAACACTATTAAATTTGCTTTACGTCAAATCTTTCAGTAGACGTAAGTAGAAATCCAAAAACTATTTTACCAAAATATTTTAGTAATATGCTCCCTAATTTTCTGTAAGCCATCTGTCGATGGAAGGAAGTTCCCAAAGAAACACTCAACCTTATCACTACAGCTTTCCTATTACTTTTAATTAAACAATATAAGATTATTGATATAACCTTTTATTGTGAACATAATTTTCGATATAAGAAAAAACATATTAAAAGTAAATTTTTCTCTAAGACTTACATGTTGCAGTTATTCTTCATGAAATATTATTATGAATTTTATAAATGCAAATGGAGATACTTAAATTTTTAAATATTATTCTCCTTTTATCTTTGACGCATTCATTCCATGGATTTTTCTCACGCGAAAAATCCTACAACTAAATCGGCACGCTCGTAAAAGTAATTTATCCGAATAACGCTTTTCCACGGAAATGGACTGAGATGAGAATGCAACTCGTCAAATTGTTATCCTCCATTTATATTACCCGAGTAGACAATCTAAAGCCCTTTGCATGTAGAGCTGAGATAAATGCTATGCGCATTTTTTGGATAGTTGTTCTTTGGTTTATGGGTTAATAACCGATAAAAATTTTATTTTAATAAAATGTGTCTGTTACCTAAAATTATATTAAAATAATAACATCGATAATTAGTCTTTAAATTAACATACATATATTTATAGCAATAGTGTTTTTTACATTATTTAAAAATCTATAATTAATTAAATATGTGACACATAATATTAAATGGGTCCCCATTTATATTTCCTAATTAAAATATTTTGCCTAAATGTTCAAGCTACCGTTGATAGGATAATATAAAGCTATATTACATATGATATCTGCGCCAAAATATTTATGTTTAAGTTAAACTGATTTAATATTAATAGGATGCAATGCGGAATAATATTTAGATATAGCCAATAAATGCTGGTTTTCAATTATTTTAGTGTGCATATTGTGAATTCAATCAGATCGGCTCGACATAAAAAATATCCGCAAAAGAATTTTTTTACACATTAAGTATAGTCCTCAAATAAGCTCAAAAATCAACAATTATACATGTAACATTAACAATTATTAATAGGTAATGTTTTAAAAGAATTAAAAACAGGTTGCGACAAAAGCTTTATAAATTTATATTTTAAATTGCTATATGTATATTAGTAAGTTCGGTATTTTTGCCCACATATTGGTTTGAAAAATAGTCCAAAGTTGTTTTTGAGTTAAATCGATACAATGTATATTATTGTCTATAAGATTGGTGATAAAACGAGGCAATTTAGAAAAATTATGTCGGGAATGTAAATATTTAAATTTACAATAGTTATATAAATAATTTCTTATTAATTAAGAAAATTTAGATAGTGTTGTTTGTTTCGTATTTTTTTATAGTCTATGGTCATTTAATTGAATTCAATTGAAAATTAGCTATTTAAATAAATAATTAGATACGTGAGTTGAATAAATTAAACAAAATTTGTCACGTTAGTCTAAAAAAAAACAAAACAATATACAAAACTAAGTTATGTTTATTGATTATTTGTTTAGTAATTAGACAGTTTTTGGTACGTCATAGATGTGATCCGGTTTATGCTATTTGATAGATTTAACTTATGAACTTAACCCTGTGTCAGTCGCGCCATGTAAAATTACATAAACGGTCGCATCGCGGCACTGAGTGGCGAATGTTGAAAATGACTCATTTTGTATTATTATAGAAAATACTGACTCATATGTGAGTAATAAAACAAAATAAACCTTTTAAAAAATCAGTTTATTTATAATATTGCGCTTCTTATCTATTTAAACTTTGAAAATCAAAAACATTATTCTATAGCGCTATAGCGAACGTAAAAGACAAACATTAAATGTTTTATGTAAAAATGGTTGTACAGTAACCAAGAGTCCAAATTTTTAAATAAATCAGTCTTCCTCCATGGGGGTATACAAACAAGTATAGTTCATATGAACTTAATCTGAACAGCAGAAAAACTAAGGGTACAAACATAGTGGAACGACGAGGCTAGAGGCACAGCGACGAGCTAAGCGACGATATAAGCGACGTGGCAGGAGACATACACATAGTAAGGAGACAGAAGTCGCGATTAATTGCGACTCTTCAAATTCAATTTAGTCAAAACAATGTTTTCCGACAGTGAAGATGAAATTTTATTTGACAATGCCGCGCTTCGCGGACTTATTGTAATGGGAGGTTTAAACAGAACTTGCTCTGTACATCCCATTAATAAATCTCGCAAACGATTTGGGCAGTATCATACACTATTTTTTGAACTCAAGCAGCATCCAGACCGATTTTTCGAGTACTTGAGAATGGATATTGCTACTTTTAACTATATTTTAGAAAAAGTGTCTCCATGTCTACAAATGAATTGGACAAACTACAATACACAACCCATTGGACCGGAAGAGAGGTTGGTTATTACTTTAAGGTAAGTTGAATGTATATTTTTGTATAAAAAACATAATATTTATTAAGTATTACAACTAAACAGGTCAATTAACATAACATCTTAAGCACTGGAAAAAATGAACAAAAATAAACTAAGTAGAAATATTCTTTTCGGTAAAAACATAAAACGAAAGATTCAGTAGAAGTTGGCGTTCTGATTGATCGGATAATCGAAAGGTTCGATTCCTTGATTCTGATTCATTTGATTAGTATAGCCATAAGCATATCTCTGAACCAGATCTTGAACGCCATTTCTAAAATGCAAAATGTTGTTATCCGTAATTTTTCTCACGTGTGGTAGTAGACTCTTAAAAAATGACAGAAGATCATCTTCTTTGGTTTCATTTATGTTTGCCCTCTTTGTTCTAATGAACTCCAATTTCTGTTCCTCGATGGCCAATAAAGCGTCAACATTATTTTTTCTTTTATGGAGTCGGCCCTTAAAACTGTTCGAGGTTCAGCAAAATGACTTGACGTGCCTGTAGATGAATCCTCAGTGTTTTCGGAAGCAACAGAAGCAGGTGTCAATGGCTCGATATTCACGGGATCTTGTACATCGTCTTTTGTTTCCGTCTCCACTCTATCGTCATCAGAATTCACATCAGATTGCACGTCCGTAGCAAGCGATTCATCCAAAGAATCTACCAAATTTCCCGTTGCTTGTCGAGGCCTAAATTGATCCTTTAAGAATAACAAACTTTTAAAATAGGGCCAGTGGGATTTAATTGCAATGTCCCCTGGATCATCAGACCGTGGAATGAAGAAAGTTTTTTCAGTTCTCTTCGGAAATAATCTCTTAAATTTTTCCATTTAGTTTGGGCCACCTTCACTGCAAAAAATGGATTTCAGTTACGAATAAGCTATTTTTAACATTGATTTTTGTTTCAGAAGTGGTTCATTCTAGCATTAGTGTTAAAATAAAATAGAACACAGCCTAATCACTGACACTAACTAAAATTTTATTATTTTTTATTGCAGATATTGTGCTACAGGGGAATCTTTCAAAAGCCTATCATTCACTTTTCGCATGGGAGCTACAACAGTTGGATCAATTGTTAAAGAAACTGTTAACGCGGTATGGAATATATTACAGCCAATACACTTGCCAGTTCCAACACAGGATGATTTCATTAAAATCAGTAAAGATTACATGAAAATCTGGAATTTTCCCAATTGCTTAGGTGCATTGAATGGCAAGCACGTAAAAATTAAATGTCCCAGTCATTCAGGAAGCATGTTCTTTAATTATAAAAAATTCTTCTCGATCGTTCTTCAAGCAGTCTGTGATTTAAATTATCGCTTTACTGTAATAGAGGTGGGAGCATATGGACGACAATCCGATGGGGGTACTTTTCAAAGTTCGGCTTTCTCTAAATTACTTTCAAAGAAACAATTAAATGTACCAACTGAACAGTCTCTACCACATACGCAAATTCGAATGCCATTTGTTTTCATAGCCGATGAAGCATATCCACTACAAGAAAACTTGCTTAAACCCTATAGTAGACAAACTCTGAATCCTGAAAGGCAGTACTTTAACCAGCGATTATCTAGAGCTAGGAAGACGATTGAATGTTCATTTGGTATAATATATGCAAAATGGAGAATATTATCGAAAGCCATAGAAACAAACGAACAACTCGCCGACATTACAATTAAGGCAATTTGTCTTTTACATAATATTATCATGGATAAAGAGGGTTTCGAAAGGCATTTAAAATTGGTCACAGAAAGTCCTGCAAATAATAATTTTACAAGACCCAATTGGAATGCAAGAGGTCGGGTTCCCAATCAAGCAATTTTTATTCGTGACACATTTAAAGATTACCTAAATAATTTCCCTATTCAATATGAGTGACTCTGTATATAAAATAAAGGTATGTACTTAAAATTTACTTGCCTGTTATTCCACATTCTGTAGCTACTTGTGACCAAAGCTCATCTAATACATAACGGTTTCTATGATCTGAATCAGAAGCATTCCATAATGCACGCCTGTTGAACACGCAGGTTATTATGTTTACTTGCTCAGCCATTGCGTATATGCTGTACCAACAAACAACCTTTTCTAAACCAAAACATGCAAAAACCAATCAAAACCGTCCTGTATCAACGCGACAATAAATGCAAATTTTATCTCGACGCGCACCGCGTTGCTTTTCTCGTCGCCTAGTACCGCGTCGATCTATTTACTATGTTTGGCTTCATTACAATACACGATGAAATAAAAGCCGCGTCGCTTACCTCGTCGCTGTGCCTCTAGCCTCGTCGTTCCACTATGTTTGTACCCTAAGACTCGGGTCATTAGCGGTTTCTTCTTTGTAAAGCAAAGGCGTGCCACAGAAGGATTGTAAAAAATATTTTAAAGGTGTATTTGTACGTTATACTCACCAATTGTATTGATTTTTAACTGTTATAAGAGTAAATTAGGCAATATAATGAACTGTCAAAATGAAGGTTTTGGTGCTTCAACATTGCGTTGTGTTTTATTTTGTATTGTATGATAAAAGTCAAATGCATCCCAGCCGTCGTTGTGACTATCAATTGAATTTTTAATTTTTGCCTAATTTTTGTGTAAAATTGATAGTTGTAAATGTCATATATTTTTGTTTACAAAATATATGATATTTCCGAATAAAACAAAATAAAATACATTTTCGTCTACTTGATAAGACCTTTTAAATGTCATAAAATATAGAAAAATTAGATAAATTATTTGGCATAATGGCACAATTTTTTTTAAATCGAAATCATGTTTATCAGTCATTTTGGTAGAAAAAATAAAAGACCTTTTAAATAACATAAACTATATGTATTGCTTTATTGCCAAAAAATTGTACATTTTTTTGACAAAGCCAAGTATAAATAAAACAATACAAAACTTACAAAAGTACCATAAAAATACACATAAACAGAAAACATCAACTTATAAAAATTTATAATGTATACAATATAATAAAATTGTATGAGTTTAAAATACATTGTAAAGATACAAAAAACAAAACTAAAAAAAAAATATACAAATGTTTATAAAGTCTAAAGGTAAATAAAACGAGTAACACATATAGGAACACAAACGAATAGTTCAATACAAATTAAAAAAGTGGTTGGGAATTTTAATTTTAGGTACGGTACATAATATGGTAAGTAATCACAAAATCCTATTTTTTATTTATTTTATTTTAATCAAAATCGCTTCGCTGATTTGAATCAAAATCAATTTCGTTTTGGATACAAATAGGAAGAAAATTATTGTCAAATCGTAAAGCAATAGACAGGAGCTTTAAAACTGCATTTCTTTTTAATTTATTTTTTTTCCCATTACTTGTTTGTTGGTCATTGGCTACTCCCAAATTTTGAGTACATTTTTTTATCCTAATAAGTCTACTTACCGAGTTAAATACGTATAGAACATTATTAATACCATATCTAAGGAAGAACTTTTATTTACTATAAAAATTTTATAAAATTATTTGTTCGGGTATTTCGCCACTGAGTCTAAATTTCTGAATAAGTAATTGATCTTAATTTTTTAGACAAAAATATACTGTAAAGAAGAAAAACGAATTCCACACGTATTCAAGTGATTTAAGAACTGAAATCTTAAAACGATATTTCAATAATTGACTTGAGGTATAATAAATTTGTTAATAATCTTTGTTTTTTAAGGTTTAGAATTTAAAAACCTCTGAGCTCAATTCTTCTTCACAATAGTCCCTACCTATTTTTAATTCGTAAATTCCTATTGTCCCAATGTTAATCCTTAATAAAACAAAGAAAATCTGACTAAACTTTTTATGAATATTTGACGTTTCGACAATTAAATCAATTGTCGTTGTCAAGAAATACCCCTATAAAATATCAACAAATTAGATTAAAAAAAAATTAAAAAATATTTAAAAATGTAATAAATTTAACTAACCTGATAAAATATATTCCCTGCAACTATTTCTTTATATATCGTCTTTTCTTAATAGAGAGCACAGTTAGCTTTATGGCAAATGACACAATAATTTTAATTTTAATAATATCAAATAAAGTAATAACACATAATAAACATGCAAGAATAAAAGTCAAAAGTCACTATCCAAATTTTCCGAGCTTGAATCCGAATTTGGGTCTATAATAATGGGGTTAATTGTGGGTAAAATGCCATATTCATCCTTCTTTTTAATAACATTCTGGATACATTTCATCCATATATCACTGTTGTGGATTTCATCAATTATTGTCCTTATACTTCCTAGTACAAAAGTACTGTCAGTTGGAAATTGATTTCCTTTTCTCACCTTGTCCTTGACTGCAGCCCAAATCATCTTAATTGGATTAAATTTGCAGTAATAGGAAGGAAGGCGCAAACTTGTATGACCTTGTGCTTCGCAGAGTTTGTCGATAACATATTCCTTCTCAATTTTTTTTTGCTTCTAATAACACCTTTCTAGTAGCCTTTTGAGAAATTTCCATGTTTTTAAGTTCCATAAATTTGATAATGTCGTCCTTCTTTGTGCTGTTGTTGGGCACTTTGTGGTATAATCTTGAATGATAAGATACCTTGTCCATCACGATGACTGAATTGGGGGATATATTTGGCAGTAATTGTTTAGCAAACCATTTTATAAATAGACTGGCCGACATGTCTTCATGGTAGTCAGCTGAAGAGTCCTTTATATTTTTGGCCGATAATAGTAAAGCGTAAAATGGGAAAAAACCCTTATTACCACCTGCATGAAGTATGATGACCCGTTTACCGCGTGAACAAGGTCCATTTGCTGTGCACTTACTACTAGTGTCCACCCAACCATATTTCACAACATCATGTGTGTCGTACCAAGTTTCGTCAAGGTACACTATCTTTCTTTTTAATTGGCGGTATTCCTTAATTTTTCGTAAATATTCATGCCTCCATGCTACGATACGGGGAGATTCCATTACAACCATTCTTTTGTCCAATTTTTTGTACTTAAACCCACAATCTTGTAAAACATGACGTAAGGTGAAAAGAGATTTATATATATAATTACGATAATCAGTAAGTAATTTATTCTGAATCATGTCTAAGGTTGGAATTTTGTTTTGACTGTAAAATGATATACAGTTCGGCGTATTACGTCTTTCTCGAAATCATCAACTTTTTTAAGTTTATTGGTCCTTTTTCTCTTCACAGAATGATCGATGACGTCTCCGGCTTTTATCACTGTGTAGATGGTAGTAGGGGCAAGTTTAGTCGGCTCACAAACTCTTCTTAAAATGTCGGTTTGTAAGGCCCCGCGCATTTCGTTTTTTAGGCAATTAAAAATCTTTAAAACAACTCTCTGGGTTTGAACATGTAAGTCTTTATTTAAAAATTCCGATTGCGCCAAGTCGGAATTAACTTCCAAATGGTCCATTTCATTATCAGAAACATTGTAGCATTTTTTTTGTTCCCTTAGCATCATCTTAAAAAAATACTACATACTTTCCTTTTATTTAGTTTACTTTAATTTGGAAAGAATATTGTTTATTAATTATTCTAATTTATTTATGTTAATCTCGGCAACATCGCTTACGGAGGTATACGTAATTTAAACAAAGTATGTACTGTGTGTTGCAAACAATCAGCGCATATCGATCTTCGGGTTAAGGTTTAGAGTTGCCATATTGTGCTGGAACGGAAAAGCGGCTGATCTTATTATTTTCAATATTCAAAATGAATTAAAATCATTATCATTATTGATTGAGAATCATATCATTATTGAAGGATTTTGATAGGTCCTGGTTTATGTTCTTCAGTCGTACATAATTATTTATGTAGATTTCCTAGCAGCTCTATTCCTTTTCCTGGTAAAAGGTACATTGGCAACAACGGCAATGGTTCGGTGGTGGGAGGTCACCAAGCACCAAGGTGAACCTTGATGCCCATCCACCTTTCTTTTTGGCGTGCGACCGAAGATCTGACAAGTCGTTCTAATTTTGCCTAGAAAAAAGGGCGAATCAAGTAAAGTTTTCCATTTCGGGATGTGTTAATATTTTAAACTTACTTATTTTTCGCACTGCATCTACCGATGTAGTTTTCCTTTTGCTGATGGGCGTGGTTTATCTCTGATTTTGTGATTTTTGAGTTTTCTTATGACATCACGTAAGTAGCACGTGGTTCCTTTATAAGTGTCTTTAAATCAGGTATTCCTTCCTTTATTTAGAGATTCCTTCGTCCTGCGTTGCTGCCCAATCAACTTTAATGAAGGTTGATAATTCTACGCCACAAAATATCTTTGATTGATATTTTTGGAGGGTCCTTCTTACTTATTGCTTAGTCCTTATGTCATTTTGTCTACTTTTACCTGCCCCAACCACGTGATTGCTGCCATACTGCCTGACGCCATTTTCAACGCGGAGCCCTGCCTTCAATCTTTGCTGATAGCTGACAGACAGTTGACGGTGTCATACATCACGCTCAAGGCCAAGTCAACGCCTTGACGCCATTTTCAACGACGAGCCCTGCCTTCAACCCTTGCTGCTTCCAGACTGCTGACCTTCATCCTCATCCACCTAAGGCCATGCCTTCAGGCCTGTCAATCGCTGGATAATGCTTCCCTAGCATTCCTACGCAGTAACGCTGAGCAGGAAGTGTTTAAGCTGCGTGGCGGAGTTGGTAAAATTTCATCATACTTATATGAACTTGATTTAATGATTTATTTATTCTATTTTGATTGATTGTGGTATTTATTTTTGTTGGTATACATATTTTGATTTATAAGTAGCCCTGTGCGTACTGTCTATTTAATCCTTTTTTCCTGCGTAGAGAATTCATGAATTTTCCCCAGGTTTAACGTCATATAATTAATGTCATATTCCCATTTTAATTTAATATAAACCCATAGAGCTACACGTTCTCTTTGTGATATTTGAGTGTTACTATCACTATTTTCAGTATCTTTTTTATCCATTTTTTTATCACTATCACACCACCATTTGTAAATAGTTATAAGTATTTTATTGACCGCACGGAATTCAATGTTTCAGTTGACATCTAGGGTACAAAATAAATTTTGTTAAAAATTTAAAATAAACCGTTTCACTTGAAGTTGATACCAGTCCAGACTATTGCTTTAAAAAAAAAAAAAAACATAATTAAGTTTATTGATTTACTTAATTATAAACAACATCTTTAATTATAAAATTTAATTAAACTTTAATTAAATTAAGTGGCGTCCAAAGATGAAATTAGCAAGTATAAAAAGGGAGGGATGATCTGCCCACCACCACGCTCACCAGACTAAAAGCTGCCGTGCATTTATGAGGCAAAAAAAAATATCCATAGGGTAGAAAAACACAACATCAAAAGGTCTCCACAATGGAATTTTAAATTGTTAGATAAAAAGTATTTATAAACAGTGATAACAACAGTAACAACAGTATTAACAACGACAAAAGCAACAACAAAAACAAAGACCACAACGGTAACAACAAATTAATTTATAAAATTACGACACGCGACCAACACACTCTTAAGACACCTGGTTCTAAACCAGAAATAAAACATAAAACGCCACTGGCACCAGGCCCATATAAAATTTATCGTATAGGCCCGGCCCGTCTACAATTTAAACCCCAAGCGCCGGTAGTAATCTTTTGTCTTCGTCTTTTACACGTCATTGCTTAGGACTTAGCCTACCTCTCTCTGACAAAATTTCTCGTTGAACGGGCCGGGGTTTAGAAATTTTCAGCGATCAGATGTCTTTAAATATACGAGGACCGCTCGTTATATATTTTGCTATTTGTTTCAATGCGTGAATTTAGTATATTGACCGTACCCTAATTTGTAAGGTGTTCGAATTGAAATCATCTACACTATATCACATTGAACGGTTTTTTACAATAATTTTTACATACAAGCTGATAGCACGAGTCACATCTAACAGTAGTTTTATTATTTTTACTAGCACTACACACGTGACAACTTCCACTACGATTTTGGTTGATTGCCGGTACATCATCAATAGTAGTTTGGTATCGCTAAAGAAATTCTCTAATGTCTTTTGGAAGTGTAATTATTTTCGCTCGTTCCATCATATGCTGTTTCATTAGAGACAAACCTAATTCGTTCAAGAATTTTCTTCTTCTAGGAGACTCTTCTGTCGGTTTGGTATTATTAAAAACAATTTCAGAGTTTATTCCAGTTATATCAAAAAATATGGCAAGGGGCCAACGTCTACTGGTTCGCTGGGTTGTATATGAGGCACATTTTTGTCCACAGTGTCAACCCCACTCTTTGTCCTGTTATAATCCAAAATTATGGTTGGTTTATTTGTTGTCTTATCAACTTTTCCTTTGTCGTCAACAGAAGAAAGAATTATCACCGCCTTATTCTTTTTGGGTACGTAAGATATCAAACTAATTTCGTCCTGAAATCCAAATAATGACGAACCAACTACACAAATTTACAGAATACATATTATATGAATATATTCTGTAAATCTGTGCCAACTATTCGTGCTTTATTCGGGAGAAAATCTGGGGGTATTTCCTTTTTGTTCTTCTTTAGTGTACTCATTAATGTAAATCCATTTTGCAAAAGATACTCTGCTAGTGGATAACTCGTATAATAATTATCTATTGTCAGATTTCTCTTGGAATTTTTTAACGGGTCTACTAACCTTTGAACTATATCGAACGGCTTATTAGTTGTCCAAAAGGGTCCATCTCGTTGTTGCCCACAATACATTTCAAAATTTCAAGTATAATATGTGTGACAATCACATAAAGCATATAATTTTATGCCGTATTTTGATGGTTTTTGTGGCATATATTGCACGAACCCGCATCGCCCCCGAAATGGATGAAGCATTTTCTCAATAGTAATGAATTCCCCAGTGTTCTAATTATTCATGCAATTCTTAATAAAATCGGACTAAATATCTCGTATTGCAGCTAATTTACTTGTATTTTCACGTTGTTTTCTGCTGTTAACATTATCAAATCGTAAAGCACGTAAAAGAAACAAAAACCTTCTATAACTAAAAGCAACCCGAAGTCTAATCATTGTAGTTCCATCTGTACTCCACAGTTCTCGCATATCTACACGATATCCTTTCTTTACCGCGATTATATATAACGCACCGAATAATGCCTGAATCTCCGAGGACAAGGTTATTTTGCAATCTCTATCTCTTGCAAAATTGCTTTTTTTATCTTCTATGTACAAATTTGTTCAAGTTACGATATTGTCAATCATTTCATTGGAAATGAATATATAAAATGACTAAATAATTTGACATATTTTTTGCAGCTCCCTTTGAACCAGGTAATTAATATCTTGATTATATAACAAGAGTTAAAACATTATAGTTTCTATAGAAGCAAGTAGTTTTTTATATTTACATATTAGTTACTTAAATTGGTATTTGATTAGCTTACTAGTAAACCTAAAATACTTAAAACTTATACTAGTAACAGTTTTTAAATAAACTGAAAGATATCGCTTTAAAATCGATATATTTGGGGCAAGATAATTAAACGGAACTTGTCCATTATTTGCTTTGTCACGTCGCTCACTACCGTACAGCTACATCCGACCTTCTGTTCATCGTCTTTAGTCCCTGACCCGCTTCCGGTCGTTATTAAAGACGTTTACAGCTGGACACTGGTCGCAATTAGTGAGGAGGGCATTTTCTGCTCTACGTGCGACCATCTTACCGGCGGTCATTAATCACACTGACCCCAATTCCCATTCGGGAATTTCGTTGAAATTGGAGACAAGCATACTGATGGTTTGGATTGTTTACATAGCCAGATTCTACGCGGTCGATACTTGCGTTAGATCATTATGAAGCCTATAAACAGATTTTACTTGAATCAAGTATATGTAAACACTGCGTACCTGAAGAAGCAACTTATAACATTATGACATCAAAATCAATTTATTAGCCTTGTTGGTCAAAATATATAATATATATCTTATAAAAATAATAAACAGTTTATATTTTCTCACAAGATATTACATATCCTCTGTGTGATGAGTTACTGTGTATGGGTGATATGAACGTCGATTTTTTGGCTTGTAATAGTTCAACTAGTACTCTTGATATCTTTTTTAATTCCTTTTTTATCTCGCAAGTCGTAAAAGATCCAACGCGACTCTCTAAAACTAATTGTACTTTGCTGGATTATTTTACTCTGTCTAATGTTAATATGATTCACGGTGACATCAAACATCATGATATGCATGAGTTAACAGACCACCAGCTTATATCGTGTGAACTCTTATGTAGAATACCTAGCAGGAAGCCTAAATTTGTTGTATTTAGGAGTTTTAAATATTTTGATTTTGAGGCGTTTAACTCTGACTTAATAAACACTGGCTGGGGAAAGATCTTTGATCTTGCTTGTATAAATGAAAAAGCACAGTTTATGACAGACAAAATATTCGCGTTATTTAATTGCCACGCACCTATTCAAAAGGTACGTGTGACAAAACCAAAGGCACCATTGTTTACGGATGTATTAAAAATTATGAAAAGGGAGCGAAATAAAACACTATCTAAATATAAGCGAACAAAAAAACTAGAGGATTAGCAAGCTTATAAAGAAATCAGGAACTATTTTACAAATGCCGTTCGAAAAGAGAAAAAGGCCTATTTACAATTTGTAGCGCGAAATAATAGTAGTAAAGATACATGGAAAGCTCTAGATGGTCTTAATATTTATGGGAAACAAAAACACAATATAACAATACCAAATCATTTAAGGAATCCCGAAGATATAGCGATAGATATCACTGACGTTTGTATAAATAAATATAAACAGATACATCCAACAAGCAGTTTTCAGTTTACACCGTGTTTAGAAATTGATGTATTAAATGCAATTTTTACTATTAAATCAAATGCCTGTGGGTCGGATAGTATAACGATCTAAATGATTAAACTTTGCTGCCCGGTTATAGTCCCTTTTGTTACACGTCTTTTTAATGAATGCCTTCTATGTGGCCAATTCCCTGATCTGTGGAAATCATCTGTGGTTCTTCCTTTGCCCAAAAATAATAAACTAGTAACGTTTTCTGACTTACGACCTATAAGTTTGTTATGTGTGTGCTCTAAGATCCTGGAAAAACTAATTTACGCCCAAGTGACTACTTATCTAAAGCACTACTCTCTCCTTAGCCCTAATCAATCAGGCTTTCGTAAAGGCTATAGTACAACATCTATTTTATTGCGCGTCCTAGACGACATATATGAAGCAGCTGATAAGGGTAATACTACAGCACTGGTTTTGCTTGATTACAGCAAGGCTTTTGACATGATAGATCACAAGCTTCTGTGCGCTAAGTTGAGTTCTTTGGGATTTTCTCTTTCGTCCATTCGTTTTTTTGAGAGCTACCTATTAGGTAGAACTCAGTCAGTGCATTTTGAGGATGGGAAATCATCTTTGAGGCCTTTGACTAAAGGCGTGCCACAGCGATCGATTTTGGGACCCTTTCTGTTTGTTATTTATACGTGTGACGTAGATTCTATTGTCAATAATTGTATAATTCAACGATACGCGGATGACACCCAATTATAAATAAATAAATAAATAAAATAAATAAGATCTTTAATAAGTCAAACAAAGTTACAAATTTTTTTTTTTTTTTTTTTTAACAAATAATAATATACAAAATAATGTAATTTAATGTAATTTAAATAGTACAGGAATGGCGAAGTCTAGCAAATAAATGCTATTCTACTTAACCATGTGCATGTACCTATGCTTACTAAAAGTAAGAGAAGAAAAAAAGAGAATCAATCCCTAAACTGTTAGCCATATTACAAACAAAAACATAACAGATCCATTCAATACACCACTTCCAGTATCAATGTGAGGGGAGACCCATATACAGTTCTGAACAATCTATGAAGCAGCAGCGAGAAGCGTCTTAAAGATACAAAAAAAAGAACAAAAATAAATCAGATCATAAATTCACTGGACGATTTTGTGTATCTAAAAGATAATTTTTTACTTTAAATTTAAATTTATTAAAATTGAAAAGTCGAAATTCGTCAGGAAGTGAGTTAATCAAGCTAATTGCATTATAAGAAAAAGATCTAGTATAGAGAGCAGTTCGAAATTGTGGCATTGAAAACTTTAACTTATATCTTATATTGGCAGAGTGAGCAGAACGTCTTGTTTTAAAAATGGTACGCAAGATATTAAAATTTCGATCTTGATTAGATAAAAGTTTATATGTAAAATTACTTAAGTGATGTTTCCAAATATTATCCATTCTTAACCATTTTAAATCGATTATTTTTTGAGAGATGTGATCGCGTTTTTTAAGATCAAAAATTAGACGAGCGCAAGCATTTTGCATTACTTGAAGCATATTTTTGTGAAGCGAGTCAAGGCATGGAAAATAGATAAAATCACAATAATTAAAATTTGAAAGAACAAGAGATTCGGTTAACATTTTTCTAAGTTTAAAATTTAAAAAGTGTCTATTTGTAAACAGAATTTTTAGCCTCGAGAAAGCCTTACGTCTTAACATCTCCACATAAGAACTAAAACGTAATTGGGAATCAATAATAATACCAAGATTACGGGCTACCTCTACAAAGGGCAGTTTGTTGTTATTTACGCAAATATTCATATTTAATTTGACTATTTCTACCGCGTTCTTGTTACCAAAGACCATAAGGTTTGATTTTTTTGAATTTAAGTTAAGGTTATGTTCAAACGAGATCTTACTTAGCAATTCTAAGTCTTCATTTAAGTGAGCAGATGCAGCGTTAAGCTCATTGGGATGAAAAGAAATGTAAAGCTGCGTGTCATCAGCATAAGCCATTACATGACAGTTTTTTAAGGACAATAAAATATCAGCAGTGTAAATTATAAAAAGCAAGGGTCCCAAAATAGACCCTTGTGGAACACCAGATAAAATATCCAGCTTGCTAGAAGACTCATTATGGTACCGAACTTTTTGATATCTATTGGATAAATATGATTTTATTAAGAATACTGAGTCGGCAGAAAACCCAAAGTATTTTAGCTTAGATATTAAAAGTTTATGGTTAATTGTATCAAATGCTTTGGAATAATCAAGCAGGGCTAGCACTGTGACATTGCTGCGATCCGAATTTTCAAAAATGTCATTTGTTACTTTAGTAAGCGCTGTAGATGCACTTAATCCTGCCCTAAATCCACATTGATTATTTGGCAATAAATGTTTAGATAGGAAATAGTAATAAATTTGTTTATACATAATTTTTTCAAAAATTTTAGACGCTGTAGGTAAAATACTTATGATACGCAAATCGGAAAAATCATTAGGATTTGAAATTTTTGCTAGTGGGATTCCAATGGCACTTTTCCATGCAAGTGGAAAATAATTTTGCTCAAAACAACAATTGATTATATGAACCAGGAAAATATCAATGTACGGGCTACAATATTTAAGCATTCTAAGAGAAATATCGTCATCTCCCGAGCTATTCTTTTTTAAATTATGTAATATTTTATTAACTTCCGCAGCATCGGTTAACTCAAATGAAAAGTGGTTAGCTGCACTAAAAACGTTTGTGTCATAAAAATTTATTTTGTTGTCACAGTTATTATTAACGATTTGAAAAAATTGTGCAAAATAAGCATTAATTGCATTAGGATCAGAAACATGAGGTGGTAAATCTCTTTTTGTAGTATCAGAAAAATGTACGTCTAAATTTCGAAGTGTTAACCAGGTTTTATTGCTATTATTTTGTGATGTAATATGATTTAGATAGTTTTGTTTTTCCCGGCGAATCATAGTAACACATAAATTTCTAAGTTGTTTATAGTTGTTCCAATTTTGAATGCTTTTTGTGGATTTAAAAGTTTGTAATGCTTTAGTTTTGTCACTAATAAGCATTCTTAAATTGGGTGTCAACCATTCAGCTTTCGGTTTTGTGATTTTTCGTGTTTTTAGTGGAGCATGCTTATCAAACAATGTTAAGATAAAGCTATTTAAAATATTAATTTTAACATCAATGTTGTTCTCTGTTATTATAGAGTGCCATTCCAAAGACTGAAAGTCTTTAAGAAAGTCTTGATAATTGAAGGTATTAAAACAACGGTAATTTAACATTTTTGGGGTGACTTTAATTTTAGGAGCACAAATTTCACAGTATGTAAGTCTATGATCAGAAATTAGATCTGCATTAACTGTTCCACAATCTTTGAGACTCAATGACTTAGAAATAAAAATAGGATCAACCAAGGTACTTGAAGTGGATGCTATACGAGTAGGTTCATTAATAATTTGTATTAAATTGTATGTTTCCAAGCACGTAAGAATTGGATCAGGAATGTTAAAAAAATTTACATTAAAGTCACCAACACAAATAACATTATCAAAATTTGTACATATGTAAGACATAATATTATCAATGTCTGATACAAATGATGTTATATTAGACTTAGGTGGTCTGTAGCAGACTCCAATACAGTACTTTTGATTGCGAATTTTTAACTTTGTAAATAAATGCTCAAGAGAATTACTTACTTGAATATCAAAGTCTATTTTATTATAGGGAATAGTCATTTTAATATATGCTAATATTCCACCTCCTCTACCATGCTCTCTATCTTTACGAATGGCTTTAAAACCAGCTATATTAAATATTTCAAGATTTGTATTAGGCGTTAACCAACTCTCAGTTACCATGACTATGTCGAAGTTGTTTTGTTGGACTAAAAGGGAAAAATCATGAAATCCAGTGAATATGGACCGGACATTTAAATGTGCAATCTTCATTGTCAGTTCAATGATATCTTAAAAATAAAAAAAAAAACATATCGCCGCTGCTAGAAATACACAATAATATAATAATGTCTCGACTCACAAATAAAAATCAATCAACAAAAAAAAAAAAATATATATATATATATATGTATCTATATGTATACCTTTGTAATCAGCTGCCCCTCACACAAACAAAATTAGAAAGATTTAATAGTATTAAAAAGGCTCAACAATATTTGTCTATACCAAAATCTACTAATAATATTACCTAACAGCAGAACTATAAACAATCCTGTATGACCCCAATCAGTTCTCTCCTCTTTCTCCCTACAATCGATAAGTTTATTTCATGCTGCTCAATGCTTCTAAAAAAATACATACAGTATATATTCCTTCAATTCAAAACAAAAATAAAGATTTTCATTTTAGTGTTTTACACTAGTAATTAAATCTAGAAGTACTAGAGATAGACTTTCCTCAAATCTATAAATCTTTAAATGAATATTTATAAGATAATATTAACAATATTATACCCAAAAGAAAAAAGTACGTGAAGATGCAAAAGAAAAAAGAAAGGGAAAAAAAAAACTCCCAAAAAATACAGTACTGCATATTAAATATTAAATTTAGTTATCCAATGCGGAATCCCCATTAAATATAAATACTAATACAAAAAGAAAAACAGAACCCTGCAATAAAAACCTTGCCCTTTTGTTACAATATTAGGGCTAATTTAAAGAATAAAAAACAACTAGTACCCTGATAATACACGTATGACATACAACAAACAGTACATATTTAGTAACAATAATAATATCACTAGTACAAATTAGAGAAAGGTCGATTTCTTACTTTTAATTTACGACCCTTCAGAAGTCGGTAATTCAGATTCACTTTTTATCAGCTTTTTCACACCACTAGAGTCATCAAAGTACACTAGACCACCAAAAGTCCAGGTAGAGTTGCCGTAAATCGATTTCGCTCCTTTAAAAATTCGCAGATTTACCGGAGTTAACAGTTCCGACACTAAATATGGACTATTTTTCAGTTTCCTTTTATTAAAATACACAAGGTCGCGCGCCCATTGTTGACAAAAATTAATAACCAGAGGCCTGGACCGATCATTGGAATGTTTTGCATCCTTTCTGCCTAAGCGGTAACAATTGCTTATGTCGTTTTTTGATAAATTCACAGATAGTTTGTTACTTAATACATTTATTACAGAAGTATATACGTCATTAACTGAATCTTCCTTGAGTCCATGAAAAAGAAGAGAATGTTTGTTTGATTTAGGTTGAAAGTTGTCAATATGGCGCCTATTAATTTCTTGCTCCTTTTTTAACAGCATAACGTCAGTTTTTAATGAATCCAAGGAGTCATTTATGTTTCTTTCAAATAAGTTAAATGTTGCTAATAGGTTTTGATCCTCATTACTTAAGTCGACAGTAGAAGGCTTACCTCATTGACTGAGTTGCGATTTAAAGGCTTCCATAGTCTTAGTAAATTCCGCCGCCATGTCTTCGACTCGAGCATTTAGGCTTGTTATTGTTACGGCTGGTTTTGGAGGCATCTTTACACAGGTCTTCTTTTCCACAGAAAAAAACGCACTTATGGGGAAATTAAATCAAAGAGAACTACACATTAAACGCAAAAATTCTGCGAATAACACTGAAATTTAACTAAAACAAGCAGAGAGCACGCACATGCGTCTACTCGATACACTGCACCATGTTCGAATCGATATTATTATACCAGTTTTCTAAAGCAAATGCGGTATTATATACCAGTTTTTCTAAAGCAAATGCGGACGAAGCTGTTCTTCAACTTTAGAGTCAGTAGCTGAATATTCTAAAAATATTGGGCTGCGACTGAATCCGTCGAAGTCAGTCATAATATAAATTGGTCCTGATCATGAGTGGGAAACGAATAATATGGCTATTCATGTATCCCAAACTCCAATCCCGATCGTGAGAGAATGTAAGAATCTCGGCAACATAATTGATTCTAAGTTACGATTTCGCAGCCAATTGGCAAGGGTCCTTCAAAGGTCGTATATGTCATTGCGGAATCTGTATAAAAGTAAAGATATACTCGAACTGCTGTTGAGAAAGGTTTTATGTGAAATATTGGTTTTCTCTCATACTGCTTATGGTGATTTTGTGTATGACCCAGCCCTGGATGTAACATCAAAAAAAATATTACAACGCTTGCAGAATTAATGTATACGTTTTATTTACAATTTAAGGGCCCGTGAGCACGTCAGATACAAGTTACCTGCACTGAAGTGGTTAAATATGCAGGATCGAGAGACGGTACACCGCATGCTTTCTTTATAGAATCATCTCTAGTAGAGCGACTGAGTATCTTAGAGATCGTTTAACTTTTAGATTCTCCAGTCATGATCGTATCACACGTCAAAATATCCTTTTAAATATACCAAAGCATCGCATAGCTATGTTTCAACGTAGCTTTTCGTTTCTTGCTTCAAAATTATATAACAATTTGTTGCATAATAAACTTCAAAATTGTAGTTTGTCATGTTTTAAGACGTAACGTAAATGTAAAAGGGTTTATGCTGAGTAAATATAGTTCAGTACCAGGGTTGTGAACTTTTAAATATATTTGGATTAAATTTTGTAGATTTCTCATTATCATAATTATTGTAACTAATTAGGACTGTTTATACCATGTAATTTATAATATTATGTATTGCTGATTTCTGTATGCTGGGTTAAGCAAACAGCTTTGGCTGCCCTTCGCCGAGTTTAATAAAAAGTCGTTTATTATTATTATTATTATTATTATCATTATTATTATATGCTCACTCATAGATATAGATAAGTTTACAATATAAATACAAAGAAAAAAAATCCATCAGTGTGTATTAATTCAGCATGTAACTGTAAAGAGGAAATAAAGGTCATGTTTCAGCTACCCTCAGAAGAAGGAGCTGCTAGGACCTTATATATTATACTAATAATTTAAACAAAAAAAACGCGAACCGCATTACAAACTGTACGAATTACATGCAAACCCTACATGTATAAGTAACGAAAAAGAAAAAAAATCTAAATAATTCTAGCTTACTTATTGTTTACTAATAGAAGACAGGAAAGGAGGAACGAGGGGGACAGGTATATTAACTACATTTCTGTTGTAGACTCTTAAAGTAAAAAAAAATACAAATGAAAATTTATTTTTTCCAAAGGCGCGCCAGATACAAACACGGAATCCTGACTCAAAAGGAAGCAGAACCAGGCCTACAGATTTATCAGAGAAGTCAGTATTAACAAGAAATATCATAAATAATTTTCAATGCACTAAATATTATTTTGTTTAGATGAAAGAACCATTTTTATTGATTTTTTAAAAGCCGATGTAGATTTAGAAAAATCCCAAATTTTGTATAAGTTTGGACACAATATTGTAAAAAAATGACTTTTTAAAAATTTGTTTCTTATGTAAAGTTATAGATAAAAGGTCATGTCTGCGAATATTTATATTGTGAACGTCAGTACGATATCTGAGCTTATTATAGAGATATGGTGGGGCTTCAAATTCATTATTTTGTAAAAAAAAACATATGGAATGCAACTCTCGGCTATTTAAGAATATTAAGCCATTTAAGATCAACTAATTTATGTAATACCCTTTCCCTACGTCTAATTCCACAAATAAACTTTATGCACGAGTTCTGTAATTTTTGAATTCTCGCAGAATTAGCGCAGTCTAAAAATGGTCCACTGTATCTGTATAACTAAAATAGGGTAGAATTAATGAGTCGCACGTTTTTTTGTTTCTTTTGACAAATAAAATCTATGCTTGTAAAGTTTTGTTGTAATTTTAATGTTTTGTTGTCTGGGCCAACATTTTTAATGGATACATTTTGTTCGATTTGGTACCATCTTTGGAATTAAAGTATAAATGTTGCCGTGTTCCGCGACTTACATTTGAAGAATCATATGTGTCTGTTCTATCTTCTTGATCAATTTCTTGCTTAGAGTCACTTTTATGTTCGCTAAACTCGTAATCTTTTTTATTAAAAATAGAATTATCCGAATCATTAATAACATCTTCCTCATCAGTTATGATGCCATCGTACAATCTTTGCAACATTTTTTGTTCTTTTTTATACGAACCCATAGTATCTGAAGCTAAAAAATTAATAAGAATCATTTTATTTCAAAACTGTATTAAAAAAAAACATTTACACGAATGAACGTGTTGAGTCTACCAGACCAAAACTAACTATAAATGTCACACAACTCACTTACAAAGACTGCTGCGATGGGCTAACTATACATAAAGAGAAGGTACCCAGTCGGAGCCATTCGTGCGCGATCGCTTTTAGTTAGAAGGCAAATAACAGAAAACTACTAGATATGAGAGACTCGCTCTGTGCAATGCAGGGTTAAACCACAGATATAAATAGCTATTTACATCTGTGGTTAATCTCTTTCAAAAATATAAAAAAAAAGAAACCTAACAAATGTTAACTTGAGAAAGTATTTACGTGTTTTTGGAAGAATCAAACAAATATGAAGAAAATGGCTTTATATTAATTTAATTTTATTTACCTTAGAAACAGTAGTGAATTTTACTACCAAAATAATTTTTCAATTTTTTTGGGAATTTCTATTAATTATCTGAATTAGTATTTTTTGCTTTTTAATAAAAAAAACATACATGGCAAATTCAAAAAAAGATGCCTAAAGTAAGTTATTATATTTGGCAATAAAATTTCTTAGATTTAATGATATATAAATATAACAAAAGGTATCGTTAAAACTCGATTTTCCTTCTCATTTCAATAAATGAGTGTATATGAAATTATTTTAAAAATTAATACTTATTTAAATAGTAACATTATATACAGCAAAATAAGTCAATAATAATAGTTTCCTTATTCAATAAATTTGGGTATAATCGAGACACGGTGTCTTTTACTTATGTAGTGAGGCCTAATAATGTTAAAGACTTTTTTGACGGTTTGTCCTCTATGTCTTATATTTTTGTCATTCGTCATCTATAACTAATATAATTAATGCACAAACTAATCAAAAAATGTAAAACCAATGTTATAAACAACAAAACTTTAGGCAATACCAAAATAATAAATATACAGAGTTAATTAAATACAAAGGCAATTAAATCACATGAACTGAATGCTTTATGTCATTATTATTGTGTATATAGTTAGTAATATCTCTATTGTTATTGCAAACATACATTATGTACAAACACAGGTAATTTAATCAATCGGCCAGTAAATGTAATGACAACTCGAACTTCCTGCTAATATCACGTTAATAGTGAGCATGCAGTAGGACAACCTTTGTGAGATTTATTTAATTTAAGAGCACTCTATAAAAATTAACATTCAATAAGCCTCACAAATAAAATTTATTTTATCGTGATTTCTCATCCCGTTAAAATTTCGGATAATTAAAAATTCTATATCCGCATCGAAGTATAGCAGAACGAAGACCATTTATTCCTATATATTTTTACACATTGTTTATATTATTGATTTTATATTAATTTAATTAGACTGTATATTATACGAATTACGCTTTAAATATAGTTTAAATTATAAAACCTCGATTCCTAGAATTAAAGAGTCAAAAGCAAAAAGGTAATGTAACTTCGGTATATTTCAACAATTTTTCTGATACTAAGGTTAAATGCAACTTACGTAAAAGCATTAATTCTTATAACAGTGGAGACATAACTAATATAAGCAAACATTTATTATATTGATTATTCATTTAAATAAAGCTTAAAATTATAATCAATTTGTAACGAAGAGGCCACGTAAACAATATGCCTGCCATGATAGTAGCATCTCATGCAAAGAGCCAAGGGCGATAATTTCAATATATTGCTTGTTGTCTGGGGTATTGTTTACCTTCAGTCCTTTAGTAAAATAACTTTAGGTAACAATAATTAAAATATGTAGTTAGGTTAATCATCTTTCACATCCACTACATCAACATTGACAGCAAAGAAATCAAATAATCAAATAAAAAGACAAAGCAGCTAATGGATCCAAAACACGCAAAAGAATTACTACAGCATTTAAAACAAAAATATGCTAACCTTATGGGACTTTTTACCAGACCCATTTCAATACCACCACAAAAGATGACATTAAGACTGGCAACCATTCTCTATAGTTGAAGATTAAGGCTTTAGGGCTCTTTTAAATAAACCGTAATATGTTATACCCAGTAAATCAATATTTAGCAAACCGTTTAAGTCAGAAAAATATAATTAGAAGGTTGTAGTATTAAAAGCGTTAGTAGAAACCATAAAGTTTGTGGACACTAATTGTTGGACGTCAATTAATGCGGAGGGTTATGTAGCCATTATAGCTTAATTTATCACCAAGAACTAGGAATTTTATAGGTGCTTGCTATCTTATTTTAATTATGATAAAAGACACAAATCCAAAGATCTTTGTAGTTAAATTAATTACAATGAGTTTGTATTCAATAGCATATTGCTGATAAATTTTATGCTATACCAATGAACAATGCAGCCAACATTGTAGTAGCGGTAAGAGCAACTCAATGGGCACCGTCTTACTTTGCTTATATCATTAATCTTATTGTATGAGATAAATTAAGGTAAATTAAGCACCTTACAACTAAAATCAAAAAAATTTTAAAAAAAATTCATAAAAGCTCTTACGCGATCAATAAACTTTCTTTTATCCAATTTCAAATTAAGCCTACTGCAATTTGTCCGAAATTAGTTAACGATTATTTGTTAAAAGAGTAGTTACATTAGCCGAACCATTGTTTGCCACAGTTGTTATTCTGCACAATCCAGTTGTTTTACTAACTAAATAAGAATGGATATAAGTTGTGGACTGTAGAAATGAGTTTTGAAAACCAAGTAACGCTCTCTAAAGTGATTTTAATTGTAAAGGAGCTCATATCATCTCTGGATAGAACAAAAACAAAAATTACAAGCCCTTTAGAAATAAATGTAGTAAGTTAATATTTAGCTTCTTTTACTGCTAGATTTGAAATTTCTGAAAGTAACCTAGTAATTGGTAAATCTGCTTTCATTGATCCTAGTTTTAAAGGTCAAGTGTTATTTGTTTAAAAAAGGTTTAGGAAAAACTCCAGGAGAAAATGGTGGCTCTAATAAAAAAGACAAGAAGAGATGATTATACTGTAGATTGTGTGGTGGTTGAGGTTACGACAGAAAAAAGGGAAGCTCCTATAGACAGTGTAGACAGTGAAGATCTTATATGGGCGACTTTGGTAAGTCTGTCAAATCCTTTAGTATTAATAACACAGTCCAACTATAATAGCAGTAGCCGAAATTAAGGTATACTCAAAAAAATCAAACCTGGACCATAGAGAAAATCTTACTTGGTAGAAGGAAAGACAAAAAATATACCTTTGGTTGTCTACTTTAGCCAGAAAATATCTAAGTGTATGTGTCTATTCCTGTGAACGCGTTTTTTCGAAAGCTAGAAATGTAGTAACAGAACGACTAAACAGGATAAAATCAAAAAATTTTGACATAACCTATTTTAAGTTTATTATATACTCAGTTTTAGATTTATATTAACTTTTTTTTGTAAATTAATAGTTACTTTTATTTATGATTTACTTTTACCAGAATATGGTTTTTAAGTTTTTTGTTAATTTAATTTAATTTTCTTTTTTCCAAAACGAACGTATTTTTTATTGTTTCATTTTTTTTATAAATATTTATATGTCGTGTAATTAATATGTCATATCATATCATATTTATTCTGGAAAATTAGGTACATAAATACAGTTGATATTAAAGTTAAAACAATAACTAAAAACGCAACTTAATTAAAGTAACGAAAGATCGGATAACTAGATATCTAACTCAGATAACTAACTATTTATACACCCTTATGAGACAATTTTACAACGTTTTTTATACAAAAAAATTAAAGTTTTCTTTAAATGTTTTATTTTCTTAAATTCGGTCGACATTTTTTTTAATAAAATTTTTTGTAGTTTCTGTACCAAGTTTTTTATAAAAATTATCAAAATTAAAACAAGTTGCTATTATAGCAGAAAAAACAAATACCATGGCAGTAAGAAAATTTAAATATATTTATTATATTTTCTCCAAAAACATATTCTCTTTTTAACTGCTTATTTATAAATTAGATCAATTAGCACAACGTATATTAATTAATCTGTGCCTAGGCGGTATTGACAGGAGACGTGAGGTAAACCCTAACAAGGCCGCTTAGGTCAGAGTACAAAACCAAATTAATGTGTTCGGTCGGTGTAAACAGTTGACGGAGAATAGAGCTGTTCAGATGCGAACACCTAGAACAAATACGGCAACCCAAGGTCCCCAAAACAACGGTATGAATAATGTTGCTGATAATTAAATAGGTATTTTAAAAAGGAAAAAATATTTTTTTACTTTTGATTAAGTAACGTATTATTTAAATTAATATGTTTTAGATTATTTTTTTAAGTTAATATTTAAAGTAAAATTTACAGAAATTGTTTCAACAAATTTGAAATTACTGCATTTTTCTGATTTTAAATGGAATACCTGATATATGTTTCGCTTTAAAAGCAATCAAGTTTTATAGTTTTTTTGTAGTTTGGTCCACTCTGTATCAACTGAGATCAATAAGTCTTATTATGAGAAAGTCGAAAATAGTTTTTAAATAAAGAGAGATTTTAAATTGCATATTTGAGTACTTGATAAAATTTCGGAATAAATGAATTCATCGTGTGTTATGTTAATGCCTCCAAGCGCTCAACATGTTATGAGCGTCATCATAAAATACTTGTTTCGTCATCACATGTTTGTAGTAATTATACCTACCTATTTGTAGTAATTGACCTACCACACCCATCCCCAAAATATCCAGGGTAAGTTACTTTATTTACTAAGTTACTTTCTATTTACGTTTACGAATCAGCAGGTGAAAGGTTTAGATTACCGGTTAAATTCGAATATTGAGTCAGTGAAACCTATGACTTAAGGGTTTTACTTAATTCCCTCGGGATATACATATTTCGAAGGAGTTAGCCCAATACTTATCCTTAATATAGAGAATTCCTTAAATATCTTTAAAAAGATTTTAAGAAGAAAATTTTTAGCACATATATATTATAAACCTTTTAGCTTTTGAGCTACAGGATTTTTTTAAAATTTATAAAACAAATTTAGATATAAAGTGTAGTGGACAGCCGGAGGGCGGTATGCACATAGGTCTCCTGACGGACCCGTCGTGCTTCACCGAGGGTTTTTAGAGGCCAATAGCCTTGGAAAAACCAATAACGCTTTCTGGTTTGCAGGACTTAAAATTGCTCGGCACGCTGTAGGTGTTACCCGAGAATGTGAATCTAGCGGACGTGAGTGCTGGGAAGTTCCCGATAACGTGGTCTTTAGTTTTATCCTTCTTCTGACACTATCGACATTACAGATAACCCAGAATAGCAGTATGGAGATAGCTCCTTAAATACCGAGAGTCCGGTTAAAAAGCCCGTCACTAGCCGAATTTCACTTCCTCTTAAGCGCAGTAGATTTCTGGTGAGGCAAGAAGGGAGCTCGTCTATGGTGACATAGCCTGTCTCATGCCAGATCTCTCAGTCTATGTTTGAAGGCTCCATTCGTTCAGCAGACTCTTTATTAATGCAGCTGGTACACATTCAGCTATACCGATTTAGGACTCACCGGCTATTTGGTAGATCCTAGTCTAGCAAGATAGTCCGCGTCCTTATTTCCAGCATCGCCTGAGTGCCTAGGTACCCAGACAAGCTAAGTTCAGCAGCCCACCATTACCGATTCATTGTCTAGAATGAATTGCACCACCAGGTTTAATGAAGGAAGGTCCAACAGAGCTAAGCGCTTTTAGCGCCCTAGTTGACGCCATTTGCTATGGAACCCATTATGCTGAGACATAAAAGGCGCTGCATACATACTTTTTTGATACATGACCACTAAACGATAGCTCCGTATGTGAGAAGAGGTTTAATAATAGATAAATATATCTAGTCAAGGGTCTTAGGGGCAGACTTAAGGTGTTGCCGAATGCCCTTCTGTGAGTCGATAGCGCGTAAGTGAGTTTTTTAATTCTTGTGTCTGTGTGATCGTATCAGAAGAGTTTGGAATCTAATGTGATTTCCAGAAATCGAGCTGTCCTCGAGAATTGCAATTGCACTTCACCCAGAGCACAGCAGGTGATGTGAAAAAGTTACATTTCCTCTTGAATATTCGGTCTCTGCTTTTTTAAAGTTGATCCTGAGACTCCTTAAAAGGCATCATTAAAAACCGAGCACTCATTATCGGGTCTTTTATTATGGTAGCGTCCTTTCCCAGGCTAGGAGTACCAAGTCATCAGCGTAGGCCTGTGTATATAGGTCGGCGTTGTTTAAAATATATGATCAACTTTCGACTACTATGTATTACAAGGTTGGAGATAATATTTCTTTCTGCGGGCAGCACCTAGTCGCCAACGGTTTGACAACATCGCTTTTAAACTAGGCAGATAGATGAAACCGCAAGAGCATGGCCTATCCAACTCATCAACCAGGATTTTAAGCCATGTCACTCAAGTGCTTGGCAGATTACTTCGTAGGGGCTATTATCAAACGATCCTTCAATATCTATAAACGCATCCAGGCAGGCCTTACTATTGCCTAGAATACCCTTTATTTCGCGGTAGTGAAGTGGTCTTTTGACCAAAGAAGATCCAGAAGTCTTCTTTTGGATATCGGTCAATTAGTCCCTCCATTGTCTTTAGTAGAAAACTGGTAAGGCTGATTGAGAGGTACGATTTGGGGTCTATGTAGTTGCTTTTTTTTTGGTTTTGGGATAATGACCATTTCACCCCACGCCATAACTCTGGGATATAGCCCTAAGCAGAAAAAGTCCTAAATATTCTGACTAAATGAAGAGTTAGCAGACCTAACCCATTTTGTAAAAGCCATGGATATAACATCCATGCCCGGATTTGCACGCGGGAATGAGAAATGAAAAAAAGTGTTTCATAAATTTAATAACTTCTAAGATATTTTTATAAAATCTGGATTTCTCCATTTTGTTATTAATTTTTTGATGTAAAGGAGTAGAAGTTTTTGCCAGTGGGGTCTGTACAGGACGTAAAAAATAAGAATTGTATTAATTCAACCTTGCATAAAAATCGTTTCATTTTTTAATTTTTCCACACAAAACTTACATCTTGGACAATGAATTTGTTCTATAATGTGTGAATAAGCATTATTATTTATTTTTCCTATTTTAGGAAAAAAAAGTGTCCTAAATAATATTGTTTAAAAAAATATCAACTTTATACTCTGTATAAATGATATTGAAAAAAAACTTTGAAATTTTTATCAGATTTTCTTTTGGTTTTGGTATGATTCTCTAATTTAATATAAAAAAATGATTTAGTGTCTTCTTGTGTTTTTCTAATGTTAATTTAAGCCTATAATATATGTAAATAGTACTCAAAAATTGCCGATTTTATAATTAAATAATTCAAAAATCTAATTAAAAAGAAAATTAGACATATCTTTTGTTTCATTATTTGGCCAACAGTTTTAATACAAAAACTTAAGTTTTTTTTATTTTAAGTCTAATCTGCGAGCCTAGAACGTGATTCTTACATATAGCTTATCTGATATTTTTGAACTGAGTATGACAAAAAAAGTACGGAGATCGTCCCGCCCCTTTTTGGGACAATTTGTGTGATAGAAATGTTAAATATTAGGGAATTATATTTTAGCTGGGAACGCAAAAGTTAAACTGGGTAGTGTTGATGGGAAAACGTTGTGATATCGAGTAAAAAATTATTATTACATTACAATATGTTTGCTACCAATTTCTTCATCTAATATATTTAGCTGAAAATCGGCACGGTGTGTCTAATTTTGAACGTTCGTCTCAAAGTCAACGTTTATGAAAGCTAAAATGTATAAACGCTCTTAAAGGGCATGAATTAAATTTCATTAATATCTAAGAGATTATAAGTTTAATAATCAAAAACCTATTTCTTTCTTATAATTTTAACTAGATCTTATGGCTAAAAATTAAGAGGATTGGGATATATTTTATCTGAATTTCTTAATATTCAAACTACTTTTAAATAATACCTCCTTAAAAACTAGCATCTTACTCTACAACACCTCATATAAAATCCTTGGGATTTTAGTATATATGAGTTTTTTTTATATGGACTTTAGATAAAAAGCAGTTTTTTACCTGGTGTAATATGAATTCTAAGCTGTCTTAAAAGACTGCATATTTTTCTGGGTAGAAAAACAAATTAGACGCTTTAATATCGGCTTTGTCAAAGGGAATATGATTTTTGTTAATATTCTGCTACAAGTTTCTCATATGCAGTTTTTATCTGGCTGTTTAAATTGCAATGTAAACATGGTAAACGTGCTCAAAGGTATTTTGTCCTTAAATGGTTTTAGGCAGTCTGAAAGTTTATATAATATAGAAAACCGTGTTTAAATTCTCTATCTTATAAGCAATTTTAATATTTAATTTAATTCAGTTATATTATTGATTTTTGGTAAGAAACGCATAGAAGTGACTATATCATTTGCTTATTATGAAAACGAAAAAAGGTTTGAGGGAGCGTTTTGTGTTACTGTGATCGCTGTTAGGTTTCCTCACCGTTAATAAATACATTTTTCTTTAGAAAAGGATTCCGTTCTGTAATCCTAACTAGTAAATCCACAACTTACATTTTTTAGATTGACTGGTGATTAATTAATGTATTAAGGTGTGTATGCCTAAGTTTCCTAGTAATTTCTAATATTTTTTCCCAAAATGCAATAAAGCTATTCATAAGCAACATAAAATATGTTCAGAAAACGGAACCCTTACCCTTTATTAACATTTTTCGAGGGTCGTAACTGTAGGCATATAATTAAGGTTTGCATCAAAGCTTCTTACAATTGATTCAGTTCATATGCATAGTGGTAGAAACCCCGGTAGGAGCTTAAATGGTTTCAATAAATATAGACATGTTACCCCCGCATTTATTGGAATATGGGATCTTAGTCATTTGGTCATGTTAGTCCTGAACCAAACTAACGTGGGATAAGAGTCTTACATTTTCTTTCCACAAATTTCGACACCGGTGCGAAAATTATTAATTTCCTTAAATTTTACAGCATTTAACATGATTATTCTAAGTATATTCTCAATAACCTAGATAAAACAAGATTTATAATAAAAATAGTTTTGGCGTTTTTATTGTAATAATTAATGTTTTAGTTCATAGATCCAAGACAAACAAATAATTAAATATCACAACAGGTTTTGCTATTCCTTACATGTAAAAATTCAAATAAAATAAATATATAATTATAATATATAATATATAATAATAAATTTTTTTCCAAGATTTATATATTGTCAAAAATTGATCTTTTATTAAGTTTTATTTCGTCTTATTGTAGCATATAGTAAAAGTAGGTTAAATGTTTTATAAGGCACATAGGGTTAAGGTAAGTATTTTAAACTATTAAGAATATTAAGCAGCCATATATATTGATGTAATTAGTTAAAGTGGGTTAATGACATAAGCGAAATATGTAATAACAATTGATGTAACCGTTTATTATATAATAAAATATAGTCTATGTTGGAACATGGCAGAAAATGGTTATTTTATTTTGTCCATCTTTGCATTAATAAAACATTCCCCTGTAGCTACCGATAAAACATAGTACTAATAAAACAAAATAATAACGTAAAGGATGATGCAAAACATGATTTATTAATAGAATGTCTATTGTATTAGCGCATTTATCTTTAATAGTAAAAACCAAATATAATTTAATATTGGACATGGTTTTATTTAAAATGCTATTAATTTATCATTAAGCAAGGTGAAATATGTTCAGAAAAGGGATGTATTTTATTAACATAATTAAGAAAATTCTTGTTCATAGTACATAGCTTAGTACTATTTTGGCTTTTTATAGTTAAATAAATAAAAAATATTTGGTCACCTATTATTATGATTTTTGCTTGAAAGTGGTATATGATTTTTAACTTCAAGTTATTTTCTTTAATAAAGTAAATTAAATTTTCCTTAAAAGAAGAATAATATACTATTTTTTTCATATCGCTATTTAAATCCTATACCAAAACCAAGAGATTGTCAAGTTAAAAGTTAATATACACCTAAGTGTCGTAAAAGTAGGCATGTATTTTAGAAGGTTTTGTGCAGCTTCCGATCCGGTTTATATGCAAAATAGCAAAGACCCAATACAAGCATAAAAAAACCTTTAAAATGGCTGCTATAAATACAGACATTTTATCCCGCATACATTATTTATTAATAAAATGTCTTCTAAATTAGCGCATGTAAATAAATATCTTTATCAATAACAATTTATTGCACAAGGATGAATAATTTATAATTATTATTTAATTTATATGGACGGCAAGAAATATTTTTTATATATTAATAACCTTTGTATTTAAATAATGTTGAGTATATAATTCATTAAAGTTTGTAAACTAGATAACTTATTGAACTCGTAAGTTTTTTACATCTTCAATTACTTATTTTTTGGACTTTTGACATCACAGACTCTTATAAAAACGTACTGACTTAATAATGGCATATTGAAAATATACTTAATAATTTAAATCAAAACACTCAAATTATAGCAGTAGCGAAAGAGTTAAAGGTTTTTAGATTTCAAAAAGGCAAGAATTTGTATGCAAGTGCTCCCATACACGAAAGCTAGCCGACTGCGACTGCGAAACAAAGGATAATGTAGAAGTAAAGGTATTTTTCGCTGCAGAATATAAAATCGATGAGAAACAATTGAAAATTAAAAAAACCCAAGTTTCACAAATATTTATATTTGCATGTAAAATATTAAACCTTAAAAAACTAAAATATTATCTCTAGTTAAACGCCTCTGTTAGAGAGGTCTCATTAAGTCACATTATATCTTAAAACAATACTAGATTATGATATAGATGCAGATTTCAAATATACATCTCACTAAAACTCACTAAATACGTGAATATTTTCTTACTTTTTTTGATGAATATATTTTTATTTTTATAGTATGATAATTAATAGTGAGCAACAACCAAAAGATCCTTTATTAGACCAGTAGTATCGTTTGTAAACTCATCTTGTTACAACTTGTCAGCCTAGTTAAATACCACACTCAGAGATGTAACTGGTTTCAGAAGTACTTATTCCACAAAAAATTCAGTAGAGTTGACAAATTTTTTAAAAAATATCTGCATACCAGAGGGTTTAAAACTAATTTCTGTGGACGTTAAGAACTTATTTCCGAGCATTTCACCTGGTAATTGCCTAGATCTAGTCAGATCCCTTTTGCTTAAACAGATTTATTGCTGATGATCTTTTAACACTCCTCAAACTAGTACTTGATCAGAATTTTGTCGTTTTCAACAACAGGTTTTTTAGACAAGTTACTGGACTAGCAATGGGGTATTGCCTCTCTCCTCTTCTAAGTGAGATTTTTATGCACCATTTGGAGAAAAGGATTGTCAATGGGAAGTTTGGTGCTTTTCTCACTGTATATAGGAGATACATGGATGTGTTTTTGTGGTATGGAATGAAAATGATCTAGAATTGGCGGATTTCCTGATTTCTATAAACTCTCTTCACGCAAATATCTCGTTTACCATTGAGGAAGAAAGAGATGGAAGGTTGCCTTTTCTTGATGTGCTTGTTTCAAAAAATACCAAATAACTTGAATAGAGATTTATCGCAAACCCACCACTACGGACAATGTCATCCAATACTCCTTAAATTCCCCTTATTCCTACAAATTTGCCTCTTTTAATTCCCTTTTCCATCGCCTTTTCAACATCTCCCTTTCTAGAGAAGCTTTCCTTGATGAACTAAATATAATTAAACATATAGCTTTTAATAATGGTTTTCAACTTGATATAATTAATCGCCTTTATTCTTAATTCTATAATAAATACAAACTCACTTACAACTTAATCGATCTTAATAATAAAAAAAAAGTCACCTTTTTAGATCAATGTCATTTTTTGCTAATATTTCTTTTCAGTTTGCAAAGTTTTTCAAGTCTACAAATCTCACAATTGCTTTTAAAACTACAAACAGTTTAAAAAGGCAGCTAGTTAGTACAATAGATAAGGCAGATTTCTTTTCAAAATCAGGGGTATACTCATTAAGATGTAATGACTGTAATGCCATTTACATAGGGAAATCGGGGAGAAAAATTTTTACCAGAATAAAGGATCATACAAGTTTGGTGAACAGGTACAGAGATACTGACATGATTGAAATTAAATCGGCGTTTGCAAATCATTTATTGACCGCCTCACATGGTTTTTCTTTAACTCAGAGAGCGGATATTTTGCATGAGTGCTCAAAAGGCAAAAAACTGGACTTGTTGGAAAAAATGAAAATATCTAAAGCTAAGAAGAGCCCTGTCCTTGTGTGTGTGAACGATATTTTCACGTTTGAACCTCACCTCATTTATAACAACCTCTCTCAAAGAATTTAAAAAGTCTTTTCCTTTTCGATTTTATATATTTTTGATTTTTATTGTTAAGATTGTTTACTTATATTCATTTTATAGTTCAGATTGTTTACTTGTAACGCCGCTAAATATGTAACACGTATATTGTTATGAGTAAAGTCATACTTGCGACTATGCCGCGGTCAGCCGCACGTATAGAGTGCTTTCTTTTATACCGACGTGTTCATACTTGCGGCACTGCCGCGAAATTAAAAGACACAGACGGTTGGAAATTGAGTAGTAAGCAATGTTCGACACAGAGAAGTTCATTTATTTAGTGGGAGCGAGACCATGTTTGTGGAAGATATCGGATGCAAAATATCATAACAGAGATGAGAAAATAAAATATTGGCAGGAGATTTGCGTCGAAATGTTTCTTAACTGGGATTCTTTGGATGCAGCAGAAAAAACAGAGAAAGGTAAGTGAAAACATTTTAGTATTGAAGTGTCATGTTTTATTGGTAAAAATGTTCTAAATTTGTAAAAATCTGGGTAAACCAAAATAACATTGTGAAATACTCTCCTTTTATTGGTCAGAATGCCAAAAGTACATTCAACGAATCTTCTAGCTCGGGTAAGTCTATAGTTGACAATTCGTGTTCTGTCATCTAAATTTCGTCTACGGTATGGTCGCAATAAATATTGTATGCAAACCAAAAGCTTCATCAGCAACAAAAACGAATGGTTGTTCGGGACCATTGGAATTAGGTAATGACCGAGATTCTGGAATATCAAGTTCATTGCTATAGAGCCTTTTCCCCAATGTAGATCTTTTAAAAACATTACTATCTCCTTAGTTGCTATATGCACCAATATCTACAGCAACGAAGCAATAGTTTGCATCAGCAATGGCTATTAATACCACAGAGAAGAACTTTTTGTAGTTAAACTACTGGGAGCCACTGTGCTGCGGGGCCATTAAACGGATGTGTTTCCCATCCACGGCTCCAAGACAGTTCGGGAACTTTGATCGGATATAAGAATCTTCTGCTATTGCTATCCATTTTTCCTTATTTGGCACCTCCATTTCAATCGTCTGCAGTATATTCCACAATAATGTACAAGTTTCTTTCACAATGGATGCTATGGTACTTCTGCCCATCCGAAAAGTATGCTGCATAGCAGCAAAGTGTAATCCAGTTGCCAAATACCTAAAAATTATGTGATTTAGGTATATACATAATAATATATTTAAAATATTGTTGTTGCAGATAAGGAGTTACATAAGAAGTGGAAAAACTTAAAAGACCTTTATCAAGGACATCAAGGTGCAAAAAGACGTTGCCAGTGGTTCAGCAGCATCAAAGAAAAGAAAATATATTTTCGCTGATATTATGCAGTTTCTCCTACCAGAACTAAAGGATTGAAGGTAATATTTATTAACCATGACGTTTTTAAGATTGAGTTGGTCGTATTTTTATATTACAGCACCGACACTAAGATTCCAGAAACAGACATGGGTACACATGATATCAATGATTCGGAAAATATTAGTAAAGAGGATGAGGCGAGCGGTGAGGTTGTAAATGTCACGCCTGTCATTCAGCAGAAAACTACTACCTATACCCCAAAATCACATCCTAAACAAACTTTTGAACAGAAACTCATAGGATTGTTGGAGCGTAATCAAACAAGAATTATTTATGAATAATTTATTAATAGATTATGCTCTAAAATGTAAACAGTATTATCGTTTAAAAAATCTATGCGTTTTTTAACGTACATTTTTAGAGTAAAGGTACTTATACTACTAATAAAAAGCTTTTATGGAAATTAAATATTTTATATTTATTTTAGAATTCTTAAAAAGTTTTTATTATTCTACGTTTATGACAACGGTTGTCCCTTGATAGAATGTTATGACAATATCGATATTTACTTGTGAAAGATCGGCTTAAATCGCCTTTTTCCTATTGTGCAGCACAAACGGCACAAGTTTTTAATATTGTAACAGTTTATAAAAACACTGAAATAACTTAATCTTTTTCCTTTTTCAACCAAAAACTAAAGAAAAAACACAGAACTTCACAAATGCCAAATGTAAGCACAAGCCTGTTTGTCAAGATGTCATTTCGCAAGATGACATCAGCTTTTGCCTCGGTATTGCCACTTCAATTTTTTTAGAAGCGGTTTTAGGAATAAGAATGTTAATTTTTTTTTGCTTTGAAGAAGTTATTGTTGCGCTTAGAATAACATATATCTATTTTCACTTTTAATTTTTAATCCAAAATCTAACATCAGTAAGTTAAATTAACATTATTATTTGTGTTGATATATACCTGAAAATTTCATTTTTTAAAAATGCATTGAAACTTGACACCAGAAAATCGATAAATATGTTTGTAAACAAAAAACCCTCCTTGCCCCTGTGCACAAGTTAAACTCAAACAAAATTGTTTTTTACTAAATCTAGCCTTTTAATGTTCTAAGACAATTTAGCTCTAACTATTTTTTTTTCATTATAATTTTTTTTAATTTCCGTCTTTTTTTATATCGTGTTCTTGCCGCCCCTAATGTTTGCCACCCTAGGCTTCAACCTACTTAACTTAGCGTAAATCTGCCTCTGGATACAGCTTATCATAAGTTAAGAGAAAACAAGATTATTATTTTTATGAAATGATTAATAATTCAATTAAAATCTCATTTTAGAACATATTTTCTTCTTTATTTATAACCTTTAATATAATTTATTTAAAACAAGATACTGGAAGTTTAAAAAAAAAAAGATTGTAATTTTTACAAACCATCAAATATGAACCATACAGGTTTATTAGGGATAATATTCAGAATTTTAGCTTTAACCAAAGATAAATCCTAAGAAAATTCAATGAGGCGCTTCAGTATAAGAGTTGCCTAGATTTTTTAAGCTCACACGCGTGAGAGCCAGGTACCATCCAATAAAATGGCATACTTGTAACTTTAATACATAATGATTTTTTTAATTAATAATTTTATAAATAAAATACTAAAAAAAGAAATTAGCATAAATAAATAGATAAAACACATGAAATTTGTAAGACTTGAGGCGAGAGAAGAAAAGAGACAACCAGGATACCTATGTATGTAACTAGAGACAAAAGTATAAAAATACAAGCTGTTTAATGTTCTGCTCTATAATGTTTAACGAAAAAGTTTAATTTTTCTGTTTGCCCTGAAGAAGGCCTAATATAAGGCGAAACGTTGGCATTAAAGAAGAAAATATTTAAGCATCTTGGATTTTGATTCCCACATCCAACTTAACCCTTTAAAATAAACACAATTAAACTGGGTCACTAAAACAACTTGCTAAATCAAGTAGAAAATTATATTTTGCTATAGAAATTATATACAAAAAGAACAAACCGACGCTCACAAATAAAAACATCGTAACTCGATTTTTGACGAAATTGAGTTAAGACTACTTTCTAGTATGAAATTTTCTTCCCTTTCCTTCAAAATAAAAAAAAAATTAAATTTTTGAAAAAACAGAAATTTAAAAAAAAAAGTTTTATCGTATCCGCTTCGCAAGAAATCTGGCGTTAAAATAATCGTAACTTAAGTTACAAACTCTATAAATGGCTAATAAAGAACTTATTTTCATCGTATCTAGAGTTACAAGAAGACTGCAGCAAATCTAATAAAAACAGTTCATCCTATGTCTACATACAATAATAATACACACATTCTAATTCATTAATTTTATCGTAAGTATACTTAAGAGGTCCATTATTTTTATTTTAGTGAATGCAGTTTTATCGTAACTTAAGATACGATGTTACAAATCCGGCAACTCTGCCCGCATGCGCTTCTGAATTCGTTCGAGTTGAGTTACGGTATTAGTACACGGGAGTTACGATCAAATTATTATTTAACAGACAAGGCAAGGACAGGTGTATTGTTTTTGTGTGTTATTTATCTTAAATGCCGGTAAATTATTATACTCATATTTAAAAATAATGTGCTCACATGGAAGGTTTTTAGTGAAGCTTGCACAGGGTAAGTGATAAATGCTCATTAAGACTATATTATTTCAAAGCTTTGATGGTTTTGGCGGTGTTTTATTAAAATAAATGCTTAAAATTAACATGTATATTGTACCTAATACCCAAAGATAATTTTTTGCAATTTTAGAAATTCTAATTTGTTAATTGCTGTATACAGTGAGGGTGTAAAGTCACGCATAAATTCAATCAATTTTTTTTTTGAAAATTCTCGGATACGTCAGTTGACATTTTCATTTGTTGAAATTTTGACATACTTCGTTTGTTTTTTTATTTACACATGATATTTCTCTCTTGAAAATTAAAAAAAAATTAAATTATTGGAATGACTTCAAACTTTGGGAAGGAACATCCTCTATGAAAGAAGATCTTTCAAATGATAATTATATCACAAGCCATATTATTATGTTTGCATTAAAAAAAATATGACTGACATCATATTTTTATCATCTGTCAATAAAAAACAAATAAAGTATGTCAAAATGTCAACAAATGAAAATGTCCATTGACGTGTTCAAGCGTTAAAAAAAAAAAACAATTGCCTAGTTCTTATTGAATTTATGCGTGACTTTCGCCCTCTCTGTATAATAATAGTAAAAATATTAATTAAAACTCCAATCAACTAAAAATATTACCACTATCAAACAATAGTTTTGCCTAATGCATACCAGAAAAGTTTTTTTTATATTTCTTATTTTGATTTTTTGATATACCTTTTAGAAGAAAACAGTAGTGATACTGAAAACCACTGCCCCAGTACGAGCTTAGAACAAGCATTAGCACGCTCCCCAATTTTTGATGGAAGTGATTTTGATCCCGGACTTGATAAAGTAGATCCTGCTGTATTATTATTTGGTACTACTCAAGATGGATTACCTGTGCATGAAGAGACGGCTACTTCTGCAAATGTACAGTATTTAGAAAATACTGATGGGGATATTCTGGCTATACATACTGAGATACTAAAAACATGAGGTATAAAAATTGCAAGGGTATGAACATGAAAATATTTTTATTGCAGCTTGAAGATGATGCTAATGAAGAAACAACTTTAATGGAAACGACTGTTTTAAAGGAAGTGAATTTATCCGTAACTATAGAAAGTAATGTCGCTGAACAACTTCAAACTGATGCTGAAAAAAATATATCACCCGGTAGAAAAAAGTTTAGAAATGAGAATAATTGGAAAGTTAAAATAGCTAAAAAAAGAAAAAATACAGGTCAAGAATATACGTCTTACACTACCAAAAAAATTGTTAAGGCTAGAAAAATCAGAGAAAGTTGTGTAAAGAAAAAATGTCGAATGGAATGTTACCAGAAGATTTCAGAAGATCAGCGAAAAAACATTTTTTGTAAATTCTGGAAACTAGGAAATCATGATAAACACATCGACTTTTTATCAAAGCACGTTAAAAAAATGCAAAAGAAGGCAGAAACAGTGAAAACAAATTCAAGACGTCAATTTACAATGGAGTATTATTTTACAGTGGATGAACTCATCATTAAAGTATGCAAAACTTTTTTTTTAAACAAGCTCAGTATTACTGACATCTGGATAAGAACTGTAATGCTTAAGTTAGATAGAAACACGATTGGAATAGGAAGTCCAGATGGCAGAGGCAGAGTCACAAGTACAGATCCAAAAGTTGAAGCTACCAGGAATTTTATAAGGCAGCACATTGAGTGTCTTTCCACAACTGAGTCACATTATATACGTAAGGAGTCAAATCGTAAATACCTACAAGTTGATTTATAGTCCATAGCACAGATGTAAAGACTGTACTTAGAATGGGCCAAGGAAAAAAATATTAGTCCGATTACTACTTGCAGACAGTATCGGTATGTCTTTGAGCATGAGTTTAATATAGGGTTTTTTTTACCAAAAAAAGACCAGTCTGAGGTTTGCGATAAGTTTTTACTGGCAGATGACAGCAAAAGAGAAGAACTTGAAGAAGAAAAAAGAAGACACCAAGCCAACAAAGACGCCGTAAGAAAATCAAAGGAAAAGGACAAGGAGCAGGCAAAAGATGATAAATCATTAATTAACGTCGCCTGTTATGATTTACAAAAAATTTTAGTTACCCCACACAAAGTTGTCAGCATTTTTTATTACAAATTAAAATATAGTACGTATAATTTAACGATTTTTGACATTGGAAATATTAAAGGGCATTGCTATCTCTGGCACGAGACAATTGCAAAACGAGGAGCTAATAAAATTGGAAGTTTTGTATTGGATTACATTAAAAATCAAAAACAGAATGGTGTCGATACTTTTGTGTTTTACACAGATAATTGCGCTGGTCAAAACAGGAATCGGTTTGTTTATGCCATGTCTGTGTAACAGCGAAAAAATATAGCGTAAATATTACGCTTATAAAAATACTATATAAACTTTTCCGGGGAAAAGGCCATACGCAGAACGAGGGAGACAGTGTCCATGCTCTTATAGAGCGACAGAAAAAGGGTAAAGTAATTTACACACCAGAGCAGTGGATTATGCTTTTAAAAATGACAAAAGTTACAGGTGAACCATATAATGTTATAGAAGTCAGTCAAGATATGGTTTATGACTTAAAGGATTAGAAGGACTAGTAACACCCGAAAAAAACTGGAAAACAGATCAAAATGGAAAAACTATAAGATGGAATGATATAAAAGAAATTGAAATATCTCACGACCCTTTGCAAATAAAAATTAAATATGATTTTGTCGATGAGAATAACCATTGCTTGCTAGATTTAAAGAAGAAAACCATTAGTAAGAGAATGAAACTAAAGTTAAGTTGCCAAAACAAGGGATTAGGCAAGGCTGACGAAGGCCCACTTAAAATCTCCAATAAAAAGTTCGATCACTTACAATTCCTATGCAAAAATGGGATCCCCGAATTATATCATAATTTTTACCAAAACCTTCCCCATGGAGATAATGAGGAAAATGAAGATTCTGACCGAAAATTTATTCCACTTCTGTCGAAAAAGTAGTTGATTTTTATGTTCATTTATTTATTTGTATTTTCTAAAATAAATATTTTGTCTCTTTATCAGTTTTGTTTTCTTTATTTACTTGCAATAGTTTTGGTATATTATATACCTGTATCTATATACAGTGAGGGCGTAAAGTCACGCATAAATTCAATAAAAATTAGGCAATAATAATTGTTGTTTTGAAAAACGCTCGGACTCGTCAATTGAGATTTTCCTTTGTTGACATTTGTTGGCTCTGTATCTATATCTGTATCTCCACTTATTTGTGTGATTTTTTTAAATTTTTAGGTTTTTTAGGCAGGGCTTTATTATAAACATTCTAATATCATATCTTTAAATAAGATAATAACATTTTAATAAATGCTCGATAGTTACATCGTATCTTTAGATACGATAATAATTTTTTAACAAATGCCCGATAGTTTTATCTTATCTCAAGATAAGATCTTAAATACCGAAATATGGTCAGATAATAACATCGTAACTATTTTAAACTTAAATTTAAAAAAGAAAACCCGATTTTCCAACAATTTTTTTCTTTGATGAGGGGCCCTATTAACATATTTACACCGTCTTCAAATTTTAATGCTTAATCCGTAGTGGTTGCTTTACAAATCATAAAACAAAATCTGAAACTTTAAACGCATTTTTCTCAAAACGTACTTTTTCGAGATACGATGTTCCTATTTGCGAGCCTCGAAACATTCCAAATCTCACCTAAAATATATTTTTTTTTGTTGAAATGGTACTAAATATGGTTAAGAGATATTGCAGAAACGATATGATAAATATGAATACATAACAAGCAAAAGAACCTCTTGATCCATATCTTCAAATAACAATAGCATTAGGTTTTATTTAACTTCAATAAAGATTTGTCAACACACATTTTTGTTTGTTTTTTTTTTGCCTTGGTGTGTTTCTATTTATGGCGTTCAATATGTAACATTGTACTGCTTAACAAACAAAAAGAATAAAATACACTGGTCAGCGAATGTATTTGGTATTGCTATCTTTTTGGTTATCAATGAAAGAAATCATTACTTTAAAAAAAATATATAATATTAATTTGTAATCCAACAGGTATCCTGTAGTGTCCTGTAAAGGTCAAAACCTCATATAAGATGAAGATTTAGAGACATATAAGGGGAAGATTTAGTTTTATTGGATTCTTATAACTTAACAATTTTCTTCATCTCCTAATATATCTTTAAGTTATTTACAAAAAGAAAACTAAATATTTGTGAGTTTTAATATATTAATGCCATAATGGTTTTTTCTCCTTCCAATACCAATAATCCATCTTAAGTGGCCGTATTCAACTGTGAGATTAGTCATTAGCAGTATTTCATGATGTGTACAACAATATACGTGAAGTTAATTATTTCAGAGTTATTATCTGGTACAAGGCTTAGATATATTTGCCGTAATATGTCTCATACAACTTATGCCCTATCTAAGATTACTGCAATCAAACGAACTTTTTACTATTTTGCTATCCCATTAAGGACTTCAGCAGGTAATCATACCCTACAGCCATTCGTTACCTTTATATATTCGAGTACTAGTTTAGAGCTTACATTATTAATCACAATAGACCAATGGCGTCTCTGATGTCAGATCAGGTATATTCGCTGTATTTAATTTAACCATCTTAGAAGACCGGTGCGTAGTAGAAGTAGTAGATCTCTTCTATTGCAGGCATTAAGTCTCTCTTCTACCTTTGCTTTTTGAGATACATAAATATCAGCTTTGTGAGTGTTTAAATGGCGGAAACTTTTATTCTAACAGGAGCTATGAAAATTTATAATAAACTACTACGTAGAGAGACATAAATAATTAAAAATTGTATAAGCTTTTACATTAATACTCGACAATATATGAAGCAACGTTAACTCATAAAAATCTTCTCTCATAATAACGAAATTTTCAAAAAAATCTGTCCCTTTTTCAACTTATGTTTAACCTACTGTCGTTTCTAACTACTTTAATTTCAATATTTTTTTTATAAATACTAAGATCCAATTATAATTAGGTGTCTGCAAATTTATCAGGGCTTTAGACTCTTGCTTCAATAATTATACCTTAAACTTACAACCTCTAGTTAAATCATTGTTAATAGTTTCAAAATACAAGATCCAATTACAAAATTACACTGTACCTCATCTCATTATCGACACCTTTTGTGCTCTGTCTCTATTGCTCCCGTGTCCCCAGGCAAAATCCTAATTCCAAATTAATCATCTATAGGTCACACCGGTAATGTCGAATTAATCTCCTTCAGTTTATGCAGCTGACAGGAAATCTGGCAACCGAAACACGAACACTTGAACCAAACACTTCGACCCAAGGCCCAGTGTAATCTATAAGGGGGAATAAGGGTCCTGTCTCTATGCATCATCAATTGAATTGTCGTTAATAGCGGTCAAATCTAAGTTTGAACGATTATGCTACTAATTTGGAGAGAGTCTTACATGGCTTTTGATTTAATGTATGCAGAATTAAATTTAATTAATTTCTATTTACTTACTCAGTGGTTTAACGTTTATTAAGTTAGGTCACATAGGCAACCAAAATCATTATAATTAAATTACACGATAATATAAAGTTTGGTTTTGCATTAAAACAGTACTAATCGAGTAATATTTACTAAGCATGATATATTAGCTATACATTTAATTTTATAAGTTTAAACAAAGCATACAAAAAATTAAATTAATCGATTAATTTTTTTTCACAAAGTTTTATTGAGAACCTTTTAAAAATATTATTACATTAAGAAAGCCTCAGCTTTTCTAAAAATTATTCAATTATAAAAAAAAATCTATAGTTAACCCTCTGTATTTCATAATTAATAAAAAAAAAATCAATACAAGAATATTATATTCTTTAACAAGTGGGTAATAGTTACATACATATTACATGAAATGAGACGTTTGCTCTCCGAGCCGCCAAGCAGGAAAAATAGTTATAAGAAACTATTTAGTTTCATTTTTAATTTTAATTCATATTTACTTAATAGTTTATTATTTATTGCATTTTGTTTAGCTTCAGCTTGATTACTGTATTAAAATAGGTTATGTTGCATGAAAGAATAAAAGTAAAAATGGCACATAATATTTATTTAAATCGTTTACCTTTTTAAATCCACTGATCTTAATTATTGTTTTTAAGTATGACTACTTGAAAATTACTTGAAAAAAAAACACAAAAATGTGTTAAATCAAAGACACTTCGACAGCACCAACCGGTTTAAAAGGAATATTACGAGCGAGTTAAGTCAAAGTCAAAAAGAGTTTATTACCAAAAAAAAATAATTATAAATATAATTACAGGAGAAAAAAAAATTTACAATTTTTGGTAAAAGGAACTGCTTCGCGATTATATAAAACCGATAGCGCAATTTGCGTGAAACAGACCTTAACAAGAAAATGACATTACAAACCATCATACTGAAACTGAAAAGATTATAAATAAATACAAAAAAAAATCCTAATTAACCTGAAAAGAACAAAACTAAAACTGGCATACGACGGAAGGCAACAAGAATAGACAAAAGAGAACTACAAAAGAAAGATTAAACAGGCCAGCTTATCTTTGGTCTTAACTGATTTTGCAGTTTATATTAAACATACTACTAGGCATCTCGTTGGGAATCGAGAAGAATTTGCTTAACCTTGATATATAATTTTTAATACAGCTAAGTATAGTTATATACATACTTAGCGGTATTATCCTTTTATTTTATTTATTTTTGTATTAAATACCGATATACATAAATTTTTGTTGGTTCTTTTTGCATATTGATGAATATTTTTGTGTAAACTTTTCATATCATGATAATATAATAAGCCTATTTTAATTGAAATTAATGTGTACGCAGATATTTTAGTAAGGTGGTTAAATATTTAAAATAGTAATTCTGGGAGTTTAGGTTACCTGTATATACCTATATTTTTTTACGCTTTGGGAAGTGCTCGCAGAAAAGTAGTAAAAAAATTTACATATCAATTACAATTTTATTTGTGTATCTTGATTTTTTTTTAATATATTTGAAAGGGAAATATTAATAATAATCATTATCATAAGATTTGCAATGAATTGGCGTTGGGCATATTGTTCTTTTTAGATTATTTTATTACTTTCTTACCCACATAACGATGCAGATTGCACACATAAACCTACATTCAATAAACACCGGACTTAATAATCTCAAAATTTTAGTTACTGATAATAATAATTTTCATGCAATCTTTGTGACCGAGACTTGGATAAATAATAACCAGGATGCACAGGTATTTGAAATACCAGGCTACAGAATTTTTAACTCTAATAGGGAGTTTGGTAGAGGGGGTGGTGTAGGTGCTTATTTTAAAAACCATTTGAAGGTTGAAACGATTAAATTCAACTTTCCTATATCGCATTCTTTATGTTTTATTCTTCAAATGGGAATTAAGCGATAGCTTTTGCAAATTTTTACAAGCCACCCCATATAAATACAAATACACATTCCGTTATCCCAGATTTTGATAATATTTTGTCGGAATTGACTGTACAATTTGACACTGTACTATGTCTGGAGTACTTTAACGTGGATTTATTTAATTTGGATAACTTATTTCAAATTTTGGATGAACCCACACATATTACAGCTCATGGTGGCAAATTAATAGATCCTATTTTTGTCTTGGATAGGCAGATTATTCTAACTTGTGGTACACATTCGACGGATGAGTTTTCTGACCATAAATTGGTGTATGCAAATTTAAGGCTAAAGATAGAAAAAGCACAACCACAATTTGCTACATATATGTGCTATAAAAACTTTGATAATAACGCTTTTCTTTCTGACTTACAGTCATTACCGTGGAATAATATATTATACGAAAAGGTTATAGAGAAAAAGCTAGAATTATTTAATGAATTCTTATTAACTTAATATTTAAATTCATACACCAATACGAACTGTAAGGGTAACTAAGCCTAGGGCTCCTTGGCTGGCGCCAAATTTAAAATACCTCATGAACGAAAGAGACAAAGCCCTGCAGAAATATAAGCTATCAAAATCACCTGTTGACTGGTCTCGATACAAAGAACTACGTAACTATACACTTTCAATAGTCAGGGCTGACAAGAGGGCCTATATTAACTTTATTTCTAATAGAAAATCGGACCAGGATTTATGGACCGCACTAAAAGATTTAAGTGTCTATACTAGAAAAAAACAAAATATAGAGCTACCAAAGGAACTTTCAAATCCCGAAATAATTATTTAACGCTTTGCACAGTATACAGTGCAAACGTAAAGGTTGGAATAAATTCATTTAAAATTCAGGGGTATGTTCAAAAAAAAAACGCTCGGACATGTCGATTTTTATTTTTAACTGCGGGTTTTCTTACTATAATTTTATGTATACAGGGTGGCCCAAAAATAAGATACGGTCATCAACGTAATTTTTTTAAATGTAAACACCTATTTTTTATTTAAGATTTAGGTTCCACATCAAATTCTAAGTACATTTCATGTACCATGTCCTATACCTAAACTCGACCGTTGACGATTGAACACAATAAAATGCTATTTTTGGAAGAGTTATTTATATCAAGCAACCTATCAGTTATTGTTTGGTTATTTACATTTGCGGTTGGTGTTTTTGATTGTTAACTTGTCACAATTTGTTGACATCAAATAATTTTGAGTGAATTTAGTTTGATTTAGATGCCTAAGCAAAGTTTTGCTTGTGTTAAGTTTATCAAAAGATAAAATTAAAGTTTTAAAAAATGGTACGTCTTAGTGAGCGAGAGCGAATAGAGATTTTGATGATGATTGGTTATGGAAACAGGATGCGCACTCAGATGGAAGTCTGTAAAATTTATCATGCCAAGTATCCTGATAGGCCACGTATATCTCAAAGTACTGTCAGTAAAATAGAACAGAAATATCGGGATTTGGGTCATGTCAGGGATAATTATACGAAAGGTCGGTCAAGTATATCAGAAGAGAAGCAACTAAATGTTTTGCTGGCAGTTGAAGAAGATTGCCATAAAACGACTCGCAATTTTGCGTTAGAAAATCAGATATCCCAGACATCCGTCGTTAAGTATTTAGGTATAAATAAATGGCACCCTTACAAAGTTCAATTGGTTCATGAACTAAATGAAGATGACCCAGATAGGCATGAAAACTGCCGATATTGGGCTACTGAAAATCCGCACTGGATGATGGAGTGCCACAGCCAAGTCCCTCAAAAAGTAAATGTTTGGGCGGGGGTGATTGAAAACAGGGTTATAGGGCCCTTTTTCTTTGAAGGATACTTGAATGGTGAGAGGTATTTAGAGTTTTTAGAAAATGACTTGTTTCCATGCCTTGCCACTTTATACCCCGATCCAGAAGACCCGAATATATTAGATAATTCCTTATGGTATCAGCAAGATGGAGCTCCAGCCCATTACACTCGTCCCGTGCGCCAGTACCTGGATACCGTTTTCCCTGGACGTTGGATTGGTCGGAGGGGTGCAATTGAATGGCCGGCCAGATCGCCGGATCTGACTCCTTTAGATTTTTTTTTGTGGGGGTATCTTAAGTCCAAAGTTTATGTTAATCGGCCAAACAACATTGAAGACTTAAAAATTAGAATAACGGAAGAAATAAGATTGATAGAACCTTCTGTTATCGATAACGTTTTACAAGAAATTCAGCATCGACTGGGATATTGCCAAGAGGTTCGTGGCAGCCATTTTCAACACTTAATAAATTAATTAAAATATTTTTATGTATTCTTGCTTGATATAAATAACTCTTCCAAAAATAGCCTTTTATTGTGTTCAATCGTCAACGGTCGAGTTTAGGTATAGGACATGGTACATGAAATGTACTTAGAATTTGATGTAGAACCTAAATCTAAAATAAAAAATAGGTGTTTACATTTAAAAAAATTACGTTGATGACCGTAACTTATTTTTGAGCCACCCTGTATACATAAAATTATAGTAAGAAAACCCGCAGCTAAAAATAAAAATCGACATGTCCGAGCGTTTTTTTTAACATACCTCTGAATTTTAAATGAATTTATTCCAACCTTTACGTTCGCACTGTATACAAAGTATTTCAAATTGTGATAATAAAATATTTTTTTATAATAACAATAAATTTAATTTTAGCGATTTTGTTTTCCAGTTATGCACAGTTGATGACATAAGTAAAGCACTTCAAAGCATTAAAACAAATACCTGAGGGACTGATGGTGTAACAGCCAATATGATTAAACGGTGTAGCCCTTTCATAGATCCTTTTATTACAAATATTGTAAATTGTTGTACTGAACAGAGTTATTTTCCGACTTTTTGGAAAAATAGTGTAGCTTTGCCTTTACCAAAAATTAAAAATCCTACTACATATAACGATTTAAAAATTATATCTATATTACTGGCTATGTCAAAGATTTTGGAAAAAATATTACATCAGCAAATGTATAATTACTTTAATTTAAATGCGATTATCCCAGACTTCCAAAATGGTTTTTGAAAAGCACATTCGACGGTTGGAGCTTTGGCAGTTGTTACACATGATATTATTCAAGCTTATGATGAAAGTTTAGAGAGCGTTCAAATACTTTTGGACTACTCAAAGGCCTTCGATACGATTAATCACGAACTTCTAATCGCCAAGCTAAAATATTATGGATTCAGTGCTGACGCTCTGGCTCTTATAACAGCATACATTTCAAATAGAACACTGCGAGTTAAAGTGGGTGAAAATTATTCAAAGGAGTGTAGAGTGTCATCCGGAGTACCACAGGGGTCAATATTGAGTTCACTTTTATTTATCATTTACACTGCTGACGTCTTAAGATCTCCTCAGTGTTGTAAACTTCAAGCGTTCGCTGACGACACTCAGCTTTATTGTCATTTTAATATAAAAAAAATCATAACCAAACAATAGAAAACATAAACAGGGATTTTCAAATAATAACAAACATTTCACAGGAACATTCTTAAAAACTTAATTCATCAAAGTCTAAGCTTATGTTTTTTGGCCGAAGAAAAAAGTAAAAATATATTTTCGGTTGTAAAAATAAATGGTGAAAAGCTTGAATTCTGCGAAGACGCACGTAATTTAGGGGTAGTAATAGATACTGAATTAAATTTTGAAAGCCATGTTAAAAACCTTATTCAAAAAGCATATATTTCATTAAAACAATTATATAATAGTCGTCAAATTTTAAGCGTCGAATTAAAAAGAAAGCTATGTAAAACCCCTTGTTTTGTCTGACTTTAATTATGCAGACATAGTTTCTGGCCCATGCCTCAGACAGTGTGAGAAGTTTCGAATACAAAAAATCCAAAATATGTGTTGTCGTTTAATAATTAATATTGGGAAATATGATAGTATATCTTATAAAATTAATGAAACTAAATTGTTAAATATGACAAATCGAAGGCTATTACATATTGAAATCTTTTTTCATGAACTTAACTTAATTAATAAATAAACGCAAATATATTTCAACGTGCTTCATAGAAAAAATCAAGGCCAATGATAGTGTACACTATAATAATGCTAGAAATAGAACAAAGTTCGTGATTCCTAAACATAAAACAGCATTTTTTAAGTTCTTTGTATACCTCTGTTCATCTTTATAATTCTTTGCCCAATTATATCAAAGTATTTACAACAAAAAAATTTAAATCTGTGTTAATCTAAAGTCTATAATAATGAGTAAACAAGTATAGGACTATAACTTGACCCACCGTTAGTCTGTCGCCTGCTGCCCGGAGCGTGAAATTTTCTCAGTAATGTGACTATTTCTTTTGATGTTATTGTTTATTTATTTATTTTTTGTTGGGTATGTTACGGAAAAATTTTCAGGTTCCTTTATATTTCCTTTTTTGTACATTTTTGTTTAATAACTATTAACTATAAGTTAAGACTACATTATCTAAAGTGCGTTTTAAGTGCATAATTATTTGGCACATGTGTGTTATTTAACATTTAATGAAATCTCTTAGAGGGTTGAGTTTGAATAGCCTTAGGCTAGACTTCGCCAACTGATAGGTTAAGAAACATATTATAATACAAATATTATGTAATGAATTTTTGCAAATAAAAGTCGTTTATTAATATTATTATTATTATTAAGTGACAAATCTTTAATATTATTTGACAAGTTATTCCATATTGTAACTCCGACAACCGAAAATTACTTGTGGAAGTTATTTGTTCTATATTGAGGTATCCTAAAACTTCCAACATTACGAGTATTGTGTAAATGAGAGAGAGTAGTAAATAACTTATTTAAATAAGGGGGTTGACCCGACTTTATTATTTTATATACAGGGTGTCCCAAAATTAGTGGACGAAAGGCGAACCCTGTATTCTTTGGTCAAAAATAACCTCACTTTTTCCTATAAACATATATCGGCAAACGCCCCCCAAGGGAGCTACGCCCCTTTTAAAGGGGGCACCTGAAGATGGTTTTTTCCACTTATTTTCGAAACGAATAAATATAAAAATTTTTAATTTTGGTATTCTCCCAATTTTGATATGCTGAATTTAGTTGTCATTTCGTAATTTTCATAATTTAGTCAGGTGCGTATCATTTAGGGGGTGATCCTTTTTTTCTTTAAATTTTAAAAACCTAAAGCTTTTTACGTAAAAAAGTACCTCTTGGTCAATAACGCTAGGAATTACCATTTTCGAGAAAAACGCATTTAAAAATAACGCTGCAAGTATTATTAATAAAAACTCAATAGCACGCTTCAAAAGTAAATTGACAAATAAAATTGCAAACAGATGAAAATACTAAAAATTTATTTGAGGCAAATGTTCAAACAAGTTTCCATTTTCCTGAATGCATAACCTGGGTCCTTTTTGAATTTTTTGGGTCGATCTAAGAATTTCAAATCGGTTGCGGATAAATAATATTGCACATATTACCCCAAAGATAATAATCCAGAGGATTAAGGTCTGGCGATCGTGCAGGCCAGTTTATTGGACCACCTCGGCCTATCCATCTGCTTGTAAAATTATTGTCCAGCCAGTTTCTCACCTTTCGGCTGTAGTGAGCTGGTGCCCCATCATGCTGAAAAATCATTTCCAGCCGAGTTTCTATGGGAACATCGTCCAGTAAATCTCTGAGATTGTTTTGAAGAAAATTTAAATAATGACGACCAGTTAACCTGTGTGGCAAAATAATTGGGCCTATCAATTTATCTCCTATCAAACCCGCCCATACGTTAAAGGAAAATCTATGCTGAAAGTTAGTTCGTCGAACTGCTCTCGGATTCTCGATGCTCCAAAAATGAGTATTACGGCTGTTAAAGCCCTTACTCCTAGAAAAAGTTGCCTCATCTGACCACAAAATTTTTTTGACGAAGATTTGGGTGATTTAAAATCCAATGACAAAAGTCTACTCGAGCTGGAAAATATTCTTCTTCTAACTCCTGAACCCTTTTATAATGGAAAGGATGGTATTCTTACATCTTAGTCATTCTTCCAATCTGAAATTACTTTTAAATATTTTAAATTGCATAGGAAATAAGCCTAAACCTTAGTAAGCCACTAAACATTCCAGTTAGTCGTCAAAAGGATTTGTTTTGGGGTGTTTGATGTTTGTGATAAGACTTATCCAAGTAAATAAAGTAAATAATAATAATAATAGTAACTAGAGTATTTTGAAATGAATTTAATGCGATCCGACGATAATAATTAATAACAACACTATTTATACCAATCTCAATTTTCAGTTATAAGTACTTTAAATTTAATTTTTTGGATAACAAATTAGGTACTTAATTATTTATTTATCATATTTAATTTTACTTACATTTGACTTTGGGATATTGGTAATCTCTTCTAAGGTTCTCAATGATATTTGAGGGTTTTCTTCAATTAAATTCAGTACTTCCCCATAACCATCATTTGCAATTGGTCTTCCTTGCCCTCGAGCACGTTCGAAGGATCCATATTCAAGTAAATTTCTATGAATTCTAACAAAAACTTTCCAATGTGGAAGCCTTCTTGCAGGAAACCTCCGCCGATACTCTCGTGCAGCGGCATGTGCGTTTCCATTGCAAGACCCATACATAAAATGAATATCTACTTTTTCACGGGTCGAAAAGTCTATAGTTAAAAAGATATTAACAATTTGAATGCAAAATTACAACTAATCAATTACAACAAATGTTAATGTCATTATGCAGTGTGTCAATTTTTTCTAAAGCCTGCTACTAAGTTTTCATAAGAATTGGTAGTGAAAATAATACTATGCAGCTTTATTTTTAAATGCGTTTTTCTCGAAAATGGTAACTCGTAGAGTTATTGACCAAGAGGTACTTTTTTACGTAAAAGTCTTCAAATTTTTAAAATTTAAAGGAAAAAAAACAAAAACTTTGCACACAATTTTTTTTTAGGTATTGTTTTAGGCTCACCCCCTAAATGATACGCACCTGACTAAATAATGAAAATTATAAAATTACAACTAAATTCAGCATATCAAAATTGGGAGAATACCAACATTTAAAATTTTTATATTTACCCGTTTCGAAAATAAGTGGATAAAACCATCTTCAGGTGCTCCGTAGCTCCCTTGGGGGGCGTTTGCCGATATATATTTATAGGAAAAAGTGAGGTTATTTTTGACCAAAGAATACAGGGTTCGCGTTTCGTCCACTAATTTTGGGACACCCTGTATTAAGGCATATATGTGTAATTTTCTTCTCCTTTCCATATTTAAAATAGATTTTATATTTAAATAAGGTGTGATATGCTCCCGATAGGCAGCGCCATAAGAAACTCTTATTTTGCAATTTTTGTATAGACCTAAAAAGCTCAGATGTTATAGAATTAGAATATACGATATCACCGTAGTCGAGTAAGGAAAGAATAAGGCTGTTGCAGAGATAATATTTGGTTTTACTCTTTAAAACATTTTTAAATCTGTACAGATTTCTAAGACGCATATAGCCTATGTTTAATTTGTTCTTAATGTGTGTATCAAAACAAAGGTTAGAATGTAAAGTCAATCCTAATATTTTCACTTCATTGACAACGGGAATTTTTTCTCCATTAATCTCTATATTTATACTTTTATATAAGTGTCTCAGAGTTCCTAAATTACAGCCATATAAAATGATGTTAGATTTAGCAGGGTTTTTAATATTATGCTCATTGGAATAATTAACTATGTTTAGTATATCCGATTTAATTTTTTGCTCAGAAATATTAAAATTTAAAAAATTTAATGCCATGTATATCTAAGAATCATCAGCATATTGTTGTCATTTACAACAGTTATGCAAATCCGCAACATAAATCGAAAATAAAAGAGGTCCCAATATGGCGCCCTGAGGAACACCAATTTCAAAGTCAAGATACTTTGAGTGCTCCAAACTTCAATTGTTGATTTTTAACAATACCGAATGTGATCTATTTTTAAGATAGGAATCAAAAAAAGAAACTGTGGATTCGAAACAACCAAAATATCCTAACTTTGCAAGGAGCATTGAGTGATTTATTGTATCAAATGCTTTGCTAAAATCAAGCACCGCCATGCAAGTACTTTGTTTATGTTCTTTGTTAAGTCTTATATTATCTAACATTCCCACCAGACTAGTAGTTGTACTAGAATTCCTCCTAAATCTCGATTGCGTATCTAAAAGTATACCAAATGAGTTAACAAAATTATAAAGTTGTTGGTGAATATCCTATTCTAGAATTTTAGAAACTACTGATAAAATATTTAAGGGCCTTATGTCTTTTAGTTCTTTTGGATTAGAGAATTTTGAAATGGGTCTTATAAGTGCTTTTTTTCAGATATCGGGATATACATTTGTAAAAATGCAAGTATTTAAAACGTTTAGAAGTGGTTTTTTACAAAAAGGTAGGCAAATCTTGATATCATTTATATATAGTTTGTCAGCTCCTATAGCATTTGAGTTGTGTTGTTAGCTGGTCTTGATCTAAGTTATTTATTAATACCACATTTTTAAACAGAAGATAGATCCCCTAGATAGGTTAGGGAATCCCTGTTAAACTAAGTGATAAAAAGCTTCGCGTTAGTACTCTGTATGATCAATTGACTCAGGCACCCTCACTACCGCGGAAGTAAAATACACTAAACTAGTTGAATGGGGTGTTTATTAATTATAAAACATCTTACTATGAAACTACTGATTGGTTCTGTTTATGTATTAGATGAGGCCATCCGCATCGTTCAGTGGATCGGATTTAGGCAACGTAAATTCACCTTCCGTAGGGCTTTGGTTTCAAGTTTCGGCTCCATACCGATATGTCCCGTTTCCAGGGTATGATAGGATAACCTTTCTTAGATAAATATATATCGGAGTTAAAGTAGGCTCCAGTTTGAATCTCTCGGTAAAGGCCGATCTGAAGGTTCATCAGGAGTAAAACATTTAAGAATGGATTGATTTAATATAAAAGGTCTAAACATGAATATAAATATCGTGAAACAACATCTGCAAACAAACGGACCATACATTTTAGTTCTAGCTGATATGAAATTGAACTCGAAAACAATCAAAGTTAATATGACCTTCGCACCCGACTTATGTACAGGGTGGCCAAATAAGAATGCGAGGTACTGTATCTGGGAAACTATTCATCGTAGAAGCTTGCAATAAAAAAATTTATTACTAAAATGGCCAAGAGAATGACCTGGAAAATATTTTCAAGTTTCTAAAATGGCCGCTAGGGGGCGCAACTGCAATCTTGAGTCTAGAAAACTGATGTTTCTGTAAATTTTGCTGAATTAACCTAACAGAAAAATAGCTGATTATTAAAGTAGAGACTAATCCAAACCTTTTTTATTTGAATAGTTTTGCTGTATCTCTAAAAATAAAGTGGTGGGGGGTGTTCAAAAGTTGGCTTAAAACACACCCTGTATACTAAAAACGCCTTAGCCGATTTTATCAAACTTGGGCTAGTTGAAAAGAGCTATTATTAAGCTACGAATATTATTATATTTCATGTTTTTTTAGTTTTACATCTCGCCGCTAGAGGGCTTTTTTCGGCTTTCTGACACAAATGACTAATTTTCTCAAAAAACTTAAATGCAATGGTATAAATTTTTTTATACAAAAAAATAGCTTAATGACGCCTAAATATGCTTGCGAAAACCGCATCTTAATATCTTCATCCTAACCTAAAATTTAGGCCAAAGAAAATTTTATATGGAAATCCCTTAATATTTATAAAAACTACAAAATAATTTATTTCGAATTTCTTTTATAATGTAAGTTGTGGCCCTATAAAGGACCGATTTTAAAAAGAAAGGGTTTTAATGCCCCCGTAAATGCTCGAAATGCTGACCATCAGGCTCTATGCATTGCTAAAGCCTCTCATGGGTAGATAGAACTGCAGCTTCAATTTCGGCTCTCGGTATGGTATGTATTGCATTACGAATGCGGTTTTTCATATCTTCTCTAGTCGTAGGCTGAGTCTGAAATACAATGTTCTTTAACCGCCCCCATAAATAGAAATCAAGACAGGTTAAGTCTGGGGATCGCGGAGGCCATGGAAACAGGCTTCCTCTGCCAATCCACCGCTGTTGAAAAATGTTATTAATATGCTCTCGCACATTCCTAGCAAAATGTACTGGACAACCATCCAACTGCAACAACAAATTTTGCCGGACTTCCAGTGGCACATCTTCCAGCAACAACGGTAATTGATTTACCAAAAAGTCGAAAAAAACATTGCCATTTAGAGATTGCTCAAAAAAATATGGTCCAATAATGTTGCCTCCAAGTATACCACACCACACATTTAAACTGCAGCGCCCTTGGTGCTGAACTTCACGCAACCAATGCGGATTTTCTGCAGACCAATAATGCATGTTATGCAGGTTGACTCTACAGTCACTATTAAATGTGGCTTCATCGGTCCAAAGAATTTTAAATAAAAAATTTCTGTCCTCGCGTATCATGCCTAATATCCAATGGCAATAGTCCAACCTACGGTCAAAGTCTGCTTCTTCCAATGCCTGATGTAAATTAACATGATATGGGTGCATTCTATAAATATATTAAAAAAAAAGCTGAACTGAAATAAATCCATATATGGCGATGGCTATTAGAATTTACCTATTGTCCTTCAAAATATTTTGAATCGTTGTTCTTGATATGCCTAATTCAAGGGATAATGCTCTTGTGCTAACATGAGGATTTCCTTTAATATATCCCAGTACGCTGTTAATATTGTCCACATTTCTTCTAATTCTTGGCCGTTGAAACCTAGGCCGAAAACTACCATTGGCTCGTAAGTTCGCCACTAATCGGGGAAAAAATCTAATATCGCAAGGACTTCGATTTGGATATCGAGCAGCATAAACTCTTTTTGCTACTGCAGCATTTTGAAGACATTCAAAATAAACCGCAAGCATATCAACAGCTTCATCGTTCGTAAAACGCATTTTGCAAAAACAAAAAATGCTCAAGTAACGTAAAACTTTTGACAACTTACTATTGACAATTTGAGGAATGTTTATAATTTGAGTAGACATTTGTTTTGTTGCATTCCATGGCCTGCTTTCTAATAATTATTTTTTTCGTATTATATCCATAGTGAATATATAACATAAAATAGGTCTGATTTTTGATATAAGCATTATTAATACTTACCTTTTAGTGATATTAGGTAATATTTTCAAAAATGGTAAATTTTGTTTTCAAAAGTAGTGAATTTTAAAAAATTCCAAAATAATTAGTATAAAAAAATTAAAATTTAAGGGTATAAAATATTCTTTGGCCTATATTTTAGGTTAGAAATAAGATATCGAGTTGCGGTTTTCGCAAGATTATTTAGACATCATTTAGCTATTTTTCTATGAAAAAAAAATCATATCATCGCATTTAAGTTTTTTGAGAAAATTAGTCATTTGTGTCAGAAAGCCGAAAAAAGCCCTCTAGCGGCGAGATGTAAAACTAAAAAAACATAAAATATAATAATATTCGTAGCTTAATAATAGCTCTTTTCAACTAGCCCAAGTTTGATAAAATCGGCTAAGGCGTTTTTAGTATACAGGGTGTGTTTTAAGCCAACTTTTGAACACCCCCCACCACTTTATTTTTAGAGACACAGCAAAACTATTCAAATAAAAAAGGTTTGGATTAGTCTCTACTTTAATAATCAGCTATTTTTTTGTTAGGTTAATTCAGCAAAATTTACAGAAACATTAGTTTTCTAGATGCAAGATTGCAGTTGCGCCCCCTAGCGGCCATTTTAGAAACTTGAAAATATTTTCCAGATCATTTTCTTGGCCATTTTAGTTATAAATTTTTTTATCGCAAGCTTCTACGATGAATAGTTTCCCAGATACAGTACCTCGCATTCCTATTTGGCCACCCTGTACAACTTTGGACTCGCCGCCTTCATTAGAAACGACATATCCTGCCAGCAGGAAGAAGCTTTGGAAATGCAGGGTTTGATGTTGTGTGTTTCAAGTAACAACCGAACGGTCCACAAAGCATGTCTGCTTACTCTATAGACCATCCAGAGATAAGTATTACAGAAAGCTTTTCACCTATTGATAAAATCTTAGACCTTAAGATTTTATCAGCAAGAAACTACCCTTAGAGGTAATTTTAGCAGTATGAAAGCTTATATTCCGAATAACTTGAAAATATTTTTAGACTTCGTGGTTTGATAAAAAAAGCAACAAGGCAGACAACAACAAAAATGCTGGCTGTGCAAAAGGCGCCTAATCCTGCAAAACATGTCAATTTTGTTGCCTCGAGAAATGGGTGCAAGCAGACGATCGATAGCTGTAAATAAAGATATACTGAGAGAGTGACGAATAAACTTTTCAATTGCTTACATGGATCAAGATTGTGTTGGTTTGTGGCAAAAGCTGTTGGTCAAGATTTTTGTGAGTCAAAAATACCTACATTGTCTAGGGAAGATGGTTCCATTGCAATTACCGCAATAGAAAAATCAGACTTGTTAGGTAAAATATTTGCAATAAACTCTACCATAAACTTAAAAGGCAGAACACCATCGACTTTACCAAGAAAGGCTTCTTCAAAGTCCAGAGATAGTGTTTCGTCACAGATATTTTTTCAGGATCTTAGAGACAGACAGACAAAGAAATGAATGACTTGAATACTAACAAGGTCTTTACACATCTCTCACTTGACCTCTGGCCCTAGTGGAACAACATCACCAGTATTATAAAAGTGTCTGGTATAACACTATTGTGCCAACTGTTTTCTCTTTTATACAGGAAAGGCCTCTTCCCTGAAGATTAGAAACTTGCGTAGATTCAAGCAATACCTAAAAAAGAAAAAAAAAAGGTGCTTATCATATACTTATTATCCGATAGCTTGATTAGCGGCATATTCCAACTTAATAATGAAACTTGTTAACCAGCAAATTTTTAAAAACCTGTACTTCATCAATATTATTAGCGACCAAAAGTGTACTGGCGATCGATTGGCCTATATCACGCCTGATGAGACCAAGGCTGTCGAGCAATATCGTAAATCCCGTGCAATAGCTGGGAATATTTCAAAAGCATTCGATAGAGTTCAGCATAAAAACCTCTTAAAGACACTCTATGTCTCGTTGCTTGGCTTGGAAGCTTCATTAAGAATCGATCTATCCAGATTGTCGCTGATATACACACCTCGCAGAGGTTTCAAATTAACCCTGGTGTTTCTCAGTGATCCATCTCGTCTACTACCCTCTTCCTTTTATACAATGTATATGAATGATCTTTTCGACTTTTAATTCAATTTACTGCTTTGCCGATGATACTGCATTGGTGGTTCCTTCAAGTCGTCGCACCAGATGACTTCAGCTGACACGCAGTACCATAGGCATCACCAAGTAAAAACTACTAATGTCGACCTTAATAAGGTGAATGCAATCTGGTTGACTTTAATGCAGCCAAATATTAGGCTTCTGTATTTACAAAGAAAGTCCCAAGCCTTATTATGTTCGGATTTACTTTACCGCTGTGTTCGTTAGTTTATTTGTTAGGTGTGAATGTTGGAAGCTTATGGTTGGAAGGTTAAAGATTATCTTGGCATGATGCCGTAGCAGCAATAGCTAAAGCGGCTTCATAAAAACTTTCTGTTAGGGGCTCTTTTTAAAACCAACAGCTGTTTACATCGCTTTTCACGCTATACAAAGCTTAAATTTGTCCATCTCTTAAGTATTACTCTCACTTATGGAGCTCTGCACCTAAACACACTTTGAAGCTACTTGATGCTATCTTGATACCATATATATTGATACCATCACGGTATATCATCGTATGACCGATCTCATATTGCGATAACTGCGTTTTAAGTAAATCGTTTCAGCTTTGGTATCCTCTAGCTCAGAAATAAAACCATATTAAACTAATATTCCTAAAAACATTTGACTCTCATGTAAGTTTTCTAAATAGGATTTTCTAAATGGATTCTTGTTGCTATAGCGTGAAGGTAACCGCAAGGGAACTTGGTCCCTTTATTGCACGGATTAGTTATTTTGCCTTGGTGGAATCACGTTTAGGATACTGTGTTCCATTCTGGGGCTTCTGTACCCAATATCTTTTTCAATCATCTTTTATTCTACAAAAAAGAGCTGTTCGGTCATTGTGTCTGATACATCCACGTAGTCATTGCAAATAATTAGTTATTGGAAATAAAACCCTTACCCTACAAACTCTTTTTGGTTTGGAAACAGTGTATATTGTTCACAAAGTTTTTTCCAATTTCTCAAATGCCCGAACTCATCAAACACGCCAGGACCATGATTTATGTTTGCTTATTCCTCACTTTAGTTACATAAAAAACTCCTTTATTTATATGGGGATTAAAATGTATAACCACTTGCCATTGAGGGTTCGTTGTATTAAGAATTTGAAAATGTTTCGGCATAAGTGAAAAAACCTTTTAATTGGATAGTGTTAACAAACAAGAAACCAAGCCTCGTTTCTCATGGTTCGTGTCGATAGATGTAATAACTTAACAATCATGAAAATACAACTGTCGCCACCTAGTGACAAAAGTCCCATTTACAATCATAGTTTTTATTAAATTACCGTTTTTCAAGAAAGAACTTGTATAAAAGTATTGTTTAATGCAGTGCCGGTTAGTGGTGTTTTTTATTGAATTTGTCAAAGAAAAATAGAAAAATCAGTTATGTCCTGAGGCAAAAAGATATTACAAATACTGCACATACTATGAAGAAAACGTGGAGGTAAGTAAAGGATTTCACATTATTTTACTTTATAACCTCAAATTATGTATATCAGTGGTTCTATTTTAAAAACCAAGAATTCGATTTATGGTGGCTGTTAGTTCGGTTTAGTCGTCGTTTGACTCTTTAAAAAAAAATACGTTTTTAAGATATTTCATTTTTAATTAATTTTATAACAAATTTTTTTTATAGTAGAAGAAAATATTAGCAGATGTAGGACAGGAATATGTTTATTTTTAGAAATGTAAGATACCACTGATTTAAATATTAAGTCAATGGGTTACCAAAAAAGTTAATTTTTAGGTAAACAAATTTTATTTTTATGTCTTTTATAATAAGACCTTTATTGCCAAGCAATGATCAAAAATCTAATAGCCAAGATATAACTATCCTGAGTGTAATAATAATGTAATTTTAATGCATACATCAAAATATGTTTTATATATGTTCTAAAAAATACCAAGCCAGGGAAATGCTTATGTGTATTTTTTATTTTAGTGTCCGTCTACATCAGGGTCGTTATTTACATACATAGTCAATGAGGAAGAACATGTAAATCTTGAGGATGAGATTAAAGATGTTCGATCCTAAAGGATCTTAAATGATCTTGAAGATCTAGAAGAATATTCTTCAAGACGAACCTTTAACGTCAGCATCGCCGCTGAGATTAAGTCAATAAGGAAGAATATGAACATTTTGAGGATGATATTGAAGATGATCATTACCCTGACTTTGTTTTTTCATCCTTAAACCCTTTAGATGAAGAGTCACAAACTCCTAATAACGTTCCAAACAAACAAGGTAGACCATGAGTCGAAAACAAAAATACCCCAGACAAACAGATAAAAGTCGTAAGTTTTAAAAAAATTCAAACTCATTCCATATTTCAAGAAGGGGTCTCTCATAGAAAAGAAGGAATTCGTTAATTGTCGATGCAATTGTTTAAATAAATGCTATGTTAAAGTTAGTTAGGAAAAGCGAAAAGCCATTTTTGAGAAATTCTGGAAAACTGTCTCATATACTCTTCAAAATACAACATGTTCTTCAGTAAAAAAAAACGAAATAAAAAGAAGACGAGTTCAAGCAAATCCAAATGGAAATTATATAACGACATACTACCTAGGAAATTTTTATTCGGTATGTAGAGACTTTTGTTTGGACTTTACATATTTCAACCAAAAAAGTTAACACGGAAGTTAAAAAGTCTAGATCATTGGAACCGGAAGATAAACATGGTCAACACGAAAAATATTTTAAGATTCCCAAAGTGCAGAAAGATGCAGTAATAAGCCACAAAAAAATTCCTAAGTATAAGTCGCATTACAAACGTGAACAAACTGAGGGAAAATATGTTCCAATTCATACGACTGTTGAAACTATGTTTAACGTATATAAAGCAGAGGTTAGTAATCGAGTAAGCTTATCGACTTTAAAAAAAAGATTTTACACAGGATTAAACATTACTAAGAAAAAGTTAAAGAAAAATACGTGCAACAAGTGCGGCACACTCGGCGCTCAATCCAGAACTCCAGCGTCATTTAGAAGCTGTCAAACTAGCTAGAGCAAAAATGAAAGATGATTTTAGACTTGCAAAAGGAAATGTTCATGTATAGATATTTTCTTTTGACCTAGAGAAAACCTTACCATTTCAAAAATTTCCACAAACATAATGTTTTACAAACCTCAGTTACGGCTCTATAATTTGGGTATTCGTTCGACAAAAAAAGGTAAATTTAATACTGAAACATATTTTAAATCACTTGCCGACTTTACAAAATATAAGGCGGAAATAATTAATTAAATTAGAGACAAGTTTCTTGCCCAATGATTTAGATTTTGGTGATATTGAAAAGGCACTAAATATCAGCAAAAGCTATACACACCACAAGATTATGTCAATGTCATGAAGAATTGTAGAAAAAAACTGTCCACTTATAATACAAACAATGACTAAGAACAAATTTATTTCTTCTGAAGTATTAGAAAAACATATAGTAACTCGGAAAAAAGATACTGTTGGGACAAAGAATGACTGACTTGAAGTTAAACTATATAAAAGCTCCTCTTACAGCATATTTTTTATATTCAGTCAGGATCAAGAACCTTTGGTTCCTTTAACCTTTGGTTAACTGTTGGTATTACGCCAAAACATAAAGGTAAATAAGCAGAAGTATTCAGTTTACCTTTGCCAATACTATATCCCAAAGGCAAGCCGATCACTCCCAAACTTAATGATATTTTCATATCTATTATATTTCTCTAGTGCTAAGCCACGTTAACCATTGTGACGTTATTTACGGGCCATGTCTTGATAATTTTGAAGAAAGACGTATAAAAAAAGTTCAAAGTCTACATCTAATTTATGGAATCCGTAAGCATGAACATATTACACCTTTTTTACGTAGAGCAAAGTGGCTAAATATGTACAAGCGTAGAAAGCTACACACAAATGTTTTTTGTTTTAAAATTCTTTAAACTAAAACACATGATTATTTATTTAAGAAGCTTGAATTTAGGTTAGATGGGCGCGGTCGTCCTCTGCGCTATAATCATAGAGTTTCTATTTATAGGCATCGTAAAGAAATCTTTAAAAGATCTTTTTCACTTACTGCTGCCAAAGCTATAAATTTATTACCGCAAACGTTAATTGGTTCATACTTAGTTACTTTTAAAAGAAACTTTAAAAAACTTTTAATCCGTGAACAAATGGGCGACTAGCTAAAGTTGGTAGGTGATCTTGACTTCTTTGCTTATAGCGATATATATGATTTCAAATGATCTTGGCCGTTGATGTAGTCCTTACTCTCATGTCACTTTTCACGTAATTGTTTTACTTATTAACTTTTACTTTGGTTTTTTTTCCTAATTATTTTACATTAATTATAAAAATTTAAAATATCAAATGTTGCCCAATTTTGAGGGTTTGTAATTAATTATAAATTGTAAAATCAATCAGCATACTTTTATATTTTTCTATTGGAATGATTTTTTGTATTCTGAAATTCTAGGCACTTAAAAATTAGAGTTTTATAAAATTTAAGTTAAGTTAGGTTAGAAAGTAGCTTACAAGCTAAATATTAGTTTCCGACTTAAGCAGTACCCTTTACTCTTTTGTTATAGGGCATCTGAAGAGCCTTTAAGGAGAATTTAATTTTTTCTTCAGTTCTAAATACATTATCTAAAGCACCTTTATGAAAATCCATATTTTGTCCTAATAAACACATTTATTATTATTATTATTATTATTATTATTATTATTATTATTATTATTATTATTATTATTATTAATATTATTATTATTATTATTATTATTATTATTATTATTATTTACAGCCAGTTAAGGCTCGCACTCCCTCTAAGGGGGGGGGGGGGGGGGAGGGGCTATCATTTACTTATCCCAGATACCTGCGATATCAAATGGATGGAAGCTCTGTGATCTGTGGGTGTTTTCGGTGTCCTTAAGTGACCTGAAATGTAGAGTTATCTCCTAGAAATTTCCGGGTGCTGCGAGCAGTTGCCAGTAGTACTGCCTTTTGCATGTGCTTATATAGATGTTCTCCAGTTCCTAGTTGTTTAAGGTATTCCAGTAGACTCTTCGGTATTACACCCGTTGTCGATATAACAATTGGGATGGTCTGAACATTATCCATTCTCCATTGCCTTCCGATTTGAATTTCTAGATCTCTGTATTTGGCGATTTTATTATTTATTATTATTATTATTATTATTATTATTATTATTATTATTATTATTATTATTATTATTATTATTATTATTATTATTATTATTATTATTATTATTATTATTATTATTATTATTATTACTTGCGGCAATTACACTCCCGTTTTACGGGAAACATTCACCTATCCCAGATATCTAAGATATCAAAAGAATTAAGCTCTGAGGGGACCCTTTCCAGGTTGTCGGGCCCTGGTGTTCGGTCTTCTGTACCCATGAACTTTCTGACGACCCGTGCTGTCCCCAGTAGCACCGCTTTTTGCATGTTTTTGTAGTGGTGCTCACTTAGTCCCAGTTGTTTGAGGTTCTCTACAAGGGTTTTTGGTATAAGTCCAGTTGACGAGATTATTATCGGAATTGTTTGAACATGCTCCATCTCCCATTGCCGTCTGATTTGCCCTTCAAGATCTCGATATTTGATGATCTTTTCGTTGTATTTTCGTTGGAGGTTATTGTTATTAGGTATAGCAACGTCAATCAGCATGGTTCTCCTTAGTCGCTTATTCACCAGGATAAGATCTGGTCTATTGTTGACAGTTCTTTGGTCGGTGAGAACAGTTCCGTCCCAGTACAATTTATACTCGCCATTTTCAAGAAGTGGCTCTGAAGTATAATTGTAATATGGAACTTTGTCCGTCCTCAAGAGGTTCACTTTAACTGCAAGTTCTTGGTGCAGTATTTTTCCCACGCAGTCATGATGTGCCTTATACTCAGTTTGGGCAAACGTTTGACATCCTCCCGTTATGTGTTGGATGGATTCTGTCACTTGGCATCCATATCGACATTTGTCACTCTGTACTGAAGAATCCGAGATAATGCACTTCAAGTAGTTTCTAGTTGGAATAACTTGGTCTTGTATGGCCAAGAGGAAACCTTCCGATTCGGGAAACAGTTGTCCTGAAGTTAAGCAGTAGTTCGACGCGTTGGTGTCGACATGTCCCTGGCTAACCTCGTTGACGTGTCTCCCGTGCAGTGGTTTTTGTGCCCATGATCGATATTTTTCTTCATCAGTGACGTGGTGACTTTCGATTTCGCGATTCTTCAGTTTCAGAGATGTAGAGTAGTCATTGACCTCGCATATAGCACGGTGCAGAGCGGCCGATCTAGCCTTTTCATGAAAGAAATTTCTCAGAACTGAAATTTGTCGGTCTAACTGTTTGACAATGTCTGCCAATCCTCTACCTCCATGATGTCTTGGTAGCGTAGTTCTTTCTGTGGCACTTCGAGGGTGGTGTTTTTGAGCCTTAGTCAATAATGTTCGTACCTTCCGTTGCAAGTTCTGGATGCCCGTCTTGCTCCATCCCACAATTCCAAAGGAATATGTTAGTGCTGTACAGGCATACGTATTCAACGCCTTAAATAGATTCTTACTGTTGAGGCTCGTTTTCACTATGTGCTTTACTCTTGTTGTAAACTCAGCAGTGAGTTTATTTTTTCAGTTTTCTTATTATTATTATTAATATTATTATTATTATATAAGATCTGTTATGCACCTTATTTCTGAAGCAGATCAAAGCTTTTATACGTTTCTTATAGCTAGTGATGATATCGATTGATACAGTGCCAAGTTGTAGCAGGCCAAAGAAGATGCCAAGTAAATGCTTATGTTTAAGTTTAAAAATTTTGTCATAATCACATTAAAACATTTTTGTAAAGAATAAACTGTTATTTTTTAAACCACTTTCTACGCTAAAAAGAAATTTAAGTGCATGAATCGTGAGCATTTGTTATCCTTTTTTCAAAAACTTTCGTTATCGATTTTTCCGTTTAAAAAAAAAGCAGTTAAAAAATTAAATTAAAGAAATCCAGAAATATCCTATTTTAGTGTTATAAGAAAGAACCAAATATTTACAGCATTCATATATCTTGTTATTTAAAAATATATTTTTCTAAAGGGCTTGATAATGCACATAGATTCACCCACCAGAATAACTAAAAATAGCTCCACCATCATCGATTACGTAGTATCATCCTTTGCTCCAGAACTCTTAAATTGTACTGTTTTCAGTTCGGGCTTTTCAGATCATGAAGCTATATTAACCAGCTTCTCTTTGGATTCAATTAACAATAGCACTTTGCGTAAATTAGGCCGTGTTTATAACAAAAATAATTTTCTAAATTTTAAGAATCATTGTCTAACGGAAAACTGGAACTTGCTTTCAAATGATGTCGATAATGAGTTCTCCAGATTCTTAAATTCGCTATCAGATATTGCAAATATATCTTTTCCTCTAAGGCCAATTAAAACTAAAAAATAAAAGCCCTGGTCCTTCAAAGGTCTTCGTGTATCGGCAAAAAACATGCGCTCACTTTCCTACCTAATAAGGTTCTCAGAATCTATTGCTTTTCATAATTACGTCAAGCAGTATAGGAAAACTTATCTTAAAATAATTAAGGCTGCAAAAGAAGTCTATTACAGTGGGAGGCCGGCAAAATCTGCCAATGTAGCTAGAGAAATATGGTCTATTGTTAACAAACTAAGAAATAAGTTTGCCTTAACTAGCACTATCTCTACATCACCCGAGGACCTAAACAATTACTTTGTAAACGTGGCAAAAAATCTAATGGCCACTATAACACCTTCTGATGATCCTCTGTTATATCTCTCTAATGAAAATTTGTACAATTTCTTTTTTACGCCAGTATCATCTACAGAACTTCAAAGTACAATTAACAAAATTAAAAACAAATCATCAGCTGGTACAGATGGGCTTACTCTTAAAATGTTTTCAAATATACCTGATTGTACTCTAATCCATTTAGTAGACCTAATCAACATGTCATTTCAAAATGGGGTCTTTCCAAACTGCCTTAAAACTGCAATAATCATTCCATTACATAAAGGAGGAGATAAAGAACAAGCCTCAAACTATCGTCCAATTGCACTTCTTCCAACACTCTCAAAGATCATAGAACGCCTGGCTAAAAAAAGGTTTTAGTATTTTTGCATATAATATCTTAACCCCTTATCAGTTAGGATTTCTGAGCAAAAAATGCACCAACGATGCTATGTTCTCCCTATTTAACAGCGTTTATTCAAATATCAACAAAAATACTTAACAGCAACAATTTTCTGTGACTTTTCAAAGGCTCTCGATTGCGTAAACCACATTATTTTATTTAACAAATTGCGGCACTATGGATTCAGAGGTATATCCCTTCAATAGTTTAAGTCATATTTGTGCAACAGAAGTCAACTTGTAAAGGTCGATACGTCAAGATCTTCTTAAAAACCAACTGAATGTGGGGTACCTCAAGGTTACGTTTTGGGTCCTATGCTCTTTCTGCTGTTTATAAATGACTGATGATACTAGCTTCACTTGGAGCAATCCGAATACAATGGCACTACATACAACAATTTCCAACGACTTGGTCTTCATTAAAACATGGTGCGATTTCAATCTTTTATGCCTAAATCTCTCAAAAACTAAAGTCTTATCATATAAAACGACCATTCCTCCATTTATTCTAAACAATACCAGTTTGGAAGTTGTTGAGTCTGTCAAGTTCTTGGGTCTTGTTGTGGACGCCTCTTTGAAATCGGATTTGCACATAGATACGTTATCTAAAAATCTAAGCTCAGCATGTTTTGCCATAAGTTCAATATCAAGAGAATTAGGCTTTTTTACGGTCAAAATAGTTTATTATGCTCTTTTCGAGTCACATCTTCGTTACGCCCTTCCATTCTGGGGTACATGCTGCAAGACCCAATTTGAGCGTATATTTCAACTTCAAAAGAGAGCGCTTCACTACTTATTAGGACTTGATAGTCGAGCTCACTGCCAAGTAAATTTTATAAAATATAAGATCCTTACTTTCCCTCGTTATTTATATTTGAATCTATCTGCTTTATCCACAAACATGTGTCGCAGATTCCAGAAAGATCATCCCACGGCTACTCACTAAGGAACGTTGATCATAATCTTCATCTGCCAAATCGGAATTAGTAAAGAACTCTATACTTTATGCAGCAATAAAAATGCACAACCATCTGCCTTCCGTAATTAAATCGATGACTACTTTTACTTGTTTTCTCAATGCCCTAAAATCTTTACTACTGCAAAAAGCCCTAGATACAGTAGAAGACTTTTTTAATATTTCCTTTTAAAGCACACACACTGGCGTTATTGGCTACCTATTTATTTGCAAAATGTTTGCCTGCTTTTTATTGAATATTTTATTTTATTGTATGTTTTTTTTTTGAGACTAAGGTTTTTGACAATTTTATACATTTAATTGTGTGTATTTTGTATGAGTATTTTTTTATGTTTATTTGTTTATATTTGTTTTTTTTTGCTTTAGCTTTGTCGATAAAATGTAAATTTTCTGACAATAAAGCATTTAATTGATTGATTGATTGATTAAAAACGGATTTCTGTGTAGGAACCAGGCGTATGGTTCCTTTTTGATATTGTCATTTTATTAAAATAAGTAGTGAACCATCTCTAGAATATTTAAGTTTTTAACAATTTTTTTGCATATATAGCTTAATACCAAAAAAAATTGCATTACACATAAATACACCACTTACCTCCAAAATGTTTGTTTATAAAGGTATTGCGTGTAATAAATCTAATTCGTTAAAAATCTCATGGATGACCTCAGATGGTTCTTTGTAGGTTACCTTTATACAGTTTTATTCTGTTGATAAATATTTTTTGTTTATTTTTATCTCGAGTAGCATCTAGTTTCCATTAGCCTTTTAAGATTCTGTAATTTGACCAACAATTGTATTAGTAAAACATGTATGCCATTGTTAAATGTTGCTCTCCTTGTAAGTTCTATAAAATTTTATTGTTTTATTGTATATCTTATAGAACTTAATATTGTAGTTATATCTTTCAGGCTTTGGTAATAAGAATTATATATCTTGTAGTTCCTGAACAATAAAATATTTTATCTATCTATCTATTAACACTTCGTATATATAAACTAAATTGAAATAACCTTATTTAAGATTATTTGGTTAAAAGATACTCCTAATAAAAAACTCTTTAACACCCTAAATATAGAAGTTACCAACTATTACATAAACTAAACTTTATGTAGCATAAAATTAACAGAAATGTTCTTAGAGTACATGTAAAGCACATTATTACTACGAAAATATGCTTGTTTTATTATAATGTTTTTAAGTGGCAAAAAGCTATAAAAGCAACATCAAATTGCTCTCAGAGGAAACATTCAAAATTCTCATTTTCCATAATACTCGTTACTTCTATATGTTTCTTAGCCAAGCAAATACTCACCCCACTTTACCCCCCAATTTAGTTTATTACATTGTAGCCGCTTTTGCTGTATATTTGTTGCTGCTACTGCTGTTTCAATAAACAGTATTGTGTTAAGCATAATTGAATTACCAGAAATATTATAAATTAATCTTAAAAGCAAATAATTAAATTTGAAAAATAAGTACTCGGCTTAAGTAGTATATTAAAACTTAGATGAACTCAAGCCCAAATTTTAATTAAAATTCATTGGTATTCGGCATCAGCCGGGACTAAACTGGTGCGGAGAGACATCAATTAAAAAATACTACGTTCGTTTCGAGAGGGCTTAAATATCATCTTAAAGGAGGGTAAAAGCTCGTATACTTTTTTCGAACTTTAAGTCTTATAAGTAAGTTCTATTTGACTGCCTAAAATATTTAGGGAAAGATTTTATTCAAGGGACAAGATCAGAATTTGAGAGGAAGTTGTATATAACTTGTTTGGCGAATTAGCAACTTTTATACGAAGAAGTATTAGGAAAGTGATGGAAGAGCTTTTGTACAAAGTTGTATTTTGTTTGTCAAAGATTATTAAATATATAGGTTTATTTTTAGGCGATTCAATTGGTTTTAACTGTATTAGTTAAAACGTATAGTGAATATATACTAATGTTGTTTTATTTCAGCTAATAAAAAAAACCTATTAAAAATATAACAAATGTAGTTTTAGAACATGGTAATTTTTACAAAAGATAAAGATTTAATCACATACGGTTTTTAATAAATTTATTTTGGTTTTGGGGATTAATGACCTAAATAATTCAATGGATAACAAGTACACTAAAAGGACACAAATGCGATAAAATAAACAAAACTAATCAAAAATCTAATCAAAATGTAATATCATTAAGAACGTAATGTTAGAAAAAAAATAGATTCCTTCGTAAATTAATTACTTATTTTCATTCACACTAAGTAAAACTGAACAGCAAAAATTTCCTACATATAGTCCTATCAATATGTAGTGTAATGTAATATGATTTTTATGTGATGTGATTTCTATAAATTAGACTTTAATTTAGATTTTAATTAGTAGGTACTATTTGCTAATTTTTCGTACAGTTTTATCTTAAAATTTTGCAGTTTTTCACTGGTCAAAAGGGCGATGTATTTATAATTTAGAATTTATAAATTAGAAGAAACAGGAAAACGTCCTCACTCTCGTAAAGGAGTTAGGTTCTTTCATTTGGAGTAACATTCAAGATGACAATATCGTGTCATGTCATAGGGTTGCCAGATATGCTAAGGGTACAAATAGTTCAACCCAACCCAAAAACATAGTGGTCAAATTCTCATCCGTAGCTAAAAGAAACGAATTTATTAATGCCGCTAAATTGAAAAGAAATCACGGGTTAAAAGCAACAGACTTAGGATTTGAACATGGCCCAAAAATATTTGTTAGCGAACACCTTTCACCCTACTATAAGCAACTTCACAAGAAAGCTAGGGAATTTTGTAAAAATTCTTCAAAAAACTTCAAATTTTGCTGGGTGAAAGAAATGAAAGTTTTCATAAAGAGGGACAAAAGAGGACAACATAAAGAGGAACAGCAAAGCCATTATTATTATTAATGAGCACACTCTGTCTTCCGTGCTAGCATCGCTAAAAACCATTTCTTCTAATTAGTATTTTTGTAATTTCTTGTGGCAACTTACAATTTTTATTTTTTAATGACTTCGTCTCAGCAATTTTTTATTTACTACCAAAATACCAGAGGCCTTAGGACAAAGACAGTAGACTTTTATCAGTCTGCCTGCACCTGTCTATACGACTGTATCTCAATAACCGAGTCTTGGTTAAATCCCAACGTTCTGGACTCGGAGCTGTGTCCTAACAACTATAACGTTTTTAGACTTGATAGGAACGCTAACATTAGTGGCAAAAGTGATGGTGGCGGTGTCTTGTTGGCCATTCGTGACGTATACCACACGGAACTTGTCTCTAAGTGGTGTAATTCTAACACAATGATCGAAGGCATATGGGTAAGCGTTACTTTAGAGGGGGGCAGAAAATTATTTTTATGCACTGTTTATATTCCACCTTATGCGGCAGTAAATAACTATCTAAACTTTTTGTCTAAACTAGAAAATATTATAAGCACTAATATTAATAGTTATTTTTTAATAATGGGTGACTTTAATCTACCTAATTTAATATGGTCACAAAAACCGAATGTTAAGGATTTATTGTCTATCAACGCAACTGATCCTTGCAGCAAAGCATCTTTTAAGCAAATTTTCTGATGATTTTTACTTTAATAATCTAAAGCAACGTCTTTAATCCTCGTGATAAAATTCTCGATCTTATTATTTCTAATTCTACAAAAGTTATTATAAATAAAAGTATGGATCCATTTGTGCCTGAAGATAGCCATCACATGTCTTTGGATATGTGATGGAATGCTAATTTAATATCGGAGAAAAACATTGTTAGTAATTTAGATCCCAAGTTAAAATTTAATAATGCCAATTACAACACTATCAATGAAATTATTATTTCTACTCATTGGGACAAATTATTTTCATCTAAAGATGTAAATATTAACATTGCATGTTTTTATACAGATTTAGATAACATTGTTATTAACCACATCCCTAGAATTAAGATCAATAAGGGACAATACCCTCTATGGTTTTCTAAACACACAATCAATCTAATTAAAAATAAATTAAAGGCACATAAAGTGTGGAAACTGTACCGAAAAGAATCTGATTACTAAATATAACTTTTCAAATTTACACAAAACAGTAAAGAATAATATACGCAATGATTACAAAGATTATATTTATAAAACAGAAATAAACATTGTCAAAGACGTTAAATATTTTTGGCCATTTTTTCACAATAAAACAAACACTAAAAGCTTACCAATAAAAATGAAATTTAATGATCAGGAAGCATCGAATTGTGTTGACATTAGTGAACTCTTTTCTAAGTATTTTAGTGGAGTATTTGAACCTTCTGATACACCAACTCTAATTGAGCCTAGTCAATGTCAAGAATGTTTTGTAGTTAACAATATTGATATACATGACATTAAATCCGCACTTATATCTATGGATCTTAAAAAGGGACCTGGCCCAGACGGTTTTCCTTCATTTTTTTTTCTTGTCCTAGCTTGTGCGAGCCTTTGCATATTTTGTATAATCAATGTTTATCCAGTGGCATTTTTCCTAATGTTTGGAAAACAGCTCAAATTGTTCCAGTATTTAAATCTGGAGAAGAAACTTATGTACGGAATTACAGGCCTATTTCCCTACTTAGTCACTTTGGTAAAATTTTTGAATTTTTGCTGTTAAAACAATTATTCTTTAAGGTCAAAGAAGCTATTGATGTTAATCAACATGGCTTTTTCCAAAAAAGATCGGTAATAATCAACCTAATACCATTTATTCAGAGTATAAACGAAAGTATGGATAGTGGTCTGGAAACTTGTGCCGTGTACACCGACTTTTTTAAGGCTTTTGATAAGGTACATCATCCTACACTTTTCGTGAAGTTGGCGAATTTCGGTGTGCACGGGGCCCTACTCAAACTCTTTAAAAGTTATCTAATAAGTCGCTCTCAGTACGTTGTCATAAATGGAGTAAAGTCTTCTTGTACAACCGTAACTTCAGGAGTACTGCAAGGTTCTCATTTGGGACCGATTTTGTTCTCAATTTCTTTAAATGACATTGGTCAATGTTTCTCTACCTGGAGATATCTTGCATATGCAGATGACCTAAAAATCTTTACAACAATTAAGAAGGTATCAGATTTTCGTGCCCTGCAATCTGATCTTGCAAATTTTGAAAGGTACTGTACCTTAAATAAATTATTTATTAATCCAAAAAAATGTGATTCTATATTTTTTAGCAGAATGCCATCTCAGACACAAAACAAATGCGATGTCTATCTGGGGGCACTATCTTGCAGTATGTGGAGTTTATTAAGGATTTAGGTGTGAGCTCTTCGACGTTCATATAGAAAACGTTGTTCAGAAAGCTCTAAAAAATCTAGGTTTTATATCTCGAATTACAAAGGGTTTTAGTAATCAATCATCATTAATATTATTATATAATGCATTCGTTAAACCTACTATAGAATATGCGACAGTGGCTTGGAATCCGATGTATCACAAATATATTGACCAAATTGAAAGAGTTCAACGGAAGTTTCTAAATATAGTAAATTTTCGCTTTAATAGACAAACACATTTTTTTACTTACTATGATAACTTAAAATTTTATGGCATAAAGCCCTTAGAGAGTCGTAGAAACAATTTTGATTTAATATTGACTTATAAAGTTAATAATAATTTAATAGACTGTCCTTTCTGCCTGGAAAATTTACATATTAACGTTAATCCTTATATTTTGCGTAATAGATCGACCTTTAGCATCTTAAGATATTCTTCAAACTATTTGTCTAACTCTCCACTGTTCAGATGCGCCCATAGTTTTAATGATTTTCAAGAAACTAGTTTGAATAATGATATATTTTTCTCCAGTATGGCTCCATTTAAGCGATACTTAAGAAATTTTACCTAATTTCGCAAAGAACGATAAAAATTGTCCTTTTTTTCCCTATTGTCATTATTCACATGTATATATGCTTCTTTATTGTTTATAAGAGATACTATTAACTCTTAACTACTATCCTCCCTATAGTAAAACATTACAGCTACCCGCGGATCAATATGACCCACTTTTTTATTTTGAAAATAAAAAACTGTTTGATCAAAATAAACTAATTTATTCATAAAAAATGATGAAATTAACATTATTAAACAAATTTTGTTGGCCAAAATATCCTAAACACACTTTGGGCAGATTTATTTGAATATTGCTGGCAAACTGGTATTTTGCACGAATCGCAGAAGGTGTTCGTTTTGCGGTCCTTTTTCGGTGGGCAGAAAGCACATCTCTTTCTCTTGGATGCACCTTGAGCCTACTGAAGAGCACAATGCGTTTCTATAACAACCCCAAGTATATCTGCAATCAGTTCTCTCAACCTACGTGGTATTTTGTTGTTGTAAACTCTCGATCTCATATAGGGTTCGCATAGTTGACGACCAAGATTTTTTAGAAAATATAATCTACAAATTTCTTTTCCTTCGGCAGCAAATTGATAGATAACTCTGCTGTTGATTGCAAAAACGTTCAAAATCATGTGAAAAATAACCATTGGCGATCGGCGTGTCCTGCGAGATGTCGAATATGTTGCACATTTGGTCTAATGCGTCAACACCGGCTTTTGTATCGTTGTAAAATAACACTATATCCGGCTTTTTTGATGAGTCGTCTACAACATTATCGTTGGGCATTGTCGACAACAATATTACGGATTTGCTTTTTTTGGGAACGTGAGACACAATAGTGTGAGTAGAGGTAAACCCGAAAATGAAGGACTCTACTTCACGTTTTTTGCAAAGTAAGAATTCGGGTGGAACAAATCTTTTATTCTTCTTGACTGTGCCAACATATGTAAGCTTACGATTGAGAAGTCCACCAGTTAATTCCATTGATGTGTACCAATTATCTCCCGTTATCTGTTGGTCCCAACCACAGGACCAACTAAACGAAGTACTGTTTCTGTCGGTATAGACAAGTTAGACCGATCACTGCGTTTTCCGGTGTAGATTTCAGAATTAATTATATAATGTGATTTGGAATCTGCTAAAATTTGAATTTTAATACCGTATTTCGCCGGCTTAGCAGGCATGTACATTCTAATACCGCAGCACCCTCTAAAAGGAACTAACATTTCATCTACGGTTAAGAATTCAGAGGGCGTGTAACACATCATTGAGTTTTCAACAAATTCATTATAAATTTCAGATATTGCAGCCAGTTTGTCGACTTTCATTCTCTCTCGCCTGGTAACCATATCGTCGAATCTTAGGCAACATAATAGGAAAGAAAAACGTGCAAGAGACATCGTACAACGAAATATATCTCTACCTGTCCCGTCGGTAGCCCATCCCAGGGAAATCGTAGATCTTCGTGTCCGGATTTAAAAGAACCCAGCAAATATAAAAGGCCTAAAAATGTCTCTATTTTAATTTTATCGGTCTCTTGAATAAAAACTGGTCGATATAATGATCTGCTTTTTTTTCGCTTCTTGAAAGATGTATACTGACCCTGCATAGCTCTGATTTTTGCATTGGTATGTTCAACAATCTTTTCGAGAATAAAGTGTGTGATGAGAAGTCTCCAAGATTCCAACTCCGATGAGGGAGGGTTCTGGCGAGCTGGTCCTTTCAAACCAGGAAGTATTTTTATAATATTAGTACTTTTCGTTTCTTCCCTAGGCAAGGGCACCTGACACCACTTAGTTTTATCTTTTCCATACCACAATTTTGGTTTCTTTACTGTTTATCCTTCGTCTTTATATTCACTTTCCGATGATAACTCTGACTGACCCAATGGTTAATCATCTGGCTGCCACTCATTTTCGCTATCGCTGTCATGTTCACTGAATTCTTCATAATCACATTCCTCCTTATCGCTTTCGTCTCCGTTATCAAGAATACATGCAATCTATTTGTCGTCAATAACGTTTGTGCCGCTGGTTGATGGTTCATTTGAAATAGTTCTATTTTCTTCAGGCTTATTTATAGACTCCAGATCTTCCCAAAAAGTATTATCTGCAACTATCTCGAATAACTCGGCATCAGACAGTCCTCTTTGTGTCATAATCTAAAAACAAAACACAGTATATGTATATTATAAAGTGTTTATCTACATAAATATCAAAAAAATCAATAAAATATCGATCAAATCGTATAACGAAATACGAGTACTTACTGTATGACTATCCCCGGGTCAATTTGACCCACTAGACCGAAAAAAATATCAACGCAACCACTAAGACACTTCAAACTTTACTATTCGTATTAACGGTCGACAGAATGAGAATACTCCGTTCGCCGCACTTCCCTCTCCTATGAAACACTAGATGGCGCAAAAAACGAATATGCCTTGGGTCAGTTTGACCCGGCGGATAGTAGTTAAGGGTTAAATAAGTTAGTTAGGTTTATATTGCTTGGTGTATTTGTTAGGTTTGGTGAAAATGTTTGGCAAAGCGCTTACTTGTATTTAAATTCATAAGATACTTTATGCTTTCCTATTATTGGATTGCTTAATCTATCTGTAGGAGAGCCTTGTAATTAAATGAATAAATAAACAAATAAATAATTTGCGACAGTAAAAAATATTTATTTGAAAGGTTATAGGGTGCCTACGTATTAAGAATGAAATCTTTAGGTAAGCAGGTTAGCTTATCTTCATTATCAAATTTACTGTGATTTGGATCAAAAAAGATTTGTAACGTCATATTGTCCTGGATTGAATTGTGTATAACTGACAGGTAAAAATAATTATTTATATTTCACTTATTTCTTACAGATTTAGCATTAGCTTTGTTCGCGGTGACAGTTCGGGACAAGTTCAGAATGGCTTCGCATGCGCATTGTTAAAAAGAGCGTTCGCGGTGACCAGTCTTGAACTTCTAGTTCGAAATCCTGCCATTCGCGGATGTTTTGTTACTTGTTCGGGATCAATCTGTAACTAGTTCAATCAATCCTTGGACTCTCATTAGAATTTTAAGTTTTGGACTTGCGCAGTAGATTTTTAATGACATATTTGATGTATGTTGACTCTTTTTGTGTTTATTTTATGATAAATGGAGCTTATTTTATTTTATTTTAAAATTTAAAACTAATAATAGTTACTCTTACAATTGCTTGCCCTACTTTTTTTTATTAGTTTTATGGGTGGTTTGTTTCTTAAATAGCAATTGCTGTTTAATTAAATCGATTTTGTTTTAAATAAAATTACCATATCTGATCATTTGAGTTTCAGTGATTAGGACTTCTTAGAAATAACCGATGTTGATCGGATTTCTCGATGATGATCCCAAAAATGTTGGATATTTGATTTATGAGATAGCACTGATGAATGAACTGTGAACTGCTAGACGATTTGCTACATCCCCATATTATAAAGAACACAAAGGAGACTCAGAAATAACTCCATTAAAACTGATTACAGTATTTCTTAGCCATTTCTCTGCTTTAAATCCTTACTGTTTAAAAAAAGTCCTTCCTAAAGAAATCAATCGAAAAACAAAACCTATTATAACCCAAACAAATATAGATGTTGACAGTCCGTGAATCGTTCGCGGTTAAAATAAATTCCGAGCCGGTTATGAATCACGCATGCGCATATCCTTAAAGGATGAAGAGTTCCTGACTGATCCGGGATGCGTTCAGAACTGTCACCGCGAACAGATGGGCTCTGACCCATCGACTTCTGGTCATACCAGCCAAGAAAATTCTGCATTTAGGTGGAACCATCAAAATACTTTAATGTTTTTGGGAGTGTATAAAAAATATAAATCTATGGTTGGCTCTTTAGGTTGGCTTTTAGCTATGAGGAGATTGCTAAAGAGCTCAGAAAAAACTTACAAATCACTGTCACAGCTGGAAACTGTGAGAATAAGTGGAAGGTACTGGAAAGGGCATTTAAAAAATTTGTTGACAACAATAGGCAGTCAGGCAGGGGAAGTAATCCTAGGACATCATTTTAATAATTTTGCTTTTAAGTGAAACATCCCACCCCAAAACTGTTGAAGAAAACAAAGAAAATGACGACCCCCTTAAAGGTAATTTACAAGGTAATATAGTCACAATATAACATATAAGACAATATTTTAAGATTTTTTTTGCCTTAATCTTATATTAAGCAACAAATATTTATACACTCTGCCAAATTTTAATTGTTAATTCAGTTTGATTCCCCAAAAAATATTGTGAAAACTATACATTCAGGGTGCCTATTCAAAGGGACACAAATAGCTAAAAAATAATATATTTTTCGATATATCCTTTACAAATAAATTTCTCTGATATTATTTAGAACATTTTTTTTCATTTTTAAGTCACGAATAAATTTTCACAATATTCTCTGTTTATTTGAATTTAAGTACATTATAGGATTCTTAATGTAAATGTAGGTATCGAGATTCCCACTAGCCTGCCACAGAATTTAGAAAAGAAGAACCTCACTCAAAAGTTTCCAAATAGGAAATTAAAAATTAAAGATTTGAAAGAAATTAGTTGAAAAAAAAGAAAAAATTATTCATTTCAAGAGAGGAACCAACTGTTAAAGCAACCATTCATTTTAGTACCTAGCTCTTCTTCTAGTTTTGAAGTTCTCTGTATAGAAAATTTTTATCTTCTTTTATTTTTTTCCGAAAAATAAAAGATATAAATACCTGCATTTTTAAAGAAGAATTTGTTCCTTTCATCGTGAATGAACTATATAAGTTATGTTTAATTAATATAGAAATATGGAATATTCGGTAAGTTTCTGATGCGATATTTTTGCATATTTGAAAAACACACATTATTATGTCACATTGTTACAAATAAAGCAATGTATAGCCTAATAGAAAAAATTAAATATTAATTGAACCAGAGCAAAAAAGAATATTCTAATCTTAGTGGACATATGAAAAGCCTTTCACTACTTATGCGAATGATATTCCTTAAATTTGAGAATAATACGGGGAACCTAGTAAGGACAAAGATGATGAGATGACATAAGAATTGTTAAAAAATGGTAAAACAAATAAAAATTATTCCTACTAAGTAACAAATTTTCATGCCTTTCTGTCAAAATTATTGCCTTTTTGCTTTGTTTAGATTCTTTTGGAATTGTTTTGCCTTTTTTTAATCCTTCTTTTTTCATTAATCTTTTTCTTTTCGAGCTTCTTATCATTTTCTTGTTTTTTTAACTCAATGTTATTAACTTAAATCTTTTTTTAACCTAAGCTACTTAAAACAAAAGACAATATTTTAGACTCTTTATTTCATTTTCTCTTTAGTATTTTGGGTCATTAAATAAATTGTCGTAGGCTATATTGTTCTCCGTTTTTTTCATTTGTTAAGTTTTTTGAATCATTACTTGATTTATGAACTTCTGCTTACACAAATTCTAGATGTTTTTGATACTCTGGATAAAATAAAGATTTATTAACCGAAAAATTATTAGAAAAAAATATCTGAATGAAATCCTTGTCTCATTTTAACTAGAGATACCAACTTGCGCCTGGTTAATTTCAAGTATATTTACTTCAAAGGTATTCTATTTCTACGTCTAAGTATTCTATGTCTATTTCTACCACGTTTTCTATGAATTATGTAGATTTAAATAATATATCTTGGTTAAATATTTCGTCCAGTGATCCTAGATCTAATGTCTCACAAATATCAAGAGTATCCATGTTTGTTTTTGAAGGTGGTAGACAATGGTATAGTGAAAACATCTTGTCGGACTTGCATTGTCTTATTTATTTAATGTAACACGACGTTTCGGTTGGTAAGTATCTCCAACCATTATCAAGTGTAAACTGACAGCAAACTACTATTCTATAGGCTTATATACTAGATGTGTGCAGCGATATGAAAAGGAAAGTCATCCGTGGAAAGAGTTGGGTGGAGGAAACGCCTATCTCTAGATCCTACACTGTCCTGAGAGTAGAGGCTTCCAAATGTTGGGTATATCGACGCTTGGCTGGCTAAAGATCCCCTGATTCTGTGAAATGAAAGCTGCCTGCTACGAACTTCCTCTTCCGCCAGTGCTGTTTCTTGTGCAGAATCTTGGCTTCTGACCAATGGATATTGTGTCCATTATGCCACGCGTGCTCTGCTATTCCGGATTTGGAAACCTCTCCTCTTTGGGTCTTCTAGAGAGCGCTTCGTTTCACCTATGTATGAGTCACCGCACTCACATGGGATCCGGTAGACGCAATTTTTGGTATCCAACAGGCCATCTGGTTTGGTCTTTGATACCACGCTTCTGATGGTGGTGCTAGATCTAAAGGCAGTTCTAATATTGTACTTGCTGGCAATGCGTCGGATTTGTTCCGATGTACCTCTAATGTAAGGTATGGGTAGAAGTCTGGTTGTCGTGGTGGCCTCGTCTCTGATTTGATTTGGACGCGTCCTTTGGATGGTCCTACTTATTAGCTTCTTTGGATATCCATTCTGTTGTAGGTCTTTGTAGATGGTATCCACTTCAGTCTTGAGATCCTCGTCGCTTCTACAGATGGTTCGAGCTCTATTGTAGAGGGATCTTATGATGCCTACTTTGGTGGTTGCAGGATGGTTGGACTCATAGTGAAGATACTGGCCCGTGTGTGTTGGGTTTCTATAAACTGAAGTTCGTAGATTTCCACCGACCTTTTTAACGAGGACATCTTGGAAAGGTAGAGCTGAGTCCTTCTCTGTCTCCATCGTGAACTTGATTGTTGGTCTGAAGTTGTTGAGGTGAAGCAGAAACTCCTGAAGTGCTTTTTCCTCTTTGTCCCAGATGATGAAGGTGAAGCTCTGGCTTCGATATGTGGATGATCCACATATCGAAGCCAGAGCTTGGGTTTGCAATGGGAGGCATCTATTGCATGTTCCTCGAACCATTCCATGAAAATGTTTGCTATTACTGGGGAAAGGGATGAACCCATCGGAAGTCCTTCGTCTTGGGCGTAGAATCTATCCTTGACTTGAAAGTAAGAATTACGAAGACAGATCTCCAAAAGTTCCATCACCCCGTCCAGAGGCAGTGTGGTTTTTTTGTATCCATGTTTGCTGTAATTTCATCTGGTGTGTCTTTAATTACCTCCTTAGTCTGCTCTAGTGCATTATCACTGTTTTTTTTTTTAAATATTTATACAATTTGTAAGGCAAAATTAACTCCTTATTACTATTGTTATTAATTTGTTCAATACTCTTAAAAAGCTCAATTCTCTTAAACTGGAGAAAAGAAACAGTTTTATCAGTTGAGGTATTTATATCAAAATATTCCTCGTCAGTATTAATAATCTACAAATAAGTAATAATAATAATAATAATACAATTAAATGTTGTTTTTGGGAACCTTGTTATATTAAGTTTAATGATTCTAAATGCTTAATAAGTAAATTTTTTTACAATAAATTCTATTACTATTTATTATACTTAACAATATTAGCTAAATTTTCTCCAAAAACAGTTTATAGAGGAAGTCAATCTAAAAAAATAAATGTCGACCCTAAAAAATAGGAAAAATTGCAGCGATTCCAATAACTATATAGTTTACCCTATCATATTTTAAGTTTCACTTAATCCATATTCTTTTATTAACTGGGAGACAAGATTTTATTTATTCATAAAAAAGAACCCAACGAATACTTCCTGCTTTTACAAAATTACGAATGCAAAATTCTCTGGATATTAATAACATACGATGTATGGCAGCCATTACATTGACTCGGCCGTATCGTTTGTTACTGTTTGTATAATAATAATCTAGATACGAGGGCGCGCAGCATGTCAGGAAATATCGCGTTATCGATTTTTAAATGATGATAAATCGGCAGGAGATTTGTCCGATTTGATTACTGGTCATTTTCGTAGTTTATAATGAGAATGAATTATTTAATTTTATTTTACTGATATTAATTAAAGAACAAAAAGTAAAATAATGTAAACATAATTTTTGGTGGAGGTTATATTTATTAAGCTTCAAATAATATTTATAATAAGTTGACATGATGTAACTCTATCCGAATATCTTAAATATAAATTGAAAAAAACAATAAATAAACCATAAAATATCAAATTAGGAACAAAATATTTATTAACAACCATTTTAAATTTTCGATGTAAATATATGTTTTTACAAATTTGTTATATTAATTAGGGTCATTTATTAGGAAAATGCAGTATATATAAATGATTTTTGTGACATGCACACTAAGACAAACATTTTTTAAATTTTATGACTTCAACTAACCTTAAGTCCATGCAAACTAATAAATAAACAACTGATATTTCCAGAAAAAAAGGGTGTTCATGTAAGCTTGTTTACTTCACTTCTCAATTAACTGATTATACGTTAAACCCACTCAACAAACAAAAAAAAAACCGGCGCCACTAATTAGCACTAGCGTAAAATATTATATTTTAGCTATAAATATATATTATAGCTAAATAATACTCTATTTGAGCTCTCAGCTAAATATATGGCAGAGCACAAACATAAATAAACTTAATTAAAAGTAAGATTTTAGGTAACATTTCATAAAAAGGTACTTTATGAATATTGGGCTTATTAAGTGTCTCTTTTGGCTTAGTTCTTTCAAACAAAACTGAAGATTTATTAACACCAATTCAACATGTCAAATACTTAGTGATTTTGATATCAATATCACGTTCTATGCTCTCTTACTGTTCCTTAACATGGTTAAATGAAATTTATATTTTTACGAAACCTTTCACCCCAGACTTAGAATTTATTTTGTAAAAAAAACTTATAATTATATAATGCCGCTCAAAAGATCTTTCAGATAATTATCGTTTTAATTTAAGTCACCAAGGAAACACGTTAAAAATAATCTTTTTTTTCAAGTGATATAATATTAGATTTTCTGATCTTGAACATATTTCATGATTTTTAAATTGTCAATTCAAAATCACCAGTTTCGCTAATTTATTACTGAGGCGTTCAGTTGCAAAACTGCTTAAATCCATTTTTATTCAAAAATGACATATGTGTGGCGTTGTCTTCTTTAAGACGTTTGACATAAGATGTCAAATTTATTTGGCCACAAAACTTGATAAATCCCAAAGAAATTCACTTCGAAAAAGTAGTAACGATAGCAAAACTTTTTTAATCCTATATAAATAATGTTTCAAAAGTGTTTTAATCCATTAATCTGCAACGTTTTCAAAACTCTTTTCTTCCATTTATACTAATACCACAGTAATAATACGCGGAATCAAAACTGTTTTGTTCGGCGAGATCTTACAGGCCTGTGTTCCACAAATAATATTATATTCGGTCTCGTCTCCGTAAATAAGTTCAGTGTAGTACCCTTATCTACATGCTTACGACCACACATCTTTAAAGCCAAAAATTTCAGCATCAACATTTCTTCTCTCGCGTCCCATGAGCAATCCGCCAGATTCAGTCTTTTTTTGTGTGCGATACGATTCACTTGTTGAAAAATATAAAATGCCAAACAAAACGCGTAAGAGATGTCGATCTCGTTCCCGCTCGGAAGAAAGTGGCGGGAAACTTTTATCTTTACTTAAACGCATGGATAAAAGATTAAGAAATTTAGAAAATAAAAATACCCCCAAAAAAAAAAGTATTACGAGTAATAACAAGTTCAAGTAAGCATAGTGAAAATAGTGAGGAGGATAATTATTCGGTTAGTTCGCGAAATGAGATGGAGAGTAAGAACGAGGAAAATGGGGAAAATACAGGTAAATAAAATTTAAGCATAATTGGTTATGAAAAATTAGTTTCTATATATTATTCCACTGACACAAGACAATATAGACATGTTAGTGGGGTACGGGTGGTGGTTACTCCAGCTCAACATGTCGGTAGAGTACGGTGGTAGTTACTCTATCTTCCGAATGTCAATTGATGTAATAAAGTATCTGATTGGTAAATATGCTTTAATATTTATTTACATAAAAATGGTTCAATTTCTCATAAAGGTACATTGGTGGTTACCATTATTGAGTGCTGTATAGCATAGTGCATAGTTTCTACATTATTCAACTGACATAAGACAATATAGACATGTTAATGGGGTATGGTGGTAGTTACTCCAGTTCAACATGTCGGTAGAGTACGGTGGTGGTTACTCTATCTTCCGAATGTCAATTGATGTAATAAAGTATATTATTGGGGAATATGCTTTAATATTTATTTACATAAAAATGGTTCAATTTTTCATAAATGTAAAAGTTGGGTATTTTAAAATTAAACTTACGTGAGTATTGACAATGCAATTCATTCAGCGAGCTCCACCATGTATACAGCAAGAGATTGAGAGTACCATGAAACAAACATGTTTACGATTAACTGTACTGACCCATCTAATAAAGATTAAGTTTACTCACCGGGGATCCTCGGTCCCCTTGATTCAGTCATGCCAACAACCATCAATATAGTTACTTTATGTTTGCTAATAATTTACATATATATCTTCTTTCTTCGACGACTAGCTAGTGTCCCCTAAAATAGTTAAGGCTACCCCAGACGCTCCACTGCCGCTAAGCAGTAAGCATCTCAACACTCGGAAACTAAGATAACATATACCGACATCTTAGAATCCAAATGTGTCAATCGAGAAGACAAATGAGGGCCCTCTATAACTCACAAGACCAACTCGAAGGAACTGCGCGCTCAGAGGGCATCCCTGTCGATTGCTACACAATCGACCACAACCTGGTAATACCTCACTTACATCACTTTCGCGTATAATACTACAACTGGAACCAAAATCAATATATGCTTTACACTTCTTATTATCTATAATAATATCCTTAAAATATTTTTTATTTGTTTGAGTCTCCAGTCATAATACTTGTTCTGCACCAGACTGTTTAGTTCCTTTGATGCACAGTTTTTCTCCTTGTGTCCCATTTTCCCACATTTGACATTTAATTGACTTTACACAATTTTGTGCTCGATGCCCTAAGGAGCCGCATTGATAACAACTTCCATTTGATGTCTTGGTATGTGATTGTTGCTTTATAAAATTCCTTCTGTGAAATTTATTTTGAATCTTGAATAAATGGGCGATTTAACTGTCTCGCGATTAGGTTGGGGTTTTTCGCAGGTCTTTAAAAAAATGTAAAACCTCTTCACAGGTCTGAAAATCATTGGCTCTAGCAGCTGCTTTTACTTTAGGGTTATATATGCCTCTTATCATACATGACACTGCACTCTTATCAAATATTTGGCACTGGTTAATTAAAGCAAATTTTTCGTTATAATAATCAAAATAAATGAAATAAATAAATAATGGCTTTATTTGTACTTTTCAATAGTGTACATAGTCGAAGTCTAGCCAAAGGATAATCTACTTAACCTGTTTAAAAAATGTAAGCAAAATTTTAGATAGCACAACAGAAAGAAAATAATTAACTTTTATAACGGCAATACTAATAGTAATATAAAAATAAACAGATATACATTTATTGGTCCATAAAAATTAAAAATTATAAAATAAGAAATACCTACTGACAATTTAGCTATTCTGTTTTGTTAAAAAAATGCAGCTTTAGTTTTTTTCTTGAAACCCGCTACTGACATTTCTTTTATAGGATTCGGAACAAGGTCATTGTAAATTGCCACAGCATTATACAGAAAACTACGACGAAAGAAAGCTGTTTGATATCTCGAAATTGACAAGTTATTTATAAATCTTAGATTTTCTTTATGTAAATTTTTCCGAAAAGTAAGTTTTTTTGCAGAGGTGAGGAGAAGTAGAGGACACTAGCAGTCTATGCACAAAAACCGCCAATTGCAAAGAGAATAGATTTTCCACGCGCAGCCAACCAATTTCACATAGCCTTGCAGAGACTCTATCATACTTTCTCAGTCCATAAATAAATCTGCAGCATTGATTTTGCAGCCTTTGCGAAAGGTACGCAGTGATTTTGTCTAAACATGAAAAATAAACAATATTGCAGTAATTCATAATAGGTAGTACTAAAGACTCACACAGCTTTTTCCTTACTTTAAAATTAATTATATCTCTGTTTGCATACAATGGCTTTAAAGAATAGTATGACTTCTTAATAACACTAGAAACGTGTAACTTAAAGCACAATTCATCATCCAAAAGCAATCTAATTAGCTGATCACCTCCCAAAAAAAAAAGCTTTAAACCGTCCAATGCAAATCTTTTTTTGTTCTTAGAGGTAAAGCACATAACACAACACTTTGAAGGATTGAGTTTTAAATTATCTTGAGAGGAAAAGAAGGAAATTCTAGAAAGATCGTCGTTTATTTTATTTGATGCCTCTTATACAGATTCAGCTTTAAAAGAATGATAAATTTGCATATCATCTGCGAACTACTAAATCTGGTAGTATTTTACAACTTTAAACAAATCAGAAACATACATCAGAATTAAGAGAGGTCCCAAAACAGATCTCTGAGGTACTTCAGATGTTATATATTTGGTATTTGAAAAAGTCTGATCTTCCAAGACCACCATCTGCCTTCTGTTGGATAAGTAGGATTTAAAAAACATTTGAGAAACATTATTAAAGCCAATTTTGCCAAAAGAAAATGATGATCCAAGGTGTCAAATGCTTTGGAGAAGTCAAGCAATATAAGATTATAAGATAAGATTCCTCCGACCGTTTGACGCGCTGCACCATTTCCATTAGAATATCATGAAAATCTTGTCTTGATGGAAAAGCTGAAGAATAATTTATTGTGGAAAACTGTGGTACCAAATCTAAGCTACAGTTAATCTCGACAGTTTTATACACGTCCGCATTATACACGGTCATTTCATCATTCTAATGGTATAAATGCCTTAGCTCGTCAATCCGTTGACACCACTCGTCAATGGACTGGCGACGATCTTCTGGGTTAAAGTCAGGGACCACATTATCTCGAGAATTAAAAAGCCTCGTTACTTGTTGATCTGTTTTGTTACTAACTTGAACCACTTTTCCCAAATCTTTTACGACACCTGTCAATAACGAAATTTCGCAAGAATATTTCACTACACTAATCTCAATCTACCACCATAAATTCTTTATTATTACCATAATTAAATATTATCACAAATTAAATCGCTTAAAAAAAAACTCACCTAGCTAGGTTAGTTCAACTGCAATAACACAAACAAATCTATCCTTAATAAATAGAATCACTCATTTAACTAAGTCACTAATTATTAAAGTTCTTTAAAAAACTAGTCCAATCAATGTATACTTTTACACAAAATAAATAAAATTTACATAAAATAAATAATAAGTTTATACCCGCAAATTAATCTGTAAAATAAATGCTCAAAACTAAAAACAGGTGATAACGAAACTAAATATTTTTGGTTGCTTTAATCAAAATCACTACCTAAGTTGACTTTCTAGGGTCATAAATTATTTTTTTTTTTATTATCGACCTTTATGCCTCTTACCGCTTAATTTTGTTTTTTCAAGAAAACCTAAACATTAAACATGTAACAGACCTCCACTTGTTCATTTAGGTACAATTCCTAAAACCTTTATCGAACTTAAATATCATATTTCGACAGCCTTTGCATTCTTTTTGTCAAGTGCCCACTCTAAGAAATTAGGCCCGTGTATTGATTGTATGAACCAGGCTACAGGGTGTGACCGTATAAGTATTTCAAATTAAATTATATTTATGTAGTCATATACATATACATACAAACATATATACATATATACATATATATATATACATATATATATATATATATATATATATATATATACATACATACACATATACATACATATATTGCGTCTTTGTACATTATGAGCTCGTGAAAGAATTGATTGCTGTACCCCACACCTGATTGTAAAATTTGGGTATTTTAAAATTAAACTTACGTGAGTATTGACAATGCAATTCATTCAGCGAGCTCCACCATGTATACAGCAAGAGATTGAGAGTACCATGAAACTAAAATGTTTGCGATTTACTGTACTGACCCATCTAATAATGATTAAGTTTACTCACCGGGGATCCTCGGTCCCCTTGATTCAGTCATGCCAACAACCATCAATATAGTTACTTTATGTTTGCTAATAATTTACATATATATCTTCTTTCTTCGACGACTAGCTAGTGCCCCCTAAAATAGTTAAGGCTACCCCAGACGCTCCACTGCCGCTAAGCAGTAAGCATCTCAACACTCGGAAACTAAGATAACCGAGAAAACTAATATACCGAGATCTTAGAATCCAAATGTGTCAATAGAGAAGACAAGTGAGGGCCCTCTATAACTCACAAGATCAACTCGAAGTAACTGCGCGCTCAGAGGGCATCCCTGTCGATTGCTACACAATCGACCACAACCTGGTAATACCTCGCTAAACAGCGACAAACTCTGGTATACCATAAAACTTTAGCCATGGACTTATACAACAACAATATAAAATATTACTCACATGTCAACATGCTTAACCTGTGCACAAAACAATCACAACCATTCTAATATCCACCTTGTGGACAAACACCACCACACCTGGTCAACTATGACCACTCTATATACAAGGCTCTTTATAAGGCGAAGTGCTAGCACTCACTGACTCTTTTACTTCTCTCGGACTCTATCAATATCTGCTTATATTATTATTTATGTTTAGGGTATAGATTTTCAAGGATGTACGATAATTCTCGGGCGGTTGAGACACTTATAAATGAATACAGGGTGTTTATAAAATATACGTTTATTAAATATAATTAATTACTTTAGAATATTTTACATAAAGGTACATTGGTGGTTATCATTATTGAGTGCTGTATAGCACAGTGCATCGTTTCTATATTATTCAACTAACATGAGACAATATAGACATATTAATGGGGTACGGTGGTGGTTACTCCAGCTCAACATGTCGGTAGAGTACGGTGGTGGTTACTCTATCTTTTGAATGTCAATTGATGTAATGAAGTATATTGTTGGTGAATATGCTTTAATATTTCTTTACATAAAAATGGTTTAAATTTTCATAAAGGTACATTGGTGGTTACCATTATTGAGTGCTTAAAAGTCTTGTTATGTTGCTTTCAATTGGAATTTAAAATAAATATTAAACGCCTCCATAAAATAGGTAAATTATCAAGATATGTTTTCTAACAGGGTTGAGCTTTATTACTCATGAGGAGGATTTAACGGTATCAAGTTAACAGGATGCTGAAACTCCAAAACCTTTAGATGAAGGTTTATTAGTTATTTTGGGAAACGATATAAATAATGAAAATTCTTATAGTCAACCCATCCAGCCAGAGATTGTAAAAAGATGGCTACATATTTTTGGAAATGGGCTGAAAAATGTAATGGACAAGTACCCCTTTCCAGAAAATGGTATCGGTTTAGGCACGCCACAATTAAATATTACTATAAAACAAGCTATTCATGAAGCGGTGGAGTGCAGGGATAATAAACTGGCAACAATACAATCACGTCTGGCTGTCAGTTTGTCTGCCATTGGTCAAGTTATGACAAAAATGTTAGGAAGGAAAGGAGGGGGGGAAGAAGAGGAACAACAGGAGGTTAAAAATTATATTGAATCCTGAAATGACGCAGGGCGTCTTATAACTGACGTTATACACTCTGAGTCGATGTCAAGAAGAGAACTTGTAACATTTGACCTAAACAAAAATTGGAAAAATGTTTTATCAGAGTCATACATAGATAACTGGCTTTTTGGCAAAGACCTTTAATAAGGCTTATACTAATGATAAACGAATTTTAGCATGGTTGCAAGGATTTAAAATTCCTTTTATAATTAAACCATCGCAAAAATTATATATAAGAAAACAAAGATGGTCAGTTCAAGAACAAAAAGTGATTGGGGATAGTATCCTACAATTACTTAGCGTTGGTGCAATTTCTGAAGTTGTATCATGTAAAAATCAGTTTATCTCAGATATATTTGTTCTTCCTAGACCAAATGGTTCAAGCCGCCTAATTTTAAATCTTAAAAAACTAAATGAATATGTCAGCACAAGCCATTTTAAATTAGAAGGTTATAAAATAGCATTGGCCCTAATAAAGCCGGGCTCTTTTATATGTAAATTAGACTTAACAGATGCTTATTTTATGATTCCAGTTCATAAAAGATATCGCAAATATCTGAGATTTTATTTTAAAAACAAACTGTATGAATATAATTGTCTCTGTTTCGGTTTAAACTATGCCTCTATGGTATTTACAAAACTGCTTAGGCCAGTTGTTTTTTTTTTCTTGAGAGAAAAAGGTCACGTTTCAGTTGTTTATTTAGACGATTTTTTATTACTAGGCGATTCTTATAATCAATGTTGATATAATCGCTTAGAAACCGTTGGGTTATTAGAATATCTCGGAAATACGCTCGAAAATATTTGCACTTTTTTTAGGTTTTCAGTTTAACTCTATAGACATGACTATTTCTCTCCAGGAAGAAAAAATGTGTAAAAAATTATTACAATTAAAATATTTTTTAACCTGGAAATGATGTTCGATTAAAGAGGTTGCTAAGTTAACCGGGAAATTAGTATCTATATGCCCAGCCATTAAGTACGGATAGCTATAATACACCAAATTGTTCGAGAGAGAAAAATTCTTAGCACTTAAACAAGTAAAGGGTAATTACAGCAAGCCTATGTATATTTCTGATGAATTACTGGTGGATTCGAAATGTGTCCATTAGTAAAAACTTGTTGTCATATAATAAGTTTGTTTTGGAAATATTTTCTGATGCGTCAGATATTGGATGGGGTGTTTATTGTAATAGTATGAGTTCTCAAGGTATTTGGTCTGACACGGAAATAAATAAACACATAAATTACAATGAATTATTAGCGGTTTATTTTGGAATAAAGTGTTTTGCTAGAAACTTAACTAATGTTTCTATTTTGGCTTAGCGTACATAAACCGCATGAGAAGTGTTCAGTACCTTAAATTGAATAATCTTACTCAAATAATTTGGCAATGGTGTGAAAAGCGAGATTTATATATAAAATCTTCATGTATTAAATCTGAAGAAAATAAGGAGGCCGATACGGGTTCACGTCAATTTAAAATCGAAACAGAATGGAGCTTAGCGGACTGGGCATTCACGAAATCAGTGGCAAAATGGTGGTTTCCCGAAATTGATCTATTTGCAATGCGTGTAAATACCAAGTGTAAAAAATATATATCATGGAAAAGGGACCCAGACGCGTACACGATCGATGCCTTTGCAGTAGATTCGAAGGCATTTTATTTCTATGCGTTTCCCCCATTCTCTATGATTTCGAAAACACTTCAAAAAATTATTAATGATCAGGCAGAAGATATAATGATTGTACCAAACTGGTTTTCGCAACCATGGTATCCTGTATTTAAGTCACTTTTAATAGAGGAGCCGATACTTTTCTCTGGTAATAAATTTCTACTTTCTTTTAGCAAAATGCCACATCCCCTATTCAACAATCTTTCTCTAATGGGAGGTCGGTTATCAGGAAAGCTTTACTCTTAGGTAATGTCCCAGAAGAAGCTCTGGAAATTTGTATGTCCCAGTTTAACGAGTGCTACTATAAAACATTATAATTCGGGGCTAAAATTATGCTGGAAATTTTGCGAGGCTAGAGAATTAAATCCGTATTCAATTTCAGTTTCCAATGTTTTAAAATTCTTGACTATACAGTTCAATAAGGGTTGTTCTTATAGTTCATTAAATACCTATAGAGCCGCCATAGTGCAAATAGCGATAGCATATACCTATCTTGCCTGTGCAAATACTTGTTTTATTTAAAATTGCCCTGACAAACTTACTCTTACCTACAGTTATAATTTCATAACCTTTCACAGATTTATTCATTCTGTTAAAGTATACGGTAAACTGATCACATTTATTCATTTGACTGTTATCTAAAAGACCTATTTAACTTATACTCACTATTTAACTCAAAACTTAACTCACTCTAAAATTGAGTTCACAATCGAACGAGAACAGAACAACACCTTACCATTCTTAGATTTATTACCTAAGAGGGAAAGAAATAAGATATTCTTTAAAATATTTCGTAAACAAGCAACAACAGATAATATTATACAATATAATTCAACATCACCGTCCTCACATAAATTTGCTGCTTTCCATTCTTTATTTTACAGACTTTTTTACATCCTACTTTCTCGTGAAGCTTTTAAAAAAGAATTTCTTGCCATTAAACAATTAGCGGTCAGTAACTTTTTCCCTATTAAACCTATATACATGGTGTTTCTTAACCTATACGCATAAACTTGGGAAATTATTGCTGACGGCAAATAATGGCTAATAGAGAAAAAAAAATTTAGTAAAATAGTTTTAGTTACGGAGATAAACGACTTATTAATTAAAATTTAAAAAAAACGTAAATTCTCCAAAATAAATGTTTATTTAACTATTATAGTAACTGTTCGAAGTTATTTCCATGACTTTCAATACATATTTGAGCACGCCTAATCCAAGAGTTGCAGACAGCAGCTAATCCAGGTTGTAGTCGAATTTCCTCGGCGGCAGCAAATATCCGATTTCTTAATTCTTGTTCATTGTCAACTTCGGTTACATACACCAGAGATTTTAGGTGGTCCAAAAAATAAAAGTCAAGCGGATTAAGGTTGGGTGATCAAAGAGACCATCCAATTGGACCACCTCGGCCTATCCATCATTCGGGGCACATTCGATCCAAATTCCGTCGCACTGGTCGCGGAAAATGTGGTGAAGCACCATCGTGAAGAAACCACAAATTCTGCCTAATGTGAAGAGGGACTTCTTCAAGGAGTACCGGCAAATTTTGTCGCAAGAATTGTAAATAAAGATCACCAGTTAGACGATTATCCAAAATAAAAGGACCAATAAGTATTCCGTTTACAATTCCAGCCCACACATTTACTGAAAATCGTTGTTGAAAGTTTGTTCGCCGAATGGCATGCGGATTTTCTACTGCCCAAAAATGCGTGTTGCGAAAATTGTGAATACCATTGCGTGTGAAAATTGCTTTATCCGTAGCTAAAATGTTCCTGGTAAAGTTTGGGTTTAACTGCTGCTGATGTAACAACCACTCGCAAAATTACTCGAGGCGCATGATCCCTTGGAAGTAAAGCTTGTACCCTTTGGACGTGAAATGGATACAGTAATTCATGCCTTAAAATTCGCCAAACTGTGACTGGTGATAATACAAATTGCGTTGCAATTGTTCTAGTGCTTATGTCAGGATGCTCTTCGATGATATCTAAAATCAAATTCTTTAGATTTAAAATGCGCCTAGGTCTAATGGCTCCACCATGTTGCCCTGGCCTCGGCCGCAAATTTTCAGTTTCTCTACCCCGCTGAACCACACGCAAAAAAGCTTCACGCGGCAGATGATACCTATAAGGAAACGTTTGTGCATAAAGATTAGCTGCAGCCACAATGTTTTGTCTTGATTCCCCGTATGCCAGTAACATGTCCATTAGTTCATCATTTGAAAAATTATGCGGCATTAAGAAAGGCACAGATTGGCGCGATCGCGTTCGCGATCACGATCATGACCGCGGTGGCGGCTGATCGCAGCTGTGGAAAATAAACGTCTTTATTCATATCGACGCGATACCACTCCACGAAAAACGCGACCTGACAGCGTTCCAGACAGCGGTAGCGATCAGTTGGAACTTGTCGAGTTTTGGCCGCAGATCGTCAACAATATTTTGGGCACATTTCATACTTTTTTTTATAAATATGGATACTACAATAGAACAATTAATTGAATTGATTAAAAAACATAGAATTCTTTATGATTTATCACATCCGGAATATAAGAATACCAGAATCAAAAATAAGGTTTGGGATGAAATAGGAGCTTTGCTGAAAATAGATGGTATGTATATATTATATTATATTACAAAATTTAACGGTATTTTCATTATTTCTCGGTATTATATTACAAAATTTGTATGACATAAAAGTTTGACGCGAGAAGTTCGTTTTGTTATTTTGTAAATTATCACAAAATTACTCGAGTCAAGATCAAAATTGCATATTATATTTGACATTTAAATACTTACCAAAATCTTGCGACAAGCTTTTATGTCATACAAATTTTGTAATATAATAAATTGACTCTAGTTTAATTTAATTTAAAATTTATTTTTCACTTTTTAGGGCATTTTAATAAAAGCTTGTTTGTAAAAATGTTTTTTTTTAATTATTTAATTTGAATTTTTTTTCTTTAAATGAAACAAGTAATATTTTATTATCAGGTTATATTGTATGCAGCTTTAAGAAGATAAAGTAATATAGAAAAAATATTAAGTATTAAAAAAATTTACAAAATTTTCTCGTATTTGAAACGAATAGTTTGTCGCTCTTCGGCCGTCAGCTGTTTTAATAAAAAACGAAATACGACCACAACTGTATCAACTGATAGCAAAGTAGGTACTACTAAACATAATAAATATCATCCGGACTTTTTTACTTCTTAATTTGAAAACAAAATTCCATCTGATAAAGTTATTACATTTTTGTGAAAAAAAAGAATTATCTCAGAAACTAAAAATATTTTACTTAAATTTTTTTTCACTATTGGTCATTATTTATCATTAGCAATAATTTCCCAAGTTTATGCGTAAAGGTTAAGAAACACCCTGTATAAAATGTATTTCCAGTACCTGAACAAGTATAAATCATTATTTAATTTTATCAGACAACAAACAACCTATATCAAAACTTTTAGGTCGTTTACTTATTTTGGACCAATTTCGTCACAACTATCCCAGTTTTCTTCTCCCTTTGGCATAACCCCAGCTTTTAAAACTAATAATACATTAAAAAGACATCTAATTAAAACTAAAGATAAACTACCCCCGCTATCTTCTTCGGAAGTTTTTGAGATTCGGTGTAAAGAGTGCCCTGCAGTGTACGTCGGCCAGTCTGGTAGGAAGATTTCTACTAGGATTAGTGAACACAAGGCCTAATATAACAAATTTAAAAATACCGATATCACAGTCACCAGATCGGCTTTTCTAATCACCTCCTCGACTCCAAACATAATTTTCCTAATAGCCAAAATGTAAACATACTTCATCAATACAACAAAAGTAAAAAACTAGACTTGTTGGAGACAATGGAAATTAGTAAAGCCCAGATCTGTCCTGTGTTAATGAAAGGTTTGATTTTGATGGCCACCTAGTTTTTAATAACCTTAAATAGTTCTAGACTCTTAAATGATCGTTAGATTTCTAAAATGTATAAGGTGATTTGATTATTTAGTTGAGTTCTTTGTACATAGATAGTGCCACTTTATTGTAAGCTTTGTTTACTTATATGTTAGGTGTTTTGTGTATGTTATGGTAAGTTTTTCTTTTTCCTTTTTTCGAGTTACATAATTTTAATTATTGTTTAGGTCTGATGAATCTCTAGTCGAGCGAAACATGTAACCTTTGTAATTTTATTAAATGTATTTGCGATGCTATTGATTTTGGGTTTTTACCTTTTATAAAAGTTATACTCACATATTTAAACATTCTGATGATTACATATTATTCGTTTAGTTTCTGATACATTACAAACGAGTATATTTAATTCAAAATAACAGAAGATGTATCATACAAAAATAACAATTATTAACACTACAAATATTGACATGTATTTTATTAAAATCAACCATTCATTAAATATGTAGATTTTAAATAAAAGATAAGTAATCATCTAATCATATATTACTGTAACTCATCTTAAGTTTTTGTGAGTAGAAAATTATTTAAGAATATAATCAGTCAACTTGTAAGGTACTTTTCTTTCTATTACATTAGGTGAAAAAAATAAAGATACAAAAAAATCCAAATTAACTTTTACCCGTAGTCCCATAAACTGCCAAAAACTAAACAACAGGAAAAGTTGCTGCATATAAGTGAGACAGATTTTTTTGCTACAAGAAAAGAGCGAAAAGCCAAAATAGACTATATTATATAACCTAAAATGCTTAGAGTGTTTTGTATATCCACAAAGGACCTGCTTCGCAAAAGGATCTGTTCTGGACAAGTGCTTTGAAGAAAAATTCGGACCTAAGCTACTTGAGCCCTTTTTACACATAAGTGAACATATAATGTTTTTTAAGAGGGTTGATTTTTCTCGGGATTTATTTTTAAATTACGTAAATGTTATGTAAAAAAAGTCTTTCTAAAACTTTCCATTTTAATAAGCTTTTTTACTGAATAAAAGACTTTAAAATCGTAAAAACACAGTAACTTTCAGAGATTTAACTTTTTATATTCCAGTGGGTAATTTAGATTTACAACGCAAAGACTTTCCATTAGCCCTTTTGCATTATTCTAAAGAAAATCTTTCGAAATTTTTAGTATATGCCAGTGGTTTTCCACGAAAAACCTTAAATTTACATTGAAGTTAATTTAAATAGGAAGGGGCGGTAATGAAAGGCGCAAAGCTGAGGAGCCTGGATCTCGTTTTCATTCTTCTTTATCTTAGGGATTAATGTCTTTTTGAGATATTCAGATGGATATGGATAACGACCGTATAATTTATATTGTGCTTTTATCCGTATGATCGTGTAGCGGAACAGTTTTAATTTTTGTATCTAATGTTCTGTAAGAGATTTACACAAAAGACCTTTAAAATAATGGACCTTAATTAATACTTGGTTTTCTCGGGCATAAGAAAATATAGATTTTTTTTTGAAAACAAAACCGTTTTTATAATTTTGTATATTATTTCATCTATATAACTTCTTTTTATATCATTTCGTATCTGTCTAATCTTTTATTTTATTAGAGTGAAATAGTGAATTAGTGTTAAAGAATCAATATATTTTACATATGTATTTAGATGTCTTCGATAGAAACGTTGAACTTTTCACTTGAAGTTGAAGTTCAGCAAAGCATCGTCCTTCGAGGTTCGGATTCAATATATTTCATTCCATTATTAGTTTGGATATGATACACAAACTATTTTGCCAATAATTTCTAAGGTTCGCTAACTAGAAGTCAGTTAAGTTTTTTCAATTTTATTAAGAAACTATTGTGTGTATAACAAAAATGTAAAAAGTGCTATATTTTTTCTACAAAATATACGTCGCACATTGATCTCTCTTGGTTAGTAATAATAGTACATTGGTACATTTTCCTATTATCACTATTTGTGTAAAAATAGTGATATACTTATTGCTATTAAATTCTTTATTGCGTATTTCATAAATACGTTCTAGCTATAGAGCCAGGCTGCACAAAGCCCTTTTAAAACGGGGCACGATCACGATAAGCACACTGAAGGAGGCGAGTGGCACCTACACAGATACTTTCAATAGAATCTTAGAGCTTCTCCTTAGACCTCACTTTCCTGACTGTAGGTTGGGAGCTGCGGATCTAGCTTGAGTATAATATGTGGCAATGTTACACTCAAGTAACATGGCCACATATTCAGCCAAGGGCGACGAACCAGACAGTCAGGAGGATAGTGACCTTTGAGACAGTAGAGTGGGCCGTTAATCTCTTTCAGCCCTTACAAGTCACCGGGGTCAGATGGCATTTTTCCGGCACCTTCAAGTCAAGAAGAAGTGCTATCCTTTATCGGGATATGGTCAACATCTTCCGATCAAGAGAGGAGTATTATATTATTTTTTGAAGGTGGCAGACAATAATACAGTGAAAACATCTTGTCGAACTTGCATTGTCTTATTTATTTAATGTATCATGACGTTTCGGTTGGTAAGTATCTCCAACCGTTATCAAGTGTATACTGAGTATTATATTAGTGTATGTTCCAAGCATTTGGAGGGCGATAGGAATTATATTCATACCCAAAGGTACGAACAGACCACACGAATCCAAGTCCTAGAGACCATTTAGTCTATATAGAAAAACTATTGAAACTATACTTTAGATAGAGGTAATCTCCATAAGATAAGTGAATTGAAGTGCATGCAATCTCCATGATTGCACGAAATTCAATTCTCTTATCAGTAAGGCAAATCAACTGTTACGGCATTGCACAAAATAATTAAGAATATCGAAAAGAATTTATTGGAATTCAAGGAAATAGCCCTGTGTGCATTTTTTGAAGACGACTTCGATAATGCCATCTCGCAATGGAAACAGTACTCTTTAATAAGGGAGCTAATTCGGCCATAGTGAGATGGGTCATCTGCATACTGAACCAAAGGTAGATTAAGGCCGTACTTGCATCCACGAATCTCAGTGTCACTATGTTTAGATGCCTACAGGGCGATGTAATATCTCCCCTTCTATGGTCTGTATTGGAGGATGAACTGATCAAGCTCCTTAACCGGGAGGGCACAAGACCATCGGAAATGAGGATGATGTCTCCGTAATAATTGGGGAGAACCACGCAGGAACGATTGCAGAAAAAATGCAAGATGCCCTGAACACGACAGATGAATAGTGCACTTTGCAGGGGCTGCCATTTACCAGAAAAATAATGATGCGTATGATTAACGTTCCCAGTCTTTGGATGTGCAGCATCGGGATCGTTTTTAGAGAGAGGGTGAAATGGCTGGGTCTCGTGTTGGATAGAAACCTTACTTAGGAATTGCAATTCGAATCAGTACTGCAAAAGGCTACGAGAAACCTTTGGACGGCAAGACAACTACTTGGTAAATCCTAGGGTTTGAGACTCAAAATGACCTAAATATATACCCAGATAGTGAGATCCACCGTATTGCACCGGGCTCTAGTGTGGTGAAGGAAAACCGAACAAAACACAGCAATATCGAGACTGTGCAGGTTATAGAGACTCGAATGCCTGTGCATCATAGGGAACATGAAATTAACTCCAACGCTGGGTATAGAGGTTCCTTCAAACCTAACACCGCTTAGTATAACTATACAAAAAGAGACAGTCACGAGGGCAATTTTCATTTACAAGAAAGAAAACCTTAATGCGAGCAAACTTACCAGTTGTTCAGTTCTTGCGATTACCTTAAAAAGACCTTAAAAAACTATTGGCAACCTCGCGAACTGTGTACTCGACTAGTGAGCGGAAAATGCGGCGCGCGCGGATGTATTTCGACATCGTTTCGTTTGCCGTTTTCAGTAGTGTGAGAGAACTAGCCTACGAGTCTGTACTTCGGTCAGAAATATACTTTATTTACGTATTTCATAACCTAATTTTATGTTCTCTCGCATGTAAAACTTTGACCCTTGTAATTTTAAATGTCATTAAATTAAAGTTTAAGTATTTACTTGGTGTTATTAACGTTAGAGTGGCCGAACCAGGCCTTATATACAGTCCACTATAAAACAAACAAAATACTGGTCATTAATTAATCCTAAGCGGAATGACCATTCAGACCCGGTGAACTGTTTAGTGTTAGGAAATACAGGGTCCTGTTTTGTACAAAGGAAGAATGGTGCACAAAGCCAAGGTAGTTACGGGATTGATCGGAAATGTGGTACAGGGACGGATCAAAAACTTTACAAGGAGCTGAGAAAGAGAGCATATAAATTTATGACAGTGAGCAAGGATACAATGATTTTTCAAGCGGAACTATACACGGTATTGGAGATTGTAAAAATCCTATCCGAAAGAAGAATTTGGGTTAAGATATTATTAGATAGAAAATCGGTTTTTAGAGCCCTCAGCAGCTGTTCACAGAGGTTCAGACTACTATTGAAATGCCACAGCGAGTATAATGATCTGGCGGCTCGAAATTAGATCACGTTGGTCTTGCACCAGGATATGAGAAGCACGTCGGGAATAAGATGACGGACATCTACGCAAAAAAATTGATCTTTATTGGACCCATCCCATCTTTTGAGTTCAACAAAGGTTTCCTTCAAAAAAAGATCGCAAAATGGTAATTGAGTAGGATAATGCATCATTTAAATGACACCGATTGCTTAGTTCACTCCAAAGAGTCCCTGAGCTTCGGCTAGGAAATGCCTAAGGGCCCTGGTAGGGACGCTCATAGGTCACTACACCTGCAACGGCCACCTATACAGAGTAGGCTTATCGGACACAGACATCTGCAGATTTTGCGGTGAGAAAGAGATAGAACTTAATTCTAAATTGTAGAGTAGTAGACTAGCTTAAAGTTTCAAAATTGTAGACACATATACGCTTAGTGAAAAGGAATAGATGGGGACAGAAAAAATACAATAGATCAACAATGGTCGCAGTGTAAAAGGCCATCCTGGGCCGGACCCCACTGTACTACATGATATTATATTACAAAGATAACATGAGAGGATGAAATCCATAGGATTTGAATCAGGTAGTCGTGGAAGCCATTCAACTCACCATATTTAACCAATCAATTTGTAAGGAAAATAAGCTACTGCTTAACGGCTGCGAAATATTTAAAATGACGTTGCATCTTGCTGAAAGTGAATTGGATTTTTTACGAAATCATATGATCAAGCAGCACTAGTTATATTTCTAAGTTATTAATAATATATCTAATACATTTTTAATAAGAGAGGAGGGGCCCAACTTTGGCGCACCACCCATGTTATCTCTAGGTGGTATGAAGCTAAAATACTTAGATGGCTTCTGGGTCTTATTTGACTCTTTATCAGAACGTATTTACTTTGTTAATATACATAGAGGAAATTTTAAATCCTGAATATCGCAAAACAGTCATTCTAATCTGCTTGAATAGCAAAGCCCCCATTACGGGATATTATGGCTGATAAGGTGACCTCCAGACTATTATTTGAACTAGTGAGGAATGCTACAGATTACAGCTTATCTGAGTGGGTGACAACTTAGGTAATACTGAAAAAAAAAGCAAATTTTCTTGAAACACTAGAATAAGCGAAGATACTGGTAGGCCCCGAAGTTTTATTTGACATACCGAAATGTTTAGCTCTAATGTTAATAATGAATTGACGGTAGAGTACCCTGGATATGGTAGAAGCCCAAGACACAGGACATGGTAAGACACACTCGGCTGGCCGCTCTGTTTGACTCACTAGAAAATTACTGCGTCTAAACAAATGTAAAATTAGGCTAGTGACTGATGTCTTAACTAAATACTGGTATATAAAAGGCTATTTCTATACCCTAGCTATCGCGGATAACTCAAAATACCGTAAAAGAAAATCGAAATTGCACACCATGTCATCAGGGAATGTGTAGCACTTAGGTGTGATTTAAATATCTGAGCAATATCTACTTAAAGTTTACCTAGTGACAACAAATCAGATTAGAATGACTCACTAGCTTTTTCCAGGCTATTATTAGAATCTGGTAACTCTGTGTAAATCTTTATAACTTTGTGTTTTCTAGAAAACACAACTTGCATGGAAAACTGAATTTGCGGTAAAATTGTTTTAAAGAATAATAACAATAAAAATTAGTTGCTGTGAAATTTATGAACAAGCAAGGGTGGTAACCATTAGACTGCCGAACTTTAGTAAATACAGTTATAAAAATTACTACTAGAGGTAAAAAATGCTTGTTTATTGTGTTCCCGTCAAACTGCTTTATACATAAAAACCTTTAGAGTTGTCGCTCACTGGTTAGTTTAATAATACATACCTAGTATTGCTAGGCTTGACGTAAGTTTGTTACGCAGTTTCTTTTTTATGTAATATGTCTATGAATTGATGTCTATGAATAATATGTCTATGAAAGTCTTCTTACTCTACGCAAAATTATTAAATGCAATAAATATCTCTGCTAACCTAAGTGAAGCGCTGATTACTAACACTCTCAAGAAGACTGATGAACAGGTGACAAACATTGTAACAAAAATCAAAACCCAAAAAAAAAAGAATTGGTTTTGCTTAGTACATAATGTTAACTTCTTGATGCCAAGAAAATTTAATCTGAACGACATTTAAGAAAAAATTATATTAAAATATTTCGCCTCCAATAGAATAAATCTCTGGAGCTGCTTCACTTTTTGATTTAGCTTTTTTAGTGCTACAGCTCTGTAAAGAGTTTTTATCAGTGCAGGGGTTACAAAATTTCCCTAAAAGGATACGACTTACTTGCAACCAGATTGCAAAAGGAAGAAGTGTTCCCAAAAATGACGAATGTGGAAAGCACCACAACAAACCCACTAGGATTCTATATGAGCAAAAGCAATCTGCTTATGATCACATCAAAGCTTTTCCAAAATATGTTAGCCACTACAGCAGGAAGAACAATTCTAACAAAGCATATTTAGATCACGACATTTCCATCTCATCTATGCACAAAGATTGTTACTTTGACCGGCGGCAAGATAAAAACATTACACCAATAAAAGAAGGTATGTATCGAAGGATGTTCTGTAATGAATACAATAACGGCTTAAAAACCACTAAAAAGCGATACTTGTCGTACATGTGGTTCTCCAAATATTTTGATTAAAACCGACAAAACCAATATAAACAATAAAGAGGTTAAAAAATTAAAAATTCAACTAGAAATTCATTATAGGCGAGCAGCCGCCATGCTTGAAGGAGGAAATGAAATTACCCAAAACTAGTAAAGACTAAAAATTGTGATTACTTTTGACCTGCAACAAACACTTTCTACATCAAACCTAATTGTTGGTCCTACCTTTTATCAGCGGAAGGCTTGGACCTACAATCGAGGTGTACATGACTGCGTAAGTGGAAAAGCGACCATGTTCATATGGCCGGAAACAACGGCAAAGTGAGGTTGTGAAGAAATCACTATATTCTGCTAAAATATCTTTCTTCCAAAGACATAACTGAATAAAAATATTTTGTGATTTTTATAGATAATTTCAGCAATGATAATGAAAGTTGGCAATTCATATCACTCTGGTCGCAGCTCGCGAGAGAAAATAAATTTAGATTCATTGAGCATAGACTTCTTATTTCCGGCCACACTTATCTACTATGTGATTGTGACTTTGCGCTCATATAAAAGCATAAAGGGCTTGCGCTTAAGCCAAATTTATTCTCCAGAAAACTGGTTCAAAGCTACGCAAAACAGCAAACGGGTAAATTCATTCGAAGTAGTCGTTATGAAACAAAGGTATTTTTTTTCTTGGGAAGCATCTCTCTAGCAAAGAAAGACGTTACTGATGATAAAGAATCTTAACAGTTTAAAAGGGTACTATGTTACCGCTTCGAGTCTAAAATCCGAATTTAATGTTAGCGAAACATGAACTAAACGGTAATTTTAAACCAGTAAATATCGGAAAACGTGGAAATAGGCTTTGCCAACAGGCTGACGGAATTTTAAAAAACTTCAAAAAAAAACGATAAGCCTGTAGAGCTACAAAGTAAGAAAGTGAAAGACTTTAAGAAACTCATGCAATATATCTTCCGTGAACCAAACCTTCTACCTGACTATTCTTATAACACCTTCTAATTCTGCTAATGAGGATGCAGATACATAAAAAAATGACGTGGAATGTGTTGATGGTGAACCCAATAATGTAAACCTTAAGGAAGAGTTTTAGAAATCAGAATTCGAGTTTTCGTTCACGTTTTTTTGTGTACTACTCGTATATCTTATTCAGTTATTTGTGGCTACTTAAAATATTTTATTGCTGTTAAGATGAGGTTCTATGTATTTCTATTGCAAAAATATGACGTAAGTTTTTGATAACATAAAGATCCCCTATCCATATCTCATATCTCTTTAGGGGCTCAAAGAGCCCCTAAAGAGACTCTAAAAATAAAATAATAAATGTGGCTTTATTATTTTATTTTTAGAGTATATTCATTTATAAAAAGAAATTGCCAATTATTTTCTTTGAAGTTAATAAATATACCCATTTTCCATAAAGATAATAAGAAATTGTTTGCTTAAAAACATATTTCTGATTTCAGTATTTAATCAAAAGTTTTATTTTAACTTTTCTCAATAAAGGCCAAATGTGGCTTATGTACTTTGTTCCCCTGAGCGATTCAATTATATATTTTTAATACTCATTCATGTTTCGAATAATTTTAGACTATTTTTTAAATAAAAATAGTAAGATATTTATCAGAAAATAATTTAGTATACAAATGTAATCGTTCACAAAGTTGTAATTCACTATGTAAATGTATAATATAAATATTTTCTAAGGATTTCTCTGTCTGATCAAAATTTTGTAACACAGATCAATTTTCAACATGTATAGAATTTTTTTATTTGATTTCTATTTCTCGTAAAATAATATTTTATGCTTTGGCGACTTTAAAATAAATATGAATAACTCATCCAGTAGGTTAAGTGCTATACTAAATAATGCGATACAGAGGTTTAATTTTTCTCAGTTAATTACTGAACCTATTTGAGTTAATGCAAACAGCTGTACTATAATATATTTGATTTTTTTATAATAATAGAAAGGTTACAGAAGTAGGAAATGGAGACCCAAATGTATTTGACCACCTTTAGCATTTTAGATTTTGATAAACTAGGTAACCTAGGTAACATTCAACTTCACCTATTGTGTTATAAAAAATATTGAGAGTGAGATATTTCAATATGACTGAAATATTCTATTTAACTTGTAGCGTTTTATTTTTCTACTCCTTATGTTCACTGACGTTCCAATAATATTTAATTAATTTCAATAATTACATTAATAATTTAAGTCAACTTCTTTTATTCATATTTCTTTAAATTCACACTGTCAATGACACGTTACTACTGTAACGCATCACTCTCCTGGATTAATTTTCCATGCTTTCTGTTGACGGTCCGTCACTTTTCTGATTGGTCTTAATTATTGTTTTCTCTGATTGGCTGATATTGATAGCTCAGGCGAGAGGTGAGGTCGTTACTGACTGAGTCGGTACTGGTCCATTTTTCGAGGACTTGTTCCCATGTCGCAGGTAGGAGCGCACGTAAAAGGCCAGTTTTTTTATTTAAGAAGTTTGTGAAGCAGGAAGTGGCCAATATGGTTTGTAATTTTTAGTCCTTAATCTTGTTCCTTTAGGGAACCGTTTAATTTATAATTCTGGTGCAGGATGCCCAAGATTTTGATGGATAGAGAATGAAACTTAGCAAGGTGAGTGTGTCAAATTTTTAAAGCTATTCATTTTTTATGGACAATGAATACAATGGCAACCGTTATTTTAGGGTTTGACTTTTCCGTTTTCCTCTTTATTCTTCTTCAATTGTTGATGGCTGCAGGCTTTTGATTTCCCCGGAAAATTGCTAGAGGCGGTGGAGCTGGAGCCAGAGCTAGAGCTAGTATTAGAGATTCCCAGTCCGGATAGCTAAGCTACAAATGGGATACATTCACAGCCTCGGTTTTGAAGGCTAGCCGTTCGTTTCTTGAAGGAATATACAGGCCAGTTTATTTCATTTATTTAAATATTACTAACCATAGATTTATCTCACTTACTCACATTTTTATTTATATACCTTTTATTTCAATTTACCGGTACAAATATTTAATCAATGTCATAATTTAATACGTCGTCAATTTCTTATTTATAATATTAGTTATTTTTTGTTCAGTATTTTTCAGTACCCTTTTTGGTAATTAAGTAGATTTAACACGGTTAAGGCTAATATGCCTTAGGTAAAAAGGTTCATGAACTTTCCCCTGCGTAATACAAATATATACTAAAAACTTTAATAATTGGAATTTATTTTTCAAGTGCTGAAATCTACCTAGTAGTGAAATCATAATTTAAATGTTACTTTTGTCAAATTTATTTTAATCATATCAACATTATTCATATTTTAATTCATAGCAAATTATTAACATTTATGAGATTAGAACATAAAGTGTGTACATATCTTTGATGTAAATATAATTTGGTTGTATTGTTTAGATATCTTTTTTGCCTTTTTAAATCTCCTTTATTCAGGGTCATTTAATTGTTAATTAAAACCTATATACCAAGTCTTTTTCTTAGTTTTCTTTCGTTTATAAAAAAAAACTAAGTGACGCCCATTTATTTAATAGTTATAATCAAGTTTAGATTCTTTAATAGTCAGTCATAAGTGAACCTTCGAAGAATCCCAAGCCTCCAATAGTTCTGAGCTACCGTCTGCAAACTTTTGGCAAAATAGTAACACTGTAAAGTTAACGCTATAAACTTACAAAATATTAGGGGTAAAGTTAATTTCTTCACCTCAAATATTCTTTTGCTTTTTGATTACCATGTATCAGTAACAAATATAAATATTAAGAGTAAGTCTCATGCACCTTGGATAACTGGTTATGTTTGTCTTTTAAATAAACTTCATAATAGAGCCTTAAAAAATTAAAAAAAAATAAATATCCCGATCATTGGACAAATTACAAACAACTACGAAACTACACCGCTACAGCTATAAAAGCTAAAAAAAAGGTATAATAATAGCATCATGGAAAAATGGAATATTATAAGAAAAATCGAAATTTGTAAATCAAAAAATGCTCTAATTTCTGAAAAACTTAAAAATGTCAATAATCTAAACTCTTACTTTATTCAGAATAAAATCTCCTTTAATATTAGTTTTGAATTAATAAATTATTATAGATGTAAGAGGTTAACCAGAAGATTCGTTTAATAATGCTCCGATATCACAGATTATAATAATAATATCTGGGTAACAGATTATGAATATTTTGGGCACGCTGAAATATAAACTTATAACATATTGTTGTTCCTTAATTATACCATATATTAATACTTTGTATACCAGTTGGGAAATTTCCCATCTGCTCCAAACAAGCTAATATTCTGCTGTTATTTGAAGTACACAATCCTAAGGATTATAGCGACCCTGGCTAATACTAATTTGCCAGTTTTGTCTAAGGTTTTTGAAATGTATCTGGAGTCACAGATCAATTTATTTTTGGGAAGTAGTTTAATAATTCCTATAAAACAAATTGGTTTTTATTATAACTATAACTGTACGACCGCACGTTGTGATGTAACCGATGAAGTTTTCAGATCATTAAATAAAAACATGGTAACTCTGCTGGTTATGCTGGATTATAGCAAAGTTTCCGATACGCTTAATAATGAGATCTTAATGTAAATTCTTGGCTTTATAGGTATTTTCTAATAAAGCAATGGGTCACATGAAAAACTTTATCACTGATAGAAAACAGAGGGTTTGTTATTATCCAAGGTTGGTAGTCCTTCAAGCGGTATACCGCAAGGAAGTATTTTGGGTATTTCTTTATTTCATTTATACGTGTCAACTTGTTACGTGTTAAAAAAATTAAAAACATCATTTTTACGCTGACAACATCTAGTTATTTTTTCCTTTGATCTCTCTAATCTTGATTACGTTAACTATAGTATATAGATACTCTTTCTGGCCCTCGTCTTAATAATAAGGACAAAAAGCGTGTGCATAAGCTTGAAGTGAAGAAGGTACAAGAATGCATATATGAGGTTCATATTTTGAATACGACGATCACACGGGTATCACAAAAATTAAAAGACTTGCAGTATATGTTTCAAAGAAGATAGATCACTGTATTTTGTTTGTTATACACGTTAAAGAAATAAATGTCCTTATTACCTATTAAACAGAGTCAAGTGCAAAGGAATTTTGAAACACAGCTTTTTCTGTTATATCGCAACATGCATGAAGAAATACTTTTCCAATTAATATAAGAAAAGGGCTTTTAACGGCTTTGCCTTAAAAATTTATTACATTTTGCTGTATAAGGTTAATATTATTAGTATTTTGTTTTGTTAAGATAATTTAATGCATTTAAATAAAAGTTTTTTAATTAGCTTTAAGTTACGCATGTAGGTAGTATAGAACTATCACTTTGTGCAACAGTGTAATATATTGGCTTTTATTAACTATTATAGTTAAATCCATAATTAAAGTTTGTAAGTACATAATTTTGTTTTGTATGGTAGTTAATAAACGTTAATATTATATTTTTTTAATAACAAAAAACACATCTCTTTAGTAGAATATTGACATCACGATAGCAAAGGCTAATCTCGATAAATCAGGATACCGTTCCACTTTGTCCATAGCTTGGAGATAAATACAGAAAGACTAAATTAGACAAAATTAACTTTGTAAGATATAGATAACTTTGTATTATAATACTAGAATAAAAATAAAGTATAATAATTTAATAAGACTACACCAATTACAAACAAATGTTTAGTACTGATCAATCAAAAAGAAGTTTAATCGCAAATTGAAATAGTCTATTTATAGTTTGTAAGTCGATTTGTAATAAAATAAGGGCTTTTCTACTTAAACCTATACAGCCCGAAAGCTCCATGATTCTAAACTGGAAATTAGGCAGCGCGGCTAAAGTTTCCGCAAAGTTTTCATAAGCAAACAACAAAGAGCGCATATTTCTCAAACACATTTTCCGGTTCCGTTTATTCCAATAAAAGGAGCTTGGCGCCATTACTGTCAGTAGCAGACTCCCGGACTAAATTTAGGGTATGAACAAATAAATGGTTTTCACGTAAAATTGGGCCTATTCGACTGAATATAAATAGCCTTTTTGCCGTTCGATTGATTTTATTAAATCAATTAAATCGTTACGGTAACTGTAGGCCAGAGAAAGCTTTTAATTTAATGTTATTATTTATTTTAACATTTATACCGATTTATTTGAGCAATATATTTTATGTTGTTAGGTTTGCCGCTATTTTGTTTAGGTTGCCCAGAAACTCAAACAATTTTTTTTCTCAACAACTCCTTATCAAATATTGTACTTTACTCTATAAATACATTTTATCAGAACGAAAAATGTTTTGAAAACCGCCATGAGGGGTATAGTTCCCGCCAGATATACTTTATTTTAGCATGGCTTTACTTCCGAAATCTTAAAATTCAGGTATTGGGAAATAATATATGATTTACAAGAGGTTTTGATGGTTTTTTATATAATTTGATAATATACGAAATATTCCATTAAAAAAAGACTTTGTAACATTTTCGTAGCAAGTTGTAAATCACAGGTTTTAAGTGACATATTTAATTCAAAACAAAAGCAATTCAAAGAACCTTAAGATGTTACATTCAAAATTTCAAGTTTTTACAAATGCATATTAAGTGTTTAAAAAAACTTGTTTGTCAGATGTATGTTGTAAACAAAGTATAATGAAAAATAATAATTAAATAGTAGGGGTGTAAGGTTGTGTTATAGACGTAGCACCTTTTATTGGAATGACCAGATCAAGCATCATGGACGAAAGATTGTTTTTAATAACTGGTTTTCATAAGACACCTAATTCTCAGTTATAGCTTCTCGTCCCACACCCCGGGCAATTGCATTGAATGACTAAAGGCATAAATAGTCCTCAGGATAAATAGTGGTAGGTCAACAGCTTTTGATGGATGAATTGATAAGTGATGAGGTAACCCCTTGTTCTAGAGGCGAGAAATTACCTCTTAAGGCGGAGAAATCAAGATTGATCATTGGTATGAAAATGCGAAAAGCAACGGGTAACTACCGCATAAGATCTACCGTTGTAAGATTTATAAGGGCCTAGTATAGTTACCATGGCAAGTAACAAAGTAGGAATGGCTCCGGCAGCCCATATATGGATATAGGGTGCAAAGAATCCCCGAGAGAATAAAAATTGCTACATGGAATGTGCAAACAATATATGAAAGCGGCAGAGCGTATAATATCGTTACAAAGATGGAAAAACGAAGCAATAATATACTAAAAGTCAGTGAAGTTCAGTGGCCTAACTCTGGATAATGTACAATTCGAAACAACACAATCCTTTACTCCGAAAATGCCACCAAGACACAGAAATAGAGTAGGCGTAATCGTGTCTCCATCCTTAAAAAATGTAGTAAAATCCCTTCAATGCAAAGGTCGGCAGAAGTAAGGTGCCAAACGTTGTGGACGTATACGAATTGGGAACTAAAAATGATAGAGGGGACGTCTCAACTGTCAGAAACAAAAACTTTTGATGAGTAATATTTTTTTTTGAACTGTCCCCTCCTTCCCCCACAGTTAACACTTGAAAGTCACAATAGCACACTCGGAAGAAACAAATAAAAGAAATCAGATCAACTTTATTATAATTATGCCAAAAAGCTTCAGAAACTCAATCGCATTAGTGAAAATCTATTATGGGGCTGGCGCTCAATCGGATCACAGCCCAGGTAAGTTGGTAATAGGTAAGTTGGTGTAATCTAAAACATATAGAAGGAACGGGACTAACAAAACCAAACTAAACACTAGGCAATTAAATGATTTTAAACAACATGCATGCTAATTTTAAACAACAAGTAAAAATAGGAATATAAATATAAGGAGCTGCTGAAGCGAGAAACAAGATACTTTTTCTACAAGATCTCGTAAAAAAGAAGGATGGATGATGGACAAAATCCTTGATATGATAGAAGAGAAAGCAAGATAATAACATAATAAGATAATAAAATAATAAGATATAAAACAAGAATACAAAAATCAAATAAAGTCATAAGAAACAATTTGCAATATAAACACCAATATAAGGAAAGAACGCTAGCTCAAGAAAAAATGCGGCGAAATCAAAGAATGACAGAAGATATGATTACCACAACATATAGAAAAAGATTAAAGAGTGATCAAATAGAAGGAAAATCAATAATCCCCATCTAAGATTTATACGTGCGGAACCTGATATAAAATTACAAAAAGATCTTAAAGTAAAGCGTAAAATGTACCTTAAAACACGACCGACTGGGTCAATTATACTCACACACTAAACGGTAAAACATAGGTTTAAAAAACTGACGTCACAAATATATAAAAAAACAATAATATAGAGCTCAAATACAAGAAAAGTAAAAAAAAAAAAATGGAATCATCGAGATTGGAACCTACAACCTTACAGGAAAACTGGTAAGTCACGTCATTTCCGCGGTAGCTTGAAAAGAGGACTAGATAATGTTATTAAAAATAAGTCCGGGCTCGCGAATAAGAGCGATTGAGATGTTCTGCTATGCTCGACACCAAAATATTGTTTATGCAATATGCTAGTTTTATCGCTATTTGCTTATAGTGACGTTATTTATCAAGGTTCTATAAATAATAAAACTTTCAAATCCATCCAAAAATTCCAAAACACTTGTATGCGTTTTTCTTATAACATTAATACTGGCAACATATAACTCCCTATTCGAAGGATAATTCTATATTATGCTTGGCCAAACAACGTAAGTTCTATTTATATTATTTTATATATAGAGTTTTTGCTACCTTATTTGTAATAACTATTTATATTCAGGGATCATCCTTATCAAACTCACCATGTTGAGGACTATTTAATACCTCAATATCGTTCAAAAAATTTTCAAAAGTCGTTCAGTTTAATAAAGTTATTTATAAGGAAATTACAGTTTATTGCAATAGCAACAAAAATGTGGAACAATATTTCTACTGAAGCAAAATCCTTATTATTACGGAAGTTCTTAAAATATATTAAACATAAGCTGTTACAAGAACAAATTAGTATTTATTTTGAGCTGTTCTACATAACTATTTAGCTTCTACAGAGTTATGAATTGGTTTTTTTTATAATCGCGGAGCTTGTCACATTAAATCACATTAAAATCTATAATCAATATATATTACTTTAAGATGTATAATTTGTACAAATTGTGATGAATAAAAATGTATTTGATTTGATTATTAAGCCTGATAAATCACGCTACCAAAGTATTGACCAAAATCGTACACAATAGAATAATTAGCCGAGTCACAATTTGGATTCCGAAGCGCGTTGGGCACAAGAAGCGATCTTCAATTTGCAAGTCTAAATTCAAAGATGCAGAGACATGCACAAGGACATTTATTTGAGCTTTACCGACTTCTAAAAGTCGTTTGATATTGCATATTGATTACGCATATTAACGAGTCTCTATTAGGACCAAAGTGTTAAGATAAAGATTGGCAACTTACACAGTGGGAAGATAAATATAAATATGGTGTACGACAGGGATACATCCTCTCGCCGCCTCTGTTCAATATATACTCTGAACACATCTTCAGAGAAGTACTAGAAGATATTTCAGACGGTATCAAATTAAACGGCAAGATAATAACTTAAGATATGCTGACGGTAGAGTTATTACAACAAAAAAACTAAAGCCAACCAAAACTAAATGCATGCTCTTCAGCAAAACACAACAATCATTAATGCAATTAACATCAAACAACGACAACATAGAGCAAGTAGAGACATATACAAACCTTCGAACCACAGTCAACACAAAATGAAATCAGAAATAAAAATACGAATTTAAAAAGCGCGGAAGGCATTTAACAATATGAAGAAGTGGTTCATAAGCAAAATATCTCAATGGAACTAAAAAGACTGGCCTAGTGTTAAGTCTTCCCAGTCTTGTTTTATGGAGCAGAGGCATGGGCCATAACGGAAGCTACCTTGAAAAAACTAGAATCCTTTGAGCTGTGGATATATCGCCGCATTCTTCGAATATCCTAGACTAACTACATCATCAAAGTGAAAGTGACGCAGAGAATAGGCAAAAAAGCTTGAATACTTTGAACATATCATGAGACATATTAAGTGCCATCTGCCTCAGTTATTAGAAAGAGTTATTATACCAAAAAAGAGTCAACAGCAGGAGGTGACCGGAAAGAAAATGACACTCCCGGATGCATAACACTAACTGGATGGAGAGGCACCATAAAATCATAGTTAATAGCCAAAAATTCAAAGGTGTTCTATTTGAAATATGCATTTGATGGTGCTACTTTATATATTGGTAAATTTGCAAAACAGACTAATGTCCCATTTTCCATAAATGTCAAACCTACCATCGGCTGTAATACACATTATAGTTTTTTTTTAATGAAATTCAAGTGAAAATCTTATTTTTCTTATTTAAAACTATTTTGACTCGTGTTAGAGTTCATCATACAGTTAACTTATGCTTCCTTAATGTAGAGGTTTTTTTTTGTTAAAAAACGGAAGCGTTAGAGCTATATACAGTTTAGACCTTAGCCGTTCGTCATTCGTTTATTTTTTCCTTTTGTTTTTTGATTGCCTTTAGGATGCCAAAAAGTTAAACTTTTTTAGACAAGCATATTCTAGTATTTATTTCGAAGACATGAAATGAGGTGAGAAATAAATAAAAAATAAAGCTTAAGGGTGATTCAGTATAACCTTAGAACACTCAGTACACTAGAATAAACATTGATTATTTTGCATTGAGCACAATATCTACACAGTGGGCAGAGAGGAAATTTTGTTGATAAACGTCCTAAGTATTGTTGTTGCTAGTGATTACTCAATTTTATTAGAAGAAAATAAAGTGATATGATAAATTATTGTAATTAGCAGAAACTGAATGGCATTCTTTATAATAAAACAAAAGAAAAAGTGAAATTCGCTCAACACCCAAAACCATTTTGTACTATATTTTTATTAATCACTTATAATAATTTATCTTTTTAGTTTGGATTGTTTAAATTGCCAAATTTCCACACAGAATGGCAACGTTGTAAATTTCGTCCGAAAATATTATCTCGATAAAGGTATTTGGCAACAATGCTCTTTGTTTACGTCTGGATGGTGTACCTTTCATATAGTATAAGTAAGGCTCTAGATATACGGGAATTCTCATTCGCCTTATTGGTCCATGCGAGTTAGGGAGCGTATAACAACAACACGGTCTGCAATGGAAAAAATCGCTTTGCAAATTTCGCGGTTTTTTTGAGGAAATTGTTTATTGTCAATGTTTTCGAGTATCTAATAATGTTGTTCAGAGTTTGTGCGACCTTGTCCATTAATCGTAGATAGAGGAACGTTTTTTACGGCGTAAATGTGTTTTCTTCGTGACTGCATGATGATGTGTAGTTGTCGACGATTTCATAATCCCAATTTTGACAGAAAAAATTAAGAGTGATAAAATTTGAAGGCTGTTTTTTGAACATGTACTGCAAATCAAAGCAAGTTAGTGTTTGTTAATCTTAGTGCATCAACGAGTAACCAATGTGACGTGCGTCTTGAATTGCAGGTACTTAACCTGAGTTAGTTGCCCCTGTATTTTGCATATAGGTATTGCTCAAATTGACGTAGGCACATTTGCAAATAATAAACTAATATTCAATAAACTGCCCTTAATAAATACCACACCCAATTTTTTCCGTTAAAGTTAGATATGTAAAATTATTGACATTTCCGTGATAACGCAATCACGAAATGCATTTACGCCGTAAAAAACGTTTCTCAGATCTGCGATTAATCGACGAGGTCGCACAAACCCCGGACAACACTATTTGACCTTATTAATCCAAAAATTAAATTTAAGGCTCTTTAAATACCCTTTGTATATTTATTAAACAAAATTTAATAGCATATAGAAATATATTACGTATCTTAAAATATTTATAACGATAATTAAAAGTAAAAATAAAAAAAAGAAAAATCCTTATATTTTGTTTACATTATTTCAAGACTTTAAAAATTTGAACCCACAGCTAAAATATTGTTCATTATTTTTGTTGCTTACATATCGGCAACATTCGATTGATTCATTTGATATCCTCAAAAACGAATAAAGTAAATGGAATTTTTAAAAAAATACAGCCAAGTTCTACTTTTTACAGTCTAATGAAAAGGTTCGATTTTTCTGCTGTTATTTGATATTTTCAAGTACATTTGAATGTTTTCATTTAATTTTAATTCTTAAATTTTACTGTTGATTTTTATTTCTGTGTTGTAAGGATGTATTTAAGTAAATGAAATAGTCATTGAATAATATAAGAGATTAGTTTTAATGTATTTTAATATTGTTTTTGACTACTATATATGATAATATTTTAAACTCGTAGCTTTTTATTTTTCTTTTATGTTTTTTTTTTAAATTTTGCAGTGCCCTAAAGAACGCCTAATATATGAAGAAACGTTGGCACTAAAAGAAAAAAGTTTTCAAAAGCTTGGATTTTAATTGACCCTTTATCAAACTTAACGAACTTAAAAGTTAACAAAATTAACTGGATCACTAAGACAATACACAAAATATAGTTAGCTAGCTGATAAATGACATATGCTGCGTTCTCGAACTATCTCGAAATATCGATCAAGTGTACACACACATGCAAAAATATCTAGAAAAAAACACGACGCAAGTTACAACGCAAGTATCCAAGGTTGGATTCTATGAGATTCTATAGAGGTATTCTATGTTGTCAAGATGTCTTATTTTCATTAAATAAGAAGCTTTTTTCATAAAAACTTATGTCCTAACTTCTTTAGTTTTCTATATACAGAATGTAAAAGTTTTTTAATTAAAAATAAATATTTTTTTTTGTTATGAAAATCTGCTTTTCTATGTATCTGTTACTTAGGCTAAGTTGACTTTTGAAAAGAAATTAAATGAATCTCAATAATCGATGTGAATTTATTATTTGTTTTAATAGGACCAGGCACAGACCTTGATTTTTTCCCTGCAAACAAAGTTAGATATAAGTAAGGCTCAAGAGGCAAGAAAGTTACATTATTCATCGCTTAATCTACAAAGAAAATTAATTGTCAAAAAGCGGTGGCGTGTCATAATTTTACCTATAAGTATCAAGTAAATAGCCCCCTGAAACGCCACTGGAACTAAAAAATTTATTTTATTCCCACCAAAGGAGGACCTTTATGACGACAAATAAGCCTACCAAATTTTATTTAAATCGACTGAAAGGATTTTGAATAATTTATAATAAACCGATTTTATTTAAAAACTTTTACACTCTGTATCCAGAAAATGAAGCAAGTTAAGACATACGTTTATATGAAAAAACGTTCCTATTTTTGGCTGGTAAATACGCCATTGAAATCTTTGCACTCAAAATTAAATCACCCTGTATATTATTAGTTAGCAAATGAAAGAAAATTTTAAAAGTACGTTTTTAGCTGTTACAAAATAAAGCACATTTAAAAAGTATTCAGTGGATTAAGAAAAATATATATTGTATGAAAATTTTCAAAAATCGATTTGATATAATTTTCTGAGAAATGGTGAACTCAAACACCTCGCCTATGATTTATAGCTAGGCTTATTCTAGGCATTTAATGTTTTAAGGAGCATCTGGGCCAAGTAAATATTAATTTTTTTTCCTTTTTGAGATTTTTAATATACTCAAACACTTTTTTTTCATTCATTAATATTTTTCAATCATTAATATTATAATATTTAGCCTGTCTATTATATTTATGAATAGGAACTGTGAAAAAATGTCACAATAAATATTTTTACGGAATTAAACAAAAAATTAACATATTATTTTTTAAAAATTACTGGTTTTATCACAAAATTGCATTTCATTTAGCTTATCCTGATTTTTTGAATTACTACTGATATATTATTAAATTTTAGCGGCATAATAAATAAATTAACTTGAGCATATTTTTTAAAAATAATGATAAATAAATATGCATAATAGTTAATATTTTAAATAAAATAGCAGCAGAGAAGGTAGTTTTTAATATAAGAAATAGAAAAAATACCATATTGAAAACACTATTTGTTAAAAAGAGAATTATTTTCTAATTATTCTTATTTTATATTTTGTAAACAGAAAAAGTCTAAAAACGTACGGCGAATCATAGAACTATTCCCGAAACAAAAAATTATTTAAATCCTTTGAGAAGAAGTGAAATTTATACCCTGACGTCTGAGTGATTTATATGGGTTAATTTTTATCGAACTTAAGCTTCCGAAGTACCTTAAGATTTATTAATTGCCTAGATTTTATCTGGTTATTTTAAAAATAACAACCGCAGTTTACGATGTTAAAATAAATTGGTTTCAGGTTATTTATAATTGCATTGCCTTATTAATGAAGATTATGTTAAAACGTGGCTTCTTGATTTAGGTCTAAAAGGTAATTAGAATTGAATAAGAATGAAATGAAATAATAAATTAAGACTAAACTAAGGCATGTTTTTCTAAGGAAGCAATAAAATGTTGCATTTTAAAGTAATTATATTTGATGTAAATTGTGATAGTAAATACTGAGGTACTATAAATAAATTATAGTAAAAATAAAAAATTCCTCTTACATTAATCAACTGGACAAAACTCAACATTTTTAAATTATGAATAATATTTATTTTATTTATTATTTAATTAAATTCTTTATTATAGAATTTAAAAGCATTGAAAAATATCTAAAATTTAAGACCTTATTTATTTGATAATATTAGTATTGTTTTTGAGAATGAAAACACTATCAAACAATTCTTTTCAAAATTAAAATCAAAGACACCAAAGGACTTAGAAAATAATGCAATCTGTAAAATTCCATCTTGTGATATTTCTTTTTTTATGTCTCATGTTACAAAAAATATGCAAAGAATTTGCATTAAAAGAAATAAATTTCCCATATAGAAACATATTTTAACCAAGAGAACACCAGCTAACTGTGCAATTTAATGTAGTTTTTTAAATTGGGCAAATATGTATAGAAGATAACCTGCAAATTTAACTTTTAAACCAAAAGAATTAAAAAACCGTCGTGCCATTAAACAACTTTTTCTACTTTAAAAATTGTCCTTAGGTAATATTGATACACATATGTCATATACAATAAATAATATTTCTTCAGTAACAATGTCTATTTAAATTACAGGTATAAAAATAAAACACAACTGTATTATTTTATGTACAAAAAAATATAATCTTTAATCATCTGGAAAGTAAAAATACAAGATTTCAAGTTTTCTAATACAATATATAATTAACATCGTTAATTTATAATACAATATAAATTGTAATATAATAATAATAAAAGTCTGGGATATGTTCTGTTTGTGTACCAAAAACTGTAATAAATAAATAATTAGTTCAATAATAAAAAGAGTTTAAAAATAGTAAGTTTGTCTAAACTTCTAAATAAAACAAAGAGTATGAAAAACCCAAAATTCTACTTAAATTATAATATCCTACATATCAATATGATAAGAACTGCAATTGGAAAGCAAATTGTATCATATTTAATTTTTTTTTCTTTAGTTAAACATAGAAAAAGTATTAAGTGAAATGTAGTTTAATAATATAAAATAAAACAATAAAATATAAAATAAAACCTAAAATCTCTAAAAGATATACATAGAATAGCAAGTAACAATGAATATTTTTGTTATACTAATGCAGAAAAACAAAGTATATTTTAATATATCATAACAATGACTACAAAAATACATCTATATAAATACTGGTATTTATGTAACTGAAGTAACGTATACATAAAATAATAAAAATATTGTTTATTTCCTCAATACAAAGCACATAAACATAGAAAAAGTTATCCAATTGAAGAAAAGGCATATTCACAGTGCAAAAAAGAAAAAAATTACAAATATTATTAAAACATCTTAAATATACATATATCTTACATATATATAAATTATTTAAAATTCCAATTTACAAATACTACTAATTATCTAGTTCCAGAAAATTGTCCACCAATACAAACATTTTCTACTAAAAATAATAATAAAAAATTTAGAGAGTAGCAGCTTTACTCGATCAGCAAAATTTTAAACCTTTTCTTAAAAATAAATATATTTGGGGCATTTCTTATATTATGGTGCAAGTGATTATAAATCTTACAAGCCATATATACTTAAAATCAACAATAATTAATATAAAAATCCATGGATAGGCCACGTACACCAATTAATACATTGCTGGTATAGTCTGCATTGGTTCGGATCAAAAAATTGAAGATGTAAAAGCTGGCAAGTTGAACATAAAAAATAAAAGACAGAACAGTAAAAGATGTAATGTTCAACTAGTTGTTCAATATTTTATGGTAATAAATTGCCGATTAACAACAACATGATATAGAGTTGACTTGTTTTCTTTGTACTCAAGAGTTAACTCTTTTATTTATAGTACCTATATTAGTAATACCTTGATCACAAATAGTTGCACAGACCTTCATCTTAATAATTGAGTGCAAGTCTTTAATGCAGTTAATTATAAGATTCTCTAGAACCTTTACCTAAGCTGTATGTTGTGTAAAAAAGTAGGACACTGATATATTTGCTTGGAGTTTTTGCTCCGAAAACCTAAGTCTCTAAACCCTGAAATTCTTTAACTTTTTTCATAGCAATTAAGCTAATGCTATCTAATGAATTCTTTAGTTACTTCTTGAAGATTTTATATTATAAACTTAAATTTTCTTCCATCATTATAAAGAGACATTAAAGAAGCAATATACACTCTTTCATTTTTCTGAAGTAACCTCAATTTAGATAACTTGCTCATGATGGATTTATCGATATTATACATTGCGTTTGTATACCAATTTCCTGTTCAGAACTTAAGCTATCTTGTGAAAGACCACCATTAGCAATAATGTTTTTTTTTATTCTCTAAGAGAAAAGAATATTTATCAATAAATTTTGTTGAAATATTTAAGCAAACCCTGGCAGTATTAATGGTGAACTAAGGAATAATTAATAATAAATTAGTACGTATATATGTGTAGAAAACTTATTTCATTCCAAATTCTACACCCTAATTCCACAAAAAAAATAACTTGAACCTAGAAATTACGGTAAATAGACAGCCATTAATTTCTGCAGATTTTCCTTGACTCACGAGGCGACGCCTTATTAAAATATAAATAAAAAAATTAACGCCAAATGTATCACTAACATCGGTACTGTTAAATTTTCCTAATAAAAGAAAGAAAGAGAGAAAGAAAGAAAATGTGCTATATTACGTAAGAATAATCTTGTGTACAAGCATCCTACAAACTAAAAAAACAAAACAAAAATACAATTTCAAAAATTGAGAAAACAATGAACAAAATTAAACACAAGAAGACAAAACTTTTTGAACATACTGGAATTAAAGATAAGTAAATAAAATAATCAATTACTAAATAAAGGTAAACTTGTTGACAAAACTAGAGAAGAAAAAAGGAAAAAAAAGGAACTTTGCAACATGTCCAAGGTTAAAACCTATTATTAAAAAGTCATCCAGGTTATAAAATGCCTTAGCCAATAAAAGCGTCTTTAATTCTCTTATAAATTTCTTAACATCCGATATATGTCTAACACATAGAGGAACATTATTGTAAATTTTTTTACTTATGTATATAATGAGTTTTTGTTAGGGAAGATGTAGGAATAGATAGGGGAACATCATTTACACGATGAGTCAAATGGCCAGTGTTAGAGGGTAGTTTGGGAATTTTGTGAATAAGAGCAGCTGTTTCTAAGATAAAGAGTGAAAAAAGAGGATTTTTTCAGAAATGAAGAGGGGTTTGCAAGAATCTCTTAACTTAGCAAAACACAGGTATCTAACTACTTTTTTTTTGAATAACAAAGACAACGTTAAGTAGCCCCTTATTGGTTAAACTCCAAAAAGGCAAGCCATACCGAATATGAGATTCAATAAGTGAAAAGTACACTGAAGGTGCAACCACCCCTCTCAGCTCTTGTTTTGCCATTCTTACTGCAAAATATCCAGAAGATAATTTTCCAGCTAAATGTAAAATATGATCTTCAAACCGAAGGCGACATCAATGGTAATTCCTAGGAACTTGCAGCACTCTCTATTCTGCAAGAGGGAATTTTCATCAAACATCAGACCCTGAACATCGTACTTAAACCCCATAATAGACGTCTTTCTTACATTAAACACGAGCCTGTTGGAAGCACACCACCCTAATAAAATCTGAAGGTCTTCAAGGATACAAGTCTTAATATAATCAGAATTTTTATGGCTCCATAGTATGGTGGTATCATCAGCAAACTGAACCACCTTGCCCTGCAGTTTCAATGAACTCAAGTCATCCACATACAGTAAAAATAACAGTGGTCCCAGCACTGAACCCTGGGGAATGCCGCATTTTAGGGATCTAGAAGCAGATAAACGCCCAGACACTGTAACCTTCTGAGTATGATTTGATAGATAGGACTCAATCCATCGCAACGCTACGCCCCTAAAACCATATTTATCGAGCTTGAATAACAGTATTCCATGATCCACACATTCAAATGCTTTGGATAGATCACAAAACACTGCCGCCGATGACTCTCCAGAATTCAAGGACACATAGACGCTGTCCAAAAAGCTAAAAACAGCATCATGAGTCCTTTTACCGGCTTGAAATCCAAACTGATTTGCAGACAAAATGCCATTATGATGTAAAAAGGACAAAATTCTGCTTTTTGCAAGTTTTTCAACTATCTTAGAGAGGGTAGACAAAATAGAAATGGGACGGAAATTACAAGGCTGATCCAAATCTCCACCCTTATGAAGAGGGATAACCACTGCCTCTTTTAAACATGAAGGAAAAATGTCAATAAGTAAGGAATAATGTCAAGTCACCCTAAGATGGCCGCCGTCCGTAATTCCGTTTTGGCGAATCAAGTTTCATGGGGCCGCTAAAAACTTTCTTCGTGTCTGGAGCTGCTTACGTAATCCTTTAGCAGGATTCGTACTTATTAGTGAATGGTGTATTTGGTGCAAATATTTAACTGTGACTTTGACAGTGTTGTGGTTTTTACAACAGGAGCCAAATCAGGTGAGTGTGGTGGCCAGTTTACATGAGCGTCATTTCCTCTTCCAATCCATCTATTTGGATATGGTTGATGCATATAATTCCAAATATTTAAAGTGAAATGCAGTGGAGCACCAATATGCATAAACTGTAATGGCAATTCTTCTAATAAATCTGGCAGCATATTTTTTAAATGTTCTAAATAATTCACACCAGTTAGTCTTGGTGGTAAAATTACAGGACCGATTATAATATTGGCAATGACTCCTGCTCACAGATTGAACCTAAACTTATGTTGAAAATGAGTTATTACTAAGTTTCATTATGTAAAGAATAAACATGTTCATAATGAAAATTAGTTATACCACTTCTCGTAAAGTATGCTTCATATGCTTCATCATCTGTAAACAAAATTTACTTAAGAAAATTTGAATTCTGGTTGCTGTTTTCATTGACAAATTGACAGAAGCCCAAGCGTTGTTCAGAGTCCGTAGGCAAAAGGTCATGTATATTTTGGAAGTGGAATGGATAAAGCTGCTGTTCTTCTAAAGTTTTAAATATTCGTGGACTCTTTCCAAAATTCGTTCTTTCTCCTGAGAAGTCCTTATCATACGGTGCCGTTCATAATTAACAGTTACAGGAGTAACACTACCGGTTTTACGAAATCATCTTTCAATAGCAGCAAATGTTTGATTGTTTAGTATACACCGATTTAAAAATGTTTGACCATATACCCTAACACTTTCTCGACCATTTCCTTTACAATACTCAAAAACTAATAACATATCCTTCATTTCTACAAGACTGTATCTTTCACCGTTTTTAGCAAATTAGAAAATTAATTTTTACTTACAAACTTAAAACACCTTATTTATTTTCGCGCTGGTAAATTCTCACTAAAACACTTATCGTACCAAATCAAAAATCGAAAAAACTTTCTTTTTCCGAACATATGGGTGATAACAAAAATTATTTACAATAAAAGTTTTTGTGCAATATTACTTTTCTACACATACATAAAAGACTTGACAGTGCAGTATAAAGCGCTCTCTATCGTCCACAGTAAAAAGATGTCCATTTTCGAGTTTCTTATACCAAAACACCCATAGGTACTAATTTTCAAAATGGTATGTTGCAAAATGTTAAAAAAATTAAATAAAATCGATTTTATTTTTTTAATTTAACACCCTATAACTAAAAAACGAAACAAGTTTGGACCAAGGTGAATTGCTTTAAATTGCCTTATTTTAACCTCGGAATATGCCCTAGGATCTTGTACAGGCCTTTTAGAGACATATTGTATAAAAGGTGTCCCACAATCAACGTCACAGGCTGTAACTTTTTTATTTTTAAATATATTTTTTTTTAAGAAAATGTATTCTTAATAGTTATAGGACCATTGCCCAAAATTACTTAAAAAACCACCCTCGACAAATTCATTCTCCAAAAACTACTTTAACTTTTTTTTTGAAATGGCACCACCACTATTTCTCTTAATGTTTGGAATGCTTGTAAAACTATTATTTCAATTTGATAAAAAGATCATGTGTTAACATCAACATAAGGAATTTTTAAATTTCAACATTTTAAAATTAAAATGTTTATGATGCAAAAATTAAAATAGCAAGTTTCATGTTAATATCAGATTAATAGTCATCATAATAATCTGTTTTACAAAATTTAAATCTATTATGTATCAGTTTTTTGGGAGACGAAATCCGAATATGCACACCTTTTTACTGTGGCCATCAGAGAAGCTTCACACTGCATATCTAATGATTTAAAATGTCCATATCTTCTTTTTAGTGTAGTTTCTTACCTAATTTGACAGAATAAATATTTTTAAGGTAAAACGTTTAAAAACATTTATACGTTTTAAAAAATACGATTTTTAATTTTTAACTTTACCGTCCTGTAGGTCGTAATCGAAGGAATTTTTGACTATGGTAAGTTGCTCTAAATTGATCTATTTCGATCTCAGGAATATGTGGTGAGATTTTGTAAAGAACTACTTTGGAAAAACTTAAAACAAATTCTAAATAAAAATAAAATTAAGAAACTGTAATAGATTGAAAGCGACAAAAAACTCGTAGCGTAAAACTGTTACCTTGTCAGTACGCATTGTGTGTCGACAGGGGATGCTTTGGCCAAGCTGATTCCTACTAATCATTCAGGTATAAATAAAGGGGAAAAAACTGTATGTGTATTTCTAGATTTGACCAAGCCATTCGACACCATTAATCACACTATTTTAAAAAGCATCTTTAAATATTATGGTATACAAGGTGAGTAATAATTTTCTCCTTTTTATAAACCACAAAAAATAGAAAAGTTTCCTCGTTTAATTAGTCAATACATAAGTAAGTCATGTATTATAATTAAAATTACTATGATTAATTCTGTTAAATAAAATGTATCGCTAAATCTCATGCTAAATAAACCACTCTGCATATGAAAAAACATCTTAAATAGTTTTCGTACGGGTCATATTACCGTAAATACAAACTGCTTTTTGTAATTATTTCCTTAATGATCCATTTATTAGAAAAATAAAATTAATTTAACAATGTACTTTTCATTTTTAAATCATGCTTTAAATAAAACCAAAATGCCAAATATACTGAATTCTAGGTAAGTAGCCCTACTTCTAATAATTGTTCTTAAAAAAAAATAAAATTAACCAAGTCAGATATATTGTTCTAATTTTACCATTTAATTTAATAATACATACTTTTTATGTAATACTCATATTTTAAAATCTATAAACCTATTGAAGTCCTTTAAATTTATGTAAGCCGATTTCGTCTATCACTCTTCACTGCTGTTAATTCTCATGTTAAACTACTTCCATTGTTAAACTAGATCTGAAATAAAAGTTATTTAATTCTACTACCATATTTCATTCATTATTCTTTCAGCGGAAATACAATTAGTATTTTTGCAATGGGCACAGCTGATACTCGTATTTCCCATGCCCATAATAGACTCGTGTGAAAAACAACATTTTTAATGGCCCATTCAAGTCTATCGCAATTTAATAAAGTTAACATCAATTTACGGTTTTCTTCGGATTAGTTGTAATTTGTTCACAAGATGATCTATTGTGATTTAAAGACCGATTTTATTAATTAGCGATTATCTTCAATACTTCGCTACATTTACCTAAGACTTTTAAGAGCTGTTGAAAATTTATTTCAAATAAATATAAGGAATTAGAAAGTTTATTTTATTATATACAGTGATTAATATTGTCGGGAATTAAACGGTTATGCCGGAATAATTAACACCACAGAGGAAATTACACTTTTTTAGCCCATAAATTATAGTATAATTGAAGCCATTAGATGTGTTGCTCTTAAAGAGCATTCTATTTCCCCTGTGCACCTGTGGAGGATGAAAACAGTTATCGAATCTTATAATAATAAAGGATCGTCATAAATCACGTGCTTTATAAAGTGCGAAAAGCTCGTTTTAAGTCGCGTTATGGTGCTCTGGTAAATAGTTGTTTCTAAGTAGAAAATTGTGAATTAATTAAATAGTTAATAAAGAACATCCAGTGTTTACATCATTAAATAGAGTTTCTTGAGATAAATTGATAACCATCTTGAATAGAAATACGTAGTAGTAGAAGTAAAAGTTTCTAACTTTAAGTGCAAAATAATTGAAGAAATAACTTTAATATTAATAAAATACTGTCATCCATTTAATTTAGTAAATTCTTTCAAACAAAATCAATTTATAAATAGAGCAAATATAACCTTTAATTTTTAATCAATAGTTGTATAGAAAATGTTAAACACACATTCGTGAATACGAAATTCCTACTCACAATTGGATCACCTAAAACAACAACATAAAAAAATTATACTCAAAAAACCCCCCTTAAAAATTCTTTTGAGTTTTTAGGCCTATTCAACTAAAATCAGGTTCCAAATATTCTAAAGGCTATAAATAATATTAAATGCTTTAAACACAAATTAGAATACCTAATACATTAAACTAGTCTTTATCCAAATTCTGTTTAAGGTCCTTAGATATAATAAATCGGTTTCTCAAGCGAGAGACAACCTACAACAATATTGATTAATATTTTGATAGGCCATAAATAGGCCAGAGTAATACCAAGGAATAACATTTTTTGAAATAAAAATAATGAACAATTTAAATACATCCTAAAAGTTAGTTTTTAACTAGAAATACCTGGTTATCATCAACTACACCTTTAAGTTCCATTGTCAGATTGAACTGCTCAATCATAAGCTACTAAATACTTTGCTAATGGGATTACATAGATTAATTCGTTTTTATTTGGCGTCATTGACTATTATAAATTAGGTTAATAAAGAGCTTTCTAATAAGAAGAAGAAACTCCTAACAAATATAAATAAAATAACAGGTAAATTAGTTTACTGACAAAACAACCCCAAGAAAAACTTTTCCAACTTAGTCGAATACAGAATTTCGAAGTTAAATAGAGCCTGAATAGGATCCGGATCCCTTTGGAAAATTAGCGCGAGCAAACAAACAAATAAAGGGTCGTTTGACAGAGGTATATGGAACGGAACCTTCAGGTCTAGAGATTGTCAAGGTAACATTATGATTTACTGCAGAAATTATGTGCGATATAGGGACTAACCTATTTCAAACTTTTCACCTAAGTTTGATAAATTTCATAGCGGGGTTACGTTACAGTTAACTTTGAAACATTATAATTTGTCTTGTAAAAGATACAATACCGAAACTTTAATTGTGTTTTGAAAGATAAACGTATGGCCACCCATGTGGAAAATAATTGTTATAATTAGTTCTAAGATACTTGTTTGGTCATGAAAAGACGATTAAATAATGATATTTAAAATAAAACTATTGTAAAGGATCAATAACCTTCAAAATATTTTATAAGCAAATTATATTATATTCTAGTTATAGGAAATGATGCAATCTAAATAATATGTTGTATTGTTACCATGGGTACATTAACCTTAAATAGTTTAGTAAGCATTAGGTATTATTCCATGTATTATAATATACCAGTCCAATGACATTATGTATTTTGCTGAATAATTAATTAGGAAGTGAATTAAACAATATATGTAATATAATTGGGTATTAATAAAATGTGATCGATAGCAGCAACAAGGAACGTCTTATTTCACATGGCGACCCTGCCAGACAAAAAAAAATTAACTTTTAGTTAAAAAAATAACGTTTACGTTTTAAAAAGTAAGTGCCTAAAAAGTGAAAAACTGAAAATCAGTAAGGTAAAATGGGCACTTCACAGTCAACGGATCAAAAAGTGGAAGAAAATGGAGTAGTTAATTCTAACTTCATAGTCCAAGAGGCAGAATATAATATCACAAAGGATGTTAAGGTTGTGTTATACCTTATCCTGTGCATATTGGTAGCCGTGTTTGCTTCGAAGATATACAAGACGTGCAGAAGAAACATGAAAAAACAACTCCGAAGAGATTTAGCCGCTTCAGTTCGAGCGTTGCTGCTGTGTGGAAAAGATACAGTTGTGTCCTATAGTATTTTCGGCAGTGTTTGCAGTGCTAGTCCCAGTAAAAGTAAACAATAAGGTGTGTTAAAGGTGCTAAAAGTGCTGTGAAATGTCAAAAGGGTTCAGCAAAGAAATGTTTACTAGAAATAAGTACGTAAGTTTATACTTAGATCTATCTTATGTTCTTTAGTCGTTAGTTTAATAATTTTAGAAATTTGTCATTATATTTTATTTAAATATTTGAGTTAGTCTTTAAATGGAATCTGACTATCAAGTAGTCCTAAAACTTTGGCCATTATTAACGTTAAATGCTACACGAAGATTTAAATTTACAGGTAGCAGTAATTAAGGCTGACGTAATTAAAAAATCAAAAAGGGTTTTAAAGAAAAATATTCCTAGTAGTGAAATAGTTCGAGTTGAAGTCAGGGAGTCATGGGAGTCTTTGGATCTTTTGGAGAAAAATATTTGTAGACAACATTTTAATTATATTAGGGATACAATAATAAAATCTTTTCTAGCATTAAAACTGAGGATTATAATACCACAGTAAATTTTTTCAAAAATAGATATTAACGTCTTAGACAGTGAAGACGAAAGCGACGACGACGAGGAAACTGAGACTAATATTTTAACAATAGTGACTGCAACAGATTTCTTTAATCTTGCAAGTAAATTAGTTCCCACTCAATTTGAAGGAACATTTGAAAATTTTCAACCATTTTTAGATTATTTAGAACTGCTTAAAGCAAATTCAGCAGGTCACTAAAATAATGCTTTAGCTTTTATTAAAATTCGTTTAACTGGGAAAGCTCGTAGCTTAATAACAAACGAACAATCAATTGACCAAATTATAGATAAACTTCAAAAGAATATTAAGGGTGAAAGTTCACGATTAATAACAGCTAAACTTTTAAATTACAAACAAAATCACAAGGATGCAACTTCGTACGCAGTCGAAATTGAATCTTTCGCAGACAAATTGCAAAAATCTTTTATTTCAGAAGGCGTTCCAGCACAAGTTGCACAAAATTACACTGTAGAAACTACGGTAAAATCTCTCACTCAAAATGCAAGTAACGAAAAAACACGTTTAATTATGCAAGCCGGCACTTTTACAACAATAAATAATTGTTTGACTAAATTTATGAATGTTAACTCTGACCCTAACCAATCTAACGTATTTCGTTTGCATCAAACTAATCGTCGAAACTATCGCGGTAGAGGTGGTCAAAATGGATATAGAAACAGCGACCATCAACAAGTCTTTAATAATAATCGCGGAAGATTTAATTTCAGGGGTTCTCGAAGAGGGCGTGGTAACTATAACTATAACTGTAACTATGACAATAATTACCGACAAAATTTTAATAATAACCAGCAAAACTACTATAATAACAATAGATCTTCAATAAGATACACTAGCGCAGAAATTCCGGAAAACCAATCGAGCCCCCAACCGGTTCGATTGGGGGAAATGGAAAATTAAATAATATATTTCATCTAGATCTTACACTTTCAAATTTCGTATTACTTGATATAGATATGACTAAATCTAAAAACGTACTGCTAGTCGATACAGGGGCTGATATTTCCATTTTTAAACGCACAAAAGTTGATAATAATCAGATTATTAACATAGCTAATAGCAGCGAAATTAAGGGCGTAACAGACGGGTTAACTAAGTCATTGGGTGAGACGGAAACTGTAATTGGCTCGAAGATCAAGGGTTACATCATAATTTTCATATAGTAGATTCCGATTTTCCTATTCCAGGGGATGGTATTCTCGGACGTGATTTTTTAGCTAAATATCAGGCAGTTATTGACTATTCAAATTGGACCCTAAGTATGCAGATTCGGGGCTTCAAATATGTAGTTCCTATATTTAGTGGTCCAGAGAAAAATACAGTTCACTTTTCCCCTTGGTGCGAAGTCATAAGGCAAGTCGATAGCCTAAAAAACGTATCACAGGATTCAGTAGTTTTAAATAAAGAGTTACACCCAGGTGTTTTTGTTGCTCGATCTATTATTAATGGGAAAAATCCCCTTGTAAGAATAATTAATACGACATCTGAAAGCGTAGTTATAGACCTTTCTAAATTAGAAGTCACTGACCTTAGTCATTTTAATATATATAAGATTGACATAGAACCCAAAAATCGTGAAATACAATTAGTAAACGAACTTAATCAAAATAATATACCGCAATTTGTAAAGCAAGATGTTTTAAATTTATGTAAAGAATTTTCCGATATTTTTGCTTTAAAAACTGACAAATTATCTGTTAACAATTTTTACACTCAACAATTAAAATTAAGTGACCCTAAACCAGTGTATATTAAAAACTATAGAACACCCCGAGTTTTAAAAGATGAAATTAATCGACAAGTCGAAAAAATGCTTGATCATAACATAATAGAACCATCAACTTCAAATTATAATAGTCCGGTACTATTAGTTCCTAAAAAATCCATAAATGGACAGAAAACTTGGAGATTATGTATTGATTTTCGAGCAGTGAATAAATCGCTTATTGCAGATAAATATCCGATTAGTCGAATGGTTGATATTTTAGATCAATTAGGTAGGGCTAACTGGTTTTCAGTAGTCGACCTCATGTCAGGTTCTCATCAAATACCTCTTGACGAATCTTCTCGTGATATAACCTCATTTAGTGTCGAGAAATGGTCTTTTAGATTTACTAGATTACCTTTTGGGTTATCAGTCAGCCCTAATAGTTTTCAACGAATGATGTCCTTTGCATTTTCGGGTATCACACCGGAGAAAGCATTTCTCTATATAGATGATTTAATCGTTATAGGTTGTTCAGAACAACATCATTTAGGAAATTTAAAAAATGTTTTTGAAACATGTAGAAAATTTAACTTGAAACTAAATCCACAAAAATGCGATTTTTTTAGAAAAGAAGTTACCTTTCTAGGTCATAAAATTACAGACAAAGGAATTTTACCAGATGAATCTAAATATAATACCATAAAAAACTATCCTATTCCGAAATCTGGTGATGAAGTAAAACGATTTGTAGTATTTTGCAATTACTACCGCAGATTTATACCAAATTTTGCTGAAATTACACATCCTCTAAATAAATTAACAAGGAAAAATACCGAATTTGTGTGGTGAAGGGATTGTCAAAATTCTTTTTCTTTACTAAAAAATTTCTTAATAAGTCCCCAAATTTTACAGTATTCCGATTTTAGTAAACAATTTATTCTTACGACTGACGCATCAAATATCGCATGTGGAGCAGTTCTCTCGCAAAATAGTAATGGTAATGACCTACCTATTTCATATGCTTCTCGTACATTTACTAAAGGAGAATCACACAAACCAACTATCTTAAAGGAATTAACGGCAATCCATTGGGCAATTAAATATTTTCGTTGTTATTTATATGGACAAAAATTTTTAGTTAAATCGGATCATCGACCCTTGGTTTATTTGTTCTCAATGAAAGATCCTTCTTCTAAACTTACCAGAATGCGTTTAGATTAAGAGGAGTTTGACTTTGAGATAGAATATATTAAGGGTAGTAAAAAAGTTGTTGCTGACGCGTTGTCAAGAATTGACTTTGAAATTATAAAGAGTATTACAGAAACAAGCTCACAAATTTTTGTTTTAACTAGGTCACGAACAAAACAACTAGTTAGTGACGCAGCAAAAAATCCAACTAAAATCCCAAATTCAATAACAGAACCTAAAATTTACGAAACATTAAATAATTATGAAATATTAAAAATACCCTTATTAAAATTCGAGCTCGAACGCAATTATGTAAAAATATTAGTCTATTTCAGAAATAAAATAAATGTAAATGTTAATATGCCTGTCATTAATGATGATTTTGCGTTAGCGCAATTATTATCTAAGCTTGAAAAAATAGCTGATGACTGCAATTTTAAAAATATGAGACTAAGTATAAGTGATAAAATTTTTACGAGGTGCACCGTAAATAATTTTAAATATAAAGGGCAAGAAATATTAGAAAAATTAAAAATTGTACTATTTTCTCCCCCAAAGGAAATAAACGATAAAAAAGAACAGCTTAAACTTATTGAAAGATTTCATAATGACCCTTTACTAGGAGGTCATTGTGGACAAAAAAGAGTCTTAAAGAAGTTAAAATCATTTTATCCCAAAAAGCTTTCGATATTGTTTGCATTCACACAATTGGTCCTTTTCAAAAATCAAATCAGGGTAATTCTTATGCTGTTAAGATCCAGTGTGAACTAACAAAATATGTCGTGATAATTCCAATAAAGAAGCGTCAACAGTGGCTAAGGCTATTTTTGAGAATTTTATCCTTATATACGGTTCCATGAAAGAAGTCAGAACGGACATGGGAACTGAATATAAGAATGAACTTTTTAAAAACCTTACAAATTTAATAAAAATTACCCATAAAACGTCTACTCCTTATCATAGCCAAACAATAGGTGGTTGCGAACGTAATCACCGGGTTCTTAATGAGTTTATGCGAATGTATGTAAACGAAACGCGTTTAGATTGGGATATATGGACTAAATATTTTGCATTCTGCTATAATACAACACCAAGCGCATATCATAATTATACCCCATATGAATTAATTTTTGCTAAACAAGCGGACCTTCCAGAATTTCTCAATGGTCAGGTAGATCCATTATATAATTTAGATGCGTATGATAAAGAAATACGTTTCAGATTACAAGCGACTCATAAGAGAGCTAGGGAATTTCTTGACAAAGCAAAATGTAATCGTAAAGCATATGTTGACCTGAATTCAACTCAATTGTTACTTAAACCAGGAGATTTAGTACTAATCAGGAATGAAGATCGTCATAAACTAGATCCTTGGTATGATGGCCCTTCGACCATCATAGCTGTACAAGGTCCAAATTGTGTTATAAAGGATAATAAAGGCAAAGAGTCTATAATTCATAAAAACAGGCTTAAGAAATATGTAAACCAAATATAAAATATAATTTCATTGTAATAATTTTAAGATTAGATTTAAGTTATTGAGCATAAGCAGTGAAAAAAAAAGTGAAACAAGTATAAAAGCAAACACAGTGTATTTTGGCATTTTTCTACAAAAGTGATTTGTGCGCGGAAATAGTTCAAATGCGAAAAGCTTTAAAATAATTTTGAAAGGCAGTATAGTTAAACAATAATAATTATTATTAACATGTATAGCATTAATTATTTTAAATAATATAATATTGTAAAATATAAACTGGTATCTAGGTAACTATTAGGGTAAGCAATTTTATAGTTTTTTTTAAATTTTATTTTGTTTATATAGAGTACAGGTATACACTTTTGTCTTTAGATAATGCCCTTCACAAGTGGCCATAGTGAAGGTCATTCTCTAGGAAAGGGAGGTGTAAAGGATCAATAACCTTCAAAATATTTTATAAGCAAATTATATTATATTCTAGTTATAGGAAATGGTGCAATCTAAATAATATGTTGTATTGTTACCATGGGTACATTAACCTTAAATAGTTTAGTAAGCATTAGGTATTATTCCATGTATTATAATATACCAGTCCAATGACATTATGTATTTTGCTGAATAATTAATTAGGAAGTGAATTAAACAATATATGTAATATAATTGGGTATTAATAAAATGTGATCGATAGCAGTAACAAGGGTCTTATTTCACACTATGTCAGAAATTTAATTAGTTAAAATTAGAAGCTGTGTACGTTTTGTTTTATTTTTATATAATGTTAACGACGCAATCATTAACTTGGTAAATATTTCTGCTATAAATACATCATCATTAAATTAGAAAATGTGTATCTATAAGTTCCTAGAAGCTATGGCTGAAAGAAACTACTTAAACCATACGTAATTGGCTTTACAGTTACAGATGTAGGTTAAAGACAAAAAATAAGAGTTCGTTACGTGGTTTGAGTTCTGCACATCGTAAAGTTCGACTCTTGTTTGCAGAAAACTATATAAATTGATTGAAAAAACAATAGTTTAACGTTATCTTAACTAACCAGTTCGGGTTTGTTTTAAATCATGTTAAGGAGCATTTGAGTCTTAAGATGACCAGCGGTTTTAGAAATGAACGGTTTAGAAAAAAACCGAATTTTGGAGGGGGACTAAATATGATTTAAAGTGACACTATTCATCTTACTACTCAATTGTTCTTCCATAATAAGACATGATGGTGCTAAGGTACTTTACTTTAACAAAATTCTTTAATCACTATTCTTTAATAACGCATTATATATTTTGCTGAAATTAAGGTCTAGAAAGTATCCTTGAGGTAAAACATTATTTCCGATTTAAAAGTCAATGTACAAATATCCAAACAAATTGAAATAATTAGCAAATTAAGCAAAAAAGTACTAGAAATATAACGTAATTATTTTCATATAGCTAAGACCAATATCTTGCTATTATTGGTTGAAATTAATAGATGAATCTCTGTTATATTCCAAGAATTATTTGAAGAATAAAAAAAATCAGCCTTAGAATAAGTTTATATAATCTTTTATAAAAAATTATATGTAAGTACATTACCAGGATATCTCAAATTCGCCCCTCACGATTAGAATGTTGTTAGCTTTATATTACAGGTAAAGTGTAAATATTGGATCTGAAAAATACTAGCTTTTGATTCTAGCAGCCATGACCAAATTAGTATTATATGTGTTAGGATTCAAAAATGCAAAATCTCTTTTTTTTAATATTTTTTATTGTAAAAATGCAAAATGAAAGCAATATATTAACGTGCTTATTTAGTACTCTCCTAATCCTGATATAATAAAAGCTTTTTATTTTTAAAATACAAAAATGATGCTGCTGAATGAGCAGCATCATTGGAAAAAAAAAATTGGAAATACAACGCTGCATATTCCCAAAACTGAATTTAAAGTAAGTCAGGCGTGGGTTTCTCTAAGTAATGTGAGAACTGATACTGACATATTACTGGCTATTGTTTCTTATAATAACGAACAAATTTTATTTTAGATCACGGTGGGAAATCGTGACAGAAAATAGTTGTCATTGCTATTGTTTACAGTGTTTCCAAGTCTTAAGGCAATGGATTATCGACATTTCCAGAAAATGTACAGGATAATTAGTAAAATTATCAATAAGATTGTGAAATAGCAATTCAATTGACAACAGTTGGTTGGTCATCTTATCAAGTTGTTTCAAGTATTGGTTTAGACTGTGTTTAGCAATGTTGAGCTCATTAACGTTGGTTTCATTGGTGTGTAGTGGCTTCAGTCTTGGCATTCTATGTTTTTCTACCAATTAAATCAAGAGTGTTGATGGACTTACGTTGAAAGAGCTCTCTTTTCTTAACTAAATGGGATAAGATTCTAATCGGATTCTCATATTTTCAACAAAGGTATTACAGATAGGTCTATGTCTAGAAATGCTAGTGGATGCAATGATGTTCGTGACGATATACACCCTTCATGACTTAATTATGGTAATTGGGAATGGACCGGGCATTGTACTAATTATAAATTTTGACAAATTAACTGGATATGGTAGCCCCTTTGTTGTTGCCTAAGTAGATGCGCCTCAGAGATTGCGTTGCTATCGATAATATGTACATTGGAGCAAATTTTGGTCTTTTCGTCAATAACTTTACAATGGTTAATGATGATTTAAGAGGATTATGAAAAAGAATGAATCATCATATTATACATGATGCATTTATTAATAATTGAAATTGTGTTGAGGCCTGTACGATTGTCTAAAATTGGTATTCGATATAGGTACATAAGAGAGGGGTCAATAAGTGGTATTTTGAATACAAAGTCTATTTTTGTATTGGAAGTATTCAATCTTACTATGTCGATGTATTAGGCAATAGTAGAACTTGAAATTGGAAGGAGTAAATTGTATACCTGAAGAGAATTAGATATTTGTCTAAAAGAATCTTCTAAATCGGAGGATTTTATTGGAATATATTAATGCAGGATCTTTAGACATGCAAAAGTTACTGCGCTTGGTGCGTCATTTAATGCGACTATAATATATGAATAGATTTCTATAAATAATTAGCATAAATAAGCTCTGATTTGTGTGCGATACTAAGTTGTCTGAAAGTTCAACTATTGTGTCTCCAATTTTAATGATATTTTTACTGAATGTCTCGATTTTTTAATTTTTTTATAGCAGATTTAAAAGTTTTTTATAAGCGATGTGGTCAGAAAAATTTGTTTCTGCATATGCATTTTAATGTGTTCCTGATTCATTAGCACGTTCATCCCTCTGATGCTTAGAACATTGAAAGGCTAAAAATAGCATACCGTGGAACTAGGAGCAGTCGATTTAATTGCAACATCTCTGATGCAGTAATGCCAAATGCTTATGTAGAAATGGCAAAAAACACAAGACAATAGTACTGGTCCTCCTTAATAAAATATCAAAGATTTTTTAAAATAAATTATAATAAGATATTTTTTAATGAAGTCAATATTCAACATTAAATGAATGTAGATAATGTATTTTAAAGACAAATGACATGGCAACTTCGCTTGATCCATTTTTAATGCCACGGACACAAGGAATCACTACCAGTGACGTCGTCAAATAATATTTACATGATAAATATTTATTAATATTAGAGTATGCTTTGAATAAAAGCAATATTACTGTTTATGAACTATTTATGTATTTTTTTAACGCACTTCATTAGAGTAAAGTAAATATATTACTCTATTTATGTAAATTAAATATTTAAAAGATTTGTTAATAATTTATGTTTTGAGCTACAAATTTGAAACACTTTGCATAATTTTATTGTACTAAACAAATATTAATTTTAAATCACTTATCTTATATCACGTCAGATAATATATACAGGATGCTGACTTCTTCAGAGGGACACTATTGCTATATGGGAAATAATCTACCTAATATCTTTATTGAAAATACATAGTAACTATAGCCTATTAAAATATTTAGATTTAAAAGTATATTCCGATTTTCCACACACATTCAGTTCACATTTAAGCTTTTATTTAGGAAAATTTCTAAAATCCCGTATTCTGCGTTTATGAAGACGATTCCCCATGATGTGATGTTATGAAAATATCGATATTTACTTGTAAAAAATCGGCTTTAATTGCCTTTTCCTATGCTGTGGCACAAACGACATAAGTTTTTACCATCATAACAATTTACAAAAAACATCAAATGAGACCTTTTCTCTTTTTCAACCAGACACTAAATACAAAACACAAAACCTCACAAATGCCGAGTGTAAACAGCTTTTTGACTTTGACAAGATGACAATTCGCTTATGCTTACGGTGTTGTCATACACTAGCGTCTAGCCGGTATCGGGAGCACCGATCCCGAATTCTACCGAACGGCTCAACTTGCGTGGCCGACAATAGTATGGTGCCAAATTTAAATGACTACTGCTACTAATAGGTACAGGATTGTTCCTTATATTTAGAGAGCGACTGGTGGCGCTATTGTACAGAGTGGAAAAAAACTTTAAATGCAGAAGTTGCGGGATTTGTCCTAAATGGCCAGAAAATGTTTTAAAACATAATACAGGGGTATGGAAGGTAATAAAATGGACAAACTTGGTATTTTTAAATGTAACACCCTATATTTTTTATATAAATTAAAAGCCTCGTTTTTCCTGATTTAAAAATATATGCTATTGGTAAAATATTTATATTTACTTAAAATTTAAAAAAGAAACAGTTAATAAAATCTCAGTTGCTATGATTAATGATGGTCAATAAATAAATTGCTTAACTGTAATTTTTAACCATAGTTACGTCTGAATTAATTATAGCAACGGAGATTTTATTAAACTGTTTAGAATATTCTTCTTACATTTTAGGTATAAATATTTTACCAAAATGTCAGCATATTATACATTTTTGAAATCAGGAAAAAAGGGGCTTTTAATTTATATAAAACTATAAAGGATGTTGATAGTTTTATATAAATTAAACTTTGTCTAATTTATTAATTTTTGATACCCCTATATTATATATTTTTAATCCCCATTACATTGATTTTGTTTTGGTTTATTGGGCATTCTATTGTAATTTGTTAAGGGATATTGCAGAAATAAAAGATAACTAAATGTAAAAATAAATTAAATATATTCATTTGTTGACATATACTTTCAACTATCTACATACAGGGTGTCTCATTTAATAGTATAACAGCGTAGTCATTATTTTGCTTTTTGACTGATTTAAATCAAACCGGTCTCAAAAGATAGAGGTCACCGAGGTCTATTTAAATATTGAAAACCAGTTCGATGCATCTTCAATGCTAAATTGGGTGAAGAACAACGAAAAATCATAGTAGGCATTTTTTATTGAAAAGAAGGAAATCCTTAATTAAAAATCCCCAAATCCAAAGTTTGGTTGAACTCCAATAAAATGAGGTTTTGATGAAAATGTATATAAGCCTATATGTAAATGTTTACCTTTTTAAATGAGACACTCTGTAAATACATATTTTTTGCAATTAGAATATGACTTGAAGAGCCTAATTCTAAATAATTATTTCCACAGAAACGTGAAGAAAATTATAAATATTATGTTAAAAAAAGCTGCTCATATAATTTTTTACAAAAAAAAATTAATTTAAATATTAAAAATTAGTAAAAAACTAATATCTAGTTACGACATAAATAAACAACTAAAATACAAATTGAGTACTTATTATTTATGGTTAAGTATTTGAATAGCTATGGTATTCGATTCCTGTTGAGAAGGTTTCCTGAGGGATAAAACAGATTTTTTTGATTTCTTTTTTGTAGACCAAAATCTTCATTGAGGTTCAATTTTTCCATTATAAACATTATTTTTATTAGAAGATGAAAAACTATTTTTATTTATATTAATATTCTCTATTGCAGCTAAAGTTGGAGGAAGGGAATTTAAAACTTTTTCAATGGTATCTAACTTCTTGAGTGAGTTACCGGAATGTAACATTTCTTGAAATTGCACTAAGAGGCTTTGCTGTTGCTCCTCAATCGAAGAACCTGTTTTTTATTTTTTAGCAAGTTGTGTAATAATTACATCACATTCCTCGTTTTCATAACATTCAACATACAGCTGACCTTCTAGTGGAGAATCTTCATGAAAATCTGGAAGAAAAAATATATTTACCTAATTATTAGTGTTATTACACATAAAATTAGTTATGATCACCCATTGGTTATAGATTTGAAAACTATAAATTACAAATTTTAAATGTAAATGTTTCATGTTTGTTTCAAACATTTCCCGCACTGATGAGTATTTTTTCACTTTATAATTATTACAAATCAAATTAATAAATAGTCAAACGAATAGATTTAAAGTCTTACACACAAAACACAAGCAAGTCCTACTACGAAATAACGAAAAGTTCAAAAGAACTTCAAAGATCAAATTATTGTGGCTATGTTTACATTTTACCGGCGTCATACGGTTGCCGTGTTCGGGATCAAGGCTCCCGATACAGGCTAGACGCTAGTGTTGTCATACCACATTTTTCAGAAGCGTTAGGAATAAGAATGTTAATATATTTTTTTGGGTTTAAAGGTATATTAGGTTAATTTATATTATGTGATCATATCAAGCTAAAAATTTATTTGTTTGGAAATATGTGTAAACTTGACAACATAGAACTGATAAATATGTTTGTAAACAAAACACCCCCTTGCCCCAGAGAACATGTGAAACTTAAACAAAATTATTATTTACTGATTCTAGTCCTTCAATGTCCTAAAGTCTGATGCTATTAAGTTTGCAGTTATTATTTTCGAAATGTTTTTGATACCGCTAAATATTTCACGTTTGGATCTTAAACTAATATCCTTGGTATCTAGTATCAATTTTAGATATTTATACTACATAGTTGTATTAGGTGTGATTTGATATTGGCTGCTGATGATCCAGCACAATCCCACTAATCTGTAAGGAAATAATACTTAATTAAAATATAACGTATCCTAACAAACAGGTCTTTAAACGATTTGTTTGTTTCCGGGTTAACTAGTACGACTGAGTAATACCTGTTATGAAACGATACTAAATTTGTTTTCAAAGTTTCATTTATTTATTCGATGTAACTTTATATCTGACATTAAAGATTTCCAGAAACACGTTGATCGAATCGTACCTTGGATTTTTGTTTAGATAGTTTTCTTTTTTATCGGGCAACTTTATAGAAGTACATACTATCTTATTATTAGGATCTCAGACGTATTGTGAATAAGAGAGATCAGTGCTTCTTAATTGTAAAGTTTTTCAAGGGGGTCTTTTTGATGTGTTAAATTAGTTCTTTGTTCTTATTGGGTGAAGCCTTGTGTGTTATTTTTTGTATTATTATAGTAAATCACGATAGTTTTTTGGTCTTTAATAGGTGTAATCACAATATCTTCATATAAAGGATGTTCTTTCTAAAGAAGGTAGATCTAAATTACTTTCAATGCTGTACCTTTTGCTTATTTCAAATATCGTATTGTTCCTGCCTATTAGAATTAAATCAATTGGAAATAATCAATTAGAAAGTTGAATATATTTATTGTAGATATTTTTGTTGACTAAAGATAAACAAAAATCACAGAAGGGAGTTTACTAGGGTTTTTCTTCCGTACCCTTGCTGTTCTGCTAAGTGAGGACGCTGCTTGCAATATTATTTTTTTTAATAATATAAAAGAAAAAAAACGATAATAAAATACAAGGAAATACATTGATGATTTTTAAGTAGCTGTTTGGTGGTCTAATAGGGTAAATGTGAAACAGACTGGTCAAAAGTAATGATGGTTTTTTGAAAAACAGACTCATATAGATATAACATTCTAGCTAAAATTCATTATTGTATTTGTTATTTACCTAAAATACTGTACACATGTACGTATTCTTGTTTTTTAGTATTAATATTAGGAGCTTAGTATAAAAGATGTTATACATTTTAAAAAATGTGCTATGTACTTGTATGAATATATATTCTAGCGTTTTCACCCTTCGTTAAGATGTGCATTACACTCGATACACAAAATATTATTACTTTACTTTTTATGAAATATTTGTTTTCCTATTTAGAAAAATTCTTAATTTCTAAAGCAGCATTTTTTAAACAATAAATTGTACTACTATTTCGACAAGTAACCCTTAAATTTTTTAGAGTTAGCGAGATCTTAGTAATAAAGTTCAAATTTTTGCTTATCTCTATATATGTCGATTTTTCGCCACTTGCAGGACTGAAATATAACATTTCCTTGTTTTTTGCGCCTAATCCTAAAGAATATTATTGTCCTTACAGAACTTGCATGATTATTACTTATGTGCAGAAAAAATAACAAATATGTCAACTTTAAAAAAGAAGTATGGTAATCCTTAGATTTTCGTTAATAATAAGGTTCTGGTTATGGTAATTTTATTTCCTAAATGTTTTATTTATTATAATGTTTTATTCAAATGAAATAGCAAGACGCTTGTGTGCGCTTTGATATGGTTTAATTTAAATTTTTCGTTTCGTATATTTTTCATAAACTGCGAATTTCATGGCTCATAAATATAGCTTTTCTGGATTTATTTTATGTTTATTTTTGCACGATTTTATTTTTAATGAAAATCAAAAAATAAAGATAAACTAGTTACGTCTCGATGTGAATAACTAATATAGATTTATAGTTATTTAACTTCTGAAGTTAGTACTTTAATTTAACTTATTTTTTAATTAAAAAAAGCGTACTCTCTTCAAAATACATAAAAACCTTCTCCCGCGGTAAAACTTTTCGGTATCTAGTTTTTATTTTTTAATCTACGAAACTTTTATATTACTTTCAAAGAGTTGCCGACATACGTTGCAAATTACAGTAAATTGTTTCGTCTTTTTCACAAAGAAAAATTAAAAAACTTGAGTGGTTCGCAGATCTTGTTCTTCGCCGAGAAAATAAAAAGCTTACAAAGCTCATGACAACTTTTCTTTGAAAGTTAGTAATAAGCATTTAAACGTTAAGAGAAAAGTTACTAAATCGAAAATTAAGCTTTAAATTTAAATGTTATAGTATTGTCTACTTTTTTTAAATATATTGGTCTAGTATTAGCTATTATATAAAATCATTATTTTTATAATTTTTAGTTTTTTTGTATAATTTAAGTTCACTAGTTTAGAATATTTAGGGTTCTATTTACATTTAAGTTACTAGTTTCACCTATGGGTTCTAGTTTTTAGTAGTTTATCTTGTTTCAAGGTCTTATTTGGGCACAACTTAGGATACCAGAGTTATTTAAAAATTTTCCGATCTTTTTAAGAAAAACACATAACTCAAGCCGAAAAATGTATTTCTTGACATAATTTCCACACAAGTCAATACATTTGATCAAAGGCTTTTCTCAGCCCTTCAGGGTATCAGAAAAATAATATTTAGGCATATCCGAAAAATACAGGTTTACTACCTGTTCGACCCATATTTTCTCCCTGCGAGAAATTTGGTCAAGGTGGGGAAGAAAAACAAGTCACTCGGAGCTAGGTGTGGTGAGTACGGTGAATGTTGAAGCAATTTGAACTTCAATTCTTCCTATTTCGCCATTGCGACCATGCATGTGTGGACTCGCGCGTTGTCTTGATGAAAAAGCACCTTTTCCTTCGCCAATTGTGGCAGATTCTTCTTGAGTTCCGCCTTCAATCGGTCCAATAATGCAGTGTAATAGGGTCTATTGATGGTTTTCCCTTTTTGAAGGTAATTAACCATAATTACACCACCACTATCTCAAAAATTGTCGCTGTCACTTTTCCACCAGAAAGAACGACCTTTGCCTTTTTCGGAACTGATTCTCCTACCCCAATCCACTGCATTGACTGTTGTTTACTCTCCGAAGTATAGTGATGGATTCATGTTTTGTGGAAATTAATTAATCGGCGTAAGAACTCAACACGATTATTTTGTTGAGTCTCGGGCAACATGTCCATTCGTACGCACTTTTAGTCGATTGTCACCAAATGCGGCACCTATTGCGCGGATTATTTTCCCATGCACAAGTCTTTACTGTTATGCACCCGCTCAGTCGATATTCCGCAAGCCTTAGCAATTTCTTTAATAGTTAATTGACGATCTTCTATCATGATTGTGTGCACTAAGATGATGACACCCTCCGTGGAAACAGTTCTTGTAAGTCCAAAACATTCATCGTCAAAAAAGTTCGTTCGACCTCGTTTAAACTCGGCCTTACGGCTTCACGGCTGTAAATGAGAACGAAGATTCACTATACACGCAATCTAACTTTTTTTTCACTTCCCGAGTTGTTTTCCCTTTTAAATAGAGGAACTTTGTCACCGCGCGATATTCGCTTTTATCTATTAATCGTTTAAATAATTGGCAACAGTGAACTATAAGGGTACCATGTATTTTGTATTGACCGAAATTTCTCGAAAATTTTAAGCCATACATATTTAAAGGCCATCTATCGGTAAGCGAGAGATCTCGAATATAGAGCTACGTTTTGCCGGGAAAGTTGAAAACTTTTCAAATGACCCTCGTATTTAGGGTATTTTATTGTTAACTATTGCAGTTTGAATATTTCAGATTGCTTGCATGCTTCGAATATCTGTTTTTTTTTTAATTGATAGTCTCCGTCTTCAGAAGAAATATTTAATTTTTAAAGTCTTAAAACCAAATTTTAAAACATTTTCATAACAATATTGTCAACGCAATGAATATATTAGCTGTGCTTCGTTATTCCGAAATCATCGCGGTGGCGCAAGCGGGCATACTGCGCGACATCTTTAGAGATATGTGGAAGGTTAGCGAATCTTCTGGAATAATGGTCTGGCTAGTGTATAAGGAGCCCTCACCGCTAGGAGGCAGTCAGAATATTGGCGCGACTTTTAAATCGACATGAATAGTAGTAATTGCGTTTATTGTGTACGCGTGTATTAAATTAATGGACTCTTTTTGTGCATCGAACACCTTAATGAACGGTAAAAACGCTACATTGGTGTCAGGTGTGGGGTGTAAATTTAACGTCAGTCAACTGGATAATAAATATTGAAAAAATAATAGTGAATAGAAATAAATCGGGCTAAAGTATGTAAAAATAGTAATGCTAGTGGATTTAAATGTTAAAGGCACTGCGATACGAAATGAAAGAAAGCAACGGCTTCGTAACGCATTACTTGAAGAGCATTGTTTTTGCTGGTGCAAATGATATCGGTTAAATGTTGCAAGGCTTGAAAATAAAGATGGAAAAAATTCCCTAACCTCAAAGTAAGGTTGGAAGAAATTTCCGCCAACCTGGAGGTTAAATTGTTGGAGGAAAAGAATTTGCAAATCCATGCTAATTTAATAAGCGACCTTGGGAAAAAGTTTAGAAAGAACGCTGCTAGGGTGGAAGAAAAAATTTTAGCAAACAAGAAGCAACTAAAAAAAAATTTCTTTCATGGATAAAAGACAGGATCCAAGAAGTTCAAAATAAAATCAACCAACATTTGACGTCAATACTTTCACTCAGCTTCCGTGTAGACCTTTAGCAGTGAACAACATGGTGTAGCGTTTTATTTTTCTATTCCTTATGTTCACTAACGCTCCATTGACATTTCAATAATTACATTAATAATTTCAGTCAACTTCTTTTATTCATATTTTTTTAAATCCCCATTGTCAACGACACATTACTACTGTAACGCATCACTCTCCTAGTTTAATTATCCATGCTATCTGTTGACGGTCCGTCATTTCTCTGATTGGTCATAATTAATATTTTCTATGGTTTATAATAAATTTATGGTCCTTAATCTTGTTCCTTTAGGGAACCGTTTATTTCATAATTCTGGTGCAGGATGCCCAAGATTTTGATGGATAGATAATGAAAGTTAGCAAGGTGAGTGTGTCACATTTTTAACGCAATTCAGTTTTTATCGACAGTGAATACAATGGCAACCGTTGTTTTAGGGTTTTACTTTTCCGTTTTCCTCTTTATTTTTCTTCAATTATTGATAGCTGCAGGATTTTGATTTCCCCGGGAAATTGCTGAAAGCGGTAGAGCTGGAGCCAGAGTTAGAGCTAATATTAGAGATTCCCAGTCCGGATAGCTAAACTACAAATGGCATACATTCACAGCCTCGGTTTTGAAGGCTAGCTGTTTATTTATTGGAAGAATATATAGGCCAGTTTATTCCATTTATTTAAATATTACTAACTTCTCACTTATTTAAATTTTTATTAATAAATCTTTTATTTCAATTTAACGTTATAAATGTTTAATCAATGTCATAATTTATTACGTCATTTTCTTATTTATAATATTAATTATTTTTTGTTGTGTCAGTATTTTTCAGTACCCTTTTTGGTAGTTAAGTATATATAACACGGTTAAGGCTAATATGCCTTAGGTAAAAAGGTTCATGAAATTTCCCCTGCGTAATACAAATATATACTAAAAATTTTAATAATTGCAATTTATTTTTCAAGTGCTGAAATCTACCTAGTAGCGAAATCATAATTTAAATGTTACGTTTGTCAAACTTATTTTAACCATATCAACATTATTCATATTTTAATTCAAAGCAAATTATTAACATTTATTCTAATAAATTATAATCTATTAGAACTTAAATTCTAATCTATTAGAACATGAGGTGTTTACATATCTTTGATATAAATATAATTTAGTTGTATTGTTGAGATTTTTTTGCCTCTTTAAATCTACCTTATCCAGGGTCATTTAATTGTTAATTGAAACCTATATACCCTCTTTTTCTTAGTTTTCTTTCATTTATAAAAAAAGACTAAGTGGCGCTCTTTTATTTAATAGTTATATTCAAGTTTAGATTCTTTAATAGCCAGTCATAAGTGAACCTTCGAACAATCCCAAGCCTCCAATATTTCTGAGCTACCGTCTGCAAACTCCTGGCAAAATAGTAACACTGTAAAGTTAACGCCACAATGGATTAAGTATATGCCAATACGCAATCTGTTGGGCTTATGCATCTTAAACCGCCTCACTTCGATGATTTTACATCATGAAATATTTATTAGCGTCAGTGTGAAGTGGCTGCAAAAGTAGACGGTTTGTTGCCTAGCAAGAAGTCTCGTTTAAACGACATCCTCTTTTATTCTCCCTGTATATCTTATTAGAATTACCCTGTAGACGATCTTTTAGATATCTCTTATAGATTCCACCTTGTATGTAAATTTACTTATCAATTAGGCTTGTTTGAGGATCACGAATTTTAGACAAATAAGAGTCAGAGCGATACAATTACCCTAAATACAATTTATTATCAAAAAAAAAAAAAATTACAGTCATAATTTTAGCTCATAAATAAATAAAATATTATACGAATCCTACCTAACACCCTAGGAAAACCCGTCATACCATAGTATGCCAGACTTGTAAATATAATATTAAAATACGATATTTTTAATAGAATAATAACAAAAAATTGCTACAATTTTAACCTTTTATGTTTTCTGCTTCCCTCAACGGCCCTTCTGCATACCTTTGGTATGGCGCTATTGGGGGTTCGCTGACCGGGAAACAAAATCAGTAATAAAAAACTGGAGACTAAAATCCTAGTTGTTGGGTTTGGACGACTACGGGCCACATGCTTTTTCCAAAAATTCCTCTAATAAAAGTGGCAATTGTTCCACGAAAATACTTGCCGATGATGATTAGCCTTAAAAGAAAACCAACAAGCCTCTAATTACTAGCTTTGCAAACCTCTCAGGGGTCAGATTTTTGGTCTGAAATTTGGTGCTAAGTAAATAATGGAAAATCAGTAAATGTGATTATCCGTAAATAATATTAACCTCAAAATTTTCATTAAATTAGGACGATATAATGCTAAATCTATTAGAAAAAAGTGCGAAATACAAGCAGAGTGTAGGGTCTAACGTCCGATGCAATATAAATAACCCTTAAGAATTTTTTTCTTGTTACTTGCCATTAGTAAACAAACACTTTGACGTGTGACTTTTCTGGTATAATTAAACATTTAAATATTTAAACCTCTGCACTGAGTATTTTGTTTGGTTTAGAAAAATCAGGAAGCAACATCCATAATTTTACATTTGTTGTAAGGGATGACTATTGCTAAGAGTATTACGGATCTATCAGCAGACTTATATAGGGTGTTCGAAAAATGGACGGAGATATTTCAATGGGTGATTCCTTGTAAAAAAATATGAGAAAAAGTTTCTATAAACATGGGTCTGGAAATGCACAGTTTTCATGATACAAGGTGATATATATATTTTTTTTTAATATTGAAAAATATATTTACTCAATTCTTTTGAAATTTGGCAATATTACTTATTGTATTAGGAGGCTAATTTAGCCCTAATTAGATTTAAATTATAAGGTCCAGTGGCGTCCCGGGGGGTATCTTAGCAAATATTATTGGCAAAAAAATTTACGCCACTGCCTTTTTTTCCACTTTAATATTTGTTGTTTGATTAAGCATTTAAGAATACAACTTTTTTGCCTCTTGTATTTTTATCGTATCTCAGTTCGTTTTTGACAAAAAAAATAAATTACGTTTTATTGCATGCCACTGGACAAAATTGGTTTATTATTTTTTGGTAAAAAAATCACAGGTGCGTTGCAAAACAAAAAATCATTTCTGCATGGAGGTTTGACATTACCAAGCGTCAGTTCTTTTGGAAAATAATTATTTACCTAATTTTCTGGGTGAAATTTCTCTAAGAAGTTTTTATCTCGGTTTTTGTGATGGAAAATTACAGTTTTGGGGAAATGACAGACATGCATGTAATGCATGCACGTGCTTACAGTAATTGTTATGTAGCGAGACGCCTGTATGCAGAAGCGTTTCCCCAACGGCAACTTCCAGATAGTAAAACCTTTGAAAGCGAGGCCCTAGATTGCGAGAAAGAGGTAAATTTTCTTATTTATTTTTCGTGATATTTTTAGCAATAGTTACTTAGGAAGTTTTGCCATTCCCACCAATGATAGAGGCAGGCCGAGGTCCGTAAGAACGCCTGAGTTTGAGGAGGTAGTTTTACGTGCCGTGGAAGAAAATCCTGGTGTAAGTACAAGGACTATAGAAGCTCGATTAGGGGATAATCATTCCAACAGCACTGTGTGGCAGGTTCTCTCCGAACAACTTTTGTATCCGTATCATTTTCAACGTGTGCAGGCATTACTATCAAGAGATTTTCTGCCCCGTTAGCAGTTTTGCCAATGGTATTACGAAAAAGTTAATAATAACAGAAATTTTAATAAAACCGTACTTTTTACGGAGGAAGCTGGATTTCGGCGTGAGGTTATTGTTAATTTTCATAATACTCATGAATGGAGTGACGAAAATCCCCATGCTTACGTACAATGTCACCACCAAGAGCAATTTTCTTTAAATGTCTAAATGAGTGTTGTTAGTGACAATTTAATGGGGCCTTTCTTTTTACCCTTAAGATTAAACGGCGATTCTTACTTAGAATTTCTTCAACAAGAATTGCCCGTACTGCTGGAAGAAGTTCCTCTAAATGTACGTAATCAAATAACTTTTATGCACGATGGAGCTCCTCCTCATTTTAGTATAGCGGTTAGAATTCATCTCTATAACACCTTTGGGGAAAATTGGGTTGGAAGAGAGGGACCAATTCAATGGCCACCTCGCTCCCCTGACTTAAATCCAATAGATTTTTATTTATGGGGACACCTTAAAAGTTTGGTTTATGCTAGTCTCATACAAACGATAAAAGAGTTAAGAAATAAAATTGTAAATGCTTACGAAGAAGTGAGAAATAGACCTCGAATTTTAGCTCGAGTGCGTCGTTTAATGATTCGTCGAGTGAGAAGTTGTACAGAAATGGATGGTGGACATTTACAACATTTGTTGTAGTTGTTGCTGCAATAAAAAACTCATAGAAATGTTTTTGATTTCTTTTTTTTCCAAGCCACATGTGATTTTTTTACCAAAAATTAATAAACCAATTTTGTCCAGTGGCATGCAATAAAACGGTATTTATTTTTTTTGCCGAAAACGAAGTGAGATACGAAAAAAATACATGAGGCAAAAAAATTGTATTTTTAAATGCTTAATCAAACAAAAAATATTAAATTTGAAAAGAGGGAGTGGCGTACATTCTTTTGCCAATAGTATTTGCTAAGATGTTGCCCGGGATGCCACTGGACCTTTTAATTCTAATCTAATTCGGGCGAAATTAGCCTCTTAATACAACAAGTAATACTGTCAAATTTCAAACGAATCGAGTAAATATCTTTTATATTATTAATAAAAAATTAATATGAAAATAAAATTATCACCCTGTATCTTGAAAACTGTGCATTTCCGGAGCCATTGAAATATTTTCGTCTATTTTTCGAATACCCGATATATATTTATTAAAAATCCTTTTTTAATTAAAATCACCCAAGATCTAATGTTTGACATATTTGCAAATGTTACCTATTATTAAAAATCTACATTTAACTTCAATATATTTAAAATACTTGTTATATTACTAAGCCTGAATTTGAATGTAACAGGATGTCCAAAAAAGGATCATAGAAGATCTGGTAGTTCAAGCGTTCTTGGATGGACCCCGCGATGATGAAATAAAGGCCAACCAAACTAGTATGGACTAACATGGGCCCTTAAAACGAAAGTTCTCAAACAACGTCCAGGCTTATCTTCGGTAGGGATTTCAGGAGACGACAACTTTAAAGAATCGGTAAAGCGGATTATTAAGGAGGCGATTGGAAGACGTAGCCATCAGTACCAGATGTTGGAATGTTGAAAATGTGACAAAGCACGTCACATAAAAAGACACTGTTCAGAAGGCGTTAGTTCCATGCTCGCCAAACTAAGGAGGGTCAATGTGAAGGAAACTCTATCCAGAAGATTTGCTGCAAACATTGTCAGCAAGCAAAGAAGAAAGATGCTCAGTTAATTAAAACCACCATCAACGATGATACTCGGCATAATCGACATCTTATAAGAGACCAAGGGGAAGTTGCCGAGTATTTTCATAATGTCAAATCATATTAGGTACAACGGAACTCCCCAATTTTGAAAGTTATGTTATTGCGGCGGAAAAGTTGACCACGATGGCAAAGAGGAAAGACATCAAATCGTTGTGCCTAAGGCCGGCGACATACTTGCGGCAAAGTCGCGCGGCGTGGTGGCGGCAGTAACGCCGCTAAATATGTAACACGTATATTGTTATGAGTAAAGTCATACTTGCGACTAAGCCGCGGCTCGTCGCCAGTTGGTCGCAGTATGATGCGTCGATGCCGCAAGTATAGAGTGCATTCTTTTATACCGACGTGTTCATACTTGCGGCACTGCCGTGAAATTAAAAGACACAGACAGACGCAGACGGTTGGAAATTCAGTAGTAAGCAATGTTCGACACAGAAAGGTTTATTTTTTTTAGTGGAAGCGAGACCATGTTTGTAGAAGATATCGGATGCAAAATATCACAACAGAGATGAGAAAATAAAATGTTGGCAGGAGATTTGCGTCAAAATGTTTCTTAACTGGGATTCTTCGGATGCAGCAGAAAAAACAGAGAAATGTAAGTGAAAACATTTTAGTATTGAAGTGTCACGTTTTATTGGTAAAAATTTTATACAATAACTAAATAATAAATCATATGTTGCTGCCACTGAACAGCTCCTTCAGGTGTGATAAAATAATTCGCAAAGAAATCTCTAACAGCGTTAGCAGTTTGCCTATTTCCACCAGTACCCGTTACAGCAATATGATCTAAATTGCACGATAGAGTCTTCAACTGATAACCATCGCGTCTTCTGACAAAATTATGAAGTACACATGCTACTTTTATAATTTATACAGCAAAATCTGGGTGAACCAAAATAACATTGTGAAATACTCTCCATTTATTGGCCAGAATGCCAAAAGTACATTCAATGAATCTTCTAGCTCTGGTAAGTCTATAGTTATAAATTCGTGTTCTGTTCTCTAAATTTCGTCTACAGTATGGTCGCAATAAATTTGTATGTAAACCAAAAGCTTCATCAGCAACAAAAACGAATGATTGTGCGGGACCGTTGAAATTAGGTAATGACCGAGATTTTGGAATATCAAGTTCATTGCCATAGAGCTTTTTCTCCAATGTAGATCTTTTAAAAACATTACTCCTTCTTTGCCATATGCACCAATACCTACAGCAACGAAGCAATGGTTTGCATCAGCAATGGCCATTAATACCACAGAGAAGAACTTTTTGTAGTTAAAATACTAGGACCCACTGTGCTGCGGGGCCATTAAACGGATGTGTTTCCCATCCACGGCTCTAAGACAGTTCGGGAAGTTTCCATATCAATCGTCTGCAGTATATTCCACAATATTGTGCAAGTTTCTTTCACAATGGATGCTATGGTGCTTCTGCCCATCCGAAAAGTATGCTGCATAGCAGCAAAATGTAATCCCGTTGCCAAATAGCTAAAAATTATGTGATTTAGGTATATACATAATAACATATTTAAAATATTGTTGTTGCAGGTAAGGAGTTACAAAGGAAGTGGAAAAACTTAAAAGACCGATTTATCAAGGACATCAAGGTGCAAAAAGACGTTGCCAGTGGTTCAGCAGCATCAAAGAAAAGAAAATATATTTTCGCTGATATTATGCAGTTTCTCCTACCAGAACTAAAGGATCGAAGGTAATATTTATTAACCATGGCTTAAATGTGTGTTTTTAAAATTGAGTTAAGACACTAACATTCCAGAAACAGACATAGACATACATGATATCAATGATTCGGAAAATATTAGTAAAGAGGATGAGGCGAGTGGTGAGGTTGTAAATGTCACGCCTGTCATTCAGCAGAAAACTACTACCTATACCCCAAAATCACGTCCTAAACAAACTTTTGAACAGCAACTCATAGGATTATTGGAGCGTCAAGCACCAAGTACCCCACAAGAAGAAGATGAAAATTTAGTTTTTTTTAAATCCCTTTTACCAGCTGTTAGAAAATTTACTGACTATCAGAAAACTGAATTCCGTTTAGAAGTTCTTAGCTCCATGCGAAAAATCCAATCAATAAGTTTACCTGTACCCTCCTTCGCGGAGGAGTACCTTCGCGGCTTTCTTCTTTTTTTTAATGCGTATGTAATACACGCTAACTCGACAGCAGTCAGCTTGTACGCCATTCTGAAAAATACTGAGAACAAAATGTTCCAATTATGGCAGCGTCTTTGCCGCTACATCGCCGCTGGAGAAAAAAGGTGTGAGGCGCCGCCGCTGCGTCCACGCCGCGCGACTTTGCCGCAAGTATGTCGCCGGCCTTTATGTCTGATTTCGGAGTTGCTAGAGGAATCCATGATTGTGTGTCAGGACGGTATTCTAAGATGTCCTCTTGACAAAGACCCTAGGAAAAGTGAGGAAAAGATTATACTGGTTGAATAGAAAGGCGTAAAGGACTGAAAAACGAGAACAACTTAATTACATCCACAGTTAGGGAGCATGATGGAACGAATGATTACAACTAATAATCGGTATTTGACCAAAGTAGTCTCTAGCAACCATAAAGACTGTATATTTTTCGAGAAATCTAATATTTTTTCTAAAAAACAATTTGGTTTTATGTCAAAGACTTCAAACGAAGGTATAATAATAATATTGAATGTACATAATTAAAAATACTGATTTTGAATGTAAATTTTTAATATATTAAAGTCTTTAATTAGATGTAACAATTTCAAATAGGAGACTATAATTGAGAAAAAAAAGATGCTAGAAAATATAAAAAATAGAATTATTGTGAAAGTTATTTTTTGAAATAATACGTAATTAAAAAAAAAACTACTTACCCTAGTTCTTAGATCAATTTTCCAAGCTAACAATGTAGCATTAAAAAACTAAGGTATCGCACACAATCCATAACACAAGATACAAATTAAATTAAATTTTGAAAATTGCTAAAATAACCTAAAAAAGTGTAACAAAAATCAAGCTGATTTTAATATATTCTTCTTTATATTCTTGATTATATAATTAAAACAAACGAAACAAATAGTTTTTAAATTTAAACTAGTTATTGCATATAAAAAATATCCTGTAATGATCCTGTAAAGTCTCAATTTTATTACAATAATTTTAGTAAAATTATATTTTTTTAAGTAAATGCTTTTTTACTGTGTTTTTCTAACTAGTCTTCTTTTTTATTATGAATTATTTATAGTAGAGTAATATCAGTAATATCAGTAAGTAAGAAAAAACCTAGAAATAAAAAATAAGTCTTTATATTAAATTATACCCTTTTATTATTTAAAAAATTTAAGGTAATTTTTTTTACTCTTTTTTTGATTTTTTTTATTTTAATTTTTATGTATATTATAAAAAACTTAATTAAGAAAAAATATGATTTAATTGTCTATAAATTGGCATTAATGCCCTTTTAAACTGGGTGATTAAATGCGCTTCTTTGGTCTCCAGTCTCTGTGCCTAAAATACTAAATGCAAAATATTGTATTTAATATTTAAAGCAGGTATGGTGGCCAACTTTAGGCTCCATTAGCGACACAAGCTACATTAAGAGCGCAATTATAGTTATTTCTAATTGCACTTTTAATATTCCACCAAATACGGAAAAAACCAAAAATTATTTGGCGTTTTCAGCGACTGCTGAGGAAACAACAATAAAACAATCCGAGTGTAGAATTATGCGGAGCAAATTTAATTAATTAAGCTCAGCTTTTTAAGTCCAGACCCGAATTTGCATGTCCGTTTCAGGCGGAACGACAGAATGAATTCCAAATTTATTGTGAGAAGTTTCCTTTTCCAGAGCTCGCTTCTACTTTTTATTGTTTTTTATTCAAATTTCGAGACGCCTCGAAATAAATCTTGCTTTTTATTTACTGCAGTTTAAATTTTGGTTGATTTAAGCTAATTTACTACCCCTATTAAACGGTATTTACTTTTTTTTCTTAACACTAATAAAAAATCATACATTAACTTTTATGGAGTGTATACCATTGTACAATGTATCCGATGGTTCAAACAAAGACCAGTTTATCAAATATACCGATATTTTTATCCTTTTCGAATAACGATTTTATTTTTATTAAGAATTATTAGCATTTCTAACGTAAATATTAAAATTATATTTTAAAATTTTCGCTGCTTTCTTTGAGACTTTCTTTGGTATATTTCATTAACTTAGTCTTTAATTTAATTAGTAATTTTTTTTTTGTAATAACAGGAATATTTATTTAAATTTATTTGAAGGATCAACAAAAGAAATATTGGTAAAATTTTTTAACGCTTATATTAGCTCGGGTTGTATCTATGTATGTACGTAATGAATGAATCTTTGAGCTTAATTTTCACTGGTTTCTAAAAGTCTGATTAACTTGAAACTTTGCACACGTATCAAGGGCCGATGACAATGCAATAATTTGATAACAGTTTCCCATTATCCTTATTAGGACTGCCAGGATTAATAAATTCTTTTTTATTTACACTCACAAACAAGTCTGGTTAACCTTCAAAAACGATATTTGATCAATAACATTTAAATGGGTCTGTCTATAGTTGCACTGACGGCTAGCGCAATTTTGCTTAGTCGTACGTTAAATTCATTTTCTACTTATCAAATTAGTATACTATTTCAGCTAACATTTATTTTATCGATTTCAATAATAAGAGTAGGAAAAGTTTGAATATGCTGATACCTCTGAACGTATCCAGGTAATATGAGATGATTTCCACAAGATAATAAGTAATAGTTTAAAAAAACTAAGAAAACACGCCGACTTAATTTTTTTTTTTTAATATTTGGTCAGACACTTTCTCTTTTATTTAGGCGCTGTAGGGGCAATGAATTCTGAATTTAAGATCTTTTACATATTTTGACTTAGGCGAATTGATGGGGAGGAAGGGTTACAGTATTGTCACAAATTAAATGAACTCCAAACATGGCCCAGTTTGGAAAATACTTTAAAGGTTACAGTACTCAATAATAAGGCTGTACAAATAGGACTGTTTTACATAGGAATATGGCTGAATGTAATGGGTAAATCAAGTTGCTTTAAAGCAGATAAACTCTTAATCTTGGTCGTTGGTATTTATTAAGAAGACTTCCTAAATGAGGTGATGCGTTCGCAAAATTAAATGATAACGGGGTTTGCACAGCAGCCACCTTGGCGCTGCTGGTCAGAAGTGTACCATGATCTGTCCTTGTAATTCATTTTACTGTTTAGTAAGCAATAACATTATAAACTATCAAAAGACGGGTCGAACTAATCAGGTACACTTCTAACCATTAGTGCCAATGTGACTACATTCTGAAACTAGTTATCGTTCATTTTTGAGTTCGCTCGTTTCGCGTACAGATCACTCTCCTTACCTGTAGTCTTCTTGGTGTATGCTGGGGATTAAACTTAAATAAGAAAATTAGTTTTCTTAAATAACTGCGTTTAACACACTGTATCTCGTTAACGGAGCCATTGCAAATAAATGTTAACTTAAACTCTTTATCTTAAAATTACTCAAAGTCACGCTTGTGAAGTTTATTATACAGGGGGTCCCAATTTGGGGTACTTTTGCGGAGTTTCTTCGTTATTTTTAATTCTAATGGGATGTGGTTTTCACGACTGTGTGCGTCTTTTTCGTGAAATTAGATAATGATGACAAAATTTTCAAAGCTTTCTAAGTTTTTAAGATACAGTGCTTCTTCAAAAATGTTGCATTTTGGGACTCGCCTCTTATCTCCTTTATCCTTTAACTTATCGAAACGGTTAAATAATATTTTTAATAGATTTTTTTTCGTAGATTACAGTGGTTTAAATAATTTTTATCAAATGTTTACTATTTTTGAGTTATGAACTAAGCTTATATTTTTTTAAATGAAACACCCTGTATATTTATAGACTATAAAATTTGTATTTCTTTTAACGTTTTAAAAATATATAATATTATACACATTTTTTCATTAACACGCATATAAATAACAATTTTCTAAAATTAAATGTATAATTTCATAGCAGGCCATGGCTATTGTTTCTGATGAGAAACAAAAATAAATGTCAAATATTGGTGTATCTTATCGGTTCTTTGATCGACTTTTGGTCTAGGTTTCAGAAGCAATTTATTTTTCTCCTTTTGGTATTGTTATTTAAGTCATATTTAAAAAAGTATAAATGAAGTTCTTCGAATAATGGCAGCGTATGAAAATCTAAGGTGACCACATTTTCATTGAGACAAAGCGGGACAAATGGCATGACATGAAAATTACAGTTTGGTTATATGTATTTTATTGCAAGTACACATGTAAATGATTGTACAAAAATGTATTTATTTTTAATTATCGGTAACTGAACAAATTTGGGTAAAAAATAATAATTTAAACATCATTATTTTTTATGAAATTAAATTTTTTATTAAAAAAATTATGATTTTCTTTCACGGTTATATTTTTGATCCCAGTAAGAACTTTGCAATAAATTCAAATCATTTGAAATGTCATAAAATATTTCACATGAACTGGTAAAATTATACCTATTTTACACTTATTATGGAATTTAAAGTTTAAATGTTTAATTGCGGGTTTTTAGTTGTCCATATTTTATTGACAGTAGAAAAAACAAATCGCTTCTTGAATTTTACAATTTTTAAAATATTTTGAGAAGAAATATTATTTTGTTTCAAATGAAGAAATACCTCCGTACATTTTTGCCTATTTTCACATTTTTAGGCAATCAACATTTAATATTTTCATCTATGTTGCAGACGCTTCATAATATGTGGAGTATATAGTGCAATACCTAGTTGTTTCAGAAAGTTGTAGCGAGTTATTTCCTCTCCATGTGAAAACTGATATATTATATGACTATTTACACCAGACACATTCAAAATACAGTGAAAAATTGCCATTGGCCATCGACAGGTTCGGAAGTGGAATACGTTGCACATTTTTCATCTAAAGCATCTACACCTGCTTTAGTGCTGTTATAGAACATAATTATTTCGGGTTGCTCAGTACTTCCATCAATAGTGCTGTCGTGATGCATTGACGATATTAAGACAACAGATTTTCCTTTCTTCGGGACGAAAGATACTATGGTTTTGTCCGATGTAAATCCGAAGTTTGAAGATTTAACAGGCCTTTTTCTGCCCGGTAAAAATTCTGGAGGGATCATTCTTTTATTTTTTTTCACTGTACCTACATAGGTAATACCTTGTTTTTTTTAACTCATTAGTCAACTCCATTGATGTGTACCAATTATCTCCAGTGACATTTCGGTTGGATTTCTCAATTAGTTTGATCATCCGAAGAACGACATCAGTTGGATGTGAAAATGGCGATTTTTTTCATGTTGGATATTTTTTCCACGTTAGATATTTTTTCCAGTATAGACCTCAGCGTTATACATATAGTGTGTTTGGGAATCGGCCAAGATCTGCACTTTTAGCCCCTATTTTGCAGGCTTATTAGGTATGTACATTCTAAATGCACATCTTCCCCGGAATGGAACCAGCATTTTATCTATAGTTACGTGAGGTCCTGAAATATAGTTCTGCTGAGAGCTTTTCACAAAAATTTCAAAAAGATCGGATATTATAGCTAGCTTATTAGTTTTTACTCTTTCGGAACTTGTAAGATGATTGTCAAACCTTAAACAGGTTAACAAAAAGAGGAATCGTGCAAGGGACATTGTACATCTAAATAAATCTCTCCCAGTACCATCTGTTGCCCATAATGATTTTAAATTCTCATGGCTCTCATGACTTAAATATACACTGCATGAATAAAAGACCGATAAAAGCTTCTATCTCAATTTTATCTGTCTTACTAATGAAAGTTGGAGCAAATTTTTGGCGAGAGTTTTTACGTCGTTTGAAGGTGGCGTATTTTGATGCCATTATGTCAATTCTTGTTTTTGTGTGCTCAACTATAATTTTCAACATTTCATCAGTTATTAACAATTTCCAAGCTTCTAAGGGGCTCAATGGTTCCTTTTGTCGAGCAGGACCTTTCAGTCCGGATAAAACCCTAATAATGTTATGAAATTTTACCTTAGATCTTTGTGGAGGTTCTTTGGCCCATTTTGTGAAATCTTTTTCATTCCAAGCTGACTTTGACATATTGAAAATGGCTGTTTGGTTACTCGAAGCATTTTCAATTTCGATGTCACTAGACGAGGTATTTTCTTGCACAGATTCAGTCTCAAATTCACTATCCGTATCGTGTTCACTGTAAATTTCGTCTTAATCACTTTCGCCTGCATGTTTGTGCGGCTTGCGATCCCTTTTCTACTTCTTGAAGAGTTTCTGCCGTCTCATTTACATCTTTCAACTCTTCCCAAAACTCTTCGTTATATAGAATGTCTTCCAGCTCCGCTGAAGTTAGCTGCTTGCTTGTAGAAGCCATTTTATCTAGAAAAAAAAAGTCTATCAGTAAAATAACATATTTGAATTTAAATTTAAAAATTGCCTAAACAATTAACAAAAGTTTACACAAAAAATAATAGCAAAAACGAGTACTTACCTGTGTAATGAGATAACACTTTGTTTACGTAAGTACTACAGACGGGTCACGGAGACCCAACAACGTAATTATTTCGAATTTGGCAAAATCAACAAAACCACCTGCCACGTCTCCGAGAGAAGCACTAACTAATAGGAGAATAGCTGGACGTACAGCTCCCCTACCACCAAGGTTACATAGGAAGTGCGTATTAACACTAACGCCGGGTCACACAGACCCCGTTGGTAGCAGTTACGGGTTAAGGAAAAAGTGCATACTATTATATATTTTTAAAACGGTAAAAAAAGGAAAATTGTCCAGTTTAGAAATCTACAGGGTATTCCATTTTAAAAAAACATAGATTAATAACTCAAAAGTAGTAAATAACGGTAAAAATAACGGAGATACCCGCAAAAGTACCCAAAATGGGACACCCCGTATATATCTAATTAACACCCTATACAGGGTGTCTACTATAAAAACCGCCAAACTTTAAGAGGTGATAATACAATTCATTTGCAACAAAAAAGTCGTATAACATTTTTTCGAAAAGTTGTTAGTTCTTCTGGTATTTAACATTTTTTTATTTTATTATTTTATTTGTTTTTTTTTATGTAAATAAGAATGTTATTATGTAAATAAGAATATCTCCGTTATTCTTACCACCACATAAAATTTAGATATACCATCTGAAAGAGAATTAAATTTGCTATAAGATGGGTATATTTAGGTTCTTAAGTAATTTTTTATACCGGGTGTTATCAGAAGTTAAATGTAACATTTGGGAAATGTGCAAAATTAGTGGTATCTTCTTCGTTGTACTGCTGCATTTAATATGCTTTTCAATAATATACTTACTTTTGTGATAGCTATTTGTTTTCACAGCAATATCATGCGCAGAAGAAAGAAAACCACAAAAATTGAAAATTTTCTAATTTTATAATTCTTGATCTTTTGAGAACCAATGCGGTGAGTACTTGTAGATCTATCTTCCCTAATACAACAACTCCTCAAATTTCCATTAGAGAAACCGTAAACAAATAACATCGCGATATTCATTCCTTAAGAAAAAAGGCAGGTTTTCCTTCTTTTGTAAATGGCAATGAATCCGCAAAAGAAGGAAATTTACAAACCATGTATTACTTAATTTTAAAACAAAAATATATATATTTACAATTTGACAAGAACTGTCATTAAGTTTTCACTTCGACTTAAAGTAGTTAAATAAGTAATTTGATTTAAACGTGCTTAAAAAAATAATGCCTAGTTTCACAAACATTGAATATCGGGACATCTTATGCACTTCATTTTCCTAATAGACGAAAACCTCATAGAAGTACATTTGCAGAAGTGTTCAGACGCTGTGGGGAAACTAGTTCCTTTCGAGGTTTGCGGATTAGAGAAGGTGGTCAAAATGGTCAACGCTGGAGACAAGAACCTGCGATTATAAGAGCTGTTTTAGAAGATAGATCTAGAAGTACTCGCCGCATTGGTGTTGCATTAAGGATTCACCATTCCACTGTACATAGAGTTCTTAAAAATATAATTTGCATCCGTTTCATTTGAAAAAAGTCCAGAATTTTTTCAAATCATGAGGAAAGCCAGTGGATGGTGAGGTGAGGCCTCAGTTCTGTAGGTGGCACTTGAGTAAGTTGCAAGAATGGGTAACAGATCAAATATTTTGGACAGATGAAGCAACATTTACAAGAGCCGGAATAAAAAAATTTAAGAAAAACCCATATAATAATATGGCATACAGAAAATCCTCATGCGACTATTGTTTCACATTTTCAGCATGTTGACCCTTACAACGTATGGATAGGATTAATGGGAGGTCGCCTTTCCGGGTCTGTAATACTTCCCGATCGGTACAATTCCAATGAGTTTTCAAATTTATTAAATAATGATCTTGTTGATTATCTGGAAGAAATCTCCTTAGCCGCTAGGCAGGAACTCTAGTTTCAAATGGACGGATGCCCAGCCCATAACGGCAGAATTGTGCAAAATTCCTTGAATCAATGCTTTGGGGAGAATTGGATCGGAAGGTACGGTCCGGTAAGATGGCCGCCCAGAAGCTATTACCTTACGCCCCTTGACTATTATGTCTGGGGCACATTAAAATCTAATGCTTATAGTATTAACATTAACACTCGAACGAACTAATTATTCGAATTAGTGTATGTTGCAATGAAATGCGACAAAAACGCGTTGAACTTGAACGGGTTGCTGATAGTGTCAGAAGAAGATGCATTAAATGTATTAAACAAGAGGGAAGACATTTTGAACAATTGTTATAATTGTAGGTTTGTTTAATTAAATTTTGATTTTTTAATTTTGGTCAATTAAGAAATATAAAATTTGAAAATTTATTTTTTGTGGTTTTCTTTCTTTTGCCCATGATATTGCTGTGAAAATAAATAGCTATCACAAAAGTAAGTATATCATTGGAAAGCATACTAGATGCTTTAGTTTTTAGTGAAAAAAAACATATCCCTATTTAATAAATTTTAGAAAAACGACTTCGAAGAAGATACTACTAATTTTGCCCATTTCCCAAATGTTACATATAACTTTTCAACACCCGGTATAAAAAGTTACTTAAAAACTTAAATATATCCATCTTATAGCAAATTTGATTCTCTTTCAGATGGTTTATCTAAATTTTATGTAATGGTAAGCATAACGGAGATATTCTTGTTTATATGAAAAAAAAAACAAAGAAATTTGAAAAAAAATCAAAAAATGTTAAATTACCAGAAGAACTAACAACTTTTCGAAAAAACGTTATACGACTTTTTTGTGGCAAATGACTTATTCACCTCTTAAAGTTTGACGGTTTTTATAGTAGACGCCTTGTATAGCAGGCTAATAATCAGTTTCTATGGCTCTTTTATTTTCGATGCGCTCAATTAAAGCATTAAATATGAGAGGATAACAAGCTTTGGTTAAGGCAATATTATTAGCTTCCTTAATTTGGATTGCCATTTGGAGATACTGCAATCTTTGTAGAATGAAAGGAGTTGTATATAGACAGGGGCCCTAAATATATCATAAAATGCAAGCCAGTTTTGTATCTTTTGGGAACAAAAGATACGTGTAATTTATTTAATACCAGCTTTTAGCATAACATTTACGGGAGAAAGTAATTCAGGAATTAACCACATAATTTGAGTGCAAGATCTCAAAGAAAAGACAAATATAGTAAAAATCGCTCTTATGGTGCGGGTGTATCGGATTATCAACGATAAACTTTTGTAGTTACGTTTCATTTCAATTTGCGCAACAACGTTTTTTAACTACAACGTGTCAGATAAACGAAACAGATATATGCAGCGTTAATGTATCAAAAGAAGATAAAATGATAAATGTCAGTGGTTCTAAAACAATTACTTCTATAACAAACATGCCTGTCTCGTTTCGATCGACTAATGACATTATTTGTCACAAGATAATTTAAATTTCAAATTATGGAAAAGAAAAAGCCTTTTTTTCTAAATCCCCAAGCCAAAAAATGGTACTTAATGTTATTAATTACTTCGAGAACGAAAAAGAAAATAAAGGGTTACCTAAGAATATACAAGAAGAAGTAGCTAAAGCGCTTGGAATTAGTTTAAGAATGGTGCAAAAGGTTGTATATGAAAACAAGAACAATCTTATTCCCAAGAAGGAAAAAAAGTGTAAAAGGAAGAAGCCGAAGACTGAAGATTTAAGTGAATGTGTAAAAATGGAAGTAAAAGATAGGATTTATGAACTATATAGGCTAAAAACAAATATAACGTGCCATTTCTGAGGGATGTTTTAAAGCAACGCGCCACTTTGGAAATTGGACTTTCTGCTTTATCAAAATTAATTAAAAGCATAGGTTTTCGTGATAAAAAAGACTGCAATAGAAGATATTTGTGTGAACTACCAAATATTGTGAGCCAACGAATAGGATTTTTAATACAATATACATAAAATGAAATATCAAAGTTAAGAAAAGTGGTATTCTTAGATGAAACTTGGATATTTTCAAACGGGAGTGGAATAAAATCTTGGCAAGATGAATCTGTGAAAAGCGTGAAAAGAAAAAAAGGATGTGGTCAGGGAAAACGGTTTATTATTTTACATGCCGGATCTTCAACGGGATTCGTTCCAGGTGCAAGTTTAATTTTTTCTTCTAAGTCTAAAAGTATAGATTATCATGACAATATGAATTGCGAAATATTTGAAAAATGGTTAAAGGAACAGTTAATACCAAGAACCTTCCTTAATAGTAATAGATAATGCGTCGTATCATTCAAGGATTTTGAATAAATAACCAAATGGAAGTTGGAGGAAAAGCGAAATTTATGAATAATATCAAAAATAGATGCTGACGAAATAGTACGTGAATATGGCCATGAAGTTTTAAGATTGCCACCATACCATTATCAGTTTAATGCCATTGAGCTTATATGGGCAGGGTCAAAATCTTATTATGAGAAGCATGTGGGTGCTGGGCTTAGATCTGACTAGGTTGAAGCTGTTTGGAATGAGGCATTGAATCACATCACAAAGGAGTATTGGCGGAAATCAGTGGATCACACAGAAAACATTATTAGAACCTGGTGGAAGAGAGAAAAAGTACTCGATATCCAAGTTGAACCATTGACCATTGATGCTTTTTTACCCATAGCTTTATATTCTTTTTGTTGAAAGCATGTAAGTATATTATTGATCTTTTTCATTAGTAACCATGCAAAATAGGTTATTGTAGAAACACGTCTTAAAAGCCTTTTAAAAGAACTAAATTTATAACACAGGAGAGTTAGAAAGCATTAAGAGTAAACATTAAGGACGTGGTTAATAATGTTTATATTCATTTTACGTCATCATTAAAAATGTATTTACTTGAGTTTTTATAAAGGGATTTTTCTACATATATTGCGACCTAAAAAAACGAAGTAAAAATTTTAAATAAATACTTTCAAAGAATCCAAAGAAAGCACTGATAGTATTTTGAGGCACCTGAGTAAGGATCATGGAAATTAATTTTTCTTTTGACGAATGTATTTCCAAAACTGTTTGCATTTAATAAAACTGTTGATTGTTATCTAACCTAAATTCATATTCGTATTAATTTTAAAATAACAACATTCTTGTAGTATGCTATTAAGTAATTGTTAAGGCTCAGTTTACCAGCACATCAGCTCCCTTAGACCAAAACGACAACCCCAAATCACCAATTTAATTTACTTTAAATAATTAAATGTGTTTATAAATAGAACAATCCCTCTTTCTCATTCTTGCAGAAGAAACGAGGCGTTACCAGCGGCGTACACAAATCAACTAAGTATAACGATAAATCAAGTACCTCGTAACAATCTAATCCGCAAGTGATCCGAGTTCTCGCTAAAATATATTCGAATTTTCTTCTAATAAATATTAGGAGCGCTTGCCGGTTTGCTGGAAAACTTGCTGCTACGAAGATATGTTTCTCCCTTGTGCACTTGTTTTATTACTGATTAATGTATGTAGATGTTTTTGGAATAAATTGGCCTATTTTATACCTCTTTGCGGAAAATCTGCCAATTTTGAAGTTTAATATATAACTAATATCAAAATAGACACAAGACTATATTATAACAGGGTACAAAGACGTGGTCGTTAATATGCACATAGTACATCGTACATGGTCGGTTTTCTAGCCCTTATTCTATGAGTTCCCCTAAGACATTTTATAGTTAGCACGTATAACCACACTCCCCAAACTTTTGCAGAAAAGTTAAGGATGCTTCATAGCCTGACTTTAAATTAAGTTTCTATCAAAGTCGCAACTTTTGTAAGCTTCTCGTCGCCTGAGGTTTTTAGCAATTCTCGGTAATGCAATTTCTCTATGGCTGGAACATAAACTGTGTGTATATGTGCCGGCATTTAGAACATAAAAAATAACTTTAACTAATAAATTATTCATACTCTTCAATGTAACATATTAATTTTAAGTGTAAAATGATAAAATCGTTGCACAATGTATTAAAAATTTAGTTAGTTGAAAATACATGTACTTTAATAATTCCTTATCCCAAAATTAAGCAATTTAGTGCTTTTGTAATTTAATTTTTAGTTCTTAATTTCTTTTACTCTAAAAGCCTTTGTTTTGGCTCATTTCGCGTGTTTGCTAATGATCCTACTTTTAATTTAATTTCATTTTTATTTTTAGGTAATAATAATTTTTTTGGGAAAAACAATAGCTTATTATATTCGTTCAATTAGTAATATAAGCAGTTTAAGTATTTATCATTTGTTATTACTGGAAAGCTAAACAAATCTATTTATATGTTGAGAATTGTGTCAACATGTGTAAACAGTCAAACCCTTAAAATGGTATATTATGTAAATTTCGAGTGACATATAAGACAGGGCATTATGATATATGGATAATATAGGGATGTAGATAGATCCTTTATTAGTCAAACAAGAGCAATTAAGACGATATTAAGATACATATCCATACATATCCAAGAATGCTCACTATATTTTTTAAGAAATAAGGATTTTTTATTGATTGAAAACCATTAAATATATATTCTTTAAGATAATAAAATTATGAATTATATTCATATTATATTTATTATATATCCCAGACACAGACTTATTTTATATAAAAAGGAATCATATTTCACCTGCATCAAATTTTTGTGAGGTTAAAAATTCCCTTTAAGCCATTACGGGCGTTTGAAGACTTTGAATTTAAGAAAAGGATGTTATGTTACTGGATCTTCAGTCCTAGGCTGGGGAAACAACTATAATGGTAAATTCTGATGGTCCCCAGCTACAGTCGGATGGTTAGAAAAGAGGACATCACGTAATTAAAACACCATAATGCCGAGCAAGGTTGTAAAATTAATCCTCTTACTGTCCTGGGACCTAATCTTAATCACGAACAATAAACTCCCAAGTTGCACGAAACTATTCGACTGGTCAGTAAATCTCAATATCAATGAGGCAAAAGAATGACAGCGTAGACCCTATTCAAAATACCATATTATATTTCAAATTCAGTTAATGTCACAGATAAATATAACGATATTTTAAGTAAAGTATGCTGCTACAAGATTTATGTGTTGAATTAAGAAAGAAAATTAATTAGGTATAAGTGAGAGGTTAAGTTTTTCCTAAATGATAATGTTAATATGAATGAGAAATCGTTAATAAAAATTTATAAAATTTAAGGCCGCTAAATAAAAAACACTAACCACCTGCGCAGATCACCCAAATGGCAAAATAATTCTAGCAACAGCAAAACCTCTTCTACAGACACAGCAAAGTAACAGCAATCTTTTTTCTGATAGCTGCCGATGGAGTTGGCAGCCCTCTTCCAATGAGTATGAGTTTAATGCGCCGATGTTAAGGCTGGTGAATGGAATGAGCAGTAGAAACGTGCATCAAATCGTTAAATGAGCATAAATTTCCCCTCAAAAACAACTCAAATCAAATGGGAAATATTACTAGTGGCAGCGCCTGTGAGATTCTCCTTAACTGGGAGCCACAGTTACAATGAGCCTAACCACTTGTCAAAAAATTGCCGGATGCTGCTTAAGCACTTTCTTGCATTACTAACTCAACTGAACTAACATGACCAAGTTAAAACTCCCAATTTATAGAGGCGACAAAACTACCGGATACATAGTCCAATCACTTTTTCTCATCAAAACAAAATTATAATAAAAAAACAACCAACTAACTTTTCCCCAAGCGCAACAAGCAATGACAACAAATCCAGATCAGCCCTGTTGCCGAGCATCGAAGGCGAAGACACTTCACACAGGTGAAAGGTCTCATACCGGGTCAACACAAACAAATGCTCGAAAGACAAACTCCGAAATTCACAAAGACCTGAAATGATGGTCATGGCGCCATTGCCAACAATTTTCAGGGAGACCATGACGGTGGCACCATTAGAACCAAACAAACGGAATACGTTACAGGGTGCAAGGCCAGGTAGAAGTGATTTGGAAGAGACAAGTCTGGGAAATACATAGTCTTGGGGCAAAGTTTTACATCAGCATTATAATAGTCCATGAAAAAAAATGTAACAATAAGGTACTTAATTAATATTATAGTCAATAAATATTCAATGATATTATTACAAAAGTCTATTTTTATCATAGTTCTTAAGAAGTAAGAGTTGCGGTTGGCACTTCATTCTGTTTAGTACTTTAATATTTATTATATGGTCGGTCCAAGGTATCTTTAGGATTATTCTGTAAAATCACATTTCGAAGGCCTCAATTCGTTTCTCTATAGTTTTAGAAACTGTCAAGCTCTTTACTCCATATAGGAGTACTGGGCAAATGTAGAGAACGGTCGTTTGGCCGAGCGGGGAGCTGAAGATGTCTCTTCGCCTTATGAACTCCGGTAGAATAAAGACTGGGTTTTTCCTAGGAACAGCCGAGGACGAGCAGTCAAGGGATTGACTGGTAAATGGTTGCCGCCGCCTGGTAAGGGCAGGTCAGAAGATCCAAACGATCCTAGCCGGTGGAGGTAGCCTTCGTTCTCAGGAGCTAGGAAAAACCAATGATCCCAAAGACCTTATAAAGGATATATAACAGGAGGTAAGGCTTTCCCGCTCGACGAAGCCCTGAAATGGAACAGATACGGGTAAGTCAAGTTAATTCAAAACATAACCACGCCACCACCGCTGAACTGGTTAGTATCGTTATTGGCACGAAAAGAGAACTTGTACTAATCCAGGTACTGCTTTAGGGAACAAATCAAAGAGCTAGAAGCATCAGCACCGGTGTCCAAATCAACGCAGGAAAACCTAGGACCTGTATAGTGGCGTCCAAGGAGCGTCAGGTTCCACCGCTGACCTAGGTCGGCTTCAGGGATGTCATAGCGGTCGTCTTTGAATACTGTGTCGGTAAGAGTAACCACAAGTAAATTCTTGCAAATTTATATTCTGCATATACCGGTACACAACTACCCCCATATGGAAGGATTAGTTTCTTTAGTTTAGGGAATTTAAGAGGTTAGGTCTTTTTCCGGCAAATATTCGGTGCGATGAAAACAACACGTATAGTACGGTATAGTGTAAAACCAAGAAAAATGCGCGAGGTGTTGCGCTCGAACATCGGACAACACCTTATATCGGAAAACGTTGACGTCGCGAACAAGGGCGCGGAACCTACTTTTGTGAATTGCAGCCGAAGGGAGGTGATTGATATTACAATGGTGACACGCAACTTTGCAGACAAGATAGGCAACTGTAGAGTACGGAATGACCTAACCACGTCAGATCACAGAATGATTCCAAGGGCTATCTAAGCGGAAATCCAAGGGCTACGAACTAGGTTACCCCTACAAAAAAGGTCTGACAGAAGTGTCTAAGATCTCAGGCGTGCCAATACTGCCCAGAGAATTAGGTCAACTATTTAATCACGCCTTTGAGGTAGCATGTCTTTTTAGAAAAGAAAGAATGGTACCCCCAAGGTACCATGGTGGAACGAGGCTCTCGATAAGCTCAAAAGAGAGTCTAGGAGGGCCCACCACCGAGCAGTTCAAGGAAGAGCTGAAGAAGCTTAGAATAAGTATAAAGAAGTAAAAAAGCGCTTTAAGATAAATGTGAGAAGAATCAAAAGAGCTAGGTGGCAAAGGTTCTGTAGAAAACTGGAAATGATATCCTATTCCGTCAGACTGATCAAACTTCTCAGCCTAAATAGGAGACGTAAAATAGGCTTACGAAAGGTAGGAGACAGCTGGACACAAGTACTAAAGAAACGACACTAAAACATCTCCTCGAGACTCACTCGGGCGAGACGGTTACGGATCCGGTCGAGAACCATTAGGATACTGAGTAGCTGGGTAAGATTGAATAACTCAAAAGATCGGATTTAATTCTTTCTCTAAAATTGAAGGATATTTTTTGGACTGGCATAGCAATGGGATATGTACAGAAGGTATGGAGGGCAGCGAATGTAGTCTCTATTCCCAAAGCAGGCAAAAAGGGCTACAGTCTGGCCAAGTCTTATAGTCCCATCAGTTTAATGTCCTTTTTAATAAAATATTAGACAGGAAGATCAATAAACATTTAACTGATGTGATTCTGAAGGCACATCCATTGTATAAAATTTACCACGCGTACTTAAAAGAGTTTATGGAAACTGCTCTACACGCCATAATTGAAAAGCAGAGAGAGCCATCAACAATAAGGAGGCAGCATTAGCACTCTTCTTTGACGTTGAAGGAGGTTTCACCTTCGATCAGGTGAAGACCAGTCAGATCTGCGAGGCTCTACAGATCAGAAGCAGAGATCGGGGTGATCAGTGAAGTGCCCGCAAGGGAGTTCCCGATATCCAAAGCTCTGGTGTCTAGACATAGACGGTCTTCTAAGGCAGCTTAAACAGGAAGGATTCTATGTGCAGACTTATGCCGATGATCGACTGGTTATAGTCACAGGTAAATTATTTGAGGTAGTTCAACACACAAAAAGCTTTTAAGAAAAATCCCTGTCAGTGTTTTTAAATGTAAAATTTTAATACAATTACAAAAAATAAATGACTTTTTATTCCATATATGTAATCTGTTTCTAGTAATGGTTTTGCCCCAGTCGAAATTAAAAACGCAACAGATAAAACAAGAAACATGTTGTTTACGAAACCACTGTTAGTGGAACCTTTATAAATAATATTCACTATGAAATGTTTTCATTAGACAATGCATTTAACAACATCAGCATTTCTAAATTTATTAATAAAGATAAACAAGAAATCGGGAAATCTCATAATTAAAAATCATAATTCCTTAGAAAATTCTATTTTTAATCTACCTATTACTGGAAAAGCAATTTATACATATAAAAGACAAATTATAATTACAATAGCAGATACAAATAAATTAAAATGCCGTTCCGAGAAAATTTTTGAAAATACAAGATATTAGGTAATATGTCCAAAACTAAATCCAGTAGAAGATATTATAAAATTCTTAAGAAAATATATTAATTTAACAAAGTGTTAGGCTTTATCCTTTATAGATGAAGAATTCAGTAAAGTTTTCACAGTAACTTTACAAAATTACTTTGTTGATAAAGCAGTGAAATGTATTCAATGTTCAACAATGTTACAAGAGATTGACACAGTAGAGAAACAGCAAATGAAACTTAAATTATACCATACTAATTAAACTTGTCATAGAGGCTGAGCTGTCATAGATAACTAAAATGCAAAAAGAATCTATGTTTGGCCCAATATGTTATCTGATTCTGAAAGGTATTGTTCCGTACGCATACTATAGAAAGGGTGTTCGGTAAATCAAACCTTAGCCACCGCACCACACTGCACATGAAAGAGAGAGAGAAAGAGAGGAAGCGAGCGTCATCTGCAAGAGGGGATTGTGCGGGTGTAAGCGGACTTATTATTACATCATCAATATTAAGAACGTGAACGAACATAATTATATATCTAGTTCTAAACCTTTTCTTTAACTTGTAAAAGTAATTAGTTTAAAATAAAAAATATATATAAAAATTGAACGTGTTTCATAGCTGGATGAGTGATCCTTCGAGAAAACAATCCAATAATATTCAGGTATACTAATATGTCTGAAACTTGTCAAAAAAAAAGTATGATCGAAATCCTCCTGTAATAAAATTTATTTTAACACCCACTACATCTAAACCATTTTAACAAATTCATATTGATATATTTAAGAGTGATATTCATAATTTTCTTAAAAAAATTAATGCCTGTTTTCAATATGCCCAAGTATATGCTTTGACCAGTGTTACAGGAACAGCAATAGGTGAAAATGTATTAAATTTTGTGTCACATCATGGAATACCATTGAAAATACCTTCTGATAAAGGCATTGAATTTAAAAATAAAATCCTTAAACATTTCTGTTCATTTTACAAAATAGAACTTCATTATACTACAGCAAAGAATAGTAATTCAAATTTTCCTGTGGAACGTTTTCATTCAATACTAATAGAACATTATCGTTGCCTTAAAGATACAAATAAATTCACTCCTGAACAATTAAGAAAAAAAGGTTTATTAGTACATAATAATTCTACTCATAATATTACAAAATTTACTCCATTTGAAATAATTAAGGGACACATTATTGATACTAATCCTTTCGATCTTAATGTGGGCTTTTGTAATGAAAGCCTGTTTCAAATTCACAAACTGTATGTATAATATATAAAAAACACGTTACCAACAAATATTATCAATAAATAATAATTTGACAATACGAAAATACGTTGCAATACCCTTTGCGTGTTTATGCTTGGGAATTCTAATTTATTCTGCCCTAAACTTAAAGATAAAAAAAGTAATATAATATTCAATCGTCTCGGTGCGAAAACATTCCTTGTTTCCTTCTCCGAACTCGTCGTTAGTATGCTGACTCATAAATGCCTGACTACTTTTGGTAGACACGTGTGATATGACCGCACGGCCATCCTGTATTCCTTGCGTCTTCGCGAGGATTCTGGAAGAAAGCAAAACAAGGTTTTAGACCAAGATCTAAACGCTCATCAGTTATGCCTAAAACGGCGATCAATTATGCCAAAGATGGCGATCAGTTATGCCAAAGACGGCGATCAGTTATGCCAAGGACGGCGATCAGTTATGCCAAAGACGGCGATCAGTTATGCCAAAGACGGCGATCAGTTACGCCAAAGATGGCGATTAGTTAAGCCAAAGATGGCGATCAGTTAAGCTAAAGATGGCGATCAGTTATGCCAAAGATGGCAATCAGTTTTTGAAAGATTTTGGTACTTACATTACATGACGACTTCATGAATTTTGGATTCTAAATAGTTTGATGTTATCCAGACTGAAGACCCCTTTGTAAGGTTTCTGTGATCTTTCGGTGTGGATGTCCTCTTTGACACGATATCGATCATTTGGCAAAATTTCGACTATTCGAAAAGGCCCCCTAAACTTTGGTAGTAGCTTCTTACTTTCGTTGTTGGCTGGGAAACTAGTAACTTTTGTAAGAACTAGGTCGCCGACTGGAAAATAATGAGGTGGGGCTCTCTTTTTATTAAAGCTAAGGTTTTGATTAATTCGGTTGTCTTCGAGATTTTTAGCTGCTTTTTTGCGGCTTTTGGTTACGTCCAGAATGTCCTCATCTGACATGTTATGTCGATCGCTGTCAGTTTTAAGATTGAAGCCAAAAAGTAATTCTGAGGGCGTGTATTGTGTGATTCGGTGTTAAGTGCTATTTATATCCTGTTGTATTTGACCGATTTTGGAGTCCCATTGATTTTTACTAATGTCTGCACCTGACATCGCAAGAGCATCTAAGATCACCTTGTTGACCCGTTCGACCTGTCCATTCCCTCTGGGTGTGCCTACAGCTGTTGTAAACAATCGAATACCTTTACTATCCAAGTAGTTTTTAAATTCACTCGATGTAAATGCGGTTCCAGCATCTGCTATTATACGCCTGGGGTTACCCAGGATGGAGAAGAGGCTTTGTAGCTGTTTTAGCACAGTTTGTCTGCTGTCCCTCTTTGGTTTTAATTTCTTATGACTTTTCCTATACCTTGCGTCATTCGATGAAGTACTAGACGATGATGAACTAGAGGACGGTGAAAATCGGGACCTCCTTGATCGTTTTTTTTCCCATTCTCGCACCAACTTTGTACAAAACACCGCACAATATTAGTTCAACCACTTCTGATGTAGGCTTTTGTAATGAAAACCTGTTTCAAATTCACAAACTGTATGTATAATATACAGTGCTTTTCCAAAAACCAAATAGCTATTAAAAAAACTCGAAAAAAAATTTTAAGATATTTTTCCATAACCGGTAAATTACTCTTGTCGAGTAAGACAAAAACAAACCAAGCTATTTGGTTTTTGGAATGTCTAAATAATGTTCAATAACCTTTAACGTGAAATGTGACATACGAGGGCGGTTCAGTAAGTCTTTAGAAACCAAAAAGTTAATCTTTAAATCCAAAATTCAAAAATGATAAATTATTTGTATATTATTATTAAAAACGTTAATAAAATCGCAACAGTGTATTTTTTTGGCTGTTACTTTTAGACAGGTCAAAACGGAGTCCACCGAGTCCATGTAATAAATATTAAAAGTACTCAATAAAACCTTTTAAATGAGGTAACACAAGATTTCTATTTAATGCATTTATTCAAGATGGCGCTTATGTGTTATTTTGACATTTAGAACTGTCGTTTTTATGTTAAAATAAAATAGTGACGCATTTATTTTCGTACACTGATTTTTACCTATTCAAAAATCATAAAAATGTAAAACGTTAAAATAAAAAAAAAATAATTTTTTATTAGGCCGCCATTTTGAAACGAGTTAAGATATGGGTCTAATATTTCAGGGTTACAAAGTACTCATTGAGACCTTTAAAATGAGGTACCACACGACCCCCCTTTCTATTTAAAATTTTTTCTCAAGATGTCGCCCAGCCGCCATCTTGGAATTTACAACTACCTAGTTTACAGTGAAAAATAGTATCTATAGACCAATTTACTTATGACAAGTTTCAAAAATTTTTTTTGACCCGTTCAAAAAATAAATGGGGGGGGGACTTCAAAGAAAAGCACTGTATAAAAAACACGTTACCAACAAATATTATCAATAAATAATAATTTGACAATACGAAAATACTTTGCAATACCCTTTGCGAGTTTACGCTTGGGAATTCTAATTTATTCTGCCCGAAACTTAAAGATAAAAAAATGTAATATAATATTCAATCGTCTCGGAGCGAAAACATTCCTTGTTTCCTTCCCCGAACTCGTCGTTAGTATTCTGACTCATAAATGCCTGACTACTTTTGGTAGACACGTGTGATATGACCGCATTAATTATTATTTATCTTCTCAAATATTGGTCATTCTTATCTGTTAGGTTATCCAATTAAATTGAGGTATCGATATAATTGAAGTATTTTTCTGCGAGCTCTACATCAGCAAAAGATTTTTAATGCTATCTAAAGCCCTTTCTCTTAAATATATATAGAGTTGTTCCCTATCGACTGTGATATTGAACTAGTATTGTTTACGTGGCTGTTTTATTAAAGAACCTACGGACATTACATTGCAATATATTTCAGATAAGTCGATAACGCAGGCAAAAAATTCACTTTAAAAACTGTTATTTTGATATTGTACATACATAGGTGCAAAGTAAAAATTTTCAAAATATGAAACATTAAACATTCTCAGTATATGAAACAAATATTATGTGAAAAAATGAAGCTGATATAAAAAACATATTTAACGATCTTGCAAACTAAATAAATCCCGACCGACAACTCTGAATTACATTAAATATTTCGAGTTTTATTATTTTGAAGTATCTTTTCCATTCCGGTTAGTCTATTTCTGCAAGCAGTCGCACGTAATTTACCAAGAGTTTTCCGGGAACTGTTTAAAATGGGATATTCTGCGAAGCACAGAAATGAAACTTAAATGGAAAGCTTAGTCCAAAAAAAACTTTAAGTTAGAAATACTTATTGTTATGAACCTTGCTGACATAGAGTTTATTTACTTATTTTGTACCACATACATCTTTTTAACAAGAAATAATATAAGAAAATTAATATTTAAAACATTTAAAATTTAATTTTTACAGCAGTGTAAAGAAAACCGAAAATTTAAAGTAGCTTCCTTCTTTTTTAAAATCAAACTGGTTGTCCTAATGAGATTTCTCGCTTCTTTTAAACTTTTTGCTCGAGAAAATGTTATCCAATCAAACCCGATTTCCTTGTTTTTAAACAAAGGGAAAAACTAAATTTACAATTATCTAAAATACTTCGGGAAGATGCCTTCGCAATAGAAAGTTTTCTCTAGGGGAACTTCGTCCGTCGTTCGAGCATAATTAAAACTTACTACATAAGTAATCGAATCTTGATTATTAATGAGTCGCCAAAGCTAATTTAAATTTTCTGTTTGAACCTTAATGAAGAAAATCAGTAATGGCCTCTGAATCAGTTTAAAAGATTGAGAATCTGGGTTGCACTAAAAAGATCAAATCGAATTTACTATGAACCGATTTACGAGCGTCTAGTATAAGTGATAATTAAATTAACGAAATTTTTTAAAGATTTTAACTATTAGACTTTAATAGAATCTTTGTTTTTGTTGTGTTTTTTTTATTTAAATAATATTGAATTTATTAGTAAAAAGTTTATATTCGGTGTTCCATATCAAAAATCTTACTTTTGAAAATCTAATGAAGTTAATATAAATTCACTAATCACCAAACAAGCTAATATTTCTTGCAGTTCTATTATAAATTATAAATAAAATACACACTATTTATTATCTTCAGTACACAATTAAGATGCAGCGATTTATTCTGATAACTAAAATGGATGCGTTTATTGACCAACAAGTTCAAAACTAAGTTCAGCGTTTTTCAAAAGCGTCCATCAAACTTGACAAACACAAATCAGTGAGTCATCGGTTACCAACGAAATCGAGGGGCGGGAAATTTAAATTTATATAGTCAGTTGACTGCGCTGAAAATGTATACGGTTAGCAAGTGAATTACGACACACGTGCAGTGTGCATAAGTGATAATATGTGTTTTGTTAGATCTGGATGTATTTATTATATTCACCTTTTAAATCTAGACATACAGGATGTCAATTTAACGAATTAGGTTTTTATACAATCGCTACACGTCAATTTTATTATGTCTTTTTAAGTAAGTAAATTGTTTGAATAAATCAAATCATCATTTCAGTATACCTATTGGCTTACTGCTTTTTGACATGACCATAAAGAGGTGCATTTTTCCAAACTCATCAATTCTTTTGGTCATGAAAGATAAACATTTAATTTTTTTTCTTTTTTGTTCATTTTCGTTTGTAATGGAACTTGTCTCAATATAGCTTGATGATATAATCCGAAATTAAAAAAAAATATTTAGTGAACTTTTCTACCAGTCAATGTCACTATAGTTCGATCAGCGAATCTTTGCGTTCACGTCATTATTAAAACATGGCCGACATTCATCCGATTCAATCAGCTGTCAATTCAGTGTCGTCGGTTTGAGGGTTTCTAGTTCAAATAAACTATTAATTAAGTTTTAAAAAGTGCTTTGTTTCTACATTATCTAGTTAAAAAAAGTTAAAGAACTCAACTATATTGGTTTTAAATATACCTGCCTATTTGTTTATGATATTTGTTTACCAGATATGTGGTCATTGGTCTAAGCTAACCTCAAATCCAAAAACAGGCTCGTTGGTTCGTCGCATTAATCTTTTATTAAAGAGAAACTATACAATAGTATACAATATATTGTTACTCTTTGCTTTTATTATGAAAATCATAAATATTCATAACTATTCATAATTATAAAACATTCAAATTATGAATGGGAATTTTGGAATTAATTAATTTTCTACCCAGTTTGTAAAGTTCTCACTATTCATTTCTCCATGATAATCCATCAGTTTCGATTTACTAGCAAAAACCAAACTGGCATTTTTTATAAAACCACCTGTCCATGTCCACCACATCCATGTTTCGTCAAGAAAAACTAGTTGACGTGTAAATTCTAAATGTTTATTTTCCATATATTTTCTAAAAAATGCTGCTCTCATTAAAGCTATATTAGGTCTCTCCAGTAGGACTCTTTGGTTATCATTTTTCTTGTATTTAAACCCCAAATGAAAAAGCAGGGTTCGTAGAGATCCATAGCTTATATCAACTATTTCTTTTTGACATAGCTCTTCTTTAAGCCGTTGTATAGTTACATGTTTCTCTGAAAGTATAATAACAATATACAAGTTTTGCCATTTTTTAAAATATATGACTTACATTGTGCATATATATTAAATAATACATTCCGAACCTCCATTTTAGTATCCTCATTCAGGTCGAGGGTTTTGGTTTTTCTTCGAGGCCTATTTTTTCCAGGTGTTGAAGGCCGCGCATTTTCATCTTTGGATACTTTGATGTCGGTTACAGTTCTTAAGCTGATTTTCAGGGCATGACCAACTCTCTATAAAGTTTTTCAGTTTATCATATTATCAAATATTGAATAAAAATAGTATTATTTACCTCTTGGACTGCGTTTAGAGTAATAAGCGGACCATTATTATCTCTTTCAGCCCTAAAATAATTAATGAGATTCTCAACAAGGACACGTGCTTGACAATTTAAGCGTTTTCCCGGCATGTTGAGGTTATGTTATAATAATTATAAAAGAGTAGCAGCTCCTGATTATTATTTAAACACTAGTAAAAGTTATGAAAACAACTGTTTAAATATAATAATAAAAAGAAATGAAATTCTAACCGCAAATAAACAAACAAACTGCTGAAAATCTAAATATCAAAAAATAAAACTACAAAACAACAACGCCAATGGTCTGTGTCAAATATCGAATGTCGGAAACACGAATATTATTTTTCTTTGTTTAACATATGTCATTTATCCTTGTTTAACACATGGTTTTTAGAATACGTATTTCTTTTCGACTCAAGGCATAGGTTCATTATTCTCCAAGTTTGCGACGTATATTAAAGCTACTACAATAGTATACTGATTGTCTTGAATAGATTTAAAGAATGATGACGTGAACGCAAAGATATATTGATCGAACTATAGGTATTTACATCAGTTAAATTTATTGCGATAATTTGTGTGTTATTGTTAATAATTATAATATACACTTTTAGGCAAAGAATTGAAATAAGCAAGGAAGATACGCAAGAAAAACGGCAGAAGTTTTTAATAGTAGAAATCCTAATTTTAATATAAGTTTACAGAGATACATTTTGGATTTAGTAGCAAAATTTACTAAAACAGGTTCAGTTGGAAACAAGAAAAGGGCAAATCCACGTGTTTTAAACGAAGAGCTCAAGCAAACATCTTAGGAACATTCGTTGCAGAACCCACCAATTTCTTCCACACCTCTAACTGGAATATCACATTAAACTCTGCGAAAAGCATTGAAGTTACATAAATATCATCCATAAAACATGTCAATTTTACAGGAATATCGTAAGGAGGATTTTGATAAGAGAATAGAGTTTCGAGAAACCATGTCCAACTTAATAAATATTTGCGAAATTTTAATAACTAATATTTGCTTCAGGGATGAATTTTTTTTCTGAATGCCCATGTAAATAAACAGAATTGATGGTACTGACGACAATCCTCACATCTTTAGGGAGGGTGCGACACAGTGACCACAAAAAAATTACGTTTAGGCCGGTATTCTTAGAAAGGCTGTTATAGGACCGTTGTTCATTAAAGAAAACTTAGCTGAAGAGCTTTACTTCCACCTACTTAAAAATGTAATTGATCCTTTTATAGCAACTGAACTGGAAAATCAAGTTGGTGATAACATTTTCCAAGAAAACGAACCAAACTTTCTGCTAGATCAAGCTCCGTCGCATTATTTTCTGCTAGTGCGAGAGTAGTTGAATACCAGATTTCCTAACCAATGAATTGGTAGAAGCGGACCGGTAGAATGGCCTGCTAGGTCATCAGACCTAACGCCGTTAGATTTTTGTTAAGAAGACACCTAAAACCCGTTATTTATAAAACTCCTGATACCTGATAATATTGACGATTTAAAAAAATGAATTACAGGGGCATGTAGGGCTCTTCCAGAAATAGTATTTTAAAATGTTCGGGAAGAATTTGAGAATAGGCTTTATTTTTATTTGGAGATTAATAGAGAACACTTATAAACTAAATGTGTTATTAAAATAAATTTTAAGCGTGCTTTAGTATTTAGTACCAGTATTAAAACAACCTATTCAGCCATGAAAAACATCTTATCGGACTTGCATTGTCTTATTTATTTAATGTAACACGACAGTTTACACTTGATAAGGGTTGGAGATACTTACCAACCGAAACGTCGTGTTACATTAAATAAATAAGACAATGCAAGTCCAACAAGATGTTTTCACTGTACCATTGTCTACCACCTTCAAAAACTATTCAGCCATAATTGTTTGTTATGCATAACGACTATGCAGAACAGACTAAAGTTCAATAAAAATAATATTACCCTAAAAAGACATGTTTGAAGGAATAATTTTAGCTTTAACGTAATTAAAACACTTACAGGAATAATGTCTAATAATAAGTAATTTACAATGTTTAAGTAGGGCTAAATTGGCAACGCAGCAATTTAAAAAAATTTAAAAATTAAGTGCCAAAATGTAGATAATAAAAAATTCTTTTAAATGAGGTAAAATTCAACTCCTATTGTCATGTAAGATTTTTGAGACTGAGGTTCTGGGAGATCGGCGCTTAAAAAAGGCAAAATGATTTCAACATAAAAATTGTTCCACCTCGAAAATAAAATTGACGTGTCTTAGCGATTTTATACAAATATAACTTGTTTCGAGATTATAGGTGTGGGAAGTTTTTAAACTGACACCCTGTATATTATAACGCCTAGCGTTACCACATGGCTACGGCAAACACGTGACTACTCAAAGTGCGATGGCATTGGCCATGCGCTAATAAATTTGTTGGGAGCGTGTCATATCACCAATCACAGTGTGCAAAAACCACGCGTTTGCTTAGTTTCCGTAAAAACGCCGAACTGTGTATGTTTAGTGCGGTTAAATTTGATAGTTATTGTAACATTGTGAAAATATGCATATACAATTCGAGTAAGTATAATTTATTTTTATGTGTAATAGTGGGGGATATTTTGTTACACTGTGATGCTCAGAATACTATGGCTTATCGTTGGCCAAATTTGGAATAAAATCCATTAATAAGTTAGTGAGTTACAATAGCGTAAACTTGATTGTTACCATATGGCAACACTAGGCGTTTGCACAAGTGATTTAAAATAATTACAGATATGGCTTTTTACTTGTGGAAGCGCTTGATATGGTGTATAACGATGATCTTGACGGCGATATTTACATTGAGCCACCAGAACCCAATGTAGACACAGATGAGGACTCTGACGCTGACGAGGACGATGGCGGATAATAAGCCAAGTTTTTATCGTTATTTGTTATTTTTTGATCATTTTTTTTTTTCGTAGGCTAGTTGACAATTTGACAGCTCGACAGTTGCGAGCCCCGGCCAAAATAAGATTATACAATAACGAAAGTTTGGGTACCCAATATGAGGTTGAATGTGATGCAAATATAGCAGATCAGGAAACAAATACTGTGCCTACTCCGGTTCTTGTGCAGGAATACACAACTTGGCTAAAAGATAGGTGAAACCAGTCTAAATCATTTATATCTCAGTGGGAAAAAGGAGCAGACTATGCAGTTGTACCACCAAAATATTTTCCGCCACCAGATTATTCCAGATTTGAGCAAATGTCCGTAATTCAAATTTTCGAAGAGTTTATAGATGATGAATTTATAAAACATTTGGTGACGGAAACTCGCAGGTATGTATTATTTTTGAACGGTCCAGACCCTAATATTACACCAGATGAAATTCGTTGCTTCTTAGCAATATTATTTGTAAGCGGCTATAATAGTTTGCCATCTAAAAGGCAATATTGGAGCAGTGGCAAAGATCTTAAAAATTTAGCTGTGTCTCAAGCAATGCGCCGTGATCGATTTTTACAGATCACTCAATTTCTTCATTGCTCTGATAATACAAAACTAGACAAAAATTATAAGTTCTATAAGATTCAGCCGGTCATAGAAATATTTAAAAAAAACTGTTTGAAAAATTTCGTTCCGGACCAAAATTTGGCTTATGATGAGAGTATGGTTCGATATTTCGGGCGACATAGCAGCAAGCAATTTATTCGTGAAAAACCCATTAGATTTGTGTATAAAATTTGGAGCCTAAATACTACAGACGGCTATTTGGTAAATTTTGGTGTTTATGAAGGTAAAAGTCCCAAATCTAATGCGGACTACGATTTATTGTTTGGTAAAGCTGCAAGCAAAAAAAGGATTTGCGATATAAACTTTATATGGATAATTTGTTTTTAAACCCAGCGCTTTACTCATATTTGCAATTTCGTGGTTATTCTGCAACTGAAACAATTCGTGAAAACCGAATGTCCAAACAATGCCTCCTCACGAATAAAAAAATGTTTGTCAAAAAAGACCGTGGATATTTCGAAACAGCCATGGAGAAAACCGATGGCCATTTGTATGTTGGACAAGTTAAAAGGTACTCACAACAACAAAAGAAAAATATAATGGTTACACGACCAAAATTTATTGCAAAGTATAATGCCGACATGGGAGGAACTGATCAGATGGACCAGAACCTTGGCTCCTATCGCATCGGTATTCAAGGTAAGAAATGGTATTGGCCTTTGCTAACTTGGATTTTCGATGTTGCTCTTCAAAAATCCTGGATACTATACAATCGATCTCGAAAACAAAAGGTTTCACAGTTAGAGTGTAAAAGAGAGGTGGCGACCGTATACTTGAAAAAATTTCAAGTTTTGCCGAAAGGATCTGGGAGACGAGCTTCTGCATTGGAATCTTCAGATTCGCGAGTTTCGGATAATATCCGGTTTGATCGTTTTGACCATTTAGTTCAACAAACAACACAAAACAAACGAAGACGATGTGCACTCTAAACATGCAACTCCACAGTAAGAACCATGTGTTCAAAATGTGATGTAGCTCTATGTATTTCTTGCTTTGCACCTTATCATTCTCGTTAACTTAAACCTGTTTACTTATTTTATATTACTTAGTATAACGTTCTATAATAAAATTTTAAAATTTTCTAATTAAAAAGATTGTTTCAATTTTAGGTAGTGTAAAGTCCTAGTGTTGCCATATGATAACGGCTAATATCTCAAAATGTAAGTAGCTAAAATTAGAAAACTAAATTTTTACAGCTTCCTGAGCGTATTTTTAGTAATCTTAAAAGAGCATAAAAAAGTAGCATTAAATAAATTCCGGTGCTAATGGGTTAAGGTCACTTCCCTTCAAGCCTCACTCTATTAGCTTTTTTATAAGGCACTTTCTTTATATATTTATAGAGAAGAAGGTTCTTAAATTGTACAATAAATTATATAGCTATATATCATACATTGTTTTAGCACGTCCTTGTAGCAGTTTGTTGATACGAAACTTGGCATTTTTTAAAGAGTTCAACATTAATTAATATCATCACTTATATATAATTACTTGTGAAAACGTACTATGTGAACTTGTAGGTGAAGCTAACATATCTACTATGGATGCCTTTTTAAAATAAGGTATATACCATAATTAGATTTGCTATAATTCTTTTATCTATAATAAAATCTAACATCACTGTTTATAATACACATATTTTGTGCTTACCCCTAATTATTTAAAATCTCAATATATGTAAAGAATACATTAATTGTTGATTTCATAATTTGATTTTATTTCATATTTGATTTAAAAACTTAGGACTCAGGACTTATAGATCCGTCAAGTTAAGAAATTTAAAACAATTCGTCTCTTCGTTTTGAAATGATGTCGGTTTCAGGACCAATGATCCTTTAGGGTGTCCCAGCGAGATTTAAAAACTGCTTATCGCAGATGGCGCCAAGATCCATTATTACCTTGAGAAATGCGTGGAACCAGACGATCGATACCTGCAAAAAAATATAATGAGAGTGTGAAGGACAAACTTCTCAATTTCCCAAATGGATCAAGATTTCTCTGGTCTGTAGCAAAAGCAGTTGATCACTCCGGATGAGATTAATCAATACTTTTGCAAATTTGCAAATAAAATTAATATAAATTGTCGACATACTGCTGAAATGTATAGATGATATGTACACTTGCAGTGTTTCGCTCTGAACAAATTTGAATATGATTACACTACTATAAATGAGGTGCACGAATGTTTTTATTAACTATAGCAAATGCTGCAGGTTTTGACTATTTATCAATTCATATTCTAGGGTATGTATGCCTCAAGTATTACCACAAATTGTCAATTTTTGTTTAGAAAAAGGTATATTTTCTACATTCTGGAAGATGGCACATGTGCATCCCATTCCTAAGACGAGCACTCCATCGGAACTCTCGGATCTTTGGCCCATTAGCCTAATACCTGTGGTGTCTAAAATATTGGAGAAATTTATACATAAACAGATTGTAAAGTATCTAACGGAAAATCATGCACTTTGCAACGTAGGTATTACTCGAATTCTCTAAAGCTTTTAATACTGTGGATCGCAATCTACTTTGTAATAAATAAAAATGTATTAGATTTAATAGCTTTCCAGCAAGGTTTTTTGAAAGTTAACCTTCTGAAAGAAAACAGGGTGGGTTTATTGATAAGTTATCAACCTCTCCTCTTTTTTATACTGGTGTAGCACAGGGCTCAATATTGGGACCATTTTTATTTCATATTTATATTATTGATTTGTTCTCTATGCTTACGCTGATGATATATAACTTTATTAAAGTTTTCCATCCAGTGACGCAGTGCAAGCAAATTTAATGATAAATGAAAATTTACTTATAATACGTCATTTTTCAATTTTTCATAATTTTACATTAAATGCTAAAAAATCAAACTTTTTACCATTTGGAAGCTCAAAAAAATATCAATAATGTCTAAATATTAATTTTTGTCCTTCTATAAATAATGGAAAAATTCCCTATACGTCATTAGTCAAAAATCAAAAGAAGATCATATTTCACTATGAAAGTTCTATATGCTAGTAAAAATATACTTAGTTTTAATCTAAGAAAATCTCTGTGTGAATTTCTGGTATTTTCTATATTTAATTATAGCTATGGTTTTATGGTTTTTGTCTGGATGTTAATGGTACATTAAACCGAGTGCAAGGAATTTTCGGCAGATTTTCGGATAAATTTATAGTTTTACAATAGTTGCCCATGTCAAAGCTTTGAGAGATACAACTTCTAACCTTTACTCATTGTTTATTCCTAACAGGCGTGCCTAAGTACTTAAGACAAAATATTTCTTTTCGTTCTAACAAATGTCAGATACTAGTTTGACGGCATAATTCACTTTCATTTACTAAATTTCAAAGCTGTTCTTTAAAAAGTTGTTTTTCATACGTCAGGATAAAACTTTACGGTGCGGCTTTTAATTGTTCCCTTCCTTTATTTTCTTTTAATATAAAAATTCTGAAATTTGGCACACATCATAAGCGACCTAACTACTACTTTTTGGTCCCTACCTCATTTTCCGAAACTTTAAAATAGCGGCGGTACGCCATTTTGAAACTTGAAATTAAATAGAAAAAGGAGACATACTACACATCTTTTGAAAGCTCCCACTAAATGCATTATGGTCCTAGAATATCAAGTCATTACTTCTACTCATAGCAAATTATCAATCTTTACATTTTTACATTCGCATTTTTATTTTCGTTGCTACACCTTTTCAGGTGTAATTTGTTTGTAGGTTTGTAGACTTTTGTATACTGTATGTTTTGTCAATGTAGAAAACCAAAAAAAAACTAAAAATTCAAAAACTCTACAAACAACAACACACTTATAAATAAATAACACATGAACAGGTATAGTAAATAAAATAAAAATGAATAAAAAAGCCTGACTTACTGAAGAAGGAATAGAAAATAAACTAATGGCCTTTATCTCCTTATCATACCTAATTATAAATATCATGAAAATCTAACATATCTGGACCTGGGTAATCTGAGGCATTATGATAATAATAATAATAATAATAATAATAATAATAATAATAATAATAGTAATAGTAAACGTCTCTTATTTAACAATTAAATAATTTACAGTTGCGAGTACCATACATACATTTCTATAGGGATATAAGAGAAGCGAAGACTAGCCGTGTGGCTACTCTTATTTAAACAAGGACAAATATGCGATACAAAAGACCCTAAAATAATAGCTTTATCCAGTAGCAGTTAAATATTTTCTTTAAAAAGTAGATAGTTATATTTTAAAATAATTTCAAACCCTAGTCCAGTTCAGCATACAATACCAATACCTGTTTCAAAATTCTTCAAATATATTATAAGGTTGGTTTATTGCACAAGTTAGATATGCATTTCTTGGTTATTTTGCAATTTTTTTCATTAAGTATTACATGCATTCAACATGCTCATTTTAAGTGTCTTTTTGTCTCTAATAAGAAAAAGAAATCCTTTCTTATTCATGGTGAGTTTGTTGATTAAATAAAAACAAACGCACTTTGTATTTAAATTTATTAATATTAAATATTTTAAAATTATCAGTTATGGAATTATATACGGTGATTGCATTATATGAAAAGGATCTTTTATACATAGATGTTTTATGTAACGGGGTGGAGAATTTGTTTTTGTTTCTAATATTTTGTCCCTGCATGCTTGTTCTTGGCAGAAATTTATTTTTAAGAGTATTTGAGGTGTTAGTGGTAAAGCTTATTCACAAAATTTGAAAGATGTAGTTTTCTACGGCTTTCCATATTTAGCCAGTTTTATTAGTAATATGGTCATGCTTCCTGATTCAATATATCAACCGACAGCATGCGTTCTGTACCCTTTGTATTTTCTGTTTATCGAGAGCTGTAAGACATAGACCCTATATAAAGTCACCATAGTTAAAATGTAAGACTACTAATGTGTGGGATAAACTTTTTTCACCGAGTAGTTAAGAAAGTGCCGATTATTATATAATAATTTGAGTGCACAAAAGCTTTTTCTTGTTATATTCTGAACGTGTGAACTAAATTTAAGATCTTCGTCGATGAAAACATCTTGTCGGACTTGCATTGTCTTATTTATTTATTGTAACACGACGTTTCACGACGTTCACCCAACATCTGGAAGCCTCTACTCTCAGGACAGTGTAGGATCTAGAGAGACGCGTGTCCTTCCCCCCCCCTCCAACTCTTTTTCACGGATGACTTTCCCTCCCTTCCCTACCCTTCCACATCGCTGCACACATCTAGTATATAAGCCTATAGAATAGTAGTTTGCTGTCAGTTTACACTTGATAACGGTTGGAGATACTTACCAACCGAAACGTCGTGTTACAATAAATAAATAAGACAATGCAAGTCCGACAAGATGTTTTCACTGTACCATTGTCTACCACCTTCAAAAACATCTTCGTCGATAGTTAAGCCAAGATTTTTTGCGCTGAGTACAATTTTAATGCAGTATCATTTTAAGTTGTTTTAAATAAAGTTCCTTTGATTTTGTTCTTTTTCTCATATAATATATAAAAATATTATTTTTTTCTTTTTGTGGTAGTAAGTTATTAAAATTTAGCGGTCTAGCTAGGCATTTATTATTATGAGTATAATGAATAATATGCACGGTTTATGAAACTGTTAGGGAGGAAAAGTCACATACGCGTTAGAGCATAGATTCGGAGAAAAATGAATGTGAATTTTATAATTCACTTGTGGGCTTTTTGGCATTCATTTGTGGGCGTTTGAGTTTTTTTTGTCTTTAATTTAAATTAATATTTAACATTGTTTTGATCATTTACTTATCCCAGATACCCGCGATATCAAAAGGATTAAGCTCTGTGGTCTGTGGGGGCCTTTTCGGTGTCCTTAAGTGACCTGAAATGTAGAGTTATCCCCTAGAAATTTCCGGGTGCTGCGAGCAGTTGCCAGTAGTACTGCCTTTTGCATGTGCTTATATAGATGTTCGCCAGTTCCTAGTTGTTTAAGGTATTCCAGTAGACTCTTCGGTATTACACCCGTTGTCGATATAACAATTGGAATGGTCTGAACATTATCCATTCTCCATTGCCTTCCGATTTGAATTTCTAGATCTCTGTATTTGGCGATTTTCTCAGTGTGTTTCTCTTGCAGATTATTGTTGTTCGGTATGGCTACGTCAATTAGAGTTGTTTTCCTGGAAAATAAGATCTGGTCTATTATGCCTTACATGTTGATCGGTAAGTACACTGCGGTCCCAATATAACTTATATCAGTCATTTTCCACTACGGGTTCTGGAGTATATTTATAATACGGAACCTTCTCTGTTGTAATAAGTTCCAACTTCATTGCCAACTCTTGATGTAAAATTTTTCCAACTGAGTCGTGCCGTTCTTTATATTCTGTCGCTGCAAGGCCTGACATCCTCCTATTATGTGCTGGATTGCCTCTGATGTTTGGCATCCATACCGGCATTTGTCGTTTTGTACGGACGGATCTCTGACGATGTGCTTGAGATAATTTCTTGTTGGTATAACCTGATCTTGGATGGCGAGTAGAAAGCCCTCGGTTTCTGGAAACATCTTGCCTGTTATCAACCAATAGTTCGACGAAGCAGTGTCGACATGATTTTGGCTGATCTCATTAGGATGCCACCCATGAAGGGGCTTCTCCATCCAGATGCGGAGTTTTTCCTGGTCCGTATGATGGTAGCTGCGCGCTTCCTCGCTCTTAAGTCGTAGAGGAGTGGAATCATCTATTTGATTTATTGCGCGATGCAGCGTGGAATTTTCTCCTTGCCTGTAAAAATAGGATATTAAGTTAGTGATTTGTTTTTCAAGTTGTTTACCCAGATCTATTAATCCTCTTCCTCCAAGGTGGCGGGGGAGCATTGTTCTTTCAGTGGCACTTCGAGGGTGGTGGTTGTGCGTTTTAGTAAGTAGGGTCCTCACTTTTCTTTGTAGCCTTTCTATGTCTGTCCTACTCCAATTAATTACCCCAAAAGAATAACTAAGAGCTGAACATGCGTAGGAGTTAAGTGCCTTAAACCTATTTTTGCTGTATTATTATTATTATTATTATTATTATTATTATTATTATTATTATTATTATTATTATTATTATTATTATTATTATTATTATTATTATTATTATTATTATTATTATTATTATTATTATTATCAGATTTTTGTAGGTCAAAAAATTCACATTTGACTAGTACGAGGCAGATTTGCTGGATCAGATGTTCGCATCAAACTCTGCCGTTACTTTACCAAGAAAGGCTTCTTCGATGTCAAAGATTCTCGAAGTCTTTCGTCACAGATCTTAAAAAATTTTTCAAAAGCTTGAATACTATCCGATTTCTGGCAATCGGCAAAGTAGTCGACAACTTGTCAACTAGCAAATTTTTAAATACCTGGAGTCTAGCAATATCATAAGAAAACCGTCATTACGGTTTTCGGAACCACAGGTCTACTGATGATCTGTTGGCCTATGTCATGCATGTTTGGACCGAGATTTTTCAAAGGCATTCGATGGAGTCTGGTATAAAAACATCCTAAACAAACTGTACGCTTATGGTTTGCCACCAACTCTTGTTTCTTGGCTTGGCAGCTTCCTGGCGAAGTGATCCATCCAGGTTTTCGTTGATGGATACTCCTCGCTCGTTTTAAATTAACGTTAGTATCTCTTAGGGATGCATTTTATTTGCTATATGTTCCTGTTATATATTAAGGAACTTCTCGACAAGGCTGCTAATGCAATTTACAGCTTTGCTGATAACAGTATATTAGTATATTCCTTTAGTGGCCCAACCAGATGACTTCAGCAGACACCCAGTGCCATAGGCGTCGCCAGTCAACATCATTTTGGTGTAAAGCGAGTGCAATCTGATTATGTTTAAGGCAGCTAAAACTAGGGTTGTATTTACAAAGAAGACTGCCTCTGCCGCCCCAAGCCTAATTCAGCCATCTACATACCTGGGCTATATACAGCCCAACTTTTATCGCAGCTGTGTACGTCAGACCTTACAATAGCTAAACTGGTTCTGGAAGGTAATGGGCAAAAAAAACTATTATCCTGGCTGTCCATTGCCCAATGGATGCTGAAACCTTACTATCTACTAGGGAGTATGCAACCATGAAGACGAAACAATGGACCCCATTTTGCAATTGTCCTGTTTCTCGTCAATATACAGCAGAATTATAGGCGTATCGCACCCATTCCTTGAAGACATCAGGAAGTCTCTTGGCGATGTTGTTGCTTTTGTTGATTCGTGATGAAAATCTACTTACAAGTCGAGTAACTGGAATGGTTTTGACGCAAGTCTATTAAAAATGCAAAAAAAAGGTAGCGATTAAGAAAGAACTAACTCAAAGTTTTTTTATCCAGACGTGTATTTAATTACATGTTAATAAAAACAAATTCATATTTTTTAAAGCTAAAAAAAGAGAATGACATATGTTTGTTTAAATATCAAAGATGATTCTATAGAAACATTAAAAAAAAGTTATATTTTTAAGCTAAATTTCTATATAACTTAAAAAAATTATCGTTTTTTTATAAAATGTTGGTTAAATAAAATTCTAGTAAAATAGTATACAAACAATTAAAATTACTACTTTAGTGTGTGACATCTAATATATTTACATAGATAAACACAAAATACTTTATTGGTGTCAAATTTTACGTTATAAATTAAAAATTCTAACGCGATATCAGAACTTTTAAAGCTTAAGGCACAATTTATCTATTTTTAAGATAAGTTTTACTGATGTTAATCGGTCTGTTGCTGTAGAATTTGGATATTAAGTAATTATATTACATTGTTATTGCTTGTTTTTTTACTTATGACAACTTTGTTTTAATACATAGATCCCAGCAAAATATATAAGCGCATAATTTAATTATGTTACATTATCATGTCTAATTATTTTTGTCAATTAGAATGAATTTTATGTCGCTGATAAAAACTATAAAAAACCCTAGAGAGTATGTAAAGCCTACTTTATACATGGTAGTAGAAAAGAAAATATAAGCCTTCTAGACTTTAGGTTAAAATACGGACAACCTATATAGCAGTTATATAGTTGTCACCTAATACCTACACTGTGTATTGCGGACGTCTACTTTTTGTACCTCTTTGTTTTCCGTTCCTTGTACTCGTGTTTACTTGTTATTGTCTAAAACGAATATAAAAGCTACATCGCGCCACTCCATCCTGCCATTGTCATTAAATTTCCCACATCGGGCTCTTGCTGGTAATTACGGAAATTGCACCTAATGTAAAAAAATTATTGAAAAAACTAATTGGTTATAGTAATTTGATTTAAGGAACAATGAAGAGTTGTAACCTACTACTTTGTTTTTGATACTGATGTTTATAAAATTTTATATAGAAAATAATATAAGGCAGTTTGTTAAGGAGTTTTAGTGATATCCCAGTGATATCACATTACTCTCGAATATTTTATTCATATGTTCTTTAAAATTAAACTTTTGTAATGGAGAAGAATAAAACATCAAAAATAGTAGGTGCCATTGGGATCTGATCTAGTAAGTAGAGACCGATTAATAACTGCTGAAGAATGCACGAGTTCTGGAAAATTTGAAAACAACCAGAAAAGAATTTTTTTACTACTTAGGAAACTTTATCCCGATAATGCAGATAGTCTTCTCTATAAGAAAGAACATGGGAATATTCAAAAAGGTTCTAATTCTATTAGACAGAAAGGCAGGCAGGCAACTTCAACTTAGTTATCAATGTCAACCTTTATTCTTTATTATCCTAGCCTACCCTTATGATTGGTTATATTAATTACGTATAAGGTTCGAACTAAACTGGACTTTACTCTAGCCTCAAATGAAATTACTTTAACCTTCTATTTAATTTTTATTAAACCAATGACAGAACGCAATTTACAATCACTTGGTATTTATATTAAAAATATTAGATAAAAAAGAGGAGTAACTAGTACCAGGCATTTTTATAAGAGATGAGATCCGTCATTTATGCACGCGAGTGATTAATATTAACTTTTAAAAAATTAAATTTATTTAAATAATTCTGCACAAAAAAGGGGTTGACTATATATTTAACTACGATCTTTACTACTCGAAAATTAAAAGATAAATAAAATTAAATAACTCGCATTGGATTACAATGTGATAGTTAACGGTATAATGTTGAAATTGCTAAAATGACATGATGATGAAATACGGTAAAGTTCTTAATATGGTAGAAATCAGTTTTTATCACGTGTTAGATAAAAATTGGTATTAAAGATAATTTACGGGATTGACAATAGTTGCATGAAAATGGGTTTTTATTAGTAATTTTCAGTAGCGTAGCTTCACATTACACAAAAATATATTAAATTAATTATTAAGGGATGCAGGGATGTTACTAATTGCCGATCACTTACGATTCCATAAGAAGTATGACGCAAAAAATGAAATTGAACTAATTTATGCAATTTACTTCTTACAGCTTGCGTCATATGGGAAAATATGAATAGCTTCATTTGAATATTAGTAGAGTATTTTATTTGCGTCATACATGATACTTCGCACTGCTTACCATACGGAATTTATGAACTAGGCTTAAGACTTGTATAGAAATCCTCCATCCCAGTAAATCTTAATCATAAGTTTGTAAATCTGGGTGATGGAATACAGCAAAACGCCAAAAAAAAAACATTTCGGATCTCAGGCGTAAAACATTTAGGAAAGGTCGTGTACCAATTTCTGCAAACAAAGGAACGTTTTAGCTTTACTGGAGACGAAATTAAACTCAAAAACAGCCAACATGTATATGTTGTATCCTGGATGACACTTAATACACCTCACGTTAATAAAAAATAACAGACTTGCTGGAATGGAAACAATGAAAATCAAATAATTTAAGTTCCATTTGTTCGACTCGCCTAAAGATGAAAACTAGCACTGATTACTGGTCTTATTTGGTCATTTGATACTACATATACAATAGAATAAGACAAGTCAGGAGAAAGAAACTGATAATCCTAATTAACTTATTTAAAACTATTATAAAAAAAACTAAAACTTAGAAACTATAAAAACCACAAAAGTACCAACAAACAGTACAACCAAAGCACAGACACTGACTAGGCAGGAAAGACTTTCAGCATGTTGCTAAATTTGTTCATATTATAGACGACAGAACTTATAATAAGCCGTTTTAGTCTATTTTTAAATATGTTGAAGTTATCTATTCGTTTTAACAAAGCAGAGAGTTAACTCGAAAAATTTATCCATTATCCCAAAGATGCTGGTCATACACTTTTATAAAAGGTAAAAAACACGAAATCTACAGCATCACAAATACATTTAATAAAATAACGAAGGTTACATGTTTCGCTCGACTAGAGCATCATCAGACCTAAGCAATAATTAAAATTATGTAATCCGAAAAAAGGAGAATTCAACAAAAACTTACCATAACATACACAAAACACCTGACATATAAGTAAACAAAGATTACAATAAAGTAGCACTATCTATGTACAAAGAACTCAACTAAACAATCAAATCACTTTATACATTTTAGAAATCTAACCATCCTTAGAAGTCTAGAACTACTTGAGGTTATTAAAAACTAGGTGGCCATCAAAATCAAACCTTTCATTAACACAGGACATATCTGGGCTTTTAAAAGCTTTACTAATCTCCATTGTCTCCAACAAGTCTAGTTTTTTACTTTTGTTGCATTGATGCAGTATTTTTATATTTTGGCTGTCAGTAAAATCATGTTTGGAGTCGAGAAGGTGATTAGCAAAAGCTGATCTGGTCACTGTGATTTCGGTATTTTTAAATTTATTGTATTGGGCCTTGTGTTCACTAATCCTAGTAGAAATCTTCCTACCAGACTGGCCGACGTACACTGCAGGGCACTCTTTACACCTAATCTCATAAACTCCTGGGGAAGATAGCGGGGGTAGTTTATCTTTAGTTTTAATTAGATGTCTTTTTAAGATATTATTGGTTTTAAAAGCTGGGGTTATGCCAAAGGGAGAAAAAAAGCGGGATAGTTGTGATGAAATTGGTCCAAAATAAGTAAACGACCTAAAAGTTTTGATATAGTTTGTTTGTTGTCTGATAAAATTAAACTTGCCTTAAAAAGAGACGATTACATAAATAAAGTAATGGATTTTCTAAACACAGAAGACTTTGATTTCGTGTTTTTTACCTTTTATAAAAAACCAGAGAGTTGATTAAATAAGCTAATTTCTTTGTAAAAGGGGGTCTTTTTAAAATAAATAAAGTTAAATGTTGGCAAGTCAAGAGCAGCCTTATATCTAACATTATATTTAATGTTGTAATTAGTATCTACGAATCTAGAATCTATTTGCCTCAATGAAATCCATGCCTTTCTTATCTATGCCTCAGTCGCAGGTCTCTTCAAAACAAAATCTTTCACATATCTCAGTACGACAAAAACCGGCGCTGTCAAATAACCGGGGATCCTGGAGGCCATTCGATAGAATTACCCCCTCCTTTCCCTCATTTACAAAAATTATTATTTTAGAATTGTCTAACCCTACAGCGGTGCTCCATCTATTTGAAGCCACATAGTTTTTCGAAGACGTTGATAAATCTTCTCCAATAATACTGGAAAATCATTATTTAGGAACTCCAAAAATCTTGTTGCATTTAAATTTGCATCAAAAATTGTGGACCTATACCAAACCTAGCCATCATTCCTGACCAGTCATAATCAATAACTATGTCTGTTTATTATGGTTTACTCTAAACGTATGCGGATTGGAATCGGAGTAAAAATAAAAATTATGTCTGTTTAAAGAGCCATTAGTATGGACAAAAAGAGCATTTAGCAAAAAATGGAACATTATTAAAAAAATTGGTATTATCTGAAACCTTATCCGAGACTTACATACAAAATTCAACTCTTTTATTAAAATTATTTCCCGGAAACGATTAATTTTATAAGGATGAAAGTGATTTTGCCTAAGAACTATGATAATTTAAACCTAGCTTTTGAACCTTTTTACTAATGAAGTATAAAATTTATTAATTTAGTGTTCCTTATTGCAAATATGGTAAAAAAATAAAAAACATATTAAATATTTTACCATTGAAATTGCCTCAGTATTTTCACAATACACGAAATAATTCGTATTAAATTTGTAGGCTGATTATATGAGAGAGTAAAATAAAAATAATTTTGACGCCTCTGATATTCCTAATTTTTTTTGTAGTTTCAGCCTAAACATTACCTCTCGTATGCCGCGAAGAACCCTATGTATCGAATAATATGAATAATAAAATATTTTATTTATACCTAACTGAGGTAACTAACATAATATTGATAAATAGATATACACCTAAATATTTACAACATTGACCTAGTATTTCATCCCAGATATTTAAATAATCTTTAATGTTTCTAATTTATTTTCAAATATATTTATTACCCCACAACTATACTTATACATCAAGACTGTAATGTTAGTTAATCAATTTACTAAATAATAATAATCTATACTTACAAATTTTCAAAATACATTATTATTTCAAAGTTACGAGCAAAGGCTCATTTATTATATGATTTTAATAAAAAAATATAGTGTTCTAAAAAATAATACACACGAGCAATAAATTTAAATGAGTATAATATATTGCCCCGTTTTCCCCTAGCAATCAAAAACTAAACGCATTTGAATCATTTTGCACCGGTATCCCCTATACGATAATTTATGCGCTCGTAAAAAGATGATTGACTTCGGCGGCTTGTTATCTCATTTTGTCAAATTACCGATGCGGAGTGATTTCACTTATATATATTCTGTAAACTTTGGAATTGCCACAAGAAGTTCTGTGGTCAATATTGGTAATACGGCGAACACCTTTTATTTGTAAAATAAAAGTCATGTTTTGGAGATATTGTGAGCTTGAGCCCCAAAAGGAAAGACCATATCGTAGATAAGATTCAATGAGTGAATTAGACAGACCCTTCTAGCCAACTGTTGACCAAACTCCTGCTGCATCACTCTCACCGCAAAACATCCAGAAGACTCCAAGAAAGATCTTTAAAAGGAAACTGTCTATCAAGTAAAACCCCTAGACAGCTAGCAACCCCTGATGACTGTATAATACCATTTTTGAAATAGAGGTTGCCTAAGTCACAGTTAAACTCTAAAACCTTGTCTTCAATCATCATTGAAAACCAGTTTATAGGTATCGCAGCATTTTTTACAATATTCAGATTACCTGTAATAATAGTGCATTTTTGGCGATAGCGTTTTGCCATATCATGTCATTATCATCAACGATGGCAAAGCACAGCAAGTTTGTATCGTATAGAAACTAGTGGATAAAAGATATCCTCACGAATATTTTAATCTAGATGAAAACAAGGAAATTTAGATCTCCAACGTTTTAATCAATGGAGGATAGAGGTTTTAGAACTAGCATTGAATTGTAAAAATTTAGAACTGTGACATAGATATCGATATGTTTCCACGATCTATCGAGTCTAAACCGGTTCTAAGAATTAAGTCGGGTCCGTATGAAGTCCAAAGGTTAATCCATATAAATTTTTTACAACTGGAAACAATTAAGTGATACATTTCTTCCTTCTTCTGAACAAAAACCAGCAAAAATAAAATTTTTTTAATTTTTCGTGCAAGGCGGGCGACTTCTGAAAAAGATAAATTTATTGGCCTACGCTAGAGCTACTGTAAAAACTCGGAACCTGATGCCTATTTGAAATTGACTGAAATAAATCGAAAAAAATCGCTATGTAAGTATCTTTTTTCTATTAAAAAAATTGTTGAAACTTCCATAAAACATATTTAAAAAAAATGTCACCAAAGTACTAAATTAAGTTTTTTTGCACAGTTTCATTAAAAATAATTTACTGTAACTTAAATCAGATTTGTATAGAAAACTACCGAATCTTTTAATTTCTTAAAGAACGTAAATGGTAGGTGAATCAAGAACAATGCTTGATAATCGAAAAGATAGATGTTTAAAAACTACTTAAACTGAATTATGTCAAGATAGTAGCCTAGAATAATTGTAAATAATTACACATTCATTATTTTACAGACTAATTTATCTATTTTACTTCCATGACTTTAAACAAATGACTTTTATAGCATTAAGATCAGAAAGAAAAATGAAACCTCAGATTCGTTTACCTGTGTTGTTTTTCAATGAAAAAAAATTATACACATAACTAGTAGTTTTAATAAAAAGTAATTTAGTAGTTTTACTGGTAACTCTATTTTTTTTTACAAGGATTGCTTTCTACTTTTAGATATCTTGATTCCTAGAGCAAAATATGGGTCATAGTTTTTTAAAAATAAACATACTCTAAGACCTTTGACTTTGTGCCCCTTCAATCTCTGAATATACATTAATAAGAGGTCTTTTTTAAAGAATTTACTACTTTTTTGAATGGGTTGATATTTGCATGACTTGTTGTTATAGACCTCCCTCAACTAATTTAGATGTTTTTTTAAACGACTTAGAGCAATATCTTGGGACTTTAGAGATATTTATTGGCGATATAAACATTAATATTTTAGACCAAGTCTCTTTAAAAACCACGGAATATATAAATTTAATGAACGAAAATGGTCTTTTTTCTTGTGTAAATAGGGCTACCCGCGTGACTGCAGTGTCATCAAGCTGCATAGATCACATATTTTTGCGTTACGACAAACAATTAATATCTAAACCAGCTCCATTTATATTTCAAACTGATATTACTGATCATTACTTGATAGGTTTAACTTCTAATATAAAATTAGGTAAGACGAGAGTAAATAAACCAGCACAACAAAATACTAAAAAAATTAACTACGAAAAACTAAAATTGCGACTGTCTCAAGAGAAGTGGGCAGACTGTATCACCTTGGACAATGCTCAGCAGGCCTATGAAAAATTTATGTTTACTCTGGAAAACCATATAAAAAAATGCACAACCAATTTCACTGTCAAAGAAAAATTTAAAAGGCTCAAACCTTGGATTTCCTCGGGATTAATTAACTCTATCAAACATCGAGATGCTTTAAAACAACAATTGTTAAAAAATTTTACCATCGAGAGAGAGGAACAGTATAAAAAATACAGAAACGTTCTACATAAATTAATTCAAAAAACTAAATTTCAGTATTATAAAACTCAAATACAGGATGCAGGCAAAAATTACAAAAAGATGTGGAAAATTATTAACGAAACAACAAATAAAATAAATGAAAAAGGTGTGATAACAATTAAAGATGAAACCGGCAATATTGTAAAAAATAAAGAACAAACCTCTAATCGTTTTAATAACTTCTTTTCAAAAATTGGAGAAACAATGGCAAATAATATTATTTCAAAAGATCAACGCAATAACGACAATAAAAATAATATAGACAAAACTCTCTTTTTAGGACCAGTAAATAAAAAAAAACTTATAATGCACATTAACTCCTTAAAAACAGATTCATCTCCTGGCGAGGATGGTATAACTGTTATTAATTAAAACAATTCATGTATATATTTTAGATCCTTTAGCACATATAATTAACTTAACCTTTAAGACATCTAAGATCCCTATAGAGTTGAAAAAGGCTATAGTAATTCCAATTTTTAAAAACGGCGATCCATATCAAATGACAAACTACAGGCCCATATCTCTACTAAGTAACTTTTCAAAAATATGGGAAAAATGTGTCAAGACTCGCCTAATTTCATTTTTTGAATCACAAAATATAATTTTTAATGCACAATTTGGTTTTAGATCTAATAAAAGCACCGATGATGCAATATTTTTTTGGTTTTAAAAAATTATGTCAGATATGCAAGAAAATAAGAAATTTCTTACAGTATATATGGACTTTGCAAAGGCTTTCGATACAGTCTCCCACACCTTGCTGTTAAATAAATTAGAAAATGTTGGAGTAAGGGGTCAAACTCTGGAGCTTTTTAGATTCTACTTGGAAAATCGAGTGCAAAGAGTGCGATGTAATGATATCCTAAGTAGTGATATGGTTGTAAATACTGGAGTTCCTCAAGGGACAGTCCTGGGTCCAATTTTATTCTTGATCTATATTAATGATTTGGGAAAATTACTACAAGATAGTTCGGTTATTTGTTACGCCGATGATACTGCAGTCACATTCACAGACAACAGCTGGGATGGTGTATACTCGAAGGCAGAGCAAGGCCTTTATGTAATTCAAAACTGGATAAATGAAAACAAAATCACCCTAAATATAACAAAGACCAAATTTATAGCTTTCTCTTTGACAATTAGTGATCAACCTAAAAAAAGTAATATTAAAATTCACAACCCAACTTGTAATTTAATAAATACCAACTGTTCTTGTCCTTGCATACAAAAAATTAGTAAAATTAAATACCTAGGTTTATACATTGACCAGTATCTACGCTGGAATGAACATGCTTTTAAAACGTCCAAAAAACTTAAAAAACTTTATTATAAATTTTATCAGCTTTGTAATATTTTAGATAAAAAACACTAAAAATAGTATATACTTCACTAGTAGAATCAATTTTAAGATATTGCTTAGTAATTTGGGGTGGTCTGAATGATAATGCCATGCAGATGTTAAAAGTATGCCAAAATAGAATACTTAAGATTATCCTAAGCCAAAGCAATCAATATCCTACAATCATCCTTTATTCGGAACTAAATGTACTAAATTTAAGAGGATTGTTTGTGAGTGCATGTCTTTGTTACTACAGAAAAGTTAAAGATATTTTTAGGGAACTAGACCATCAGTATTATACTCGTTCTAAAACAAACAAGGATTTGCAATCGCACTTTTTCAGCAAATCACACTTGCAAAGAAATATGCTGTTTCTACTTCCCAAATTTCTTAAGCTTCTGCCCACAGGCCTAAGGTCTAAAGTCGAAGTAAATAAGCATTGAAAAGGTTTAAATTTTGAGATAAAAAATTTTGTCATTTACCATTACGAACACTTTAAAAGATTAATGTAAAAAAATAATGAAACGTAGTAGATAAATGTGTATTACTCTTTTTTCAATGCTTCTCTTGTTTCTGCTGCTTCATTCCGGGTTGTTTTGTCTCCTTGTCTCCTCTCTTGCGCTTCTCTTTATAGGAATTATTTCTTTTGTATATAGATGGAATTAACTATTTAGGGCATATTAGCATGTATTATATGGATTATTTTAATGTTATGATATGGTTTTATTTTAATTATTTATACTTAATAGCAGAAAACTGCCACACAGGTCGAGGGATGGGAAATTTCGATACAGGCCAAGCTAACGGTCTAGTGAAATGTTCCATTCCATGATAGACGCTACAATAATATTAAGCTAATTTTGTTAATGGGATATTGTACCAATATAGACTATTGTATTGCTGTCTATTTGCTATTGAATGATTTATATTTTGTAAAATTGAATTAATATATTGTATTGTATTGTATTGTATAATAAGCCTCTCCGGACCAATATTTATCTGGGAATACGAACAATAATCAAGGCTAATAAAAAAAGGAATATTAAAAAAAGTTAATAAAAAATGTATCTATTATGTAAGACGGGATATCAATTTTAAATACTAAAAAATCAAGAATAATAAAGCAAGTGGAAAAGGCGAGTAAAACAAAAGGCGATATTTATGAAAAGGAGCGACAATATAATATTTTAAAATAACGAGCAGCATTTTGTTTCAGCCCCGGCAAAAGTGTCCCAGCGGAAATCTAGAGTATATCTAGAATGTGGATTTTTAAAGTCGAAACGGAATACTACACAAAAGAAACTTAAATGTTGGTGAGACGAGAAACGCATACGGAACAAAATCGGCCCGCGAAAATTTCACGAGTGTTCTGCTGATCTGCAACTGTTCCTTTTATGTTCTGTTAGTTGAAATCATTGCGATAAAGCTCTCTGAGGACATTTTAAATACTTGATAATGAATATTTTAATTAATTTTATAGTGAATGTTCTTAGTAGTTTTGTATATCGACGGCGTCACGACAAAACAGCGTAAGCTCCATTTGTAATTTTTTTTAGAAGACGTCTAAAATCTATATTTTTTATTTTTTGTGAATAATTTTTCATTATAGTATTAAAGATCACGATAATATATTTCTTAAGAAATTTTTGATTTTAAAATATATAACTGCTAATTACTGATTTTGGTATTTGGCGCTTAAGCCTTTTTGTCCTAAAATCAACTGGCGTTTACGTCTTTTTGAAAGGCATTGAAGACTTATCGGTCTTAAAATTTTAGTAATTTTTTGTCCGTTAGGTGCACTTGCGCCTTTGCAGTTTTAGGATTAAAAACTAAAAATGTCGCTTAGATTTTTTTAATTTTTTTAATACAAACAAAGTACAAAATAGTTAAATGAATATACCTTGTAAATGAGAGGCTTGAAACAGCAACTAGCAAGTTAAACTAAACTAGAATTCTGAGCAAAACACAGTTAAAATTTTTTCTTACCACTAAAAAATAAACAAAAAATTGAAAATGAAAACACAACTTATTTTAACCTAAACACAAATGTTTTTTAACTTTTGGTGGGTATAAGATATTTCTATTTCCTATTCTATCAAACAAAGTTTAATCTAAAATATTAGCGCCGATTCGAGGTGTGTGGTCGCCCTTAGAACTTAAACATTTGAGCTCTTTAAATTTTCAAGCAGTACGGCGTTAATTTAAAAATGAAAATAGTGAAAAGTCTATCAAGGTAAACTTTTAAGTGAAACATGTACATAAACTAAAAAACATTAAAGCAGTATAAAAAGACAATGAAAATAATCTAATAGTAGGCAGATAAACATAATATTTATTTTACAGGTGGTTCATACACTTGGCGATTTTACCGGACAATGGATTAAACGGTTTCAACGGCTGATTTATACAAGCTCAGTCAAACTTTGGTTCAATCGAATGAAGATATAATATAAGAAATATGCTGGAGGAGAACAGAATGGAAATTAAATAGGAAATTTAGAGTTGGAAACTAATCTTTCACAGCAGTTCGAGACTATTAAACAAGAGAATTACGAGTTAAAAAAAGAAGTAGGTGTTCCAAAATATAAACTGAAGCAGCTGGAAAGAAAGAAACACTAAAAAATACATTCTAGTTTTTTGTGGCTTAAAAGAAAACAAAGACGTTAGACCTGCAACACTACTTAAAAATCAATAAAAATTAAGTACAAATCGACAGCGAAGTTTCTGACATAAGGAACTTTTTGCGTTTGGAAAAAACAGAACCAAACAAAATACGACCCGTACTGGTTGAATTTACAAATTGTTTCCTTAAGAACGAGATTTTGAAACATCATAAAATATCAAAGGAATATACACAGATCGAATTCTAATACAAAAAATAACAATAAGGATAATATTAATAATAATAATATTAATAATAATAATAATAATAATAATAATATATTAATATTATTATTATTATTATAATATGATATAGACGAGATTGAGAGGAAGACCAGAACAACCCTTACGACGTTTCGAGCACACCACCCTCAGTCAGCCATCGAAAGACTTACTCTTCCCAGATCCAAGGGTGGCAAAGGACTAACTGATATTTCTTTTCTCTTCAAAAACCAAGTAGCAGATCTTCAGAAATACTTTTTCACTATGACCTCCTCTTCTCTTCATAGAGTAGTGGTGGTAGCGGATCACGGATACACACCCTTGAATCTCCGTGCAGGTATAGCAGAACACATTACTGTAACAAGATCAGAGCACACAGCTATTTAAGTTAACACATGGAAGCAGAAGGCAATACACGGAAAGCATCCTTACAAACTTAAAGCTGAACATGTCGATTATGAAACGTCGAACTACTGGTTGACTCGTGGAGATCTATTTCCTGAAATTAAAGGCTTTATGATGGCTATACAAGACTAAATGATTGCTACAAGAAATTACCTTAAGTACATTACTAAAGATGAGAAAGTAATTGACGATCGATGTAGAAAATGCCTGCGCGTACCGGAGACAATTCAACATATAACATCAGGATGCACATCTCTATCAGCTGCCAAATATCTGCACCGACATAACTGTATAGCAAAAATTATTCATTAAGAACTGGCAAAACTTTATCATCTAAATGGCGAAACTTGCCCCTATTACCAGTACAAACTAGAAACTGTACTTGAAAATGGCGACTTTCGCCTCTAAATATTAAAAAAAAATAGAATAACCAAAACGCAATAAAAAAAAACAATTAAAAATCCTAATTTTTTTTTTTGCGAAATTCATTAAAAATCGAAGGCAATAGTAATTATGGTGGGTGCCTCAGTCAGCCGTCTCGTACTGAAGTTTTGAAAGAAAAATTTATAACGATGTCATTTTTAAATATCTTCACCAAATGAATAAAAGTTAGGATTCTCCGGATCTCGGTTAAAGCGTAATTAATCCTATAATAAGATCATTATTCATTGCTCTTACCCTAAGCCTAATTTGACATTTAAGTGCTAATGGAAACGTATCATCCATGTTTCTCTAAGAGACCAAACAAAAACAAAACAAAGGTAAAAAAAAGGTTTGTTTTATTTAAGTGCTAAGTCTCTTATTTTTTTCCGCGGAAAGTCATTATCATGCTCTGGACAAAAATATAAAAAAAGCTTAAGTGACATCAAAAACCCAAATTTGAAATAACTATTACAATTAAGAAAAAGTACTTTAACACGTAGCAGAGGTTTTTTTGAAAATTAATTTGTAAAATAATTTATATAATGAACAGTATTTTGAAATTTGCTGAATGGAACTTTTGTTAAAAGCAAAAAAATATGCCATTCACATAGGCGGATGGTGCTTAGGCAAACCAAATAAATTACTGCAAAAAGGCGAAACCATTAATAACAAACAATTGTCGGTAATTACGATTCGAATCAGATTGAAGCAAAAAAGCCATCTAGGCTACCAAATATGAATAAGATCTATTTTATTAATAAGTTTTTCTATATACCTTAGAATGTTTCATCCTAGGTGCAGACGACCTTTTAACATAGATGAATGGCGGTTACTGATTTTCGCGTCGAATCTGGTTTGAAAGAATATTGGCGATTAAAAAGTAAAAGTGTATTTTTTTTTCACGTTAAAAATGTTTGACAGCTAAGCCATTTTATAGATAGGTGTGTAAAAGTATAAATTTTAACAGGCGTAATGTTTACTGAATATTTGCTATTATTTTCTATGACTAATTAACAATACATCTTGTAAGTCTGTTAGGATAATAATAAAACGTTAAAGGAAATCTAAAAAACATTAAATCAAAATCAATTTACTGAAAACAAGGTTCTTACAGTAACTGAGATTATTAAATGTATAAACCAAATATTACATTGCACAATCAAGACTGAAGATCAGAGATGATGCGACATTACAATCCTGGAAAAAGTAAAGTATCGGTGAGCAACTATTCTACCTTTTTGAATGCAAATATATAATGAAAAGATAATATGTATTTATTAAGGCCATTTATCAGAGTAATGCAGTATACATACATCATTCTTACAGTAAAATAAAAAGACTAACATCCTTCAGTTTTATGACATCAGCCGACCCGAATGCAAAATAGTTAACAAACTTCTGATGTCGTTCTTTAACGACAAAACAAAGCTTGTTGATGTGACCAAGTATCGGCCAGGTCCCCAGTCACAGACACATATAACGCTATGGTGATATCTCCATAGCGTTATTTAACGTACCAAGGCATCAACTTCATACACTTAGCACGTAAGGATGCGCATATTGAATAATAATAAATTAAATTAGGTAAAGTAATGCTCTGTGAGAACTCTCACCTTATATTTCTCTCAAGTTACTCGACACGAAACCAATAAGAACAAAAAACACAGATACTACTTGTAAGTGAGGCGTTTACAGGACCACTCATTTAGGTAACAAAAAATTCCTTCAAAAGTTATTTTATGGATACTGCGTTGGACTAAATCATTTACAAGTGTTTCCATTTTTATAGGAATGTGGTATACATCTTATAAAAGATGTTTGCCAGATATTTGACGCCACTAAAGCATGCCTAAGCTAAACCCCATTACTGGTACCCATATTGCTTACAATTCCATATTGTTTTGTGTCATGCCGTTTTAAAGAATTTTAAAAATTTGAAATATTTTAAAATAAGACTCACGTTTTACAGGTGCGCATCTGTTAGTAATAAATTTTGATACCATAATCTTATTTTCGTAATTTTGGCGCTTTTCCCATTTAGTCGTGACGTCGTTGATCTATAGAAGCCGCATTAAAGAAGAATGGTGAATGCAATGAAGTTTACAGACTACAAAAATAGCAGTTTAGTTATGTTAATCAATAAACAAAACCAAATATTTTATTTGAGTTTCAAAAACAAAAAACCTTCTAAACTCTTTTTGTGTCACCCTTTTACAAGTAGTAATATTGCTACTCGTAGATTCTAAGGTTTTAAACACTTTTGGCTCGCATAACTTAGGAGTGTCTACAGTTAAAATATTACCAACTCTCTGTTTTAGATAACGAATCCGAAAGGATGATTGGCAGAATATCAGCATCTACGAGTAGCAGTAGGACAATAAGTAATAGTCTAACACAAAATTGAATAGCTTTGTTGAATAACGTAAATGTGATTTTTTAAGATATAATCTACTGCATATAGTACAATTAATTCTTTTGAAAATGTTAATTTAATCTTATTGTATTCAGACATAATAATTTGACAATGAGTCAGTTCATTATCGTGTTAAGAAGTTTGTTTTAATAAAAACTGGTTTTAAATTTGTGAGTTATTATTGAAGATGTTAGTTATTAAAATAAATAAAATATCGTTTTTAAACATAAAAAGATTTCTATTCAAATGTAACTCTACTGTATATGAAATAAATGCATTAACACATTCATATCAGTTTGATGAACTAATATGACAACCATTAGACCCAAAATAATGCCAATTATAAATGCCATGCGAAATGCCTGAGCCTAATGCAAATAAACGAGCTTGTGTTTGGATAATATATACACATATACATCTGTCAAAAGCCATTTGCACCACATTTAAATATCATATACAACTAGTATACGTAACTAAATGAGAACAAATATTTTAATAAAGTAAATAAAAGCTAGTTTTTCACATTACTTCAAAAAATAGTTTTATTAGGCCTTTTTTAATGAAACGTTGTTTTAACTCCTAATAGTTGAGTAGCTTTTAATTTCAAAGATAAAAAAAAAATAATCTTCTTGTGTTATTACCAAACACGTAAGTCGGTTTATAATTGATAAACCCGAGTTTGCTATTACTTGTAACGGTTCCGCATCTCGACGTACTATGTACAAATAATAGCTGCTGAAAAATTCCCATGTGGATAGATTTTTTAGAACAGCTCCTTTTCGACATTAAGAATCATCAAACTTTCCATGAATCCAAGTGGAGCTTTGTTTCTTCACTTCTTTGCAGAGCTGTCTCACTCTTTACAAATATCGTCAAAACTATCAATCCTAAAATAAAATAAGCTATTACCTTTTTTGTTCACTATAAAATTCCCAACAAAAAAAAGATCTAATCCAATTTTTGCATTAAGGTGATCTTTTTTTAAAAAATATTTACTTTCAATATTGGACATTTAAATAATTAGTAAAGTACAAGTCGCGTTTTTTTTCATGTGTTCTCCCCAATAGGCCTAACGCACGAACCTACGATGAAAAAAAATTATGTAAATCTGATTTTTTTACATAGTTATAAGTGTGATATGATGCAGCATCTTCCAAGTCTTTGTCAACCTGAAGTGTTACGCACAAAAAGTTTATTGGATCTAAATTTTCATTGAATTCAATATTGTTGGACTCTTCATTGTTCGATTTAATCTTTAGATATGATTGTCTATGATAGTAGTTGCGAATAAGAGACCAGTGTGGACCAAGTTGCCTGCATCCGCAGTTAGCTCCACGACCTTTCGTATTACAAATGAATATGCTTATTAAAGCATCAGAAACAGGTTGCAATAGCATTTATATTAACTGTAAATAATTAATAATCATGGTGCCCAATTGCCTCAATCCAATTGATTTAAATTCTTACCAAGCCCTATCCAGACTGATAACAAACACGACATAAATGTATCATAAAGCAATTATATCTAATAAGTTCTTTGCGCGGTGAAACATCTTATATTGCTAGTCACATCCCTAGAATAGTCATTATAGCTGACTATGTAAATTGTCTCTATATATACGATCGTCGTTAGGTTAAGTTTAGCATTAGTTCCGTGTCAAAGCTCGCTGTTCGGGATTATTGTTCACCATACGTTTGTACTCCCAGTTAACCTTATTTTAATAAATGTTTTTTTAAAAGATGCTCCGTCAATCTTATTATTTAACTGGCGCTGCGAACAGGATAGCGCAATTTCGTCCTTTATCGGAAGTTCCGTTGTGCTAAAGTGAATTTTAATTCTTCATGCGCTACCAAAAACATTGAACTGCAAAGGTGTTTCAACATTTTTAGTGGAAAATAGACAGAATTTTTTTTTCCCAACTAAATATAGAGATTGCAGTTCTGCGGACATTGGTAAAACATAACCGTAGCTGTGTGTTAAACCATATCCTATCTAGACCAGTTCGACGTTATCCAGGCATAAGATTGGTTCCATTTGAGGAAAATTGTTGCAGTATAGACTCTGTGGATCAAACCATGTCACCACTGTAAGTAATTGCCAAATTGCCATTTAACGTCTGACGCTTCTTCTCGATTGAGAAAAATTTTGTTAAAAAATAGGGTTAAATTTCATTAATTCTGATAGTGATTCAGATAGCTCAGAAAACTCAGACGTAGAAGAAATTAATTTAGATAGTACTTTAAGTTCTATCTAACTAAGAAGTTCAAGAAGAACTTATTTCATTATTAAACAAATTAAATTTAAATAATAATACAATGGAAAATATTAGATTTTTCACTTCTCTTTTACCGATGTTCTCAGGAAACCAGGAACATCTAGAAAGCTTTATTAGAGCTATATATGAATTTTACGATTTGTATTACATTACCGCGACTTCCGACGATCAAAGAAAAGTTGTATTAGCTGCGATTAGGTCAAAGTTAGTTGATAGTGCACAAAGTTTCTTACTGCCACGCCCAGATTTAAATGACTGGCCTTCAATCAAAACAGAATTAAGAAAAAAGTTTGGTGATCCCGTGACATATTTGATTTTATTACAGCAATTACAATATATTAAAAGAAATAAAGGTGAAATGATTTTAGAGTTTGTTGAAAGATTAAAATGTTTTATGCAAAGAATTATCTGTAAAATAAATGCCAAAGTTGAACATGAAGCTTCAAAATTATTACTTTTAAGTCAAACCGAAACGACATAATTAACGACAGTTTTAATTCTTACAGCAAACTCACCACAAACACTAAAAACGATGTTAACGCTTAAGCAACCTCAAACCTTAAATGATGCTTATGCTCATGTTGTAAATTTTAATATTATAGAGTCACAAATAAGCTTAAGCAGAAACACCAATTTTTTCCAACGTACTGGACCAAAAAACTTTATCTCTGAGGAATTATCCAACATCAAGACCTACGAACAGCCCACACCCTATTTCTATTCCGAAGACGGGAATACACAGAACCAACTGGAACAATGTGATTTTTATTCTGACAAAAATTATGAATCTTTCCAGGAAGAGGAAAACCTTGACAATCAAGAAAATTTTCAATACCCAGCCTCGAATCAAGAGTCAACTTATACAACAACAATAACTTAGCCCAGCAAATCGAATTACCTTATTTTTATTTACCTCAACAACAAATGACTGTCCTAATAGATTCAGGCGTCTCCGATTCCATAATATCTCCAAAGGTGGCACAGCAATTCCCAAACAATTTTTTTTATGAGCCCTTTAAAGTAACATCATGTAAAAATACGTACAAGGAGAACAAAAATTTAGACATCTCACTTTTATCAGAGCTAGGTATTTAAAAATCTTTTAAAATGAGAGTCTTAAACTGGCACAATGATTTTGATGCCCTTATTGGGACAAAGGATCTGAGAGAACTCAATGCCCTAATAGATTACAAAAATAAAACTCTTACCCTCAAGAACATCAAAATTCCATTCTCCTTAGCCTACAATAAACCTTTATATAGACCAATTACAAATATTAATAATCAACATCTAGTCATTCCAGTCAATTATGAAAAAGGAACAGCTATCTTGCCATCATTTAATATAAATGAGCATGTGATCCCCGACTGTCTTATAAATGTCGAAAATGGACTATGTAAAATCCCAAACCCGAATCCCAATGTTCATGTTAATTTTCACCAACGCCTAAAAGTCATTCCTCAAGACCAATTTGATTTAATCAACCCACCTAAAACTACTCCAGAAAAATTTAATCCTAAAGACCATCTTTACCTTGACCATGTAACATCATTAGAAATTTCGCAAATCCTTCCACTTTGCCATGAATACAAGGACATATTCTATCACGAGGACTGTGACCTTACATGTACCACCAAAACAAAACATGTGATTCGAACAAGCTCTGATCGACCCATATATGTAAAGTCATACAGACATCCCCCTAGCATGAACAAGGAAATTCAAGCTCAAATTCAAAAACTCCTTGACAATAAAATAACATATTCTCCATATTCCCCCCCATTGTGGATAGTTCCCAAAAAAGCAGATGCTTCGGGTGCGAAAAAATTCAGAATGGTACTCGATTTTCGCCGACTCAACGATGTCACCTGCGAAGAAAAATACCCTCTTCCCAGAATCGAAGAAATCCTTGATAGCCTAGGAAAATGCGCTTACTTTTCCACTATAGATTTAGCTCAGGGGTTTCATCAAATTGGAATGGACCCTTCTTCCATTGAAAAAACTGCCTTCACGGTAAACAACGGCCATTATGAATATTTACGCATGCCATTCGGTCTTAAAAATGCGCCGGCCACATTTCAAAGAATGATGGATGAAGTTTAACGTGACTATCTTTACAAATTCTGCTTTGTTTATATGGATGACATCGTAATATTTTCAAAATCGTTAACTCAGCATATCGACCACATTCGAAAGATTTTTAAGAGACTCAGAGAAGTTAACTTAAAAATACAGCTTGATAAATCCTAGTTTTTGTCAAAAGAAGTCTCCTTTTTAGGCCACATAATCACTGCCGAGGGAATAAAACTTAATCCATCAAAAATTGAAGCAATTCAAAAATATCCCATGCCAAAAACTCAAAAAGAAATTAAATCTTTTATGGGACTAGTCGGATATTATTGGAGATTCATCAAAAATTTTGCTAAAGTAACATTTCCAATCACGAAATGTCTTAGAAAAGGTAGCGAAAAATGCATTGGAAATCAAGAATATATTGAAGCATTCTTAAAAAGCAAGGAACTCATTACTAATTCCCCAGTTCTTCAATACCCAAATTACAATAAACCTTTTAAATTAAAGACCGACGCTTCAAATATCGCCATTGGTAGCGTTTTATCAAACTCAAAACGACCACCCAATTGCATTTTTTTCTCGTACACTGAACTCCGCAGAGCGCAATTACTCCACCATAGAACGCGAACTCCTCGCTATTGTGAATTCAGTTAAACATTTTCGCTGCTATTTATACGGAGTAAAATTCACCATTGAAACAGACCATAACCCCCTTGTTTGGCTTTCCAAAATAAAAGAGCCAAATGGCCGCCTTATCCGCTGGAGACTCCAACTTGAGGAGTACAACTTCGAAATTAAATACAAAAAAGGCAAAGAAAATGTAGTTGCCGACGCCTTATCCCGGATTGAGCTTAACACCCATGAGATAACCGACAAGGACAATGACATACGGTCCAATGCCCCTAATGCTGACGAGACAGTTGCAAACTTAGCAGATTTCGATCTAGCAGATTTTGTCCTTAATGAAAGATATATTGACCTCATTGAAAAGTAAATAATTAGTCCTAATAACAATTTTCCGCCCAAATCCCCAACCCCTGCTATTGCAGAGGAAATTGATAATGATTGTGATATCACCGTCCATTCAAACAACGATACTCACGGAAAATTCCTACCAATATCAGAGCTACCTCTAAATTATGCAAGCAATCGTGTCGTAATAAACTATGGAGATACCTTCAAACACACCCTTACTAGACCGTTCAACAAGAGACACCACTACATATTAATTGAAAAGCAAAACAGACAAGAGCATATCCTAAAAATTTTTAAAGAAATTATTGAACCAGACGTGACGACAACAATTTTTATAGCTAACGAAGAACTAAGAGTAGAGTTTCAACGACTTGTCTCTATAACCCTTAACCCATCAGCAAAACTAATTCTGTCAAACACTTACTTAACAGACGTCATAAATCCAGAACAACAACAGGAAATAGTTTCAAACTACCACAGAAAAAATCACAATGGCATCAACGAAACCTATAATAACTTAAAACAAAAATATTACTGGCCAAAATTAAGAGACTGTATTACCAACTACATAAATAAGTGTAAGATTTGTCTCCAAAATAAATATGAGCGGCATCCCTACAGGATTGCTTATGAAGCACCACTCCTTGCTGAAAAACCCTTCAAAACAATTCACCTGGATATTTTTCAGTTTTCAAACTGCCAATTTTTTACCATCATTGATTCATTTTCCAAATATGCACAGGCCTATTATATAACTGATAAAAATGCAGTCACAATTCTCAGCAAATTAAGACACTATTTTTCACATCATAACACTCCACAAAAAATAGTTGCAGACCGCGGCAAGGAATTTCAAAATAATATTTTTGGAGAATTCTGTCAACTCTTCGGTATTGAAACCCACTACACAACACCCTCAAATTCTTCTTCCAATAGCCCCGTTGAAAGATTACATTCAACTCTCCTAGAAAAACTTAGAATACTAAAAATGGAAAATCCAGACGAAACTCCCCAAAACATTATGATTTCAGCTATACTAATCTACAACTAAAGTATACATTCCACAACTGGCTATTCTCCGTTTTCAATTCTATATGGCCCCTACATAAATGAACCAAGCTTTAATAATGATTTAACACTTTTTGAGCAGTACAACGAAAAACGCAAAAAAGAATTATTGCCCTTTTACGAACATATTTATAAACATGCACATGACAAACAAAAGCACAATACACAAAAACAAAACAAAAATATAGATAACCCCCCTAGCATAAAAATAGACCAAATAGTGTATAAAAGAAATCCTCTTAGAAATAAAATACATCCACCCTATATTAAAACAAAAGTTACAGCTATCGGCAAAAATAAAATAACGGGAATTTCTAAGAAAAACCCAATAAATACCCACATAAGGAAACTAAAGAGACTTAGGAAAACTCCCAATTCTTTTCAGACTCCCGATCCTGATCCTTCAAACAGTAACGAGCCTATACCAGGCCCTTCAGGTCTACAATCTACCCAATAATGAATATTACATTAAAGAAGTGGCTTCATTCCTTATTGTTAATAATTACCATACTACATATATACCATTTAACATATCTAGTATTAAGTACACCTTATCCTATTTTCTTAGTAATGTATTAATCTTAGACATATGGTGAATAATCAAAATAATAATTTCACTAAAACACAATTTTTCCATTTATACAAAGTTTTAAATAACACTTTTGATAATTACGCTAAATTTAATGTGTATAAAAGTGACCGTGCGAAGAGAGGATTAATGAACCTCCTTGGTACTGGTATCAAATTCGTCACAGAAAACCTTGACAATGACGATTTGCAAACTATTACGGAGAATGTAGAAATTTTGAAGCATAATCAACTTAACGCCATGCAAAAATCAATGACCTAAGTTCATTTGCAGAAAACGTCATGAATAAATTTCAAGAAAATATAAGAACTATCAATGAAAATTCAAAAACAATACAAAGCGAACTATCAAAAATTAATAATGAAATAAATCTAATATTGTCCATTCATCAAGATCAATACATCCAAATAACATCGTTAAATAATTTTTTAGAAAAATTGTCAAGAATTTTTTCTTTTGCACATTTGAAAACACTTGATTTAGAGATTTTAACAGTAAATGAAATAAATGAAATCTGGAAATTTTTAAGTTTACACTATTCTGAAAATGCCCTATGGTCCATTGAACATCTCTCTGAATTAACACTTATTTGTAAAACTGGATTATTAATATTCGACGAAATGGCAATTTTAGCAATTAAAATCCCAATTTTTGAGAAAAATGCATGTAATCTAAATTTTGTATACCCGATCCCAAATAATCAATCAAAAATGTTATTTAGTCCTAGTAAATATTATTGTAATGACCTTTGGTACCAAAACTGTATAGAGATTAATTCAAAATGGTTATGTTCAAATCCTCTTATTAATAACTGTAAATTACCAGAAAACTGTCAATATGTGACTGTTCTCAATAACTATCAAGTACATACGATAACGTACAAAAAGTCCTTACTGTTCTGTGCCAAGAAGGAAGAAATTGTTTACGAAAACTGTTTCCAGTTCCAAAAACTAAATATAGTAGGTTGCTCTCTTATACAAATTCAGTGCGATGTAATTATTAACCATCACAAATATGCCTTAGCTATAAATAACGTATCTATAAAACAACTTCCAGATGCCACTAGGTTGCAACCATCAAATTTTTCTATTCATTTGCAATTGAAGCATTTGGAAAACCCTGCAAAAATCCAAGATGATCTTCTAGAACCTGTTAATTTTGATGAAATTATCTCGCAAAAAGAGACTCACTATATTATAGTTTTAGTTGTATGTATCATATTAGTATCTAGTATATGTATAGCACTATACCAGTGGAAGAAATACAGCTCCCTGAAGGCCATTCCAGTGAAGACGCTTCGGCAGATCATCAACGAGGCCGTTGATGAGTGAAAAATCTAAGGGTGGAGGAGTCACATCCCTAGAATAGTCATTATAGCTGACTATGTAAATTGTTTCTATATATACGATCGTCGTTAGGTTAAGTTTAGCATTAGTTCCGTGTCAAAGCTCGCTGTTCAGGATTATTGTTCACCATACGTTTGTACTCCCAGTTAACCTTATTTTAATAAATGTTTTTTTAAAAGAAGCTCCGTCGATCTTATTATTTAACTTGCTAATAACCCTTTGATACCGTTTGTGAAAATATTATCTGAGGAGCATTCTTCCTCATTAAATACTACCTGCATCTACTAATATACCTGCATTTCTGATGTCACTTCTCTTTCAAAAGTTTTAATGGCTGTTGCCTTGCTCTTATTGAAAAGAGCATATGTCTTTTCACATCTAGTCAAAGCGTGCAAAAAATAGTTTATTAGTGATTTGGGTATCGAAACATTTTGAAGAATATGTAGGGTGTCATTGAAATGATGCAAAAAAATTCTGAGGGTGATAGTACTCCTAAAAATAGTTCATCGAAAAGTTCTGATACATATGTAAAAGCCCAGGATAAAACTTAAAAATTTAATAGACCTGAATAAACAATAAACATATTATAGGTACTTAAGTATGAAAGGTTAATAAAATCATATTCGATTTTTAAATTAATTGGGCAGCTAGGCGTGTTGGGAAAGATTTTTTTAAGATTTAATAAAATATTTATATGAGCACCCCATTAAAGTCATGCAAAACGCATTTTCCAACAATCTATAGTAAGCAATAATATAAAGCAGTCATAGTGTTTTTATAATAGCGGCAATAGCGGAATATTGAAAATAATATTTTATATGCCATTTAAGCTACAGTTGTCAACATACCTATTAACAGCAGAAAAATATCAATAAAATATTATAAAGGTAAGTATTAAATTATTAAATAATATTATTTTTAATAAATTTAATATTGATTTGTTATTCGTTAAAAAAAAGTTATGTTATGGTTGTCACAGAACTAAGTATTAAAAAAAAAATTATAATAACAATATTTAATATTTGGTCATTATATGCAGCCATAAACATTATTACCCTTAGATTCTCAAGTACTCATCAAGTATATTTTACCTAAAAAGGTTCTTTTCTTATCGTTGCCATATGTTACACAAAACAAAGACATTGAAGTAAAGATTGGCTACATCACCGACGCACCGACCCAAAATTTATTATTAATTGGCTATTGAGATACTCAAAACTGCTTTTCAAAATATCGAAGGGTGAAGTGCTGAGCTGGGTACTTTTTCTTATGCATCCATGTTTTGAATTTATAGTTTGCAGTATGTTGCGGTTGTGATACGTTATATTAATCGTAGCGTATTATAGTTCTAGCTTATTTGCCTACTAGTGCGGTGTTTTTAGTCGCAAGTTTGTTTGTTTTATAGTACGTTAAGAAGCTACCGAAAAACAGTTCACTGTATAATATACAGAATATTTAATTAATATTACGAAGCTTAGAAAAGTGTTCTTGTTCTTCGGATAAAAATAAGCAAATTTCTAAAAACTTAGCAGTATTAAACGTCTTTGATTGGAACTCTCAGAAGACCACTCCGTATTAATAAATAGACAATATCATACACATTTTTATGATTTTTAGTACATTTTATATAATTTTTTTCAGTCCGTAGCGTTGGTATGGATTTTGCATTGAATATTTTAACTGAAATAATATGAAATCAAAACAAGTATCACTTAGTTTCTTTCTTAAAACAAAATTCATTTGTAGAATCCTCATTTATTTTTGAGTAAATTAAATCCGTGTTTTTTTTTTATTCGACGCATACACAATTTTTTTTATAGAAAAATAAACCAATTTTTGGCATCGTAGCAAGTTTAAAAAATAATAATTATTTATTTACTTTTAATTTCTAAAAATGTTTACTTCAGAACGCCTTTTTTCAAAAGCTGGCTTGGTTGTTACCAAACAATGGAATAGACTCAACGCAGAATCGGCTCGTTCATTGCTGGGCTTAAATTCATAGTACACTTGTACATTAAAAGATAAACTAAATATTGACTACTGAAACTTTTTATTGGGTATTTATTTATTTATGCCTTTTGGTATTTATTAGCAATTTAATTTAAACATTTTACGTACATATATAAATTTCAACTAAATGTCTATTCTAATTAAGTTTATACTTATATCTTACTTATCATGTTATATTGTTTCCTAAATGCATTTATTTGTTGTTGCTGTTTATAAAATACATTTATTTAATGTAAACTGAATTCGTTTTCGTATTTTTAATATTTAAGTTTCAGAATTTATATTATTTCTTTATAAAGAGTGCAATGTAATAACTGTAATGTACCTATTAAAATATTAAACATAAATTTGTGTATTTGTTTCGCTCTATATTTTTTTATTCTAAAATTTATAATTTATAATATTAACTTTATTCCATAATTAAGTAAGTATTTTATTATAAAGGGTATACACAGCCTTTAAAGCATGGCTTAGAAGGTTATATAGGAATACTTATTTTAAGACAAAAATTCCAATAATCGTATCGAACATATTACCTGTAGACGTCGACATTTTTCATAGACTTTTTTTAACAGATGACAAGTCATTCGATTTTGTAGGTACGAAAGAAAGGTATTAAAATACCTAATGTGAATGTGAATATATTATTAAATAGGAGCCTCTTTAAATAATAATTATAAAGCAAATTGCAAAATTATGCAAAACCAAAACTCTAGGGACAAATCGACATGTTATGCAAGCAGTTAATACCATTTTTCGGAGAATTTCGATAGAGTTTTGTAACAGTGACGCAACTGTTCCGTCCGGTGAATGCAGGTAATATTCTTAAATTTTTGGTAAATTCAAAAAATATAATAATATATGATGTTTGTTTAAAATAAGAAAGCCCATCGTTTTATGACACACCTTGTATAATAACGTTAAGTTGAAAAAAAAATGCGCAGCTAAAATAAAAAGAGACGTGACTGGTGCAAGAGATTTAAATAAACATACCCCTAAATTCTAAGGATATTGTTTCCAATCTACACACCACCTGTTACACAAATCGTAAGCCCATTAGTATAATAATGGGGAAATAAAAAAATAATCAAAACCTATTCCGTGATTTTAATGACAATTTTACCAATTGCTGGAAGCATTTTATATTTATCGAGACGTCTCGTCTCGCCTTGTCTCGAACATTTTTATCTCGTCTCGTCTCGTCGAAATTCGAGACAAAATACTTTCGAGACGAGATAAAATGGCTTCGAGACGAGACGAGACGTCTCGTGTCTCGCGGCATCCCTACCTCTGTGATATCAGAACTTTCTCCAAAAGTGCTGGTAGATCATGTATTAGAAAATTAAGGAAACTTTGACCATTTAGCCTAAAATGTTTATTTCTATAAAAAAGTAGTTTTTCGAAATGTGTAAAATTAACCTTAGGGGCAAAAAAATGGTCCAATAATTCCATTGCCAAGAATTCCTGCCCAAACGTTAACTAATAATTTATTTTGGTGTCGACTTTCTCCAACAGCATGAGGGTTTTCATCGGTCAGTGTTGTGTAATATGGTAATTGAAAATTTATTTTCTTGTTACCCAGCGTCATCCGTGCATAAAATATTTGCCAAAAAAAGGGGTTCTTGGACCAGTTTTTTTAATAACCAACGACAGAAGATGGCTCGAGCAGGATAGTCTGTGGGAACAAGAGCTTGTACCATTTATAATGTGATATGGATACAGGAGTTGAGTATGAAGACTCATCCACATAGAATAGCGACTTACGTTTCCCCTGGCTGGAATTCTCTTTACAGATATCTTCGGATATTCCTCTACATGTGCTAAAATGTTCTCCTCACCATGAGGTATACGTACCATCAAATTATGGCCATGGTCTTGGTTTCGGGTTTAAATGAACCTGCGTCTCTTAGGCGATGATGAATACTCGCAAATATCAGATAAAAAGATGCCCTGTGATTTGGTTATTTTTAGACATACATGAGCTTAAGCAAAAGACCGTTTCCGTTTACTCTTAAAATTAATAAAATTCATATCTGCCAGTTCACGCACATTATATTCTAGAATTTTTCAGATTTTACATTTACGCACACTTTAACAAACATAAACTGACAAAAATACTTATAGCTAAAATTTTTTTTTTGCGTACATGCAAAAAAATAAAGTAAACCCAATATATTTAAAAATTTCTTACTCACTTTTGAAACGCCATAACTTTCATATGTTGATGTTGATTAACCAATTAACAACCCATTAAACCAAACTCTTTACCTTCAATTTTCTCGAAAACCATCACTCTGCAAGCAATGTGCAACAGTACCTTTTTTGTAGGAAAAAATATGTAGTTTTTAAAAAATGAACCCACTTTTCGAAAAAAAAAATTAAAAAAGGTGTTTAACAAACAACTTCCTAGGCTTGCAAAAACTACCCTTTCCGATTTTCCAACTGATTTTTCATTTCAACATTTGATTAAGGGTCATTTTCCGCCCTATACTTAGAACATTGAAAGGCTAAAATTAGTATTGCCGTGGAACTATGGGCACTTTATTTGCTTGCAACATCTCCGATGCAATGATGTCAAATGCTTTTGTAAAAATGGTATGTAAAAAATACTTTATAATATCGCAAAAATTTTTAACCTATTTTGACAGGCACGAAATAATACTACTGTTCCTATTTAATAGAATGAAGCATTTTGAATCACTTTTTATGAAGCATTCTTTAACAAAATACTATATAAAAAAGTCAATATTTAAAGTAAAATGAATCCAGATAACGTATATTAGAGAAAAAGACAACAACATTGCAACACCGTTTGATCACACTGTTTGAGTATTGTTGATTTCACCGACACAAGGAATCTTTACCAGTGACGTCGTCAAAAAATATTTACATGATAAATATTTATCATATAAATATTTTTTAAATTATAGCAGATTATGCTCTAAATTATAAACAATATTACCGTTTATGAACTTAAATATAGAAAGAAATTAAATATTTTATAATTATTATAGATTTCTAAATAAGTTTTTAGTTAGGTGTATTTCTATGATCCCCTATTCTACGTTTATGAGGACGCTTCGCCATGATGTGATATTACGAAATTATCGATATATACTTGTAAAAAGATTGACTTTAATTACTTTTTTTCCATGCTACGACTCTACTTTTTTACTATCGTAACAGCTCACAAAAACACTTAAATAAGAATTTTTTTCTTTTTTAGTCAAAAACTAAAGAAAAAACACAGAACTTCACAAATGTGCGCACAAAGCCATTTGGCAAGATGACATTAACTTTTCCTTGCGGTGTTGCCAGTTTAGATTTTTCAGAAGCGGTTTTTGATATAAGAATGTTAGTAATTTTTTTTGCTTTGAAAATGTTATTTTTGCGCTTGGAATAAGATATATCTATTTCTACTTTTTATTTTTAATCCAAAATTCAACACCAATAAGTTAAACTAATATAATCAAGTGTAATAATAATAATAATAATAATAATAATAATAATAATAATAATAATAATAATAACAATAATATTAATAAGATAAGGATCCACAATGACTCTGCAAGAACCGAGCTCCCGATACCGCCATGGGAGACCAGACTTCAACGAAAAATTCAGAGGTTTCGAAAAGATATCGGCCAACTAACAGAATATCTGAGGGGTACACGAACAAATAGACTAAAACAGAAAGTTGATGAAATTTTGCACAGAAACAACATCCACACTCGGCATGAACCAGAAAATAATACAGCTCAACAATGCCTGGATACTCTAAAACAGAAACTTTCCTTATTTTCAGGGCGCCTACGAAGATACAAGACCAGTAATAACCGAAAACGTGACAATCTTCGTTTTGAAAAGGCCGAAAAACAATTTTATAGAGAGCTAAATTCAAAATCAGATCACCCAGATAAGCAATACCCCACGAAAGAACAAATTCAAGATTTTTGGGCCAAACAACTTGCAACTCAAACAACATGCAATATCAACGCAAGCTGGGTTACTGAAGAGAAACAAAATAGTAATAAATATAACCAGATGAAACATCGACCATTCACTATCGAGGAAGTCAACCAGATTATCCAAAAACTGCATAATTGGAAATCACCTGGCCCAGATGGAGTTCATAACTTTTGGCTAAAGAAACTACGGAGTGTGCATCCTAAACTCTCAGAATTAATTAACCACGTTATTCTTAACCCACAGGAAATGCCAGCGTTCCTAACGCAAGGAGTAACCTATCTACTGCCTAAAGACCAGTACAACACACAAGATCCGTCTAAGTACCGAACGGTAACGTGCCTACCTACTTTGTATAAAATTATCACTTCATGTTTAACACAGCGCATTTATCAACACTGTGAGAAAAACAACATCATATCCGCACAACAAAAAGGATGCGCTAAAGGGTCTATGGGCTGTAAAGAACAACTTATTATCGACTCTGTCATCAACAACCAGGCATATCACAACAAGAGAAGTATTTTTACTGCCTACGTCGACTATAAGAAAGCCTTCGACTCAGTACCACACGAATGGCTTATAAACATATTAAAAGTGTATAAAGTTGATGGTAATACTTTGTCTTTTCTAGAGAGCGCTATGACAAGTTGGAGAACAACGATCCAGCTCGAAGTACAGGGTAAAAGCACAGTAAGTACAAACAACATTCCAATTCGAACAGGAATCTTCCAAGGGGACTCACTGAGCCCATTATGGTTCTGCCTTGCTATGAATCCTCTTTCGAACCGTCTTAACTCTACCAACTATGGGTTTAGCATCCGAGATAATAACACCGAGATTGCAAAGTTAAATCACTTACTGTATATGGATGATTTAAAAATAATGGCTGCAACTAGGAACCAACTAAACCAAATGCTGCATATAGTAGAAGAGTTTTCTAATGACATCGGCATGCAATTTGGACTAGATAAATGCTGTACTCTCAATATAATCCGAGGAAAAATTCAGCCAGGAGAATATCAGATGCAGAATGTCCAGACCATCGAGGCCATGGACGAACACGAAATTTACAAATACTTGGGGATGAAACAATCACAAACGATTGAACAACAAACAATGAAATGCGAACTGACTAACGAGTTTGTGAAAAGGGTAAGACAAGTTTTGAGAACCAATCTCAACAGCAAAAATATGTTTAAGGCACTTAACTCCTACGCATGTTCAGCTCTTAGTTATTCTTTTGGGGTAATTAATTGGAGTAGGACAGACATAGAAAGGCTACAAAGAAAAGTGAGGACCCTACTTACTAAAACGCACAACCACCACCCTCGAAGTGCCACTGAAAGAACAATGCTTCCCCGCCACCTTGGAGGAAGAGGATTAATAGATCTGGGTAAACAACTTGAAAAACAAATCACTAACTTAAGATCCTATTTTTACAGGGAAGGAGAAAATTCCACGCTGCATCGCGCAATAAATCAAATAGACGATTCCACTCCTCTACAACTTAAGAGCGAGGAAGCGTGCAGCTACCATCATACGGACCAGGAAAAACTCCGCATCTGGATGGAGAAGCCCCTTCATGGGCGGCATCCTAATGAGATCAGCCAAAATCATGTCGACACTGCTTCGTCGAACTATTGGTTGGTATCAGGCAAGATGTTTCCAGAAACCGAGGGCTTTCTACTCGCCATCCAAGATCAGGTTATACCAACAAGAAATTATCTCAAGCACATCGTCAGAGATCCGTCCGTACAAAACGACAAATGCCGGTATGGATGCCAAACATCAGAGACAATCCAGCACATAATAGGAGGATGTCAGGCCTTTGCAGCGACAGAATACAAAGAACGGCACGACTCAGTTGGGAAAATTTTACATCAAGAGTTGGCAATGAAGTTGGAACTTATTACAACAGAGAAGGTTCCGTATTATAAATATACTCCAGAACCCGTAGTGGAAAATGATCGATATAAGTTATATTGAGACCGCAGTGTACTTACCGATCAACATGTAAGGCATAATAGACCAGATCTTATTTTAATAGATAAAATTTCCAGGAAAACAACTCTAATTGACGTAGCCATACCGAACAACAATAATCTGCAAGAGAAACACACTGAGAAAATCGCCAAATACAGAGATCTAGAAATTCAAATCGGAAGGCAATGGAGAATGGATAATGTTCAGACCATCCCAATTGTTATATCGACAACGGGTGTAGTACCGAAAAGTCTACTGGAATACCTTAAACAACTAGGAACAGGCGAACATCTATATAAGCACATGCAAAAGGCAGTACTACTGGCAACTGCTCGCAGCACCCGGAAATTTCTAGGGGATAACTCTACATTTCAGGTCACTTAAGGACACTGAAAAGGCCCCCACAGACCACAGAGCTTAATCCTTTTGATATCGCAGGTATCTGGGATAAGTAAATGATCCCCCCCCCCCCCCTTAGAGGGAGTGCCAGCCTTAACTGGCTGTAAATAATAATAATAATAATAATAATAACCCTCGAAGTGCCACAGAAAGAACTAGGCTACCAAGACATCAGGGAGGTAGAGGATTGGCAGACATTGGCAAACAGTTAGACCGACAAATTTCAGTTCTGAGAAATTTCTTTCATGAAAAGGCTAGATCGTCCGCTCTACACCGTGCTATATGTGAGGTCGATGACTCTACACCTCTGAAACTGAAGAATCGCGAAATCGAAAGTCACCACGTCACTGATGAAGAAAAACATCGATCATGAGCACAAAAACCACTGCACGTCAACGAGGTTAGCCAGGGACATGTCAACACCAACGCGTCGAACTACTGGTTAACTTCAGCACAACTGTTTCCCGAAACGGAAGTTTTCTTCTTGGCCATACAAGACCAAGTTATTCCAACTAGAAACTACTTGAAGTGCATTATTTCGGATCCTTCAGTACAGAGTGACAAATGTCGATATGGATGCCAAGTGACAGAATCCATCCCACACATAACGGGAAGATGTCAAACGTTTGCCCAAACTGAGTATAAGGCACGTCATGACTGCGTGGGAAAAATACTGCACCAAGAACTTGCAGTTAAACTGAACCTCTTGAGGACGAACAAAGTTCCATATTACAATTATACTCCAGAGCCGGTTCTTGAAAATGGCAAGTATAAATTGTACTGGGACCGAACTGTTCTCACCGACCAAAGAACTGTCAACAATAGACCAGATCTTATCCTGGTGGATAAGCGACTAAGGAGAACCACGCTGATTGACGTTGCTATACCTATTAACAATAACCTCCAAGGAAAATACAACAAAAAGATCATCAAATATCGAGATCTTGAAGAGCAAATCAGACGGTAATGGGCGATGGAGCATGTTCAAACAATTCCGATAATAATCTCGTCAACTGGACTTATACCAAAAACCCTTGTAGAGAACCTCAAACAACTGGGACTAAGTGAGCACCGCTACAAAAACATGCAAAAAGCGGTGCTACTGGGGACAGCACGGGTCGTCAGAAAGTTCATGGGTACAGAAGACCGAACACCATCCAGGGCCCGACAACCTGGAAAGGGTCCCCTCAGAGCTTAATCCTTTTGATATCTTAGATATCTGGGATAAGTGAATGTTCCCCATAAAACGGGAGTGTGATTGCCGCAAGGCAAAAATCTATAATAATAATAATAATAATAAATGTTGTAGGACAAAAGGCTCTTAGACCCCCTATAAAAAAAGAGTTGAGGGTACTGCTTAGGACGGAAACTAAGTAGCAAACTAATATTTAGCTTGTAAGCTCTTACTTTCTAACCTAACTTAACATAAATTTTATAATACTCTAAATTTTAAGTGCCTAGATTTCCACAATACAATCATTCCAATAGGAAAATATATAGGTATACTAATGCGTATTACAATTTATAATTAAATACAAACCTTCAAAATCGGGCAACATTACATATGACATTATAAATTTTCATAATTTATGTAAAATAATTAGGAAAAAAATTAGAAAATTAATTAGTAAAATTTAATTTAATAAATTAGAAAAAAAACTAAAGCAAAAGTTAAGAAGTAAAACAAATATGTGAAAAGTGACATGAGAGTAAGGACTATATCAATGGCCAAGATCATTTGAAATCATATATATCGCTATAAGCAAAGAAGTCAAGATTACCTACCAACTTTAGAGAGTCGCCCATTTGTTTACGGATTAAAAGTTTTTTAAAGTTTCTATTAAAACGAACTAAGGAAGAACCAAGTAACGTTTGCGGTAATAAATTTATAGCTTTGACAGCAGTATGTGAAAAAGATGTTTTAACGATTTCTTTACGATGCCTAGGAATAGAAACTCTATGATTATAACGCAAAGGACGACCGCGCACATCGACCCTAAATTCAAGCTTCTTAAATAAATAATCTGGTGTTTTAGTTTTAAGAATTTGAAAATAAAAAACATTTGTGTACAGCTTTCTACGATTGTACATATTTAGCCACTTTGCTCTGCGTAAAAAAAGTGTAATATGTTCATGCCTACGAATTCAATAAATTAGACCTAAACATGAACTTTGAACTTTTTGAATACGTCTTGCTTCAAAATTATCAAGACATGGCCCGTAAACAACGTCACAATGGTTAAAGTGGCTTAGCACTAGAGAATTGCATAACAAAATTTGTATGTCCTTTTGCAGGAGCTGACGACTGACGATTTATGCGCTCATTAGCAACATCTAGTTCATTTAAAAAAAATGAATAATACAATTGAGTGTCATCCGCCTAAAAGTGGTAGTTACAAAATTTAAGGTCATTAATAAAGTTGGATGAATAAATCCTATAGAGCAGTGGTCCCAATATACTTCCCTGCGGCACTCCAGTACTGATATGGAGATGGCCCGAAGACATGTCTTCATATGTGACTACCTTGAACCTGTTAGTTAGATATGATTTTATTAGCTCAATAGCTGACATACTAAATCCAATAAAATGAAGAATTTCTATAAGAACATGGTGATTTAACATATCAAAAGCCTTACCTACTATAATCTAGCACGACAAGAGCACTAATCTTTCCATCATCGATTGATTTGATAATATCATCCGTGACATCTGCCATAGCGGAGGGACACCCAAAACCCGGATGAAAACCAGATTGCTTGGCAGGAATAACATTAAATTTACAAGTAAATGACCTAATTTGTTTCTTAATTATTTTCTTCAAAATCTTTGATAGCGCAGGAAGAATGCTTATAGAACGAAGGTGAATCAGATCGGTAGGCTTAGGGACCTTAGGCAAAGGAATTATGTAAGCATGTTTTCAGCAATGTGGAAGGTAAGCAATTTCAATGCATATAATAATAATATGAGTAATGTAAGGAATGATGTGAGGGCAACATAGTTAAATCAAAACAGAGTTAATTAAATCACTACCAACTGCCTTACTTTTAATGTCAAACCCTATTTTAGTTAAGTAAGCCTCGGCCACTGGTTTAAAGGTAAGATTACTCGTGATACCTTCCTTAACATGGGTATTGTAGAACTGAATTAAGGTATTGTCTACAGGGCATGTATAGTTTGATTGACTAATATAAAATGAATTTAATTTATTGAGATCTTCAGATAAAGCCGATAAAATGTTATTATTATTATTAGACTTAGGATTAAGTTTTTTGCAGTTCAGCCCATTTTTCTTTAAGTGTTGAGTTGAAAAACTTATTTTTAAGGTAAGATTTTCTTTCAGCTCTTATAGCTCAAGTAGTGTAGTTTCTTAATTCTTTATAATATGAATAATGCGCGGGCTGTTTAGATTTTCTGTAACGTCTCAGGGCATTAGGCACAAATTCTGCAAAAACTTAATATTATCTGTTATCCATGGCGAATGTTTGTAATTATTATTTGTAATAGATTTAGGACAAGAGAATTAAAATACTTTAGCTCATCGTTAATGTTCGGTATGTAAAAAATTTCATCCCAAGAGCAAATTAGAAGATCATGATTAAAAGCATTAAAATTTATATTTTTCAGTGATCTGTATTTAATTATCCTAGGTTCAGATAGCGCATATAGAAAGGTTAGCTGTAGATAAATAGAAAAATGGTCAGCTATTAGAGTATTGTCGACTCCAGACCATTTTATATATATTTCATTGCAGAAAATTAAGTCAATAAGAGATGTATAGTAGCTAGTTATTCTGGCGGGTTCGTTGTTTGTTTTGTTTAAATAATTCAGCAATATTTTCCAGTTAGCACTATTGCTATCCTGCAACAACTTTATACTAAAATCTCCCAGGCAGATAATATTTTTATATTGCGAGTATACACCAGAAATACTATTTTCAAAAAAATTCAAAAAGTCACTTACATTCCCATTTAGGGGCCTCTACATTACTACTGCATACAACACACCACAGTAATTCAACTCCACCCACATAAATTTAACAAATGAGAGATCCCCACGATCAAGAATTTTAAATTTTATGGCATCTCTAATGTATAGCGCGACACCTCCGCCCCGGTGATAAGATCGATCTTGAGAGACAAAAGTAAACTTATTGATATTAATGGCATCTGCATCAAAATCTTTCGTAAGCCAGGTTTCTGATAATCCTACAACGTAAAAATCAGTGCTTGTAAAATGTGATCTTTCAACTCAACAAAATTAACCACAAGCGATTGAATATTAAGATACGATATATTGAAAGACATTCTTAGGATTTTCAGAGGTGTAACAGAGCCAAAAATTATATGTCAAACAAAAATAATATACCAACTGCAAAAAAAAGAATAGGAGGCAGGGTCTGATACCAATGTTAAAAATATACCTATATCTTTTTTTTTTTTTTTTTTTTATGGTAAACACAAGCACAAGAGGAAAGTCCTATGTCACTCTTGGAGTGGTGCTTGCGCGAAGATATTTGTGGGCTATTTCTATATTGTATGCGTCGGGAAATTTGTGAGGTGGAAGCCCGTTCCGCAAAGAAGATGTTCTCGAGATGAATGAGTCCCGATACAGCGACGTCCTTGGGGTAGGCAGGTGGACTCGATGTTGATGAGCCGTAACTGCTAGACGCGTCCTTCTTGCCGGAACAGCCCTGGGTGGAATCAGGCCTGCCAGCTCAGAGGAGCACTTACCGTGATAATAACGGTAGAATAAACAGAGATCAGCCACCTTTCTCCTGAGCTCAAGACTATCCAGACTCTTTGTCAGTTCTGGTTTGTCGATAAGACGAATAGCTCTCTTCTGTATAGAATCCAGCAGGTTTAAACTATGCTGGGGTGCAGAGCTGCAGACATGCGAGCAATACTCGAGGGAAGGGCGTATTTGAGCCGTATAAAGAGTCAGCAGCTGTTCTGGCGTATACAGTTTTTTCGTTTTGAAAAGCACTCCGAGTTTTTTGGAAGCCGCCCTGGCGACTTCGGCAACGTGGTCATGCCAGGACACACTGTTGGTGACCTCGACTCATAGAAGATGTAAAGATGATTTCATTGGCAATGTTTTCTCTGCCATAACCAGCTCCAGGCCACCAAGGTTAGTCTTCATCGTAAATACTACAGCCTGCGTTTTTTTAGCGTTAAAATTGACCAAATTGTTATCGCCCCACACCAAGATTGCTCTAATATCGTTGTTGGTTGAAGCTACTTGTTGCTGCCTAAGATTCTGAGAACTTGCGGCTGTCGTTGGTTTGGCGGACTTAAATGTGGAAATAAGTGTGGTATCGTCCGCAAAGCTGTAGATTGGATTGACAGTGGTTCCTAGCAAATCATTGATATATACCAAGAAAAGGGTGGGGGATAGAATGCATCTTTGAGGGACTCCAGCGTTAATGTTAAATTTGTCGGAGAGGTATCCATCGACGGCTACTTGGATTCTTCATTGTTCAAGAAAACTTTTGATCCAATTCAATATTGAGTTTTGTATGCCGATTGAGGAGAGCTTGGTTAGTAGTCCCTCATGCCGCACTCTATCAAATGCCTTGGAAATGTCAAAAGCGACTGAGCGGGACTCGCCGTGCTTCTCCATGGCCTCCGTCCACAAGTGTGTGACGTAGGCCAGAAGATCGCCGGTGGATCTAAGCTTTCGGAAGCCGTGTTGATGATCGCTGATTAGTCCAGATGATTCCAGATATCTTAACAGTTGTTGGTTGACTGCTTTCTCCATAATTTTCGATATTACTGGAACTAGTGCAATCGGGCGGTAATTGGAGGGCATCGTCTTCTTACCCTTTTTGGGTACAGCTTGCACTCGAGCAGTTTTCCAGCTTGTTGGAAATTGGCCCTGCTTATACGATGCCGTGAACAGTCTACATAAGGGAGGAGTCAATTCGTCTGCACAACGTTTTAGTATTAATGCTGGAATTCCATCGGGTCCAGAAGCTTTGTTGGTGTCTACGCTTTTAAGAATTTTATTTATAATTCGTTGGGGAAACGAAATTTCTCCCATCGATGAATTCACCCTTGGCAAATATCGCGGTGTTTTGCCTTGCGAGTGCAAAGTAGAATTGGACGCGAAGAGTTTACCCAGTAAGTTGGCTTTTTCCCTTGCTGTTACCGCGATAGAACCATCATCTGCTGTTAGGAGTGGCAAGGCCGACTTAGCAAATCCTTGACTAACGGCTTTCGATACCGACCAGAAAGATCTTGTTCCATTTAAGCAGTTTAGCAGTTCTTTTTTTGATCCTGTTATTGTGACTCTCTTTGCATCATATCATATCTCATCAATAATTCGCTTGCAGCTATTTCTGGAGGCTAAAAAGTTCCTCCGATTTTCGATGGAAGGATGTTGACGCCATTTGCGATATGCTGCGTTTTTAGTGTTTACTGCTTTTTTGCAATTCAGGTTGAACCATTGCTTGTTGTTTGATCCGCATTTAGTAAAAAAAGGGATATAAGCTTCCATTCCTGCCAAGATCGTCTCTGTAATTTGGTTTGCACATTCTGAGATGTTATTGGTTCTAAAGCAGACTTCTTACCAAGGGAATGAGCGATAAAATTCCCGAAGATGGTTCCGCTCTGCTGATTTATAGTGCCATACCTTCCGCGGCATCGGATGATCTATGTATAAATAAGATAAATTTAACACAACACAAATTAAAAGCATTAACCTAATAGTGTTCAAAAATAATAATCATCAATAAGCAATATCGACGAGTTAATATATAGCTGAAAATGTCCTCTTTTGAAAATATGTAAACTTGACAATAAGGAGTCATTGGATTTGTTCGTAAATTTGTTGTATAACTGTATTCTCAGGAACCAGAGCTGTTATTATAACCGATAAATCCACATCCTTTTTAATAATTATACTCCCATTCTCATTGCAACTCAATTGCAGTATTGATAATGAGAAGATCAGCATCATCTTCTGCTTGCATGACATCTATGTGATTTTGTTTCAATTTTCCCAATAAAATTTTAATAAATCGCTGTTTGTTGTTCACAGTGAAGAGAATTTTCTCTTGAGTTATTATCAGAGTCATTGATAGATGAAACACAATTTATATGCATGTATTGGTTTTTACTCACCGTCGTTGTTGTTTCACTGTTTTTGTATTGTTAAGATGATTGTTACAACTGTCGAAAATAACCATAACGTTCAAACCAAACTGGTTTTATAAATGATTAACAAAACAATCAAAAATAGCATCATATGTACGATACAAAAGAAATCCGCCATCAATAAATATATCTGTCATGAAAAGGAATTAATTCTAAGTTACAAAGAATTATGCAAGTTTTCAAAGTTAAGAAAAGCATTCATTATTATTGGAGTTATAAAGTCAATTAAATAGGCAAAGTATTTAGTATTTAGTAGTATTTTTTTCCTGTGATTACGATATTGACAATAAAATAAAAATCGCACAACGGGTTCGCGGATCATGTTAAAAAGTTCCATTCTTTCTAATGGGATATCTAGTCTAAGAAATTTTTAATCGATAGTAAATTGAATTTTAAGCAAAAGTTGTTATATGATCTTTTACCCTAAAATTAAAAATATTTATGAAATTGATAGTTTTTTAAAAATATCAAGGTGGCTCTGATTTCATATACAATGATCGTTTTCAAGTGACAATTTCAAGTTTCTTAAATAAATAACTTAAAGTTGGGGTTTTTGGAAGAAAAGATGCCTTTCACGTCATGCCATGCAGAAAAATAGGATATAATAAAATTGTGTTTTAATACTTGTCAAAAAATTATCATAAAGTTTACTGGTGGATTAGTGTCTCAATAAGTGTTATAGAAATAAAGAGACAGTTTTTCCTTCGCTCTCCTTATATTTAAATTAATTTTAAAGATAGCTTGATACCAAATTCATGTAAAAAAGGGTATCAAATTTTGCTGGTATTTTTAATAATTTGTTTTGTTGTATATTAATAATTTTACTGTTGTTATTTTAGTTAAGAAAAGCATGAATGGATGAGCGCATGACTTAAATTTAAGATTATTTGTTTTCGTTGAAATACACCCCAGTTTTCTTATTTTAACACTGATTATTCATAAATATTAATAAATATTCTCACAAATGTAATTATTTGGTGTTTTATTTACTAGTTGCAGTCTAGCCTAAATAAAGATAAAGTAGCTCAGGGTTTTGGTTAAAATATACCCGAATAAAATTAGACTTGATCCTTGATCCTCTCTGGTAAAAAAGTTCTTCTATTTGTACATTCAAAATAGAACCCCTACGGTAGCAGTGGCGGAGCAGATACGAAAATTTGATTTGACCACTCTATTGTATGGTCCTTCGAGCCGGATTATCGGTTTTATTAAAATCCTTAATTTTTTTTTTTTTGCACAAATATTAAAAAACATATTTTTTATATTCTCATTTTTTAAAGCACGCACTACTTTGTATCTCTTTATCTCTCTCCTAACACACTTTGTGACTCGCTCAACTCGCTCTATCGATCTCATAAGAAAATAATACACACTCTCTCTCATTATTGATTGTGATAGCAACTAGCAAATTAATTTGATTTATTTTACACTGTTATTTATTTATGTACTGCTCGCTCCTCACTCATATAATTATTTGTTTGCCGTCGCTTCTTGTTAAGATTTAAAGGGCTCTCTCACTAATTTTTATTACAAAAAACAATATTTGCTCGTTCAAATGTGTGTAAATTGTTACATATTTCTCAATATTTGTTGTAAATTCTCATTCTCAAAATGGATTTTAAAAAATTAAAAAATAAGCCCAAATATATTAAAGGGATGATTACTCGCATCGAAACTTGGGTAACAGATCACATGGAAACAGAAACAAATGTGCAAAATATTCAAGTTAGGCATGTTTAATTACAAAAATTATTTGACGATTATGATGAAATTCAGCTCTCTATTCAGGCACAAATTGATGAGACAAATACTGACTCAGAAGATAGTGACGTCACAGAAACTTTGGTTTATGATATGCTCGCACAATTGCAGGGGGCTATTAGTAAGTTAACGAAAATTACACACACACCTCCACCCTTAAGTTCTAATCCAACCCCTAACCCTAACCTTCACTCTAACGAAAATCAAATTTCAACTCATATAAGACTGCCTGAAATTAAAATTCAACCCTTTAGTGGAGAATTTTCTGAGTGGATAGGTTTCTTATAATTATTTAAATTTAAACAGTTGGGTTTAAATGAAAAAAGACAATTTGTTAGTAGTAAAAACATTTGTTTTAATTGTCTAGGTACTAAACATTCTAGAAATGAGTGTCCTTCAGGTGGATGTCGGGCTTGCTCTGGTCGACACCACACTCTTCTTCACGATCCTACGTACCGATCTTTTGGTGGAAATGCACCATCCTCTCAAACAAACAATTATTCTCGAAATGGAGAAAATCGCACTGCTCATTCCAATCAACGGCAATACTCTTTCTCGCAGCAAAATAGAAATCAATGTCCTCTCTTACATCAGAAAGAAACCTTCCAAATGACGTTTAAGAAAATATGTCATAAACCCCTTTACTTGAAAATCAATCCTTGCTCACAAACAGTTTGACCTTGTCAACCTTCTCTTCCACACCCTCTCTAGTACTCCTAGCAACTGCTGTGGTTACTATTTATGACAAATATGGAGTTCCTACAAAGGCTAGAATTTTATTAGATTCAGCAAGTCAAAACTCGTTTGTAACTGAAAATTTAGTCCAACGCCTTAACTATGTCCCTTACAATCAACCCTTAAGAATAAGTGGTATTTCCAAAGGCTCACTTGAATGTAACAAAATGGCGAATGTTATGATTCATTCAAATGTCTATGAAAACCAAAGTTTTTCGTTATTTTGTGCTGTTCTTCCTGTGATAACCTGTAAACTCCCTCAAATACCAATTAATAAAGAAAAGTTAAAAATTCCCCACCACTTTAAACTAAGCGACCCCAACTACTACAACAACTTATGTATGTAACTTACCGACCGAAGATACTTTTTGCTCTTATATCGATATAAGTTTAGATCAAATTCCAATACATTTAAAATAAACGAGAACCAAGGAACAATTCATAATATTTGAAGCAACTAAAATTGACGTCCTAGCTTACTTTGCAGCTCATCCGACTAATTCATTTAATGATTTAGTGCAAGAAATTGCATGGAATTTGGGAACCATTTATAGCATTCTAAAATACTATAAGTTTGTGCCCTATAGGTACAAACCTACACAGACGCTTTTGCCAGAAAATTAATAAAGGTGCATTCAGTTTTGTCAATGGTTCACTTATCAAGTCAGGCGTAATTCTAGTTTTTGGCGCTAGATTATTTAAAGCGATGAATAAAATTTCTCCAACAGAGGCACATTTAATAGTCAAGAAAATCCATCCCTGTAAACTGCAGAGATTCTTTAATGTGAATATTTGGTGTGGTTTAATTGGCTTTAGAATTGTAGGTCCTGTATTTTATCAAGACGCATTGAATGGTAAGCGGTACGTCATAATGATGACAGATCTACTTCCAACAAAATGAAGTACCTAGGTTATTGATGACCGTTTATTATGAACTAACGGCCCTATCCGTAAGCCTGCTTGATCACCTGACATAACACCTATGGACTTTTTCTCTTGGGGCTTTTTAAAAGAGATTAAGGTTTAAGGAGAGGTTTTTAAAGGGTATAAGAGGCGGCAGTATACGATACTGTTGAAGATCAGCAGCTTTAATGAATCATTTTGATGGCAGATCCATTGCCAGAGCCACTAGAAGAATTTATAAGCGGGCTTAAAAATACTTAGAGGAAGACTGTGATTTTTGAGTATTTCATTTAAAATATATTAATAAAGTAAATAAACAATACTTTTTTACATACTAGATATTTTTCTTATCTTCCTCTTGATAAGGCAGTATTATGACAAGTCAGTCCCAGCTACCTTGAAAATTTTAAAATATCATCAATTGTTCTTTAATTTTAAAGTGAAAGAAAACAACTTTACTATAGATACTATAAAATGAAAATTTTGCATACTGAGTATCTCATTAAAACAAAATGACTCCATAAAATGATTTCAACCTGGAACCTTTGATGTAGAACGCCATTTCATACATCTATAATAAATCAACTTTGCAGAAAAATGAAACTCATTATTATTAAAATTTTTCATGGTAATTTTGCTTACCCCAGTATAACTATAATCTTCATAAACTTTAATTGGAACTTTAGCAATTTTTGCAATTTCAGTAGCAGTTGGGATGGTCATCAATCTTGCAATTAAATATTCTACGATGGCTAAACTTAGTGGTAGTAATCATTTTTATTACTCTCATTATGTGAATTCTATTATGACCATTGATTGTCAGAAGGGAATTAAATAAAAGTTCAATTTTCCGGTGGTAATATGAACAGTTGAGGATGGTGAACTGCACTAACTTTTTAAATAAGTACGTACTGATAAGCCAATTTGTAAAGGTGGTATGAATGGTCATGGATGCACTGCTGACATAATACCGAGACTCAAAGCAGTACACTTTAATTTCAGTGGCTCTAGCTCTCTTTTTTATTTGATATGATGATTTGCTTCATAAACATTTTGATATTAAATATTTATAATGTTATTAATAATAATACATTTTAAAATGACACGGCAAGGACCGTAAATAAAACTTCAGTGGACGTTTAAAGTTGAGGGAATGTAAATAGAACAGTGAAGCTCGCGTCGGTCGTTTTGTTTTTCATGCTCTTCCTAACAAACTTTGGACACTGTAAAGTTAATTTGGCTTATAGAGTTTAAAAATGGAGTTCGGTCTATTCTAAGGACAAAGTTTTAAGACAAAACTTTTCTCAGTCATTTTCCTCGGGGGAATATTTTCATTAAGGTTATATGGTTGTTTTGGATCAGTTTAAAAATATAGTATGCTAGTTTTTGCTGTCAGATTTTTGGTTCTTGATTTATGCATAGAAAACGAGGTTGGGTGTGGTTTAGCAAGACGAACTTATGCAGAAGCTTTTAAAGTTTTTTATCCAAGAAGTATTTTTTAAGCTATTTAATACAATTATTAGGTTTGCAGTTTTAGTAGTATTATAAGTACAATAATTGGAACATTAAAATCAATTGGACAATTGGATTGTTAGTGAATTCAAAAATCCTTGGAAATTCTAAACATATTTTAGTTCAGCTTAGTTCGGTCTCATGTATACATGTATCTAAAGCTCTTTATACTATCAACTTGCAAGAAGTAACTATGGTTCAATATTAATACAATAGATTGCATTATTATATTACAAAGAGTCCTTTTTTACACTTTAGCAATAATTGTTTTCATTATTTAAATTTCTTTTTTTATTAGTTTATTTAAAAATTACTAGAAAAGACTTGGGATAGAGCGCATGTGGGTAAAACTGATTATCGGAATAGAATATTAATATATAACTATAAACTGAGATCAAGTCAAAATATGCTTAAGGTAAAACTCGAGAGGAGGATATTTCAATAATATTCACAAGATTACCTTTATATTAAATATAATGTTTTCAGTTCTGTAAATAGTTTTTTGCTTGATGCTATTTGACTCTAAGTTAAAATAATATGCCAAAATTCGATATTCTGAGGAGGGTTTGAGGTAACAAATTAAGTTTTTTTAGTAGTTCTGATTGCACTGGTAGAGGTAACTAAATATTATATATCTTTTTTTTTTTAAAACTTACAAAAATAGGTTAAGAATAATAAACAAATCTTTGCAGACTGGGATCTTATAGTATTTAGTTGCTTTGCTAAGTTGTATATTTAATTTAACACAACCCAAATGCATAATTCAGTTCTATACCAAGGTTTAATTTTGTTTAATAACTTGCCTGCTAAAATTAAAAATTGTATTACTTTGAATCAATTCAGAGGGCTTTTGAGAGAATTTATCATGAATAAGTAATATTGTGTTTCTTTGTTATTTTTATTGTTATTCTTTGTTTCTTTGTTTCTTATGTTATTTTAGGTACGTAGTTTATTAGGTTTTATTATAGTGTGCATTGTTTCCGCTCCAATCATCACCTTGGTTGTGGGTTTATCTGTTGACTGGATATTTCTGGGCCAACCTCGATACTGATTACAGCTTCGTGGACTACCGAAGCGTTTCTAAGTGTTACACGGGGGGACCAATGTGTCTGGTCAGTATGGTGAACCAGGCTCTAAATTTGTGTCATCGGCTGCTTGCAACCGACTCGATCAGCTTAAGTCGTCATTATTTTTATTATTATAAGACAAGGCAATATCAATTAACTGTGCTTTTAATAAGTGGGGCAAGGAAATTATGTTTAGGTTAAGTTTAGTTTTAATTTATGGTCTACCTGTGACAGGGTATTTCTGGAACCGGGATCCTGTTTTTGGATTACCGAGACCATCCATGGATAAACCTGAGTGTCCTGATAGAGTTAAGTCCATCTTTTACTTTTACTTTTTTTATTTATGTTTTTATTGAACTAACTTTTTTTTGCTAAATAAAGATAATATTTATTTATTAATTTACTTGGTGAGAATCCTTACTGGGCATAACTGCCTAAACAGGCTTGGTAGAGCAGAATGTCTGATTTGTCTGAATTGCGGTACAGGGCAGGAAACTCCATACCACATACTAGGAATTTGCGATAGGTGAGGTCGTCTGAGAAGAAACATTTTTGGAGCTGCGATACTCTTATTGAAAGATCTGGACTGAGACAGCGTGCAAGCTATTATTAAGAGGACGGGCCGACTCAGGAAAGACCGTGTATTGGGAGTGGAGACGTAGGAATGGGTGATTCTGGGGTTGGCGAAAAGGGACTTTTAGGCCTACTTGCCGAGCTCTAGCCCCTCGACAGTTACTTCTACTATCACTTGATTAAAACGCTGTATAATACAGTCATTTGGTGCTCAAAAAGGGGGTTACCTAGAAAGTTTTCCGGGAGTTTTGAAAATTAGTGATTTTATAGATTTCGACGTGCTCTTTTTAAATTTTCACATTGCCACCTCGTATCTTTGCCGCTCGCGCCGCCATATTGAAAAACGGCGCCCAAATAGAGTTTTTTTTAAGAATAACTCCGTTCCAACTCATTTTACGATAAAAATAGTTATGTTAAATTAAACTGAAGAAAATTTCCTACAATTTATGTATTAACCTTTCTATTTGTAAAATGAATAGTTTCAGTGTACGAGAGCTGCAAATTCCACCCCAACCTGAGTTTTGGCCAAATAACTCATTTCCACACCACCATGAGGTAGAGTAATGATTGGCAAACGAAAGAGTAACAACGGAACATCGGCGAGGGGAACCAGTTGTAAATAAACCACCCCTGATTTCATTCATAAAATGACCATTGGCGTGCCGGATTTTAAAGATCTCCAAGAATACTTTTTATATATTTGTTAATATTTAATAAAAAATGTTTAGAATTTATTAAACAATAGCAAGGCAATAAATACAATCCTCTGAAACGAAAAAACGACAAAATATTAACTAATATTATTTTATAGTAAACATAGTCGTGTTAGGGTTTCTTATCGGAACCATTCTAGAACCGTTCAAAGTAGTAGACTAATAAAAAAAAATTACAAATATTGACAAATGTTATAATGTTTTGACATACATGCGTGATACATCGTTGCAAATGTAATTAAATGAACTATTTAAAATGCAAAAATCCATTTTTCCTTATGGCGCCCATAAGGAAAAACAAAGTTGATGATGACCCCACCATGTTGCACAGAAAAAGTGACAATGTAAAAGTGCAAATTACTTTAAAATCGGATTAGGAATAAGAAACTTTTTGAAGCAAAATTTGTAGTAATTAGGTTTGCTTAAAACGCATGCGCTGTTTAATATTGCGTGTTTAGATATGTAGCTACTAAGTGAATAATTTTAAATAAATGATAAATGATATGACTGTTAAATTATGAGGATAAAAATAGATAAAAGGTAAACAATAATAAAATTATAAAAGGGTTCAACGGTTATATTTTTTGAAATGTTGTTTTTGTCTAGAATTATACCTGTAATGTATCCAACTAATTCTCAGCTTCGTTATCGGAAGCATGATCATCGTCACTGCTCTCTTCACTTTCAGTGTCATCATCTTGACTTAGAGTTATTACCACGGGTTCAATTTCTTTCATAACCTGATCATTCTCTCAAAATTTGTCTTCTATATCCTTAACGTGCTGGCAAAATTTCTGCCAATTATGAGGGGATATTAAAGACATAGCTTCGTTGGTCACTTCTTTTAGTCCCGTTAGGTTGAAGTTCCCAGTTGTATTGCGGCTTCTTATAATATATTTTAGTTTTACCTAAGCCAGCTCTATTGGGTTCAATTCACATAGATACGGGGGCGTTCGGACTGGTATATGGCCATGTGATTTAAAAATACGATCTACTACATAATTTTTTTCATGATCAGGAGGCTTGTGGAGTAGAACTAGATCAAACAAATCAAATTTTCTTGCGGTCGCATCATGATTAATTCCTATAAAATATTTTTTAAGTTTAACATAAATTTGTTTTTACCTCCTATATTCTATACCTTTTTTCGTTAACCAAGCTACTATGTCTTTTTTCAAAGATGACTTGGTTGGAGTCCTATCCTCTTGGATGGAGTGATACGGAGCATTGTCATAAACGATTACTGAGCGGTACTGGGCGGTATATTAGGAAGCAGTTTTTCTGTAAGCCACCAAGTAAAATTTTCCTTGTTCATCTGGCCATGGTAGTCATCAGTAGCTAACCCCGCTTTAAATATTAAACACGCGTTGTCAACAAATCCATTTACTGAACCAGCATGCACAATTATCAGTCGACCTAAAATATATGTAAAAAAATTTTTGTACATATTGTTTGTATTTTTATAATTTATTTTTATTTACACAGACCCTAAGATAGTAAAATATGTATTTTCACGGATTTTTGCATATTTCCATAATTTTGAAATGTGGGTCTAAGTTTTTGAATCCACAAATTAAAAATGTATTCCTGGCAGAAAAATAATTTTATTATAAGAATATAAACTATGATGATTACTTTGTTAACTTATAAGATTATAGCTATATTTTACTTACCTGTCGAGCCTATATTGCTAATTACACCAGAAACGGTGTCGCTCTGCCAGCATTTCTTGAAAGTTAGGTCGTTGTCTACCCAGGTCTCATCCAAATAAACAATACTCCGTTTTTCTTGACGATATTTCCGTATTTCACGAAGGTATTTATATCTCCAGTGTAGTAAGTTGGGTCGCTCCATTAATATTTTTCTTTTATTCTGGCATTTACGCCAAAAAAAAACATGTTGCTTGAGCAGTTTTCTAAGGGATTCCCTAGAATACGGAAAGTTAGAGTTTTCCCGAAATTTTTAATTAGCTTCCTTGTTGTGGGGACAACTTTAAATTCCGTATAACATCTGTTGATCAAATGCCTGACTATTTGAAAGTCAAAATCGTCATCATTTTCAACAAGCGACTGACGTGGTCTTTTTTTCCCAGGGCTTGCTAACATTTTATTAGGGTTATTGCGAATTCTTTCTTGATCTGCAAGATGAATTCTTCGAACAGTCGATACGCCGACCCCAGTGTAAAGAAACACCCTATCTATCTTACGTTTCAGAGGCAATTTAAGGGAATTCTCAGGCGCTTCTTTATCGCAAACTTTAAAAAAGCAAGCAAGCACAAATGTAATATGAGCAAAACATTAATAAAAACTTATGAACAAGTAGATTTATAAAAAAACTTTTTTAATAATAAAGTTAATAATAAGTATAATTCAGTTTCATTAAAAATTTTAAGCACCTTATTGGAATATTTCCATTTATTACTTACCTATATACATTTGCTATTACTTCTCTAGCTTGGCTACGAATTGTCTTTCTACATTTAGATATATTACTCTTTCTTAATTTAAAAAAATAATAACAAAACAAATAATGTTCAACAACAATAAATAAATAAATAAATAAAAAGAAACCACGAATCAAGTAACAAAAAACTTAAAGACAACCTCAAATAAACTTCAAACCAAAAGAACGCGTGGTCAGCAAACAGCAATTGACCGCTCCACGTGCAAAAAACATAAAACATCAAAAAATGCCGCCGCTTTTTTAACGCCACCACTGAAATCTGCTGGAGGTTCAATGCCAATCGATATGAATGATGCGACGGAGAGAGATGGCGCGAGAAGAAGTCCGATATTTTAAAAGGATATTTGCACTTACGAGTTTCACAGAATCGGAATAACCAGATCCCCGCCAATCAAGTCGTTTGGGCGGCGCCTGGTCTGCCCAGAGCCACGTTGTTTCAGGCGGTGTTGCCAGTTGATATTAATAATGTAAATATTTGAATAAAATGTGTTAATACTTTTATATTATTTACCGGTAAAGAGGTGTTGTTAAGTAAAAATAGGAAATGAAACAACTACAAAACAACTCAGTTTGTTAATTATTTTACTTTTGTGTGTAACAAGTCGATTTGGAAGTGAAAAAAAGTAAAAATCAATATTTTATATTTATTTTGTGGATTAAACTAGGCAATGTCGCATTTTTGTAGCCGCATTCTTTCCGTCGTTACTCTTCAGTTTGCCAGACTTCAAGGGGCGCGTTTTTTTTTTGGTATCCCCAATAGACCTTATCCACTTTCAATGCACTATTACAAAATTTAGCGCATTTTCGCGGACCAGGCAGAATGCTCTAAAGAACTTGCTCAGAAATTTAAGAATCAACAACATTTGAACAACGTGGTTCTACAGCGAAATTATGGGTGCAATATTTCCGCATGGTGACGCTTTTAAAGCAATTCATCGAGGCGGAAAAAATGGGCAATTGGAATTTACATCTTGACACTATCCAGAACATGCTGCCTTATTTTCATGCCAGTGGCCTTTTCCTATAGGCAAAGTCTTGCCACTTATATTGGCAAGATATGCTTGATTTGAAGGAAAAAATGACAGGTGAAGAACACGAACTGCTGACGAACTTTTTACAACTAAAGGATATTTTACAATTAGACGTTCTGACAAATTTTGGTGTGGTACGTAGTCAGATATGACGATTGAGCAATTGTTGATGACGACAATTAAATGTCTTGGCGGCCTTACTCATGGACGGGGAGTCAAAGACAGCGTGCTCCCAAAGACTTCACATGGTATTCTTCATGGTAGACATGGACTTCAGACATGGTATTCTTGCACAACGTTTGCGACGAAGTTGAAAAGTTTTGCGACGTATCATTTTCCAGTTTGAAGCAGCATGTTGAAATGAGAAGCTCGCGAATTAATCATAATAATGACGACGTCAAAAAACTAATGGCTTGGTGAAGCCAACATTTTCCTTTTTTAGAAGTAAAGGAACTCATGTCAATAAGCACTGGAGTTATCGGAGATGAGAAAATATATTGTCACATGTCTCAAGAAATTGGTAATTCTGGCGTTTCAAAAATCATCGGCAGCAATTTCTATACCGTTAAATTCAAGCGAAATGACGGAGTAAAAACACTCGGCGTTATGAGTGCACGACATTATCCCGATTAATCCTTTATTAATTTTTCAAAGAATGTTTATTGCAAAAAAATCTGATGAAGAACTTGAAAAGTTTGAAACTTGAAAACGTACGTTTTGCTCCGTTTCCGTTATCCCTTTTCAATGACGAAGGCATGCGCAAGTGTGTTAAATCTACTATGTACAAAGCATTTGAGCCAAATTCTGGGGATGTAAATTTTCGAGACGCTATGTATGTCATCGACGGAGAATATTTATTGCACCGAATCGTTTGGTATTGCAGTGAATCGTTTTCATCTATTTGCAATAACTACGTCACATTTGTTTTATCAAACTATACATCCAATGCCATTGTCGTATTTGACGGATATCCGGAAGATGTAACAATATGTACCAAATATGCAGAGCGATCCCGACGATAACGAAAAAATGCTTTAAAAGACATACTTTTTGATGAGACAATGATCCCATCTGTGTCACAAGATAAATTTCTGGGCAATGATACTAACAAAAAACGCCTAATCGGATTGTTGAAAACAAAATTTAAAGTTGCGATTTTTATGGTCAAGCAAGCCGCGGAAGATACGTTAATAATCAATAGGGCAATCAGCATTTCATCTACATTTGATTCCGTAATAGTTGTCAGCGAAGATGTAGATTTTCTTTTTCTTTTGACGGCTCTATCTACGAGTTCCAATATATATATTCTTAAACTAGGAAAAGGAAAAATGTCGCAACGAATATACTTCAACAAAAAGTATCATAGATAAAACAGCCGCAGATAAAATTTTATTCTTGCACGCCTTCAGTGGCTGTGATACAACATCAGCACTCTTTAATCAAGAAAAAGTGGAATCTAATTTTCAAAACTCCCGGAAAACTTTCTAGGTAAAACTACCAAATCACTGTCCTAGTAGATGAACAGATATTGTGGAAAATAACGCGTGATGAACCCATAAATCGCATAACTTTATTATTTAAAAGCGAATACCAAGAGAACTGTGTGTTTATCGTCGGCGTCCGGGGTTCTAAGAAATATTCTGCTCAAGGCCGGACTGGTTCGTCAAAACAAAACGTATTAAAAAGAGTTAGTTGAGTTTTCGATTAAAAGAAATAAACGTCGCGACGTCTTACGATTCGGGCAAATAGACATTTTCCCGTATATAGACTATTTCACAAAGTTTAATTCCGTAATATTATCAGTAGTTTTCAATTATAATTAAGAATTAGTCTGTAAGTTTTTTATACGTATCCGGGAGTTTTATTTATGTTTAAATCTAAAGCAAATGTAGTAATATTTACATTTGGTGCCGAAACCCGTGAAAGCTTTTAGTGGACTTTTTCTCTTTTTTTTTAACGGATTGAAAACTATACTAACGTAACGGACTAACGTAATAAAAAAATGGAGGTTGCGATGAAAACGGCGTGTCGCGCTCAGCTCACGAGGGTTGTTAACGAAGCTAACGTAATTATTGATTCGGAACTATTTAATGTGAAAGACGCTCTTGTTCAAGTGGTCAAAATAAAATCGGCTCGAAAAAATTTAAAATCTGCTAACGAAAAGGCGAGTTCATTTATTAGTGAGGATCAAATGGACAATGAGTGTATAAAAATTTTGGAATATGACAAAAAGGCTGTGGTAGCAATTGCAAGATTGGAACAATGTATAGCGGAAGTAAATAGTCAAGGAAATATGGCTTTGGGTGCTTCTGCTGAGAATATGGATAATGTGGGTCAACAAACAGGAGAATTATATCAACCTAAAATGTCGGTAAGACTTCCTAAATTAGAACTAATTAAATTTAGTGGAAATTATCACGAGTGGCCTGCTTTTTGGGAACAATTCGAGTCAGCTATTCACAGCAATTTACAATTGGATGATGCTTCAAAATTTAGTAATTTAAAGTCAGTTCTACATGGAAATGCCTCCATAACGATACAGGGTCTAACGACTAGTAAAAATAGTTATAACGATGCCATTCAATTATTAAAAGATGAATATGGCAATAAGGAATGTATTATTGACAGCTATATTCAAAAATTGCTAGATATAAACCCTGTAAAAAATAGAACGGATATCTCAGCTCTAAGAAAACTCTATAACGTAACGTCAAAAATAATGAAAACCTTGCAACGTCTTGGAATTGAACCCGGTAGTTATGGCATGATGGTAAAATCTATAATTTTAAAAGCTCTACCCATTTCTATGAGAATAGAATACAACAAAAAGCAAGCCACAACTGATATAGGGAATGATAACGAAGAAACTGCCTCTAGAAACTCAAATATGACTCATGAGAGTTCAGGAAGTAGTAGTGAGGCATCTTATGAGGATAAAGTGCTAAAACTGTCACAGTTTATAAAACTAGAGGTAGATTCTGTAGAGCAAGCGAATATACTATCGGGTGAAAAGTCTAGCGGAAAATCTCAAAGTACTGACTCTTTTAAAAGAAATCGCTTCAAGCCTAAAGAGAATAATGAGTTTCCGGCCGCAGGACTTTTTACATCGGTAAACGAACATTGTTTGTTTTGTAAATCAAAAGATCACATGACGACTAATTGTACGAATTCCGCGGTGACATTGCCAAAAAAGAAAGACATTTTAAAATCTAGTGGCAGGTGTTTTAGATGTACAAAGAGTAATCATTCTTCCAGGAACTGTAGAACGAATATTAGGTGTAATAAATGTTCGCGTAAGCATGCTATAACCATGTGTGACTCGGACTTTATCAAAAATAATAGCGCAACTAATCGGTCTAGTAATAATAATGAACAATCTAACGAACGGGAAAGTGGAGCTACAGCTTTGTTTTCTAATAACGGGCTAAGTAATGTATTGTTGCAGACCGCGTCTGCTCAGGTGTTGGACAGTGGACAATCTAAAACTTTTATCAGACTTATTATTGATGGCGGAAGTCAGTTGACTTTTATTAAAGAGTGTGTCTCCAGACAATTGAATTTACCAATAGAAGGGACTCACAAACTGTCTATAATGTGTTTTGGTAAAAAAGAACTGGCGCCTGCGCGGTTGTGTAATCGAGTAAAGTTAACAATAAGAGGTGTAAACTCTAACGAAAACATAACGATTAACGCTATTGAAGTACCAGAAATCTGTTTTGATACACTTGCTGTTCCATCGTGTGACAATTCAGTTATAAATGAATTTAGTAAGGAGCATAGTTTGGCTGATATTTGTCCAGATAACGCAGAGCAAGTTTTGCCTGGAATATCAGTATTAGTAGGAGCTGATTACTACTGGAAAATAGTCACTGGAGAAATTAAAAAGCTGTCAGAATATCAAACTGCGGTGAATACCTATTTAGGATGGACTATCCATGGCAGAAGCTGTGAATATGGATTTTCATTGAATGTGAATGTGGCTAATATTTTCCAAGTGCAAACTGTGAATGATGATTTTGATCTAAAGAAATTTTGGGACCTGGAAGCTATTGGGATTAATGATACTAATGTAATGGACCATTCTACGAAAAGGTACATAGAAGAAAGTATACAATTTAATGAGAATCGGTATACTGTGGCATTACCTTGGAAAAGTAAAGATATAGTAGTGGAGTCAAACTTTAACGGGGCACTTTCGAGGGCTAAAAGTTTAACGTCAAAGCTTACTCGCACGGGAGGACTAGTAGAGTATAATAAGGCTGTGCGAGAATATTTTGAGAATGATTGCGCAGAAAGTGCTAATAGTGTTATTTCGCCTAAAGCCTACTATATGCCACACAGGCCGGTGTACAGATACGATAAAGATACCACAAGAATAAGGGTTGTATTTGATGCATCTGCCCATGCTCCAGGAATGCAATCTTTGAATGATCTTCTGTCACCAGGTGAAAACTTAGTACCCTTGCTATTAAAAGTTCGAATTAATTTTAGAATTGGCAACGTTGCATTAATAGCTGATATTGAGAAAGCCTTTCTGCGAATTGAAATTAATGAGGATGATAGAGATGCACTAAGGTTTTTATGGTACGAAAGCTCAATTGAGGATAATGGAAGCTTACCAGAAATAGTTAGTTTCCGCATGAAAAGGGTGACTTTTGGTGTAACGAGCAGTCCCTTTATCTTGGCGGCTACTTTGACCAAACATTTGGATGAGCAGAATGAAGGTTTTAAAAAAATATGTGATATCATGTCAAGGTCATTTTACGTCGATGATTTGGTGGCTGCTGTAGACACGTCAGACGAGGCAAGTGAAGTTTATTTCAAAAGTCAAGAAATAATAAAGAAAGCTAGCTTGAATCTAAGGAAATGGGCTACTAATAATGTGCATTTAAGAAGAACTCTTTTAATGGATAATGAAAAGGCCAGTAATCCTGTAAAGAAAGTTCTGGGAATACGGTGGTGTACTCTTACAGATCAGCTAAACATTGATGTTAATTCTATATTATCTACCGTCGAGGATCATACGGGGCAGCAAGGAATAACGAAGCGTAAAGTTCTACAGACAATTGCAAAAGTATACGATCCATTAGGATTATTAAGTCCATTTATAATAAGAGCAAAAGTTTTAATGCAGCAAATATGGATTGAAAAGTACGACTGGGACTCCATTTTATCAAACGAATTGACCGAAGTTTGGATTAAGTGGGAAAATGAGTTATTGGAACTTAAAGAATACTGGATTCCAAGATGTGTTGTTGACTACTCAAAAGACCATACGGAATTGCACATATTTTCAGATGCTAGTCCCAAAGCATATGGAGCAGTGGCTTAGAACATTGAAAGGCTAGAAGTAGCATGCCGTGGAACTATGGGCAGGTTTGTTTGCTTGCAACATCTCTGATACAATGATGCCAAATGCTTATAGAGAAATGGCAAAAATCACTTTATAATATTATAAAAGTTTTCAGTTTTTTCCGAAAACTTAAAACAATACTACTGCTCCCCTTTAATAAAATATCAAGCATTTTTTAAAAATAAATTTGATAAGATACTCTATATCGAAGTCAATATACGTGAAATATGAAAATAAAGTACGAAGAAACGAGAAAACGGTAATGGCATCGCAACGCCGCTCGATCGCATTGTTGACGCCACCGATACAAGCACTCTCTACCAGTGACGTCGTCAACAAATATTTACCTGATAAATTGTTATTAATTATTATAGAGTTTAAGTATAAGTAATATTACCATTTATGAGCTATTTATGTGTTTTTTTAGCGGACTTCGTTAGAGGAAGGTCCTAATAAAAGGCAGCATTTTTGTCAAAGCATTTTTATGGAAATAAAATATTTTATTAATATAATATTATAGATTTCTTAATAAATCATGTTTTAAGACAAACATTTTTAACATTTTGCAAAATTTTATTATTGTTATATTGGACAAAACTCAGTTTTACATCACTTACTTTAAATCACATAATATATACTTCTATGGTGCTGACTTTTTCAAAGGGACAGTATTGCTTCAGCGGAAAGGGTTAAAACTACAAGGATGTTCAAATTGTGAAGGAGTTGCAGGTTTTTTATAGGTTATAAGATTTTTATTATGAGTATTTAGCCTGTACAATGGTTTTGAGATATTTAACAGTGACCTATATAATACCTAATACCAATATTATATCATATTAATTTATACTAAAAAACAAAACTTACCTAAGAATAAAGTAGTAATATACAAACAAGTACTTTTACAAGTCAAATAAAATATGTAATATGTTGGGCTTTTTCGAAAATCATGTTATTATTTCTTAAGTATTTTAATAATAACTTGAGACATCTAATTCAATTTCTTTGGCGCAAATTTGTTTGTTGCAATCTTCGAATTTTAATTTTTTGTTCTTTATTTTTTTTCCATAATTTGGTTACAAGTTATTTAGCTTTTAAAAGATCCTCAGGATATCATTTTGATTTTACCCTAGAGTAATATACATAAAAATATAGTATTACCAATATTAAAAAGAAAAAAATTAAAAAAATGTATTATGATAATCCAGTTGATCAATAAAATGTATGTAATTATTATTATAAAGAATCTTTGAAATATCATACATTTGATTAATTGCATTTAATTACAAATATAACACAATAAAATACTATATCACTTTTAAAATAAGATATATAGAATAAGATGATACATGGCATAAAAGTCTTATTTGTACTTAGAGAAAGAATTGACAATAATTTTTAAATGTGCTATAATTATGTCTATTTTGAGTGTATTTTTACCTTTTCCATGCAGAGTCAGGGAATGTGTAGCAGTTAAACATAAAAGGATTGGATGGGAAATAGTAATTGTTGACCTAGACCCCACAGTAACTATTAATCTCAGATGCAGTTATTGTTGATGATGAATGATCAAATCTGTAATTATACAAAATTTGGTGTATCAAGAATACTAATTTATTTTAATTATCCATACTTGTCTATATTAGCTTCACTGTTTCACCTATATACCATTTTGGAAGCTAAAGAAGTTTTTGCACTCTTCAGGAAAACTACCCTTGCAGCTTTGAAGGGTAAATCACTTGGTAAATTAACTGAATTATCGGCTGCTGTGTTTTTAACCAGTGCATTAGAAATCCTAGTAAAAAAATAGTTTTACAAACATACCTAATTTAATAAGTATTAGGTATAAATAAAGCTTATATGAGTAACACTAATACTTTTTGTGACGATTTTTTTATACTAGAAAAATATATTTAAAAAAAAATTACCTTTAAGGTAGAGCTGACTGGCTACTGATAATATTATCTTCCTTATAATATAATAAATCACTTCTAAGGATGTGATCTGAACAAATATATTCTTTTTAATTGTGTTGATTTCAATTAATGAAATCCATTGTTCCCTTTGGGCATATATTAGGCAATTTATAATAAGTATTTGACATTTAATCAAAAAGCAAAAAAAATTACAGTAATAAATTAATATGTGGTGCCAATTACTATATATATATATATATATATAGTATATATATTATATATATTATTATAAGTTGCAATATGGTAAAACAAAAAAATTATCGTCCAAATTTTAGGGAAAGACAAAATTAACTATACCTAGATATCAATATCTAAATAAATTTCAAAATTCTTTAAAGGCAATAAAAAATTAGTAATTTCATCTATCTACCTAATGTCTATATTAAAAAACATAACTATATATAGATAGGTATATGGGTATTATGCCATCTTTCTGCCAAAACAACAAAAAAAAACATAAAATCCTGCAATAAAACCAGGGACAAAGTTCTAGTTTTATATTTTTTATAGTCTATTGAGAGATTAATATGTTCAAAAATATATTTAGATTTAAAAATATAAATATTTTGGTATTTTACACACACTTTCACATTTAAGTTTTTATTAGGTTTATATCTATAAGATCCCCTATTCTACGTTTATGATGATGGTTACCCCATGACGTGATGTTATGAATGTATCGGTACTTACTTGTGAAAAGATCGGCTTGAATCACCTTTTTATCATGATGCGGCACAAACGACACAAGTTTTTGCCATCCTAGCAATTTAAAAAAACACTAAAATGTGGCCTTTTCCTTTTGAAACCAAAAAAATTAAAGAAAATACACGAATCCCGAACATAAACAAAAAGCCGTTTGACAGATGACACTATGCGTATGGCTCAGGCGCTAAAGTTCCGGCGTTGTCGCTTCAAATTTTTTAGAAACGGTTTTAGGGATAAGAATGTTAATAATTTTGTTTTTTTTTTTGCTTAAGGATATTATATTTATTTTTAAAATAGGTTCATTGTAGTATTTATGTTTTTTAATTTAAATTTTCCTATAAAATACAACACAAGTAAGTTAAATTAACGTTATTATGGTTGTTAAAATATAGCAAAAAATTTCCTCCGTTGGAAATTCGCGTCGACTTGACAACAGAGAATCGACAAATATGTTTGTAAACAACACACCCCTCTTGCCCCTGTGCACATGTTGGACTCAAACAAAGTTGTTGTTTACTAATTCTAGCCTTTCAGTGTTCTAAGGGCAGTGGCCTATCTTAAAGTAACAACTTCTAAAAAAAATAAAAGTTGTAATATTCTGGTAGCAAAAAATAGAGTGGCTCCACTTAACTTGAAGGGAGATAAAACGTTAACGATTCCCAAATTGGAGCTAACGGGTGCATTGTGTGCTGCTAGGTTGCAAGATTTTATACTAAAAGGTTTGTGCAAAAATATCGACGAAATTTTCCTATGGACAGACTCCAAGATTTCTATGCATTGGATTAAAGGAAAAAGTTCAAAATGGAAACCATATGTTACCCATCGGATAGCAGAGATCCAAAAATTAACAAAAGGTGAATGGAGACATTGCCCAGGTGTTGAAAATCCTGCAGATTTGTTATCGAGAGGGATTAACGTGAAAGTATTTGTAGAATCGAAACTTTGGCTTCACGGACCTGAATAATTATTGAAAGACAAAGAGTTTTGGCCAAATGATGGAATAACGGAGCCTGAGCCGCATGGTATTTTTTCGGCATTTGCAGTTCAAGTTGAAGTAAACGGAATTAGCGGAGAGCCCTTATTTCCATTTGACAAGTTCAGTAATTTTGATAAAATACTTAGAATAACGGCTTATGTAAGAAGATTTATAGCAAGGTCATGAAATCTTCACGAGACATTATTTGATTCAATAAAGGTTAAAGCTAAAGAACTGATCCAAAGTGAATTTTATTGGATTAAGGTTATACAGGCTCAGTATTTTAAAGCGGAAATTAGTGCTTTATCAAAAGGTCACATTATAGAGAGGCAATCGAGCATTCTCAGTCTTAATCCATTTTTGGATGATCAAGGGGTTTTAAGATTGGGAAGTAGATTACAGGAGGCAGCCTTACCTTATGACACGAAATATCCGATTATTTTGCCTAAAAAATCTATCTTAACGACGCATGTAATATTAAGGATTCATGGTGCAGTAAGACATGGCGGGGTTAATATTACCTTAACTATTGTGAGGAAAAAATATTGGATTATCCAAGGAAGGCAACGGATTAAGGCTATAATAAAGACTTGTATCGTATGTAAAAGGTTAAGAGGAAAACCGGCAAGTGAACCCATTGCACCGTTGCCTAGAAGTAGATTAGATGCTGTTGCGCCTTTTAAAGTAACAGGGGTAGATTTTGCGGGACCATTGTATGTCATAAGCGAAAATGGGAGATTAAAAGTCTATATTATGTTGTTAACTTGTGCTGTTATTAGGGCGATACACTTGGAATTGGTTCCGGATCTGATAACAGAGAGTTGTGTCAGAGCTCTTCGAAGATTTATTTCGAGAAGGGGAGTACTCGACATTATATATTCCGATAATGCTAAGACATTTAAACGAGCTGCTTTGGAGTTAAACGAGCTTACAAAAATTTTGTGGCAAAACGAAGTTCAAGGATTAGCTGCCCAGCAAAGAATTAAATGGCGATTTATTGTGGAACGAGCGTCATGGTGGGGTGGCTCCTGGGAGAGGCTTGTGAAGTCAGTTAAAGATGCATTAAAACTGTCGCTTGGAAAACGGACTATTGGGTTTGATGAGTTGCAAACAGTTTTGACTGAAGTTGAAGCTACTATTAATTCAAGACCACTAACATACATTGAGCCAGATGATTTGTTAATTCTAACGCCAGGCCATTTTTTGCTGGGAGAAAATTATTGTGGATTTCAAATCGATTTGACAAATCCGATAATTAAACGGGACAATATTTTGCAGCATGGAAAGCGAGGAATGACATCCTTACAAAGTTCTGGAAAATATGGTCATGTAACTATTTACAACAATTAAGGAGTGTTCACAGTAACGTAACTGTAAAGCAACAGAAATTGCAAGTAGGCGATTTGGTTCTATTGTATGAACAAAATCTTCCTAGGCTAATGTGGAAGATGGTTCGAATTACGAAAACTTTCATAGGACGAGACGAGAAAGTTAGGGCATGTGAAATTGTGACTTCTAACGGTTTAGTGATGAGACGACCAATTCAATTACTCTATCCACTTGAGATTTCTGCCGCCCGGGAGGATGTGGAAAATAACGCGTGATGAACCCATAAATCGCATAACTTTATTATTTAAAAGCGAATACCAAGAGAACTGTGTGTTTATCGTCGGCGTCTGGAGTTCTAAGAAATATTCTGCTCAAGGCCGGACTGGTTCGTCAAAACAAAACGTATTAAAAAGAGTTAGTTGAGTTGTCGATTAAAAGAAATAAACGTCGCGACGTCTTACGGTTCGGGCAAATAGACATTTTCCCGTGTATAGACTATTTCACAAAGTTTAATTCCGTAATATTATCAGTAGTTTTCAATTATAATTAAGAATTAGTCTGTAATAAAGTTTTTTATACGTATCCGGGAGTATTATTTATGTTTAAATCTAAAGCAAATGTAGTAATATTTACAGATATAGCGCAGCCTTATGTAATATTCTTAAGTCGCATAAAATATAAAAATGTTTAATTCAGATAGTATGCTTTGCTTATGCGTCTAGACATCGCGTCCGACAGCAGTCCCCAACTACAACTTCTAGCCATTTGGCCAGAAGATTTTTGCACTGCATTGTCGGTCAGGATAAATACCAATCGTTTATTTATAGGTCCTCTAGAAGAGAAAAAAAAGTACTTTAAAGTTTTGATAAAAAAATGTAACAATATTCACGAAGATTCTCTAAAAAGTCATATACACTGGCTTAGTTAACCGAACAACAAATATTTGGCTCAAATTTATTCTTTATAAACTTTTTATAGTGCAATGATGTTGACTATTTTAGGCCGTTGTATTTCACTTTTTCATACAATAGATGCAAAAATTCCCAGTGGATTTGTTATTATACAGGGGTTAATAAAAAGTCCAACTTTTAAACACCTTGTGGAAAAAATTGACAACCAAATAATGATTCTTTTTACTGCATTTTCAAGCCCCATCCTTTCTTAAAAACTTGTTTTTTGAGCCATTCTGATTTCTTAAAGAAAAAGCACTGGCTTATATGAAACAATGCAATAATGATTTAGTAGCAAGTGGCACAAGTCGTTGCTCTACGAGACTACGATCCTCCGATTAGGTATATTGCAGAAAGAATTGGTCATTCGATATCCGATGCGATACAGAGGTTCAGACAAACTGGTTCTTGTTCAAGTAGACCTGAACAGGGAAGATGAAGGCCAGAAACGCAGTTGAGGATCGATTTCTTAGGAAGCGAACAGCCTCTGCTCTAGCTTTGGTAAGGAAACTGACAGATGTGCACGGTACCTTCATTTCACCTGATGGCATACAAAGAAGATTAGCGGATCAGAATTTAACATCATGCATGCCTGCTACAAATCCTCTATTAGATGCGTGTGGTCATCGAATACTGCGCCTGGAGTTTGCTCATGCAGATTGAGACATGGACGAATGGCAGAATCATCTTTTTACAAAAGAGTCTCGTTTTACGAGATATTCACCTGACCGACGTTAAAGAATATGGCCCGGAGAAACATACTCTCAATGTTGTATCTGTCCTAGAGTGTAGTTTGATGGGGGAGGGGTGATGATGTGAGGTGTCATTGGAAGCCCGTACAGACCTTGTTATACTTCAAGGAGGTAATAACGTCGATAGGTATATTAGGGAGTGCTTAGAAGAATATGACGTGGTGCCTTATAAGCCGTCTATAGGAGGATTTTATCTTGATGTACGACAATGCTCGGTATGTGCAATACCACAAATAATAAAGCAATATTTAAGAAGAGTTAGACAGAAATACTTCGAGTTTCAAACTTTGGCTACGTTAGAAGAAGCACTGACAAACGATTAGCAACAAATACCTCAAGATGCTATTACTTCTTTAATTGAATCTATGCGTAAAAGAATGAAAGTTATTATTCAAGCTTGTGTGAGAAATCCCCAATTTTAGAAAAAAATAATAAACCTTAATACTGCAGTTATGCTAATAAAGGATTATTGCATTGTATCTTTTAAGCCAGTGCTTTTTCTAAAAGAATAGAAATATAGAATAGGAAATAAAATTTGCGTATCAGTCAAAACGCAAACGCTGGCGGCCATAAATCTCGCGGCACCTCTAAGATGCACAAACGAACACGGTTATGCCGGATTTATACACTGATGCGACTCATGAATTTAATATCTTGTAGCGTTTTATTTTTTTTTGGTTGCTTTTATAAAATGGTAATTTAATATTGTATGAAAATAGTACTGATCGTGACATCTAGTGAAAAGTTTGTTAATGACTTTGTAAAAAATAAGAGCTCGCGATGGCATTAGCGGTTCTTCGTTTTCAATTTTTAAGCAATTAGTTGGCATCAGGTGGTTTCTCTCTCTCGCTCTCTCTCTCTCTCTCAATTTGATTAAGCAATATTTGATGTTCGTCTGTTAAAGTAATAAATAGTTTTAAAATGCCAAATTCTGAAATTACTGCAGCTTGGTGTTTGCAGTGTTTTCCATTATATCCAACTGGACAACACATACATGTTATCATATCGGTCTGATAAGTAATATGAGGGTCACTAAAACTCACAACTTCATATTCAAGACTTTTTATATATTTCATATTCACATTTTTAGCCAATTCTTTTGGCAAATATCTTAGTTTAACTGCTTTACTGTCACGGTTTCAACAATATCAGATAATATCAAGAATCCTTTGTTGATAATATCTTTCAAATCCAGTATATGTAAATCAGCTAATTGAATAAGATTAAAGGCTTTTGTACGATCTAAAGGTATATCTTTGAGTAATTGGAACATTACTTCTACATAATTATTTGTGTCTGAGCCGCAAAAATTTAAATTACGCCTGTAAAACAAACACCAAGTCTCAATCCGTAGATACATATTTTTCACATATTTAAGAAAATTGGAGTGTTGACATTGTTCACCCAATATTTTTTTGGCTTCAAAAATCTTATCTTTTGAGTCTGAGTATGCAATCTTTCGAAATAACTGGTTATAAAGTTGATTATGTGCCTTTGGAATTTTATTTTTTGCAACAATGCTTTTAAAACACGAAATATACATAAAAGCATTTTTGATTGTAAAAAATAGTTTTGTAGGGCATTTATTTCTCCTAAGTCGTCATCTGTCATTATGACACATGGCTGTATTTTAATCGGCAATATATCTAGTAGAGCTTGTATCGCTTCTTGAAATATATCATTTTTTTGACTACTACTTATAATGCAACCAATTGGCAAACCTCCCACAGAAGATTGCATAACAAAAGAATATATTATGACATCACAATTTCCTATTGCATCCACAAATATTATTTCGAATGCCTGAGGTAGTTTTATAGCTCTTTTTATTATAGGTGTTCTTACTGAAATTGAATGGTTTTTGCCAAAAGTAGATATTTTAAATAAAGTCCCATGTTTTTTATTTTCTGAAATTAATACATCTTTCAATTTCTTTAACATTTCTGGGCCATTACGCTCGCGATATTGCTTCCAGAAGTTCCTAGTCCAAAGACTTCGCACATCGATTTTCGATGGAAAATAATGACGATCGCCTATTTTTCGCAATACTCATCACCCAATTCTTCAATTTTTGTAGTACAATACGTATAATAAGCTGAAGCTACAGCATACCCTCTTTCAAATAAATTTAATATAGTCTTTTTCGCATCTTCTTCCAAAGGTCTGGCACGTAGAGCTTCACCAACATCGGATCTATGATTGTGATTGTTTCGAAATTCTAATAAATAAGGATACTCTTTGTTCATTTTATTAAATGAATTATTGGCTTTAGACTTTCATATTTAGGCAGGGGGGACTTTGATATATGCGGAGGGGGAGGGGGGGAGTGAGTTATGACGTCATCGTCAGGTTTTTTAGGCGATCCTCTACGACAAATAAAGACGTATAGGCATATTTATTATTTGTTTTGTGCTACACGTATTTATAAGACTTAAATTTTCTGAAAAATAAAAAATAGTACGTCAGTGGACTTATTGGCCATATTTGCCTCCCGTCTTACCTACACCCCTAAGCTTCAGATAATTTTGTCGACCTATAGACCTGTGTTTGCGAAAGCCCTATTGATGGTCCCTAATAATGTTGATGGACTTAAAATATTTCAAAATTTGCTGGTTGACAAGTTTCTTCATTACCGTGGATACTGCCAGGAATCGGAGAGTAATTGATAGGCATCGTCTTTTTTCTTTTTTTGCGTATAAGTTTAATCCATGTATGTTTCCAGTCTCGAGGGCAGAGATCTTTTCTGTGTAAAAGAGAAAATAGTTTGCACAATGATGGTGTCAGCACAACTTTTTTTTTTAATCTATTGGCGATATTTCATCAGGGTCGGTGGCTTTTTTCGTGTTGAGAGAGACTTTGAAAACTTTTTCAAGATCTCTGTGACGGTTAGTGAAACGAGAGCGAGACAGGAGATAAATATGGATGATTTGTGACGTATGCTATTCTTTTATTTTTGAGAAACTACTTTTAGTTCAATTTTAACAAAATTTAGACGAAAATTTTGACATTTTGTATAATAATTTGTTATTATACAGATAATAAACATTATTATTGTACATATTATTATGCTATTCTTTTTAATAGAATAAAGAATTTATAAGGCATAATAACAATTAATAGGTGATATCTAAATACTATAAAATACTAGTATTTTATGTAAGTATATTATTAATTATAATTTTGTAGATTTGTAAATGCTTAATGTTTTTACAGTTAGTGTTTTTGCAAACACGTAGAACGTATAATAAATGGGGTTGCACCTGTTCAATTGCTGTGGACCGCCTCCACATACCCTGTGACGATAGTAGAAACCTTAGTTGGCCATAACCCAAGCAGCAAGGAACAGTTGAAACAACGTTGATAATAGTTCGATTGGCAGCCTAGACGTTGCTGTACCAAAAATTAACATTGAATAGATATTATAAAAGAATATGATAATCAACATAATTTCTCGGAGGTTTATACAACGCTAAATAAATAGACGTGAATTTTTAAAAGAAAAATTAATTTAATTTTAGACAACAAATGATATTTAAAAATATAATTTATATAGTCTCCATATGAATAAGAATGAATTGGAGCGGAGTGACTTAAATACATGTAGATTTTCTATACTCCTACTAAGGCTTACTGTAGTGCGGGCGATTGATACGACAACCTTACTATATCCCCTATTTAGCAAGAACCAAATATGTGTAAAATATATAATAAAATTGAATGTATAAGACATTTATTCAACGTTGAATTGAGGATTAAGATCAACATAAAATATGACGTTGACTCAACAAACAAAAACATCGTTGTCTCAATTATGATATTGCGCCGTCTCATCAACGTTAATTTAACTGTTGTTATAACGTAATTCAACGTCGGAAGTTTCGAAAATTCAACGTTGATTCAACTACATCTTGCTACCTGGGAATTCTCGGCTAGATAGCCAATTAGCCAAAATAATTTGGAGTATACAGGCGTCAAACACATAATTTTACTACGTTGTCATATTGTTTAGTGAAGGATTCTTCAGACTGATTCAGGTAAAACAAGATTAACTTTTCATTCCTTTATTTTTCACTAGCGTGATTTAAAAACCAAATCCTTAATCTCTCTCTCTTACAGTATCTGTTCTTCGTCACGTCATTTGTCACACACACGACAGTTGCGGGAGATTCAAAATTTTAAAAATATATGCTGATAACTTAGCTAAGAAATTTGTCACCCCCCTCAAATCTAGACTCGTTATCGGCAATAAATCACATTAAGGAGACACAATTTTTTGCATTAAAGCACTTAAGTCACTTTGCCCGACCACTATTCAATTTCTAATAAGCGTCAGTTAAAAATCAATTTTAAATTATATTCAATTTTAATACCTACCTTTGAAAATAAAATAAAATTTATCTAAGATAACTTACTTGTAAAAGACAGACGGGCATATAATTCTTCGTAGTAAAGTCGGCTACCGTGTGCGAATCCGGAATTACAAGCACATCTCAAACAAATCGGTAGTAAAAGACAAGTTCAGTTTATTCCCGGCCAATTCCTACAGGAAAATGGCGGAACTATCGACACACATACAAATGTCTGACATTTGTATTGATAGTGACGGTTAATGTTTAAGGGACTGACCATGTTGTATAAGGATAAGCTAATTTAAAAAGTAATTTATGTTTAACAAAAGACATTTTTATTTAATAATATAGGTTTTTTGTTTATTTAGTATTTAAATGGTAATTTTTTTATTATTGTATATGTCTTCACTGCACGTTTTACTTTACAATCTACATAAAACGAAAAATGTTTATAAAAGTTTATGCTAAGGTTCCATAAGGTATTGCTGAACTACATTGTAGAAAAAGCACTTTACAGGTTAAAGTGGTTAATTCTTTCAGCATCAAAGCAAGATAATGAAACAGAAAAAAACTTTTAAGTAAAAACACGAGAAAAACAAGCGGTTCGACTATAAGGTGCAATATAGTGGAGAAAGGATAAGAATCTTAGCTCTTGGGTATATAAAAAAAATTAATATTCCTCACATATGGTACTTAGGAATTTTTCGAAAAGTATCGTTAAAAACTTAAGTTTATTGTTCTTCTAAATATATTAAAAATGTATGTCATACGGCCACAAATCGATGCGAACTATCCTGATATACTTAGTATTAAAATGTAAAGGATATTAAGTCCTGACAATCTTCTATCAAATCCTTTTAAAATATGATTTAGTTGCGCAAATTTTAAACTGCCTATTTGAATTTTTAAATACAGTAATTTTGAAATACAGTGCTTTCATTTCAAAACGATGATCAGTCATTTTTAAATGTGTCATTTGCACGTTACTTTAAGGTCTCTCTTGGTCAAAATGACTCGGCATATAAACCAAAAAGTACGAAAAACGACGTCTTAAAGACGTAATTTCGCTACTTAGGTTGTAGGCTATGGCACATAAGTTTTCATTGTACATTAAACGGACACTTGACAAAAATACTGTCTTCTTATTTGACAAAGAAGTATAATTCCCTTATGGTGTCTTTAAAAAAAATATATATTAACATCAAACATATATGTTTATTTATTTAAAATATTCGAGTAGAACGTCATTCACATTATTCACAGCTGTCACAGCACTGTATTTAAAATATATATAAATATATATACAGGGTATTCAAGATAAGGATCCTAAGCATGGGGATCTCGGTACCTGTGGGAGATACAGCTTCGGTTAAATTAGGAAAAAGTTGTGAACTTTGAAGCGTATTTACATGCCGTTGAGAAACTTCAAAAATTTCCATGGCCTGCTGAGGTAATTAAAAAAAATGGAAATTTGCCAATATCGATTTTATTTTTTCCTGGCTTTATTTTAAAAGATATCAAAAAACTATTGACACTTTCTCATTGACACTTTTGATGTAGTACGTGATGGCGCTTTTAAATTTTATATCCGACGTTTCGTTTCCGAGAAACCACCATCAACTTTATTTTTTTATATGGCGCGAAAATATATACAGGGTTATACATTTAAAAAAAATAAATAACGTTGCATCACACCAGTAGCTTATGCTTCCTTAGTGTGGATGCTGTATTTTGGCTCCAAAACCGGAGTTAATAGAGCTGATTATACACACTGGTTGTTTGCACCTATTCGTGATCCCTTATGTATTTTTTCCTTTGGTTCTGTGCTTGCCCTACCCTTAAGAAGCTAAATAGCAGAAACACGTGTCGGCAGGTACTATCTTTACTTTTTCTGCTTTCCGTCATGCGGAGAATCCCGATAAACCTATCTCAAGATGCTCTGTATGATGGGAAGCATATATATAATTTTTTTTTTATTTGATGTGCTAAAAAATTACAAATGGGGGCATCATTATTAAAAAAAAAAACATTATTTATCGAAAAATATAAAAACATACATGAATCAGGAAAAAACATAACAATTAAAAAAGAAAAAAATTAAAAACCTTATATGATGCACGTCGATAAATGATAAAATGACATAAAAATACAGATTGTCTTGTAATGAAAGTACATTTTATGCCTATTTATGTTTTTAAGCTATAAACTGTCAAATATGCATTATGACATATTTCTTAGCCATTACATAGAAATCAGAATGCCTACATAAACGGGAAGTCGATCAAGGGAATGGCACTTGGTCTTTTCTTTGATATGAAAGGAGCATTTCGTAAAGCGAAAATATAAACCATTTGTCACGCCCTTCTGACCAGGGGTACCCCAACTTATCTGGTCAAAATGGTGCCGGAAGATCGGAAATCACTGCTATACTAGGAGATTGTCACACCTCAGGTGTCTGGTGGTGGTCTCGTTAGGAAGCTGAATTCTATGCACAAGCATACGCAGACAATGGATAAGTGGTAATCACGGGTTAATTCGTGAATGATCTGTGAGCACATGTAAGCCGCGTGTGGGATGGTGGAACAGTGGTGTCAGGATATATGGCTATCGGTCAACCCAGAGAAGACCAAGGTTATCCTCTTTATTAAAAGGTGGAATTTAACAGGCTCTAAGCCTCCCACCATATTAACATTGTGGCATATTAACATTGTGGCAAGCATCAAAGGTCACCAACTCCGAAAAACTGAATAAACTGTAAAGACTGGTCTGTTTAGATATTACTGGAGCCATGAGAACAACACCTGCGGCACATCTACATATTTTTCTTGGGTTACCGAAACTCTCAGTCTGATGGCCATGACGGCACATAAGAGAATGAAAGATAACGGAGAATGGCGCAATGTTCACTTAGGACAAGGGTTTAGGATGATGGCTTTTAGGATGTATAAGGACATACAACTTCTGACATCCAGATGTACTACAGCGAGTGGTTAAAGAAAGGCTTTTGGGTGAAAAGCCCGCCAGAGGAAGAATGGTCAACGAATGAGATCGAGGAATTAAACGGTTTCCAGACCTGGTAAAAAGATGGATGATAAAATGGGAAGCATCAAGTCACCTAGATCCGGAGTATACAGGATAAAAACGAACATAGAAGAATGCTTTCCGTTAGGAAAATACACCACAGTTTTACAAGCAGATTTGTTTGCTACACTTAAAATAGCAAACAAACAGGAAGCCATGGAAAATAACAAGGGGATTGTATATACTCTGATAGTCATGTTGCCTTTAAGGCAATTTAAAAACCCAGCGCTAGTCCTCCAGAAGTGCATAGGAAAATTTGACAGCACACACGCAAGTGAAACTAAGGTGGATCACAGGACACCAGGGTGTCAAGGGCAAACGGGCTGACGAACTATGAAGACAAGGTTCCGTTAGCCCCTTGGTAGGCGCAAGCAGTGTGTCCAACTCAGTAAGAAACAAATATTTAAGAAACTTATTAATTAGGCTTGGGAAAAACCAGTAAGAATTAAAGAAGGAAAGGAAGTAGACAAGCCAAGGAGATGATACCAGATCATGACGACTCTAATGTAAGGCGACTGTCAAAAAAAAATTCAAAAGGTAATGACTAGGCATAACTATATAAATAGGCAGTCCTGGATTTACACTAGGGGCAGTCGATGCAAGTGCTCAGGGCGGCAGAATTTTGAGAGGCGGCAAATCTCAAGAAAGAAAAGAAAATATTTTCAACGGTTATACTTATAAATTACCATGGGGAATGTTGAATGCATGTCAAATATTAAGAATAAAATTTGCTTTAATGAGGTAATTGGGAAGATATCATCGAATAATTCGCAATACAAAAAGTTAGACGCGTCTTTTGATGAAAATGACACGCTCATATACATCTTTGGATTTTTATAGCTGTCAGATCGTTTTTCAAAATAGTTAATAATATTTTTATTGTCTACATGATCAAACAAGTCTGTAATTAAAAATCCGTCTCAATTTTGCAATTGTATTAAATGACAGAATATTTTACATCTTTCAATTCTTAATAAATTTCTAAAATAAGGATTTTACTAGTATTGCATTATGATAGTTTTAGATAATATGCAATCTAATATTTAAATTGACCAGCAACAAATAACAAACCTCAGCATACGATTTTACCTACCTAACTTCGCAAGCTAAAATCACCTTAAAAAAAGGGCGGCATTTTTCACAGTGCCCAGGGCGGCATTTTTTATAAATCCGGGCCTGTAAACAGGAATCTACACCTTGTTGGTATAGGAGAAAGTCCGCTCTGTCTGAATAGCGATACAGGGAGGGAAACTGCATACGACATATTAGGAATTTGCGGTGTTAAAGTCGCCTGGGAAGGAAAATTTTTGAAGCAACAACACTCCAACGGAATGATCTTAAAGTTCTGAACTAAGTGCAAGCCCTTTTTAAGAGTTTTGGCTGACTCAGTAAAGACCGTGCATTGGGAGTAGAGTCGTGTGATTCTGAGGTTGGCGAAAAGGGATTGTTTAGGCCTACTTGCCCAGCTCTAGCTCCCCCACCCTTACTACTACTACTACTACTACATATCTCTTAACGTAATTATTGATATGCTTAGAACATTGAAAGGCTAGAAGTAGCATGCCGTGGAACTATGGGCAGGTTTGTTTGTTTGCAACATCTCTGATGCAATGATGCCAAATGCTTATAGAGAAATGGCAAAAATCACTTTATAATAGCATAAAAATGTTCAGTTGTTTCCGAAGGCACAAAACAATACTACTGCTCCCCTTTAATAAAATATCAAGCATTTTTTAAAAATAAATTTGATAAGATTTCGAATATATTAAAGTCAATATACGTACAATAAATGAAAATAAAGTACGAAGAAACGAGAAAACGGTAATGGCATCGCAACGCCGCTCGATCGCGTTGTTGATGTCACCGATACAAGCACTCTTTACCAGTGACGTCGTCAACAAATATTTACCTGATAAATTTTTATTAATTATTAAAGAGTTTGACTATAAGTAATATTACTATTTATGAGCCATTTATGTGTTTTTTTTTTTAACGGACTTCATTAGAGGAAGGTCCTAATAAAAGGCAGCATTTTTGTCAAAGCATTTTTATGGAAATTAAATACTTTATTAATATAATATTATAGATTTCTTAATAAATCATGTTTTAAGACACAAATTTTTAACATTTTGCAAAATTTTATTGTTATTGTTATATTGGACAAAACTCAGTTTTACATCACTTACTTATATCACATAATATATACTTCTATGGTGCTGACTTTTTCAAAGGGACAGTATTGCTTCAGCGTTAAAACTACAAGGATGTTCAAATTGTGAAGGAGTTGCAGGTTTTTTGTAGGTTATAAGATTTTTATTATGAGTATTTAGCCTGTATAATAGTTTTGAGACATTTAATAGTTACCTATATAATACCTAATACCAATTATTATATCATATTAATTTATACTAAAATACAAAGATTACCTATTACCTAGAATAAAGACTATGTACAATAGATTAGATAGTTTATTAGTAGTAATATACAAACAAGTACTTTTACAAGTCAAATAAAATATGTAGTATGTTGGGCTTTTTCGAAAATCATGTTATTATTTCTTAAGTATTTTAATAATGACTTGAGATCTAATTCAATTTCTTTGGCGCAAATTTGTTTGTTGCAATCCTCGAATTTTAATTTTCTTTATTTTTTTTTTCTATAATTTGGTGACAAGTGATTTAGCTTTTAAAACGGTGGAATCATCAGTGCTTAGGTCCTCAGGATATCATTTTGATTTTACCCTAGAATAATATACATAAAAATATAGTATTACCAAAATTAAAAAAATGTATTATGATAATCCAATTGATCAATAAAATGTATGTTATTATAAAGAATCTTTGTAATATCATACATTTAATTAATATTAAATATTTTAATATTAAACAAATATAACACAATAAAATACTATATTACTTTTAAATAAGATATATAGAATACATGGCAAAAAACTAGTAGTCTATTTTGAGTGTATTTTTACCTTTTCCTTGGCAGAGTCAGGGAATGTGTACCAGTTAAACAAAAACGGCTTGGATGAGAAATAGTAATTGTTGACCTAGACCCCACGATTACTGTAGAACTATTAATCTCAGATGCAGTTATTGTTGATGATGAATGATCAGATCTGTGATTATACAAAATTTGGTGTATCAAAAATATTAATCTATTTTAATTATCCATACTTATCTATATTAGCTTCACTGTTTGTACTATATACCATTTTGGAAGCTAAAAAAGTTTTTGCACTCTTCAGGAAAGCTGCCCCTGCAGCTTTGAAGGATAAATCACTTGGTAAATTAACTGAATTATCCGCTGCTGTGTTTTTAACCAGTGCATCAGAAATCCTAGTAAAAAAATAGTTTTACACACTTACCTAATTTAATTAGTATTAGTTATAAATAAAGCTTATATGAGTAACACTAATCCTTTTTGTGATGATTTTTTTATACTAGAAAAATATATTTAAAAAAAATTATCTTTGAGGTAGAGCTGATTTGTTTTACGGTCTGGCTACTGATAATATTATTTTCCTTATATAAGAAATCACTTCTAAGGATGTGATCTGAACAAACAAATATGTTCTGTTTAATTGTGTTGATTTCCATTAATGAAATCCATTGTTCCCTTTGGGCATATATTAGGCAGTCTATAATAAGTATTTGATATTTAATCAAAAAGCAAAAAAAAATACAGTAATGAATTAATATGTGGTGCCAATTACTATATATATTATTGTAAGTTGCAATATGGTAAAACAAAAAAAAATTATCGACCAAATTTTAGGGAAAGACAAAATTAACCTTATACATAGATATCAATATCTAAATAAATTTCAAAATTCTTTAAAGGCAATAAAAAATTAGTAATTTCATCTATCTACCTAATGTCTATATTAAAAAAACATAACTATACATAGATAGGTACATGGGTATTAGGTATGCCTTCTTTCTGCCAAAACAACAAAAAAAAACATAAAATCCTGTAATAAAACCAGGGACAAAATTCTAGTTTTATATTTTTATAGCCTATTGATAGATGAATATGTTCAAAAAAATATTTAGATGTAAAAATATGATTATTTTGGTATTTTACGCACACTTTCACATTCAAGTTTTTATTAGGTTTATATCTATAAGATCCCCTATTCTACGTTTATGATGATGGTTACCCCATGATGCGATGTTATGAAAGTATCGGTACTTACTTGTGAAAAGATCGGCTTGAATCACATTTTTATCATGATGCGGCACAAACGACACAAGTTTTTCCCATCCTAGCAATTTAAAAAAACACTAAAATGTGGCCTTTTTCCTTTTGAAACCGAAAATTAAAGAAAATACACGAATCCCGAAAATAAATAAACAAGCTGTTTGACAGATGACACTACGCGTATGGCTCAGGCGCTTAAGCTCCGGTGTTGTCGCTTCAAATTTTTTAGAAGCAGTTTTAGGGATAAGGATGTTAATAATTTTGTTTTTTTTTTTTGCTTAAGGATATTATATTTATTCTTAAAATAGATTAATTGTAGTATTTATACTTTTTATTTTAAATTTTCCTATAAAATACAACACAAATAAATTAAATTAACGTTATAATGGTTGTTAAAATATAGCTAAAAATTTCCTCCGTTGGAAATTTGCGTCGACTTGACAACAGAGAATCGGCGAATATGTTTGTAAACAAAACACCCCTCTTACCCCTGTGCACATGTTGGACTCAAACAAAGTTGTTGCTTACTAATTCTAGCCTTTCAATGTTCTAAGTTGATATGTTATTGTATTTTTCTCTTACAGAATGTTACCCTTGATGAAATGCCTCGAAGTCTACTTGATATTAACCATTATGATGGCCGATGCTAAGAATCTTGATCATATTTGTTTACTATTAAAAAAAAATTAAAAGTATCGGTATCCAAGAAGCATTTTACAGATTAGGATGAGTATAGTATAAGTAAGATATTACTTTATTGATAGATAGTAAGTAATTGGCAATATGTTATACTACCGTCTATCTTATTAGATGAGTTCTTAAATAAAGACGAGTATAAGAAATAAGTTTGTGAACCCTAAATTAAAATTTTTAAATAGTTTTGTAAACCCTAAAAGTTCTAGCAATTCCTCTGATATTTTGTTTCTTTGTGTCATTTTTGACATATCATTGTTGGTATTGTAAGCAGATTCATTAGTTTAACTAATTAAAATAGTAGTCTTTAAGTTTTTTTTGAAATAGATACGTGAAATATTACTTACGCAATATGAAATTTACCTTTAAATCTTACGGAGGTGCATCAGGTCAGTAATTAAGTGTTTCTTTTTATCACTTAACGCCTAAAGCACATTTTACCAAACGGCATAAAATTGTAGATAAATAAAAGTTTTACCATACTTTAAAAAGTTAAATTTAATTAAAAATCTAATTATGTAGTAAATGAAATTATTATGAGGAAATCCAAAAGTTTTCTCTTAAAACTTTTTTAATTTGAGTTTTTTATGTATTTTAACAGCATTTATCATCCGGTTACTTATTTTTACATAAAGAAGTTGCTAATTAAATAAGATATTTAAGGTAATCAATAGAGAGAAGCGTATTAAAAAAAGACATATTTGATAGTATTTAAAATGCTAAAAGCGTTACTGCAAAAATAAATAGTGCATTGAAAAATCTCAAGTAATTTTATATTGGTAACTGTTATCAGTTTGAGTTGTCAGTTATGGCGTAAAACCTTGTTAGTTTCTAAGGGTTTAGTTTAATAAATGGTTAAAAAAATTCAAGCTTTTCAAATTTTTTCTTTAATTGCCAACGTTTCTGTTAGTCCTTCTTCAGGGCACTACAAAATTAAAAAATCATAGTAAAAACATTTATAGATAGTCAAAACGATATGTTATACAGTGAGCGAAAAAAAAATTATAGCAAAAATTAAATAAGTAAATTAAAACTAAGAGGAGTTATGGTAAAAATTAAAAAATTTAAACATCATTATTTGAGGAGCAGACTTGCAAAATGCGGTTTGTCCAAAATTGTAAATTTTCAGGAAATATCAAGAACTAGTGCTACGAATCGGTCTTACTTATCGAGTTAGGACTTTTACCAAAAAATTAGGAAAATTTAGGATAAGTAAATACTAGAATGACATACTAGAAGAAGCAAAAGTAACTTTGTTATTTTAGAAAAACACATGGACAAAATGCTATTTGCATGCCTATAGTGAACAAAATGCCTTTTGATTGTCATTTGGAAAAACTTTTTGGGTAAAATTACCACCAAAAAATGAAGAACCATTTTCTTTAAGCAGTATTTTTATTTTTTAACAAACTCAAATGAAATTAACATCTTCCGTATCGTTACAGTCACAATCCTCAGTTTCTTCAACATTGGTTTCAACCTCACACTGGTCTTCTAAAATTGGAACTAACCATTCCAATTCTGGATCCTGATTCCAGCTTTCTTCAGATAATAATGCCAATAATTTTTTTAAACTATCTACCCTTTTCCCTTTATTTTATAACCCAAACCTAATTCCTGTAATTCTATTTGATCGAATCTTGCTAGTGGTTTTAGGAGTGATTAAAACTTCTTTGTCTCATCTGAATTGCAATATAGTAACTCAGTTTTCAGCAAAATATTATGGGTGGAACTTTTTTTCTTTAACAAAAGTCTTCGACAAGAATGAATGCCAGTCACTTTTTTCAAATGCAGCAAAAGTTTTTTTATGTCAAGTAAATGCCAGTCAGCCCAAGTTTTTGTACACCGCCCACTTTGGTGTAGATATCCCAATATTGATCTGGAGTTTTTATAATACTATGAGACCTCTAATTGGAAATATAATTTCTATGTCCCTAATCTGTTTATATGAAAACGTTTGAAGCCAAAACATTAAAGCATGCACAACATGATTATTTTTATTTTGTCCTCCACACCCATCTGCAAAAAAACAGATATTTGTCGCATTGTCTGGAAGTGTAAGTTTTTTCAAAAAATCGATAAGAGCGGAAGATATCTCAGTCGCCCCTCTATCTGCTTGGTGCTCCATCCTTGTATAGAATACTGGGTCTTTACAATTAAGTTTGGTAATGCAAAAAAAGTATATTGACAGCTGTTGTGCGTAAAATGCCTCCTGAATAGGGGACCTTGGTTAATACCTGAACTTGTTGCAGATCAAAGCAATATAAAATGGTATTGAGATCTTTAACTTTCATTAATTTATGAAATTGCGATGCACGGAATTTATGCACTTTTAGTTCAATAGATAACTTTTGTTTTTGTGTAGCAATTTGAGACATACCAATTTTGGTTTGTGTTCTAACGAGGTAGCTACAGACATCAGTAGCGGGACTACCGAATCCTATATTAAAGTATTTACTAAACACCCGGCTGAAATATTTGTAATTTACTTTCAGATTATTTGGTGCTTTTTTGTTATGTAATTGCCAAAGTATAGAAATGTTGTATTCTGATGATACCTAAATCCGTCGAGACTTTTTTCTTCCATAGTGGCTTTCCTTTCCTTGTAACTGACTATTAAAAGATCTTACAGCATTCAGTTTATTCACAAACTTAAAAGTGCGTCTATCCCCTCCCCTTTTTTCTGTTAAAACTGTTTCCCCACTTTGGACTTTCCTGCAAATGGTATTCACCCTCCTCTGACCAACATTGTAAACAGCCATTATAAACTTCTGACAAACCTGCAATTTTTGTTGCTTAACGAAAACCTAAAAAAAATGTAGTGAAACATTCAAACTATAAAAATATTCAATTTAATTATTTAAAAAAAAATCAAATCCATATTTTTTTTTAAATAAAAATAAATGTATATAACAGCGTGGGGATTTGAGCACTTTTATTCCCGAAGTTTAAATACATCTTCTCGACTCACTTGCTGACATTTTAAATTTGAATTATTTTTATAGTTGCAAGCTATATCAAATTGCTCTAAATCGGGATCATGGTTTGAATACCTTAAAATAGTATAAAGTCGTAACAAAAAGAAATAAGTATTAAAAAATAAATTCATACCTCACTTGTTTTTTTCTTTTCCTAGTTGTTAAATTAATTTGTCGCTTTCGGCTATCCCGGTCACAATCACCAACAATGTGCTCACCATCTACAGACTCCATTGTGATTTAAACTTATGGAAAACACGAAAAAGTTATGAAACAAACACAAAATACTTGTACATAAACTAAAACCACACCGACAGAAATTAAGTTATGAAACAAACATGTTTACATCTGGACCAAACGCGATTTGTTTGTCTTGTCGACAAAATACTTTTTGTTTGTGTAAAGGTGATGGACTAAATGCATTTTGCATGTCTAGGGGATTTTCGCAATATATTTTAAATGATACAAAATTCGATTTGAACGTCTAAAGTGATGTGAAATGATAGAAATTCGATTAAATAATGTTCGCGCCACCTTTAGTTCAAAATGTTAAAATTTGGACAAACTCCGTTTTGCAACTCTGCTCCTCATTTGTTGTTGAAGTGTATGTATCTGTTAGTGCGTAAGTTACAATGTACTTAACAATATTGAATAATATTTTAGTTCTGGGCTTTAATTTTTAAGGTAATTAGATAATGTAAACAAAACAAAGTTTTTTTTTGCTTTTTTTAGATTATCGTCATAAACATAAGTAACATAAGTAATATATTTAAGTATGTTTTTAAATGTTATGGAATGGTTATACAAGGGTTATTTAAAGAGTATTTAAATTTGATTTTTGGGCTTTATTAGAATATTTAAATTTGTGTAAGATATGCTTAAGTTGTCAGTATCTTATTTTTTCTTAACATTGTTTTGATGTTTTTTTATATTTATCATTTCTGAGATTAATCTATTGATGATGATCTTTATCTCATTAAAATTAAATTAGTGTATGTTTGCATTAGCATGTTCTGCCAGAGCTGTTTTAGTTTTTGACCTTAATAGTATTTTAGGTTGAACGCTTATTTTGTGTTCCGTTATCCTACTTTTTAAATAACAACCTGTTTGACCTATATATAAACCTTGATAGTCAGAGCATGGAATTTTGTAAACAACACCAATTTGTAGTTCCTAAGATGTTGGCATTTTTTGTCTATTATAGTTGTTTTACTGTAATTTCACGTTTGAACACAATTTAAGGTTGATTAATAAGAGTACTGGCCTGAATCTTTCAAACAAATTTTTGACATACGAAATTTAAAAAAATCTGTGGTGGAGAGAGAAAGTAGGAACAAAATCATTAAAATCATAATAAATCAAACCTGCGCTGGGTCATGTTAGGCAGATAAAAAACCAGCTGCCAATGCAATAAGTAAGAATACCAAATTGGCTGTTATGCTTGAGTTTGAGGAACACCCACATAGTAGCCTCAGTACTCTATATTAGCTATTCATCAGAATATTAAAAGAAAACAAAATGCATTCCTATAAAATTATACCCACCCAGGAGCTCACGGAAGACCATTTCGACAGGAGAAGGTATTTTTGTGATAAATGGCAATGTTAGACAGCAATGTGATCCAATTAGAACATGTTATGTTTTCTGATGAGTGCTTCTTTACTATTCACGGTTATGCCAATCGTCAAAATTGCCGCTATTGGTCCAGGGAAAATCCTCGCTGGACGAGAGAAAACAATACCCTGAAAAGGTTAACGTGCGGGCAGGAATTATTAAAGATCAGATCATAGGTCCCTTTTTTACTGAGGGCAATTTGAATGGCGATAATTATTTATAATTGCTTCAAAATAATGTAGTGCCAACGTTGGCCATCTTATATCCTGATCCAGGAAACCCACAAGTTCCAGCGAATATGATATGGATTCAACAAGATGGAGCACCATTCCACTACCAAATAAATGTCCGGCAGTACCTCAACCAAATATTTCCAGATCGGTGGATAGGGAGGCGAGGATCGATGGAATGGCCAGCACGGTCTCCCGATCTGACGCCATTAGACTTTTTCTTATGGGGATATGTGAAAACTATTGTATACAAAACTAAACTTACTGATTTAGCTGACTTACAAAGATAAATAACCCTGGCAATTAGATCGATCTCACCTGAGATGTTGAAGTTAGAAGAAATTTTTATTTACGGGTAGGGTGTTGCCAAGACGTTCGTGGCGAGTATTTTGAATATCTACATTGATATTATTGTTTAGATTCTTATTCTATATAAGTTTTTGAATATGTTGTAACAATTTTCGGCAAATAAATAATTTTCTTTTCTAAATGTTATTTTTTTAATTTTAATTAATATTTCCGAAAGAGTCAAAGATAGGTATAGGACATTGTATACAAAATATGTTAAAAATGATCTGAGAAATCTAAAAATTAATTAACATACAGGATGTAATGTTTAAACTAAGCAAGTTGGTATTGGCCACCGTTATCTGATACTCTGAAAAGTTTTTATGGAAAAAAAAATGCGCAACTATAAAAAACAATCGACGTGTTCGAGCGTTTTTTCCAACATGCTCCCGTCTATTAATTAGCTTATTTATTCTATTTGGCTGACACACACTGTATAATGTTCTAATTTTTAATTCATTCTTTTATTTTGCTTTTGCTGTTGTTGGATTTAATAAGACTATTTGAGATTCAATGACAACCTTCTTACCGTAATAATACAATACCTAACTATCTTCAATAAAATTGAATGTAATATTATTAATTTATAAATACTATTTCACACGAAAGTAAGGCCTCAAAGTAACATACTACAAAATAATAAATTTCACAATTTTCATGTTTCCATATTATAAGGTTAACCGTTTTCAGTGGCACGCTGCTGTGCCGCCACAAACGCATATCTCACCAATATTGCAGACGTCAAATGCAGAGAAACCTCAAATTATTAAAACAGGGTTGAAGAATAATAACAGGGTAGGCCTGGCATGGCCGTAATAGTTGCTGCAGCTATTCCATAGACCGGCACATTTGGGTCTACGGTTCACGGAAGTTGAGGATTCTCTGATAACCGCAACCACCACAGACTTTGCCTAATCCGTATGTGTGAAGCAGTTTCTGACAGATTTTATACGATATTAAATCATACGCATAAACGGTGATATAATTATTTATTAAAAACATGTTTTGTTAATTTATATAGGTTTTAATGTAATTTACTACCCTTAAATACGAAACCCAGCATGTCATTATTTAAGTCTATTTAAATATTTATCTTTTAACTATTGGAAAATAACTTGTCGGTGTCTTTAAATATTTAGGATTAGCAGTAACTCAAAGCTATCCAAATTTAAAATAAAAAATGTACCCATTTAATATCTTATCTGAAAAACTGTGGTAATAAAAAGGTGTAGGTCTTATTTTAAACGTACTTTAATGTTTCTAGTCCTATTGGCTCTAGTCAAGAGATCAAAATGCTAGTTTTTTCGATTGATTTGATACGGTGGGTTTCAATAGGGCAAAATATATTATGGAAGGACCAATTATAGTTGATAAGTCATATTTTTATTTAATCAAGGCATTTTTAATTTTGTTAACTTTGGCAACGCCGCTTTTCTTTGTCATTATTCACGTGCGAAATGCGGCGAGAGAGAGAGGGAGTATTGTGTTGTACGTTAAGACGTTAAGGTGCTGCGCTGTTGCTCTCGCGGCAAACGGCTGTAATTCTCCATATCACGTGTAAATAAAAATTGAATATCCACGAATGGTGTTTACTTCCCTCAAATAGGATGGGAAAACCCCTACAATAGTTAAAATAACAAATTATTAAAAACACTGATGGTTCCTTTTATGTGAGTAGTAAAAATTAATATTCATGATCTTTTACTCTTATAAAGACATTTTTGTATTAGTTTTTTTGGTTCAAAGTCCTCAAGTCTCTCAAATTAGCAAATAAGTACAGGTTTCTATTCCTGAAATAAAAGCTTTATATTATTTTTAAGTAAATGAGTGTAATTTTTTATTAATAATGGCCTAAAAGTATTTAAAAGTTGTTTTTTGATAAAAAATGACTGATGTTTAAAGGATTTAATAGAGTATCACATATGCTAACGGCAGCTTATCAGTCTGGAGAACATTAATTGGTAGTGGGTTGGCATCAATTATACCTTTTGAACTGTGGGCGCCATCCAGGGTGGTGTGTAATTTGCTGACCAAGAATAAAAACGTGCTACCAAAGCTATTTACAGACAGAAACTGTTCAAACTTAATATTTAATAGCAGTATAAGTATGACAGCCTGCTACCAAAAAACAATTTAAAGTATCACCCCTCTAAGGGGTAGTTTATTCTTGACAATTTCTGATAAAAACGTGCTACCAAAACTATTTACCGTCGAAAACTATTCAAAATCGATAACTGATGTTACTATACATATAAGTGCTTGCTACCAAATAATAATTAAAATAGCACCCCTCTAAGGGGTAGTTTGTATTTGTCAATTTCTAATAAAAACGTGCTACCAAAGCTATTTACCGTCGAAAACTATTCAGAATCGATAACTGATGTTACTATACATATAAGTGCTTGCTACCAAAAAATAACTGAAATAGCACCCCTCTAAGGGGTAGTTTGTATTTGTCAATGTCTAATAAAAACGTGCTACCAAAGCTATTTACCGCCGGAAACTATTCAAAATCGATAACTGATGTTACTATACATATAAGTGCTTGCTACCAAAAAATAATTGAAATAGCAACTATTAAAGCATACTCAAATATAGGAAACTACTTCCTGAATGAAAACTTTAATCATCTATATCGAGATCCAAAAGATATAGTTTTTCCGAAGCAACATTTACCTACCTACCATAGATAAAATACCATATATTTTTCAAAATAAAGATTTCATACCAAAACCATCTTTGGAAGACGTTAGTGAATTTCTCAATACTAAATATACAGCTGCCAAAATGATAATTCTACAAGGCAGCGTAACTCTCGTACCCGAAGAGCAAGTTTTTGTAATTTCCACAATAAACAATAAGAAACATATGGTGACTTGGTTTCCCCAAGAAACTTGTACCTGTAAGGGAAAGAGAAACTGCCACCACATTGAGGCAGCCCGTCTGTCTGTCGGTAACATAACTAATTCTCAGAAAAATGTAAAATTATCTACAATCATCAGGAGGAACAGAGGACACAAATACGTACCTATAATAAGAAATTATCTCTTAACACTTAACTTTGTTTATTGTTCCAGGTCAGGAAGAAAAAGAGCTCCCCAGAAGGTAACAGTGGTTGAAGCTGCTAAAGATGCTGAAATAAACTATGCAAATTCAGACAGTACTCTTGGAACTACCATCCTCATTCCAACGGTAACACCAACGGGTGTTTCTAAAAAACGTTTTCTGGCTCCTTTCTCGTCGACTCCTTCAAAATTTGTAAAACGTTTTTATGAGAACAAAATGAATATATTTAGAGAAGCTTCTTCCATCAGTCCCATCCCAGAAGAACGATCGATGGAGAGGCAAACATCTTTTTCCAGCGACGGTGACGAGTCAGATTTTGAGGAAATGGCTTCAGATTTGAATGTTACAAAAACATTTAAATTTGAAAATAATAAACAGTGCATCATCTATGGTAGACAGATATATCCTAAGAATTTAGAATGTCTTGTGAAAGATGAAGGAGGTGTAAACTTCAAAGACCTTTATTTGTCAGATGTGATAATTTATGTTTATTTAGCTTTTCTAGTAAACGAAGAAAAGATAAAAGATCGGTTGATATCTTTCCAGAGGAAGGATATTTAGTTAATTTCTTAGAATCAGATAATAATAGTTTCAAGACTGCTGCAAATTATTTTCTAAAATTAAGACTTTACGAGAAGGATATTTTATTCATTTTGGTTTGTAAAAATGAACATTTTGTTTTGATAGTGGTGCTGAAAAAGTTCAATACTATACTATGCTTAAATAGTATAAGAAGTGATATAGTATATCGCAATGAAATTTTCTTCGTCATGGAAGTACTACAGTTCGTTCATCAACAAAAGCACATAAGTTTATCCGAAAATTGGAATCTCTACCGGCCAACAGATTTACCTGTTCAGTATAACTCATATGACTGTGACATCATTACCGGATCTTCCAAGGTTTTAGCAAACCATTAATTCCGAGAAATCAACAATTACAGAATTCATATTAAAAAACAATTCACTGATTTATTTTACACTACAACTTTAAATTTCCGTACCTTTGCTTATAATAAAAATATAGTGGAGAGAGGTACAGCAGGCTTTAAAGGAAACATTATCATAAAGGAAAACAACCAACTACCTCACCTAAGCGGAAAATCTCTGATGACATCATTACAATTTCTACAGTCTGTATCAGTTAATTATTGGGATGAGGATATGGCCGATTTCTGTCATATTGGTGCAGCTAAGTGTTTCAATATTTTTGAAGAGATGATCTTGTGTATGAAATGTTATCATTGGTACCACCACAACTGCATAGGTCTTCAACAAAAGCCGAAACAACTTATCTGTTCAACATGCCAGGATTCATAAATATAATTAGTTAGTTTTAATACTCGCATAACGAATAAAATACATGTTATACCAGGAAATGTTAATATATTATAAATTACGTACCAGAAAGTTTATATTGCGTTTATTTTACTTCTTCAAATTTTCTAATGCCCAACAACAACAACAAAAATTAAAAATCATGATTAAATAGCTTATACCTTAGGGTAAATAGGAAGCAAGTTTTATAGTTTAGGTAGCTAATGAAAATTGTCAAAGATAAACCATTCCCTGGTGGCGTGCAACTCCTATTATGATATTCTGGTAGAGAGTATTTATACATATTATAACAGATACCAGGTTTGAATAGTTTCCGACTGTAGATTACTTTAGTAGCACGTTTTTAGTAATAATTGTCAAGAACAAACTACCCCTTAGAGAGGTGCTTCTTCAATTATTTTTTGGTACCAGGCTGTCATACATATACTGATTTCAGATATTAAGTTTGAACAGTTTCTGTCGGTAAATAGCTTTGGTAGCACATTTTTATTAGAAACTGACAAAAACCAACTACCCCTTAGAGTGGTGCTATTTCGATTATTTTTTGGTAGCAAGCACTTATATGTATAGTAACATCAGCTATCGATTTTGAATAGTTTCCGGCGGTAAATAGCTTTGGTAGCACGTTTTTATTAGAAATTGACAAATACAAACTACCCCTTAGAGGGGTGCTATTTTGATTATTTTCTGGTAGCAAGCACTAATATGTATAGTAACATCATTTATCGATTTCGCATAGTTTTTGATGATAAATAGCTTTGGTAGCACATTTTGATTTTTGGTCAGCAAATTATTTTTACCCGCCATCCAGTTTGATGTGTTTATTTAAAATGCAATTGAAAGAACCTTAACTGACAAATTGGTTCTTTTATAAATAAAAGGACTGTAAGAAATATAACACATAGTAAAACACAAAATAAGATTCAATTATTACGCTAATATATTATAAAGAAATCTGTAAGTACTGGCCAGTATTCATTGTTTTAGTCTTTCACTTGAATAAATCATTGTTGTAAAAATTATAAGACAGTTTCTTGGTAAAAGTACAATCCCTAAGATCAAAACTCTATGCACCAAAGTTATAAAACATAAAAAAATATCAATAACCCGCTAATACGTAACAACCCTTTGGTCAAGTCAGCAACCTACCGCACATATATGTATTAAATGGAATAAAAATAAATATACCTTTCAGTGCGGTTGTTTACATATAATACTGTACGAAAATCAGGATAGTGAAATTAAAAGGTATTAAATAAATTATTAATAAGGTAGTTATGCAAATTGCATTGAATTGAAAATTGTCAAGAAAAAACTGTAAAAATCACTAGACAATAATTATTAAATTAAGGAGCCATGAAATGATATAAATTAGACAATATGACTAGTCGCAAAATCCAAATAATAATAGAAAATCCGATATCATCAACGACAACATTGGTTACACATTCCTTTTATCTGTTTTGACCTAGTAAGGTAACCCACTGTGCAGATTTAAGGACAGCAGCTGATTAAGGTCCAATCAATAATGTCATGAAGAGGCAAGGAACCCTGATAAAGCTCTAATTTATAATAGCAATTGGAAACAGCACCTGAGATGGCTCGGAATGATATTGGGATGGCCCTTAAGACTTTGCTGAAGATGTGACTTCAGATCTAGCATAAGGCCCTCCATAAGATCTCGCTTAAGATTTGGTTTAGGACCCGGCAGAAGACCCTAAAATTAACACGTGAAACTTAAAAAATGGCGGCCTTATTAACCATAAAAAAACGTTTTACAAAAAATAGGAATTCAGTTTACTCCAAGATGTTGAAGGGTCTTTCATAAAGTATATATTAAAGTAATTTTTCAGATTTCATGGCTAGTGCTGCCATGTAATGGCCAAGTATGAGGTCCAATCCTAACTTGAGAAATTGAAATCGTTAACCTGAAGCCTACACCATTTGGAAAAAAAGCCAAAACGCAATTTCCGGGTACCTCTTCGATGGCTAATACCACGCAGACACAGTTTTATAAGAATTGATCCTTGAGCATGGCGTAGGTACGTCACGACGTGACTGGTCTGACTAAAGTGATTTTTGTATCTATCTGTCCTACATCTGACAGATAGATACAAAAATCACTTTAGTCAGACAGAGAGAAAAACAACCTGATTCTAGTAAATTGCTTAAAACTCAAAACAATAAAAACGGCTAACGCCATCTAGGAGTTCTTATTTTTTGCAAGAAAACCGACTTTATACTAGATGTGGCGATTAGTACATTTTCATACAATATTAAATTATTACATTATAAAAGCAACTAAAAAATAAAACGCTACAAAGTCTATATTTCATTGCATTATTTAAAATAGATTAATATTATTTTTTTTATAAGACGTTAGACGTTGTGTTAGAAGTATGCTAAACAAGTAAGCAATCTAGCACAATTTCAAAATAAAAAAAAACAGTCAAATTCATAAAATATTTATTTTAAACTCAGAATTTAGTACGTTTCAAAAATCTGCACCATATCGTCTTTGCCAAGAGAAATGGCCATCAGAAATTACAGCTGGGAATAAAGAAATAGATAAGGCAACCAGGAGTATAAACAAGCCATTTTTCACGAGAGTTGCCCTCTTTCGGCTTGCTATTTCACAGTACTTTAACAAGGATCAAGTTGGCTCGCCGTCATTTTACAACTGAACTGATAACACCGTTTGCTGTCTATTTTTCTTTCGGTTCGAATACTTTTTGTTTGCCAATGTGTCAGACTCTGAGCTCTGCGTTTTTGTTTCTTCGGATAAATTTCTTGCTTCCTGCTGCCGATGCTCGCTAGCTTTATAGAAATGCTCCAAATGAACGTCGTCGTTTCCAAGGATTGAATTGCAGGGATTTTCTTTCCGCTTTTCCTTTCCCCAACGGTTGTGTTTTTGTGAAAGCTTAATGAATACTGCAAATTCGGAAAGAGAGTTTCTGAAATTGTTACAGAATGTTTTATATATTAAAGGAACTAGTTTAGTTAAATAGTTTATATAGTTGTTAATCATTCTTTATTATAATAAATAGATTTGTACATGTAAATTTGATATTAAAAAAAATAAATATTGCTCTTAAAATATAAATAAATTAGATAATAACCGAAGCAATCACAGAATGATGTATGACGTCAAAATAGGGTCATTTAATGATGTAGTCAGCCAAATGCTCTTTTTGAGACGTATAAAAGAAAGTAGGAAAAAGGAAATGAATCACCGCTATCAAATGAGTTTTATTGTTATCAAATTATTAACTAATTAACAAATAAGTTAAAATCATATTTATATTTCTAAATATAGAATTGACCTGCCTTTTACCGGCATGGCATTTTGTGTTACCAAATTAGATATTTTCTAGCTAGATCCAGTGGATTTAGTATGGTATGGCGTATAGTAAAATAGTAGAAATATTATTTAGCTCTGAACAGCTTAAATTTATGTACAAAATAAATCATTCCTGCAAAAAAAATTACTAATTAGTAATTAAATTCCATAGGTTATTAAGGTTTGAAATTGATAATAGTGAAGTATTGGCAACACTGCGATTTTATTAATCGACATCGACTGACATCATGAATATCGTCACGTGCTCTTCCGTTTGTAGAAGTTGTTCATGATGGCGCGGCGACGTCGTTGATTCACTTGTGCGTTTTAATGCAAAATGGTGTTTTTTGATGTTTATTGCAGTAAACTTATAGGGGTAAGTAAGTATAAATATTCTGACACTAATAATTTATATTTTTCAAAAGATAACTTTCCTATATTGTGATGTTTTATAGTCTATTACCGCCATACTTTTATAGCATTTCCGTTGGGCAATTGATAGCTGCCGATTTGGCCTTTTTAGTTTCTTTATAATGCAGGGTACAATCATACTTACCTTACTTTTAGTACGAGAGCTAGCAACGTCGGGAAAACAAGAATTTTAGGTAGGCCTGTTTTTAGATATACTTTCTCTCTCACTCTCCCGGACATCATACGGGCCACCTGGCTAGCAGTAGTGGTTGCGTTCATCAATACGCATCATACCTGTACAGGTAAAATGTCAATTTTTCAAATAATTTAAAAATCTTTTTTTTTATTATTTTTATTGAACTTTTAACAACACGAATATATTATTGCCAGGCATTTTTGATGTTGTTTATACATCAAAAATGCAATTTTGAATTAAAAAAAATTTTTTTGGAAATATTTTAGTATGGCTACAAACCCAAAATTGATTTTCCAAGCAGTAATTCGGTTGTTAACCTTCAGCCAGGCCAATCTAAATGTGAACAGTGATTAGGGATGTTGGAAGAGTGCAGACAATCATGTGTTAGTAGCGCAAGCGAGATGTAAAACAGCAGCTGTTTGTAGTCAAGATGGCTTCAGCTTAGTCACGTTAGTTTATTCGTTGCCGGTATTTTTAATGTTTTTAACAAAATTATTTTACAATGGCCCGTAAAAAATTAAAGTGTGTTTTTTGTAAAGACAGAAATGGAAAAATAATAACTTTTGTAGAAGACAAATTAAAAAAGTGTAAAGAAGTTTTACAAATACGTGTAAATTTTAAACTTAAATATGATAGTGTACAGTTTTTTTTTTTGGGTCGGTGGAGAAATTTTTTATAAACACTGGTTACGCGGCGCCGCCCCCAGTAGTGTGGGACTCAGTGTCGAGTCTGTTTCGTCCTATATCCACTAAAACTCCACCGCTGGGTGGTGCCTTGTGGCTCCCTACACTGCGGTCTGCTAAGAAGCAGTCCTATTGTGTCCCATATGTTTAGTCCCACAGGTTCAATTCTGTAGCTTCAAGGAAGTCCAGGATTGTGCCCAGTGGTAGATTTCTTATACCCTCTGGTGAGGGTTTCTCTTCCACCAGGAATGTTGCCCTGGTTTGATTAAATGCTTCACAGAAGCACAGTATGTGAAGAGTTGTTTCGTCCTCCTCATTGCATCCCCTACATAGCGAGGTAACTGATTTTCCTAGCGTATGCAGGTGTTTCCTGCTGGGTGCATGGCCTGTAAGTAGCCCTGCGACCCTTCGCAGTTGTTGTCTGGAGAGGCCCAGTATGTTCTCACCCTTCTTGAAGGGTGGGCTGCCTATAAGTTGTTTGGATTGTTCCATCTTTGGCAGCTGCTCCCAGTAGAATTTGTTCTGGTTTGTTAGCCAGTTGCCGATTTCCCTCTTCCAGGTCTTATCGCTGACACAACATATTGGTTCAGGGCCTACCAGGCTGTTGCTGGCTCCCTGGGTTGCAAGTTGGATAGCCCTTCTTGCAGCCTTATTGTTGCCCATATTCTCTGTTAGGATTATCTCTGGCCTATTTTGCGCTTCGGCGAGATTCCTGAGATCCTCCCAGCAGCTTTGCACAGTCCTTGACTTGTCTCGAACTGTTGTAGTGCAAGTGTTGCAGCCTGGTCTCCTGTGAAAATTGCGAAGATTTTGCCTCTTGGCAGCCCTTCTCTCATCAGTTGGACACAGGTTTGTATTCCTATTATGCTTGCCTGTAAATTTGTTGTTTCGAGGCCCAGGTTTAGCATAAGTTGTCTGCCCTGTTGTTCGTCCTCCACCATGCCCACAGCTACCCCGATCTTGGATCGTTTGGTTGCCGTGTGCCATACTGAGTAACCTCTTTGCCTGAGCCTGTACGCTTCTGCGTCCAGTGGTCCCCTTTTCTCTTTGATGACAAAAGGTTTGTCTAGGTATGTGACCTTGGTTCTGTCTGTTCTTAGGGCCAGGCGCCCAAGCTCCTGTATCTTGTCAAATAAGGCATTGTGCCCATCTTTCGATAGGATTGTTGCGCCATTTGACAGCAGTCTTTTCGCCCCCGTTATAGCTTCAGCCCGTACCACTAAGTGTAGCGGGCTTAGTCCTATCAGGTTCTCTAGGGCAGCAGTCGGCGTTGTTGACATCGCTCCTGTTATGCCCAGACATGCTATTCGTTGTGTTTTGTTGAGTATCTGTATTACAGTCCTCTTTTCTGCCGCATGCCACCATATAGGTGCTGCGTATGTAATGATGGGTCTAACCATTGTCGTGTACATCCAATGTACAATTTTTGGTGACAGTCCCCATGATCTACCGAACATTCTCTTACAGTACATAAGAGTTTTCGTGGCTTTATTTGTAGCCTGGATTACATATTTCTTGAAGCTGAGTTTTTTATCCAGTGTTATACCTAGATATTTGACCTCGTCTTCAAGTCGCAGATTTTCTCCATAAAATTTTATGTTTCTAAGGGGCTCTAGTTTCCTTCTTTTGGTAAAGGAAACCAGAGTAGTTTTTGTGGGATTTACCCTTAGTTGATCTTCCTCACACCAGTGCTCGACAGTAGTCAGGGCTCTTTGCATTTTTTCGAACACATGGGCCTGACTACCCCCTCGTGTAAGGATGACTATATCGTCAGCATATCCTATAGCGAGGATAAGCTGCCTCTCCAGTCGTGTCAGCAAGCTGTCACAAGCGGTGACAGTACGCCCCCTTGCGGTGTTCCCCTGCACACTTTGGCCTTAACCGTTGTGCTGTTGAGATTTGCTGCTACTTTCCTATGATTTAGCATTTGGGTTATCCAGCCGCCAATCATGGGATGTATTCCTCGTGCTGCTATCGCACGGTTGATTGAGTCATATGATGTATTGTCGAATGCTCCCTCAATGTCTAAGAAAGCTCCTAGGGCGATCTCTTTGTTGTTCAGAGATTGTTCGACCCTCTGGGTTATCTCGTGAATCGCTGATTCGCAAGATTTACCTGTTTGGTAGGCATACTGGTGTCGATGTAGAGGATTGACCCGTAATACATTGTCCCTGATATGCCTTTCTATGAGCTTTTCCTCTGTTTTTAGGAGGAATGATGTAAGGCAGATTGGTCGGAAGGATTTAGGTTTCGCATAAGAGTCGCGTCCCGTCTTTGGTAGAAATACTACCTTTGCTTCCCTCCAACTCTCTGGTATATGCGCCGTGGCTAGACTTGCCCGCATTATTTTACATAGTGCAGGTAGCAGCAGTTCGCTACCCCGCTGTAACATGACTGGCATTATGGACATTCCAGGAGATTTAAATGGTTTGAAGGAATTTATCGCCCATTTAACCTTCTCGTAGGTAACTACCTTTTTTGCTAGTTCCCAGTGTTCCCTTTTGCCCCTGTTCGGAATGATAGGAGTTGGGTCCTGGGTATGTTCTGGTTGGTGGAGAATTTTCGATCCCGGAAAGTGCGTGTTCAGCATTAAGCCAAGCGTTTCTTCCTCGGTTGTCGTATATTCTCCATCGGGTTTTAGACAAGAGCCTAGGGTTTGTCGTGGCCCTTTGGATATTGCCTTGTGGAGTCTAGCATATGCTGGTGTCTCTGCTAGGTCCCGGCTTAGCTTCCTCCACCCTTCTTTCTTTGCTCTTTTTATAGCATCATTGTACCTGGTTAAGTGTTGTCTGTATAGATTCCACTCGCCAGTTCTTTTGGCTCTGTTAAAAAGCTTTCTTACTGTCTTCCTTAGCTCGCCCAATTCTTGGTTCCACCATGAGGTGTTCCCTGCTTGACGCGGTTTGCTTAGTGGACATGAATTTTCAAAAGCAACTTAAATAGCCTCAGTGACTGACTCTGTCAGCACTTCGAGCTCTACATTGTGTTTTGCCTCCATGTACAGTGTATAGTATACATATAGTGTACAGTTACCAGAGCAAGTTAGTGACATTGATGGATATCACAGAAATTGTTACAATAGTTTTACAGCTCTAATGGCAAAATATCGAAATTTGTCTGAAATAAATTTCTCATCAACAGCAGATCTTCCCAGTACATCTAGTCCGACATCGATATTAAATACTGCAGTAGATGTAAGCCAAAACCTGCCAGCAAATACACCTGAAAATTCACAAACAGAAGTTAATAGCCAAGAAATTGATACTTCTGATACAATTATTGAGACTGAAAATGTGGTAAATATAGAAACAAATTCGAATCTCCAACGAATTTGTTTTTTTTTTGTGGAAATGATCGCAAGCAATCAAAAGGTAAACAGCAAACTTTACACTCTTCAAGTTATGCAAAAATTTATAAAAAAATATCAGATTGGATGACAAAATTAAGTAATCAAAAATTGCTAGACAAAATAGAAAACTTACAGTTAAATAGTGAAATGATTTTTTATCAGCATTTATGTGAATTGGGATATTTAAATAAAGTTATTGCTGATAACCCACAGACTCCCTGGCATGACAGTCGAAGTATTCGCCAGTATATTTTCAAAAAAATCCTATCATTAATAGAAGAAGAAGTTATCAATATTAAAAATTGTTTGCTATTATCTTCTCTTTGTGATACATACAAAAATGAATGAAAGCTTCAGTCTTAGTCAGATGTAAATTTAATGACAAATCATTATCTTGATGACAAAGTATTGAAACAATTTAAAAAATCAATCAAAATTATTTCAAAAAATAAAAAAAAGTTATGATGCATAAAGATTATAATTTATTAGAAGATAAGATGAACTTATTGAGAAAGTTGCAGTAGTCCTACGGAACACCATTTTAAAAATAGACAAATTAGAATTACCATCGAAAATTAAGCCATCTAATTTAATTAATGGTGAATGTACTATTCCCGAAAAAGTAGATCGATTTTTCAAAACATTGGTTGGTGGTAAAGATATTCGTCGCAGAAATGGTGTAAACTATAATCGGTTTAGCAACTCAATAGCTTCTGATACTATTTTTTGTGTGAACAATGGTACTATCAAACCATCAAAACATATTACTCTTGGTATGACTATTAAAAGTCTTATAAGCAGCAGAAGAATCATCAACATTCTTAATCGTCTTGGACATTGCTGTAACTATACTACACTGGAGGAGCTGGAAACTGAAGCAACTTATTCATCTGTACATCGCTCTCAGATTAGCCCACCTGACATTATTAGGAAATTATCGTTATGCACAGGTATCGCTTTTGATAACTTTGATAGGTACGTTGATACGCTTAACGGAAAAGAAACTTTGCATGATACCGTGGGTATAATATATCAAAATATTAATGATTCTCGAGATGAAGGTGATATTGATTCTACAAGTCATCAGTTTGATATGTTACCACCACCAGTGAAAGAAGACTTTTGAAGCCATTGTTCCTAAACTTGTTCCAATTTCTGCCTGCTTGGCAATGCTAGATAGATTAACACCTATTGAGAACATACAACATTATATTATAAGTACTTTGTCTTTAGTACAAACTATTGATTTGTTACATGTGGTTTTACTCTTTTTCCATGTGCCAAACACTCCAATGTGGACCGGATTTAATTCTAGAATCATTAAAGATAATACTCCAAAACAAAAAGTATCCTACCTTACTCCAATCAATTTGTCACCAACAGAGACATCAGTAGTAAAGTTGACAATGATACAAGCTCAAAAAGTTGGTATGGAATGTGACCAAAAATACGTTCAAGTAACATATGATTTGAGTATCGCTAAAATAGCTCTTAAAATTCAGGCAACAGAAGCTCCAAAATTTTATAACCTCTTCATACATTTAGGCTGATTTCATCTGATGATGGCATTTTTTAAAGCGATTGGAGTATTTATTAATGAGTGTGGATTATCACATATGATGATTGAAAGTAAAATCATAGCATCAGGCTCAGTAAACGGAATCATTAATGGGAAACATTTCAACCAGTGTAAACGTCTGCATCCGTTGATGGCTGTAGGTTTACAAATATTACATTTTGACCAATACCTAAAAACTGAACAAGTCGAACACAATTTTTTAAAAGAAAAAATCTTTGATGATCTTGTACAATACCAAGATCTTGAAGTTTCACAATTAACAACGACTGCTGAATTATTACCGAATCACGTATTGTCCCGACTGCTCTCTTCTTATCAAAAATTCGTAGATAAAACAAGGCAAGGTGATCATGGTAAAACTGCTCAGTTCTACATGACCTACATCCAACTAGTCATTATTACATCATTTTATCGAGGAGTATACGGTGATTTTGAAATGTCCAAACATATTATTCCTAAAGTTACAAATTCATTTTTTAATGTTAATCAGCCGAACTATGCGCGATGGTGTGTTAAATATTACGACAATTTGCAGAATGTTGAAGAAATACATCCAGGACTTGAAGAGGACTTCAAAGCTGGGTGTTTTGGTATTAAAAGAACGGATAAATCTTTTTCGAGAATACCAATAGATCTTACCCTGGAGCAGACAATAAATGCTGACGCAGCTAAACGTCTCAGCGGTGTCGCATATTTTACTAATTCGATAGCTGCACGTCAACGCTGGGCAAAAAGTTACAGCATAAGAACTGCTTTGATTTCCCATGTTCTCGATGTTTGTGGATTGAGATACTTGCAAGACATAACCGCAGACTTACAACCTAACCGGATTAAAATATTTAAGAAGCAACTTGCCTATTTCATCGATATTTTGGAAATAAACTGTAATCGGTTCAATCCAGATTTAAACAAAGATAATCTTTACAATATAGTTAGTGGAAAGCCGGTCGCTGAACAGATAGCAGACTTTCTCCTGAACATCGAAGAAAGTGGTGACGACTTAAGAGGGCAGTTCATTAATGAATGTGTTATAGATTATAGGTTTCTTCATGTTACACCTAATGAAAGAAGTACCTGTAACCTTCGATGCTTTATCGAAAAAATTTCTAAGTATGATACTACGATTTCAATCTAATCGTGTCGATATTGTCTTCGATCAATATTTTTCACCATCGATCAAAGATTTTGAGCGCACACGTCGGGATGAATTAATTAACCAAGTTACAGTCGGGCCTAATCAAATTCGACCACATAACTTTGTGCCTGAACTGAAAAATATAAATTTTAAAGAAGCCCTTGTCGATTTTTTTATTGATCATTGGGCTGGCGATGAACTGGTTCCTATCATTGGAAATAAAATAATTTATGTGAATTTCAGAAAGTGCTATTCATACCGGGTTGAAAGTAATAGAGTAATTAGAGTTATGGAAGATTCATTGTCTTGCGAAGAACATGAAGAAGCTGATTCACGAATAATATATCATATTTGCCAAATAAATGTAGATGCCGAAGTTGTAATACGCTGCTCAGACACTGATATTTTAATAATACTACTTGGTAACATGGATCATTTAAATGCTTCACTAACACTCAGGATAAATTTGTGTGTCGGAAATCATGAACGATTCATAAGCATCAATAACATATATGAAATTCTAGGAAATTCTTTATCAAAACTCTACCGTGCTTTCATGCTCTCACTGGATGCGACTACATGCCAGCTTTTTTTCGAAAAGGTAAACTTCGTCCTTTTAAACTGTTAGAGCAATCAGAACAGTATCAGACAGCTTGTCAAAATATTTTAAACAAGTTGTCAAACACTTACCGGAACTTTGAGAAAAAATGTCATAATTTTGACCCGTCAAGCCCACCACCATGTAAAGCTGAATTATATTAGCATTTACAACGGTTCGTTATGTAACAAATTTGTGGAGAAATGCTTATTTGAAACATCCAACATCCTCATCACCTCAAGCTTCCGGCTGGACTATAAATGACGATAAATACGATTTTGTCTGGTTTGTTGGGGAGCAGTTACCATCATTAGTTGCCGACATTATTATTAAAGGTAACAATTTAAAATTAAATACTAATAAAATTCTTTGATAAAAAATCATAAAATTTTTCATTCTATTACAGATAATAATTTATTAGAGGATGATTCAAAATTCAAAAGACGATGATGACAACGAAGACAATGAAAATGACAGCAGTGATGAAGATGATGATGACGATTATCAGGATGCCTCCGTTTTTTGTGATACAATAATTAATTAAAAAATCTATCCGCAACTTTTATACAACCATCAGAGTTTTCATTTATTTTCATACCTGAGATTAATCAATTTCTTAACTTTGTACTACAATAAATTATTATTTTCATATCGTATTAACACATAAATTTATTCACACATTAATTTAATATTTTTTTATCCTTCCTTTGTAATTTATTCGACAACTATTTTTCGACCAAGCAAAATAATATCACATTACTGTTTACATTTAGATCGGCCTGGCTGAAGGTTAACAACCGAATTACTGCTTGGCAACTTAGTTTTGGGTTTGTAGTTACTTAAATAATATCAACATAAAAAATGCCTGGCAACAATATATTTGTGTTGCTAAAAGTTCAATAAAGATAATAAAAAAAAGCTGCTTAAAATTATTTGAAAAATTGATATTTTACCTGTATAGGTACGATGCGCATTGATGAACGCAATCACTACTGCCAGCCAGGTGGCCCGTATGATATCCGGGAGAGTGAAAGAGAAAGTATATCTAAAAACTGACCTACCTGAAATTCTCTCTCGAAAACGTTGCCAGCTCTTAGACTATTTAATATTAATTTTTATGTTTTATCTTTTGTGCTTTGTATTCATTTTAATACCTTTTGTATAAATAATAGTTAAAATGAGTTTTATATTTAATTTTGTTATAGAATAATGTTTTTATGATTTCTTACTTTTTTAATATGTCACCGCACTGGATTTTAATTGCAAAACCTCTACTTATGAAAGTGTTAGTTATTTAACTGCTATTGAAATATTTATTTAATTATCAAGAAGTTAATATCTAAATACTTAAAAAAAAAATAAAAAGTGTTTAGAGAGGTTTTTTGCCTTTTGATTTTCAGTACCTTAATTTAAAAAAAAAAAACTACCTAACCTGGCAATTTTATATATTTAGTTAAATTTTGTCTAAGTTCTCCTGGTCGTCCTGTAGAGAATGGTCACCTATGAGTGAAAATTAAATGATATCGTAATGAAAAAGAAAATAAATATAAATAACATTGCATTTTTCCAACTACAGTTTTATATTTACAGGAAAAAGACTATTACAATTTTATTATAAATGTAAATGACGAGTGAAGTGTAAATAATAAGCCAGCGGACATACCTATTTCACTAAATTTGAGAGCTCTGTATAAAAAATTTAGGCTCTTTAGAAACGCGATTAAGCATTTAAGGAATAGATCACTAGAAGCGTCAGTAAAAAGTCTTTAAATCGTCAGTAATAGACATCCCACTTACGTCGCCTAACTGACGTTATTTTGATAAAACTGATTCACGTGATTTTTGTATAAGTTCATAAGGAGATTTTTTATTTTAGTCCAGGTTAGACATATATAAAATTTAATTAATAAAATTTATGCAGGCAAAGAAAATGGCGAACGAGTAGCACCCAAAACTTTTGTTATATTTTTTACTCAAGATGTTATAGGAGGCGGTAGCACCTTAGTGACGGACAACTGGTATACGTAAAAACCGCAAGACGTTTCTAAAGGAATTTGTAGTAAACATTTAAAAAAAAAGGAGAACAAGGATGAAAATTCAGTACTAAAATGGAAGGACCAAAGGGATGTCCTTGCATTGTCTACAAAGCATGATGCTGAAATGATAGAAAAAAATAGAATTTAAATAACTTAGAATAGATTATATTCAAGGTAAAAGTTCTAATCAAATGGGATCATATCCTCTTGAAAGGTCTGTAAAATGGTACAGACAAAAGTGAAAACAAGCATAAAAGACGAAGATGTTGCAAGAACTGCTATAAAAATAATAATGAACTTCAGGGTGACAAATTTTGCGATGATTGCAAGGGAAAACCTTTTTTGTGTTTAGTTTGTTTTATTGAATAACATCAAGAGTAGGTTTCAGATATTTTTGTAATTCTTTAAAAACTGAATAAATACCTTTTCAATATTGAATTGTTTAATTTACTAGTAGGATAATCGGAAGGACCACACATCAAAAAAAAATTAAATTTATGAACTATGTCTTTCTTGTAAGATATCTTCTAAAGGCCTATGTTGGTCCCCTAAATACAATTATTGCATTACAAATGTGGACCAGCGGCTCCACACCTAACTGAAAGTCTGGTGGTCCCATAGTTCTCTAAAACCGTTGTTAAATAGCCAGTAGCCAATGCCATCTATGCACACTCTGAGCAAGGGAATGGTACTAGTGATTTTTAAGTTTCGCCATTTTATGCGTAAAAGGAAATATTGAGGTTGTATATTAAATTATTCTAACGTAACATTGACATGTTACAATGTCTTATTTATCTTAATAAAAAATTAGTTAGTAATATCAAAACTAGTATTAGGCAGCAACTTCTTTAGCTTTAGTTATCTTTCATAGGTGAGTTTGGCAGGATTTGGCGTTGGTGTGTGTTCCGATTTCAAACAGTTATTGCATTTATTTTTTTATTTCTTAGTGCATGTGTTTTAACTTAGGAATTTGAACAGCCCCTCCTTAAAAGAAAACCTGAATAGAAAGCCTTTTGTTTCAATATTTAATATGTATATGTATTTACTATTAAAATATCAACATTTTGGAATAATAAAATTATTTATTAATATTATTGTTATATTTTTATGTTATACAATATAATTTTTTTATTTATTTATAGCTACATACTTTCTGCTATCTTTTTTTCAGTTTCACAAATATATTTAATACACCTGAAAACGTTATTTCAATTATTTCCGCTTTGAAGTCTGCTCATTTCTTATCAAACGCGATTATTTTCGTCATTTCCGTCGGTTCGAGAAAATTTAATTTTCCTTCCATTTTTACAGCTGTAAACAACTTAGCTTTAATGAAAAACACTGGATGCTTTATCCGAACCAATTACTAAGTTTTTAATATACTTTTTAATTTTGCTTTAGCCAAATCCCGGCCCTTATCTTTTAAAGCCTTTTGCACCTGTGGCGTTTTTTTTAAATTTGATTTTTCTGTGAGTTTAATTTAAATCCTTTTCATTCTCAGGTTCTTGTGATGTATTTAAACGCGACTAAACAACGTTAAAATTATATTTTGTTGCAGTAAAATTTAATCTTATCTTAGGCAACTTTATTTTTTTATCTTAGTTAGTTATATAGAAATAGAAGACAAACAATTTAATCATTTTGTGAAATTATAACAAGTATTACGAAAAAAGTTTTATTAATTATTAATTTAAAAATATTATATTAAGTACTTCACCAAGTACGTCATAATAATTAGCACTGAAACGGGTATCTATTCTTATTATAAAAGAATAAAACGCAACATAAGTTCAAAGCCACATATGGTTTCTGCAAATGTTTCCTAAACGGCATATGGTAAGCCTAAATAATACGTTGTTTCTTTAATTATGTTAATATGTATTGGAAGTAATTGACGGGTATTTTGCTTAATGTGGAAATATACATTTTCATTTTATACTGGTATTTATAAAAGATCAAACGTCTGTCTGTGAATTAAAAAAATGAATAATGTAAATAATATTATCTGCTAAGAATGTTATAAAGCATTCAATTGTTAGAATCGCTAAAATAGGTTTGAAACATTAAAACTCTTAAGCAGAAATTATTTTGCTCCCCTTTACTAATTTACCTTAATTTGGTTTAAAAAAGCATTATAAGAATTATAGTTGCATTTATTACATCAAAGATAGTTTGAGCATACATATGATTAGGAGTTTTTATTACAGTGTTTATTACTTTTATATGTATGTCAATAAATAAATGAAAAAAAATATATAAATACTACAATTTTTCTATAAAAATTTAAAGAGAATGTTTTTAAATGGTTAAAAGGGTTTTATAAAGTTATTTTTCATGCATAAATAAATAACTATTAATAAAAATTTCAAATATATTATTTTAAATTTATAATTAAATTATATAGCACCCTTAGATACTTTTAGTTTACATACGCAAATCAATATTTTGATACACACAAAAACTTGGAGCGTTATGAACGCAAGACATCTTTAAACTATTTTAAATAAAAGCAAAATTAAATTTTGACATGAATTTAAAACCTGTATATTAACTTATACTTAATTTTTATTAATAAATATATATATCTGGGCCTTGGTTCTAAAAGGGCCAAAGTAATTTTTTTTAGATTTGGGCATTTTTGAAATCGGCACAGACCAGATTATTATGTATAATAAGGGCCAAAATCTATCTTTCACAGGAAAAAAATTACAAATCCGCTAAAGGCCAATGTCAACATTTCAATTTTATACTCTTATTCTCTTTTTCTAAAAAATATCTAATTTGGCAACACAAAACACCATGCCAGTAAAAGGCCGATTAATTCTATATATAGAACTGGAAATAACATTTTAAATTATTTTATTGGTGAACAAGTAATTTACTCATGTGATTCACTGACTTCTTTTACACGTCAAGATTGACATTCTAGAAACATTAATGTAAATCCTCTTTTTATTGTCATTAAGTGACGTTATTTTATCGTCATAAAAAGAGCATTTTGCTGACCACGTCATTAAATGACCATACTTCCAAGACGATTCTATAGTTGCCTGATATGGATATAATTTTCGATTTTTTTAATAAATCCTTGATACGCAAAATTTATCTAAACTTAAACTAATGCAATAATATCCGATGTACAGAGTTGTCTTTTATATTTAGACAGAGCCTGGCTCGGTTACTATATAAGGTAGAAAAAAAAGTTTGATATAAAAGTTATAGGGTTTACCTTAAATCGCCAGGAAATGTTATAAAATATAATACAAAGGTGTCTCAAAGTTAATAAAAAACACAAAGTTAATTTTTTTTAATGGAACCCCTTGTATATTTTTACTTTAAATGAAAGACATTTTTTCTAATTTCAAAAATATATAAAATGTTAATATTTAACTCATCATTTTTAAAAAAATTTGGTTTTTTGAAAAAAAAAACCTTTGAGCCTTGTTTCTTTAAATATTTACAAATGTTGTATATGGCCGCCATTATTTTCAACGCAGTTTCTATAATCTTTGTCCAGTTTTAACAGAGCATTTGAAATATATTCAGAGTGTTCTTCATTTAAGGAGTTTATACTTCTTTGAATTTTTTCCCTTAATTCCTCCAAATTTTCACTTCTTTCCTTATAAACTTCATTTTTAAGATACCCCTATAAAAAAGTATCTAGAGGAGTCAAATCAGGGCTGTTTGGTGGCCAGTTAATGGTACCATGGGTTCCAATCCACTGAATAAAACGATTATTTAAAAAAATCCTTACTGGCCTAAAGTTATGAGGCGGGGCGCCATCTTGATGCCATATAATATTGGTATATTCTCTTAAAGGTATTTCTTCTAATAAAGCTTCAATCTCATTTTCTAGAAACCGCAAATACCTATTTCCAGTCAAAGATCCTTGAAATATAATGGGTCCAATTATTTGGTTTCTAAGGATACCACACCACACATTTAATGACATTCTGCCCTGTTTTTTTATTTCGACGTATGCGTGAGGATTTGCTGGTGCCCACATATGAGTATTTTTTCTATTACACATCCCTGCTGTTGTAAATACAGCTTCATCCGTCCACAAGATTTTATTAAAGATCTTGTTATCTACGTTTTTTACATCTAACATCTGATTACAGTATGTTAGCCTTCTTATTTCATGATTATTTGTTAATTTTTGTACTGGCATCAATTTGTAAGGATGATATCCATATTTCTAAAGAACTCTTTGAATCTTAGATCTAGAGCATTGAAAGTGTCTACTAGCATCTACGGTAAATAAATATGGTTTTTCTACAAAAATCAAAGCATAAATTATAATTCCTATAAGGCTCTTAAATATAAAATAACTTTTTACCTTGAAAATATAATAAAATTTGTAGTTCTTCATCCGCGTTAGCTAAAACTGTTCGTTTTTTTCTTTGTAGATTTTTGTGGTTTCTCATACTCCTTTCAGTGTAATAAAAAGTGGACCTAGCAGGAACTCTCATTTCGGGATGAATACGGTGATATTCAGCTTGCGCTCGAGCAACATTATTGTTGTTTTTGTAAAACAACCTCATAATTTCAAACTTTTCTTCTTCGGTATAACCCATATTCAAAAGAAATAGCAGAAACATTGACAGTGACAGCCCAACAAATAACATTATTTATTTTATTGTTACCGATAGACACCATAGCAACGGGGATTCGGATAAACAGTTGTTTTATTTTTTAATTTTTTAAAGAAAAATATTGGGAAAACGGCTAAACCAAATATTAACATATTATATATTTTTGAAATCAGAAAAAAAATGTCTTTTATGTAATGTAAAAAATACAAGGGGTTCCATTTAAAAAAAATGAACTGTGTATTTTTTATTAACTTTGCGATACCGCTGTATTATATTCTATAACATTTCCTGGCGATTTAAGGTAAACCCTACAACTTTTATATAAAACTTTTTTTCCACCTCGTATAATAACCGAGCTAGGCTTTGTCTAAATATAAAAGACAACCCGGTCTACTATTCAGAATACCTTTTTTTCCTTTCAAATTGAAATGGAAATGTGCTCAAGAAAAATACTGTTTAAAATATCGTAAAGGATATCTCATGCTTGATTAACTGTTATTGCCTTATATAAAGTTGAAAAATAGCATTTCGAGAATTAAAGGTCTTAGATTAATTTTTATTGAGTTCAAATTGATTATAATGTGAGAAATTGCAGTTTAAATTAAAAAGCAACAAGGGTTGATGTTTATCCACTTTTAATAATGAAAAATCGTCTTGAGGAACAGAACATGGTACATTGGATATAATAAAGACTAATGACCTCCCATTTGAATTAAGTATTGTATTGAACTGAATTAAATTTAAAGTATCAATTAAATTAACTAGGGCAGCACTCCCAGAGTCCCGCATATTCTGATCATTTGTGAAAGAAGGAGCATAAACGTCTTCTATGATTGCAACTTCTGCGTTTTTTACCTTACCTTTACCTAGAATTAGAATTTCTAAAAGTTAGGCATAAATGAATTTGAAAGCTAGAACAAAATATTTATCATTAATATTACACCCAAGTATATAAATTATAGAGAATTGTTGAGAAATATTAAAATTATTATCACTAATTATCAAAAAATATTAAGACGTTAATTACCTTATCCTAACTTTTTAAGTTTAGTTTTTACTTTTTATTCAATTTCTCTTTCTGTATATATATATAAATATCTATAACGAGCTAAGTATCTGCCTCTTTAAATTTTTCTAAAATAAATATAGGTAAATTTATTTTTAAATAATTACTAAAACACTATATTTGTTGTTTTTGAGGGTTTTAATGAAGCCAACTTATGCACAACTTATAATTAAAACATACTTAAACACATATACATACATACATTACATATACATAAAAAACCATTTGAAACTAATTGCTCATGATTTTATAATTAATTATAAATTTGAACAAGTCAATTCATGTGAATAACAATACTACAATAAAACCAGTTTCGTTAACTCGATACGGTGTTGTGATTTTAATATTATAATGACAGCTCTAATACTTGTTAAAGAACTTTTAAATTATCCTGTTTTATAATTTTTGTCAAAAATCTTGTTTAGGGCTTTTTTGGAAAAAAAATAATTTTCTCGTACTAAGTGCATTAAGCCTCAAACTAATATTATTTCTAGTTGAAGTGGCAATCATCAAATAAGTTTATTAGGTAATAAAGTAATTATTTTCCAACAAAATTTTACTAAAGAAAACTCGACGCATAAATAAACAGCTTAAACATTCTTCTAGAATATAGTTGTAATAAAAAATATAATAAAGTACAAAATTATATTGCAGTTTTGAAACTGGAAAAGCATATAATATTAAAATCAAATCAAAATAGTCTTTATTGTTAGGTACAAATATTTGTTGTTATTAAAGCAACTTACAACTAAGAAAAAAACAGAATATAAACGTTAAAAAAGAGAAATGTATACAAAAAAAGGAGGAAAATCAAAAGCAAATTTTGTTTATATACATACATTGTAGACTTTTTAAAATAATAAGCATAAAACGCTTTAAGGTTATACGAGGCCTTTTCTTTCAGGTGCTTAAGCGTGTGTCTAAACCATTTGAATATACACTAATATTCAGGGTGGTCCATTTAACTTGAGACATCGCAATATCTCGAAAACTAAACATGTATCCAGAAAATGTTTCATGTTAACTTCACTTTTTTGCATAGAAACCACTATTTTTTTTAATAGTATCTGATTAAGCGTTAAAAAATAAGTAACTTTTATCTGAGACTTTTTTACATGCGATCTCTCCTTTTCAAGATATTAATTCTTGATTCTTTTACGAATTTTTTCCTTGATGACATTAGAAACAGGAATAGCTTTGATTCAGCAATTTTTCAATATTGTTGTGACAAGGCATTGTTGATCAATGATCAATGCAAGTTATTATAATGCGAAAATTTTCTATACTGAACAGATCTCACCTGTTTATCCCAGGTAGTTCAGGCGATTGTAAACAAATACTGATGAATAATTAAATAAGAGATTATTTTGGTTCAAAATATTCGTTCAGTTATCAAGTATTTGACTATTTTGTTGAGTGACTATGGAATGCCTAACAATAAATGAAAAAGTTGAAATGGTCTATGGTGAATCTGAACGAAATATTAATAGAGCCATTGAACTGTATACCATGCGACATCCTCAATGGCGACTTCCATCGCGAGCATCATTTTGCCGTGTAGTGAACCACTTTATAGAAGATGGAAGTGTGAGAACGATAAATCAATCACGAAAGAGAAGTATTAGCAGTCAAAATAATGAAATTGCCATCTTAGCTGCAGTTTATCATAATCTCGGTCAGCCCATAATCCCGGAGTCAGCTCACGATCAATTTCTTCTTCTTCTGGAATCGCCAAAACAAGTGTCCTGAGAATTTTGAAACGCCACAAGTTTCATCCGTATCACTTGTCGTTACATCAAGAGCTTCATGGGAATGATTTCCAAAATCGAGTGTTATTTTTTGAATTGGCCCAAAATGACTTGCATGAAAATAACAATTTCTTTCTGTACGTCTTATCCAACGATGAAGCTTCATTTACAAACTATGGTGTAGTTAATCGTCATAACATGCATTATTGAGCAGTTGAAAATCCCAGGTGGTTTCGAGTGATAGAACATCAGCTGCCATGGTCTGTAAATGTCTGGTGTGGCATCATCAATGATAAAGTCATAGGACCTTATTTTATTGATGGTGTCTTTACAGGCCAAAAATACCGTAATTTTTTGCTAAAGATTCTACCAGTATTTTTGAAAGATGTGTGTTTTGAAGTGAGACTAACTATGTGGTATCAGCATGATAGTTGTCCTGCACATTATTCACTCATTGCACCAAGCGTTGGATCGTGACTTCAATGGAGGTTGGATAGGTCCCAGTGGAGCAGTCCACTGGCCGCCACGGTCACCTGATTTGACGCCCTTAGATTTTTTCTATGGGGTTATTTGAAGGAGATATATATCGCGAACCATCGATATCAACGACTCCCGAAAATATAAAACTGCAAATCACGGAGGTTTGCGGCAGATAACTCCACAGATGCTGCATTCTGTTCATCCATCGTTTTGAAAGCGAGTCGAAAAATGTGTAGAAGTGGAAGGTCAACTTTTTAAACATTTATTGAAATAATTTTCTAACTTTCTTTGTTTCAATTTCTTTTATTTGAACTTTGTTCGTTTTATTTTCCTGTTTTTGATTCTGTTAATAATAAAATTCTATCATAAGATACTTTCACTCCTTTTGATAGATCATCAGATACTACCTACAAGGGCAAATGTCATTGTCAAGGAAAAAATTCGTTAAAGAATTAATATCTTGAAAAGGAGAGGTCGCATGTAAAAATGTGTCAGATCAAAGTTACTTATTTTTTAACGCTAAATCAGATACTATTAAAACAAATAGAGGTTTCTATGCAAAAAAGTGAAGTTGACCTTCATTTGACCTTGAATACTTCCACTCAAGGTCAAACCAATTGCGTCATTTTATGGCCCCCTGAAAACCATTTAAACTTCACATGAAACATTTTCTGGATACATGTTTAGTGTTCGAGATATTGCGATGTCTCAAGTAAAATGGACCATCCGGCGGAAATAGTAATGTTGCCAATTCCTAGAACTGATGACTCTGAATTCGTTGCGAAATATCACATGTGTGTAATTTTGTATTTCAACATATAACATATATAATATATATATGTTCGTAGAAATTTGATTTCTGAATAAGAGCGGACGGGGCAATGGGTAGTTGCAGATTGCCCCTATGTCGTGTCAGAGGGTTAACCTGGGGTCCCCTGCCATATACTTATGCCGACTCTTAAACATAATGCTAGCAACTTCCAGTATAGGTACACAGGTGAGTGTTAGAATGTTTTCTCGAGCAAATAGAGGAAAGCAGAAAGTCTGAGGTTTTGCCTTGCAAATATAGCTGAGGGCTCTCCTGTGCAATACAAAGAGCGACTGAATAAGATAATTGCTAGCATTCACACAAAAACAAATATCGTAGCGAAGATGAGACCCGATAAAGGCAAAATATATAGTCCTACACATCTCAGTTCCAAGCTCTTAAGTTGCAACCCTAACGCCAAGGCAACCAGCTGATATCTTACTAGCAAGATCAAGTACATCATTAGTAAATTTAAGATTGTTATTAAGGATGATACCAACAAATCTGCTGTTAGAGTATTCAGTAATTAAATTACCGCCAATCGACACATCCCGAAGCTTACCCCCAAACGTCAGGATTTAGTCTTATTGAAATTCAATGACAAGCTATTTGAGTCAAACTAGTTCCATATCGTCTGAAGGTTCATTAGCAGGGTCAGATGCCAGGACTCACTATTTGCTTCATGCCAAAGAATTGTGGTTTCATCCATAAATAAGGGATTTTCCCCTTAATGTCTAAATTTCTAAGATCATTGACATACAAAAAAAAAGAATCGGATCCTAGCCCGATCCCTGTTGTACCCCATAGGTTATCTCGTGATTTTCTAAAATCTCAGAGCCCACAAAAACTCGCTGATAATGGCCCTCCAGATACGGAACCAAGAATGTGCTACGTCTCTAAGGACATAGCAGAGCTTCAGAAGCAGAAACTCATGGCTACTACAATTAAATGCCTTTAAAAGGTCACAAAAGGCTACCGCGGAAACACCACCGCCATTTATTTGGGCATATAGATCATTTAAAAAATTGTAAATGGCATCATCTTTATTGTGATCCTCTTGAAAACCATACTGAAAGTTACTTAGGAGGTTATTTGATTTGAGGCAAGACATCAGGCTAAATTTGACCAGTTGTTCAATTAACTTTGATAATGTGTAAAAAAGTGAAATAGGTCGAAAATTAGATGAATCAGCTAGGTTTTCATCCTCATGAATAAGAACCACTTTGAGGGTTAAAACAACCCGGAAAGGTTCCTATTATCCATGACACAATGATCGCTTCAGCAAGAGACAATAGAGCAATATCCGGCAAGTTAAGTAAAAACTTGACGGTGCTCCCATCCTCACCTGATAAATTTTTATTTTTTTATCAAATTTGTTTCAACTCTTATTACTTCTTGCAAATCAGTAAGAAAAAAGAAGAATGGATTTTGAACTATTTAATTTGTAAGACAGCTAAGCTAAGCGGCTTAGTTGATAGAGTAAGATTTTGTTGAAGATTTTAGGCTACCGTACCGAAGAAAGTGTTAAGTTCGTCAATGTTAATTTTTAGATTTATAGTAGGTTTATAGTTGTTTTTACTGCTGGTAGCATTCACTATTCTCCAGCACTTCTTCGGCTTGTTTGACCTCTCATTCAATCGTCTAGAATAGTGGGAATATTTTAGCTAGCCTGATAAGACGCCTATACAACGAACGGTACGAATTAAAGTACGAGTGAAATACTGGGCGGTCAGTATGCTTTTTGATGGTATGAAGGGAACGCAAATTTTTTAAAAAGACTTTAAGCCCTGTAGTTAGCTAAGACTTTTTCCACCTAGACTTTGATGTAACCTTTACAATAGGGAAAGCAACATCAAATAGTTGCAACACTCTTGCATGAAAATTAGAGACTGAGTCAGGCAACACATCGGGGGTTTTTCAGTCAACAGAGATACCTAAATTGTAGAAAAGCTTATAATTTTTCTTTCCAAATATTTGTCCCAAACTCGGTTCTGTTTTAATATTTATTATAGTACTTTTCTTAATTTTACACATAACAGTCTCATAGTTTGATAAGGCGGCATTGATTACAGTGCAATTTTTTATAAAGTTTTAAAGGTTACACTTAGGTTGGTGAGTCTACATGCATTTTTAAGTTAAGTGAACTAAGCATATTGCCTAAACGGAGAGTCGAAGCAGAGTTCAAATCCTCACAATTTACATTAAGATCTCCAGAAATAATTATTTATGCCAAGCAAGATTTTAGACAAAAGACTCTCCAGACCAAAAAAAAGTCATTGAAATCTGATATTGCCGATCGATAAATGCAAATAAAGTATACATTTCTTGATCTAGATAACATTACACAAAATTCAAACGCGGTTTCTTTTAGAAGGTCATATTTATTTATTTTTTGAAAAGAACTCTGCTCTAAAAAAAATATTACTAACCACAATCATACAGCCTCCGTGAGACACTCAAGTCCTACAATACATAGATACTATTGCATAATTAGGTAGATATATCAATTCATTCATCTTTAACTGATGTTCTGTTGATAAAACAATGTTTGGATTTTTCAAGTCATTTAAAAAGATTGTGAATTCGCATTCTCTCCTCTCTGATAATAATATACGGATACTAAGACAAAATACAATGGGCAGATGCTTGCTTGCAGATGATTTCCATCGAACTAACATGGAACAGAATTCTCCAATTTGTAGATTTCAAAATATATTTAAGTACCATAACAAAATTCTCAAATCAAATATTTTTAATACGTCAATAGGATCTTTTAAATGCCAACTAAACAACTACTTTTTAAAAAAATAAAATAATTTTATCTTTGTTTATGCAACTCCAATCTTGTATAGTATTATAGTTAGTTATATAACATAGGTATAATACAATCGTTAGGTTAGTTTAGTAACAATAGTTAAGGAATATAGTTTTCTATATTTCATTTTATTTTCAGTATCTTTACATAATATTTTGAATGTAGTTGCAAAAGAACTTTTAGTTAACCTGAGATAAGTTTATTATATATGTATAGTGGATGCTTTTTTGGTACTGGTGTACTATATGCAATCTGAATTTGTAATAAATAAATAAGCAACGACGCTATAAACAAGAATATTTCATTTAAGATAAGGGAGGTTCAATTAGCCATAGTTGTATTTATAAAGGCCTCTACCTACCTGTTTCTGCTATACCAATAATTAATTTTATTTCGATTTCGATAGTTTATACTGTTTAAAAAAAATCACTGTTTTTTTAAAACTTATGCTATAATCGCTAAATATGTTTGAATAAAAAAAGCTTTCTCTCATAAAAATAAAACAAAACAATTACATTAATCTTGTCGTCCAAAATCAGAGACCATTAGTGATAAATATTCTCCGCAGAGCAGCGCAATTTGCTACAAGGGGTCGCACACCGCCCTAGTATACAAACCAACATTGAAAAATCGGACGTTTCCCTGCAGCAGTAAAAATGGCAAAAATCATGGCGTTGTGTACTGTCGAATTAGGGCTGGTTTGTGTTTTGCGTTCGCAACTTTTATCTGACCTGACGAACATTGTTTCGTTTAAATTTTAAATTCAATTTCGGATTTCTACCCTAATCTGTGTAGCCGCTGTTTATTCAATGCGAAACAAAATGGTTAATGGGTGTTATCTGATACATGCTAAAATATTATCTTTTACTTGTTCTAGGCCTGTTTTATTACATTTATTAAATTTTAGTCGTTAAGAACAGCTAGAAAGTAAAGTTAGATTAAGATTACTGCTGATTTTAAATTTATATGAAGATGAATATATTAAAATTGGTAATATTACAAATGGTTTAGATAATATGAGACTTGGGCAGTTTCTATTGCCTTACTAGTTTATTTATTTAATATGTACTAAACAGATCTATTATCCTAAGTACACTAACTAAATATAAACTTAAACCTAACTTAAACCGAAGGGGGAAATAATATTTTTAAAATAAATTAAGGTCTTTATAGTTGGCAAATACTTCTTATATTCATCACAAAATATATCAACATTATTTTAAATTTGATTGTATAATCTATAAATATTATGAAGGGGTGACCTTAGTTGACGGTTGTTGTTAGCCACATCAGGAATATGAAAAGTATCCAAATTTCTGGTTTTATAACTAGCGATAATAAAAGATACTTTGGATAAAAATGCGAAGTTAGTTAAAGGACCAGTTTAAATATATCAGTTTCTATAAAAAAACAGGAGATGCAACAAATGTAATTTTTAATATTAAATGCATAACCCTATGAGCTGCGACGCACGTAATATTATTAATATATAAGTCCCATTTATTAGCTAACCACAACCACGTTTTATTTTTAAAAGTATGCACAACTACTTAAGTAACGATGCACGATTTATTATTCTAAAGACCTTGATTAGTTTTACATTTTTAAATACGGCCACTGACTTTTATTTAATTTCATCTGGATCAAGTAAATATGAAAAAGTCTCAGCCATTATAAAAAAAGCAATAAAGTAGCAATTTATTATTGTATTGTATTCATTAAACAAAGTTGATTTGTCTATTGAAAAAGTTTAACTTTTGCTTATTTATTTTGCTTTTACGTTTTATTTTTAAAAGTATGCAAGGCCACTTGAGTAATGATGCATATTTTTTTGTAAAAAATAAAGACCTTACATTTCTTCAAGGTATTTACATCATACAGAGAAAAGATGAGGAGATTAAATAGACAAAAAGTCTTGTTTCTTTAAAATACATAAAGCGTATCATTTGCTTCTGGACTCTTTTAAGCTAATGTTTATAATACTTATAGTAAGAAAATTACATTTGCTTATTCTTAGATGCTTCTTACAAATGAAAACAAGTTGCTTTATATAATAATGGTTTCTAAAGTCTAGTATTTCGCACGATAAAGTGGCACATTTTTATTGCTTGTGGCAATAAAAATGTGTGTGTTAAAAGTGGCTCATTAAAGTGGCATCTTTAAATATTAATTCGGCACCAAATATTACTCCCCGATCTTTCGTTTGTGATACACCTGATAATATGTTATTTTAAATAGAGTTAGAATAAGCTATTGGAGATAGATTTCTAGTATAGGTAAAACTAAAATATTTGCTAATAATAACATAAAGCCCATTATCCTCAGATCATTTAATAATATTTTTTATATCATTATGTAAAATACAGGGTGTTTCCTAACTACGGTACGAAACTATACAGGGTGAATCGTTAGGTCGTTTTATGAAAAAAAGTTATTATGAACGTATGTCGGGAGTTTTGTTTCTGTGATACAGGGCGATGAAGGTTCAAAAAAATAACGGTATTTTAAAAATACTATAACTATCCTTAAACCGATTTGGTTGAAATTTGGTGCAGTTATTTGAAGTTATAAGACGCTTATTTAGCTGTAACTAGATTGAAATTTTTAAGTCCAGTGACGTGTCAGTGGGCACCACATGTTTATTGTTAAGAAAAAAACAAGGCCAATTTTTTTGTATTTAAGCAACTAAAAATACAGCTTTTTCGTATCTTATATTATCTTCATATCTGGCTTTGTTTTCGAAAAAAAAAATTAAGTATCTTTAACTCATTCTAAAAGTTATCTATGGATGATAACATAAAATAAAAACCAATTAATTCGATAAATAATTTCGACCTTAAAGTAAATTAGCAAAATGCCCACCTTCTGATAAAATACACTGCAAACGATTTGTCATTGAATGTCTGACATGCTCAAAAATACCTGGAGTATCCCTTATGATATTGCAATTGACAATTATCCGATTCCTCAAGTAATTCATATCTAGAATAGGAGTTTTATAAACAAGAGCCTTCAGATGGCCCCATAAATAGTAATCCAGGGGATTCATATCAGGACTGCGAGCCGGCCAATTTTGAGGTCCTGCATATCCAATCCAGCAATTAGGAAAGATGACGTCGAGATGCTGACGAGCAAAAACACTGAAATGAGCTGGAGCCCCGTCGTGCATAAACCACATGTTGAGTCTTACTTGTAGGGGTACTTCTTCTAATAAAGTGGGTAAATGGTGTTGCAAGAAATCCGTGTAGGATTCACCTGTTAATCTTGCCGGTAAAAAAATGGGCCAATTAGGTAGTCACCAATAATTTCTATCCAAACGTTCAGCGAAAGTTGTTGCTGAAAATGAGTTTCTCTAATAACGTGGGGATTTTCGTCGGTCAAAAAATGATCATTGTGGAAGTTCATAATAGCATCTCTTGAAAAATTTGCCTTGTCCGTAAATAAAATATTTGGTAGGAAATTATTATTGTGTGCCATCGTATGAATCAACTACCTGCAAAACATTAATCTTGGATGAAAATCCCGAGGCAGTAGAGCTTGTACACGCTGTATGTGATATGGATGCAGGAGGTTTCTTTTTTTTCGGTTTTTGAACTGACTTCAAGCTGCAGTGCAATCTTCCTGATACTATTGGAAGGATCTTCTTCTATCGCATCAAGTATAGCTTCTTCCAGTTCAGGCGTTGTTATAGTTTCTCGTCTTCCACCACCCATATTTTTATTAAAACTCCCAGTTTCACATAATCTTGCATGTAGTTTTCTAAATGTTTTTGCACATTGAATTACTCTGTTAGGATATCTGTCCTGGTAAATTCTTCGTGCTTCTTCCGCATTTCCATTTGCTAATCCATCAATAAAGTGCATGTCGGTCATTTCATGGTTAGTAAAATTATTCATGATGGAGTAATGAATCACTGCTAATTGACAGCTGAATTTTACTTATAGCAATTCTATCACTGTCAGCTGGTCTCCAAAGCATGTAGGTACAAAGGAGGTACTTGAATAAACTTGCCAATTATTTGTCATAAGAAGCAATGTATTTGTTATTTTGTTGTATTTCAAAGATCTGATAATAAAAATCGTAGAAGTTGAATGTTTATTATCATAGTAAACAAGACACAAGAGACCAAAAAGTCGTGCATTGGAGGGTGGACATTTTGCTCATGTACTTTAAGGTCGAAATTGTTTATCGAATTAATTGGTTTTTATTTCATGTTGTCGTCCATGGATAATTTTTAGAATGAGTTAAAGATACTTTAAATTGTTTTTCTCGCAAACAAAGCCAGATATGAAGATAATAAGATAAGATACGAAAAAGTTGTATTTTTAGTTGCTTAAATACAAAAATAAATAAAAAGCTGCAAAACAATTAATTATTGGCCTTGTTTTTTTCTTAACAATAAGAATGTGGTGCCCACTGACATGCCACTGGACCTAATAATTTCAATCTAGGTACAGCTAAATAAGCGTCTTATAACTTCAAATAACTGCACCAAATTTCAACCAAATCAGTTTAAGGATAGTTATAGTATTTTTAAAATACCGTTATTTTTTTGAACCTTCATCGCCCTGTATCTCAGAAACAAAGCAACTCCCGACATACGTTCATAGGAACTTTTTCTCATAAAACTACCTAACGATTCACCCTGTATAGTTTTGTACCGTAGTTAGGAAACACCCTGTATAATAGTCCTTAATGTTTTTAATTTTAGTATATTTGAATGTCAAAGGCATTTTTTATTATGTTATACTATTTATGTAGAGTAAAAACAAAAGTCGTCCTAAATTAGATAGGGGCAAAAGATTTAAAACCCCTGAAACTTACTCTATGCAGACGATCTCTGAGATATATTTTTTTTAAAATTAACTAGGTTAATATGCATGTTCCGTACTTTTTATTTAATCTTCCATACAATATTGTAAATGAAATCTTATCAAATGATTATTTGCATTAAATTGATTACTGTGGACTTTCAGAAAATCATGCTGGTAGATTGAAATGCTATGTTAAACAGACAAATAAATATGTTTAAAAATTATGGCTTCAAATATTTCGGCTGGTATTGATAATATTGTAGTGGGGATATACAGTGCTTTTCTTTGAAGTCCCCCCCCATTTATTTTTTGAACGGGTCAAAAAAATTTTTTGAAACTTGGCATAAGTAAATTGGTCTATAAATACTATTTTTCATTGTAAACTAGGTAGTTGTAAATTCCAAGATGGCGGCTGGGCGACATCTTGAGAAAAAATTTTAAATAGAAAGGGGGGTCGTGTGGTACCTCATTTAAAAGGTTTTATTGAGTACTTTTAATATTTATTACATGGACTCGGTGGACTCCGTTTTGACCTGTCTAAAAGTAACAGCTGAGTAATTTACCGGTTAAGGAAAAATATCTTAAAATTTTTTTTCGAGTTTTTTTAATAGCTATTTGGTTTTTGGAATGTCTAAATAATGTTCAATAACCTTTAACGTGAAATGTGACATACGAGGGCGGTTCAGTAAGTCTTTAGAAACCAAAAAGTTAATCTTTAAATCCAAAATTCAAAAATTATAAATTATTTGTATATTATTATTAAAAACGTTAATAAAATCGCAACAGTGTATTTTTTTGGCTGTTACTTTTAGACAGGTCAAAACGGAGTCCACCGAGTCCATGTAATAAATATTAAAAGTACTCAATAAAACCTTTTAAATGAGGTAACATAAGATTTCTATTTAATGTATTTATTCAAGATGGCGCTTATGTGTTATTTTGACATTTAGAACTGTCGTTCTTATGTCAAAATAAAATAGTGACGCATTTATTTTCGTACACTGATATTTACCTATTCAAAAATCATAAAAATATAAAACGTTAAAATAAAAAAAATACTTTTTTATTAGGCAGCCATTTTGAAACGAGTTAAGATATGGGTCTAATATTTTAGGGTTATAAAGTACTCATTGAGACCTTTAAAATGAGGTACCACACGACCCCCCTTTCTATTTAAATTTTTTTCTCAAGATGTCGCCCAGTCGCCATCTTGGAATTTACAACTACCTAGTTTACAGTGAAAAATAGTATCTATAGACCAATTTACTTATGCCAAGTTTCAAAAATTTTTTTTGACCCGTTCAAAAAATAAATGGGGGGGGGGACTTCAAAGAAAAGCACTGTATATATATATAATGTTTTGTCACCTTTTCTCTTAAAAACGAGATATACTCTAGCCTTTTTTCACTCATCAGAAAATGTATTAGTTAAATAAATATAGACTTAGATATAAATATTATAACAATAGACATGTCGTCTAAACCCTTAAATAAGAATGGAAAAGCAACGTTTTTCCGCACGGCTTTTACAACTTTTTGGTTTTTTCAAAATTCCTACACATCTTTTAGCTCTATATTAGTCAGTAAAAAAATTTACTGAGTATTTATACTATTTTACTAACTATTTATACTATGTTAGGAGGATCATTTTATTTTAATGGACACTGGCAAAATTATTTGCAATAGCATTAGAAATTTATTCCTCACACTTATATTTAACACCATTACACAGAGAACCTTTTTCATTGTTAATATAATTTATATGTAATAAGTAAATTTTTTATATTACCGCAACTTGTAAAGTTTGATTGTAGCACCTTTAAACTGTGTTAAAGCTCTTTGTTTGGGTCAGTTTTTTTCGTAAGAATTTAAAAGCATGGTGAGGCTTTTTATAAAATATTATTGACGATGCTAGCAAGTTTACCAACAAGTTATCAATTCTCTAATTATTTGTTCTTTTTTGAACAACGTTCATTATCTTACCTCTGACTATTAGGGTTTCTTGATATTACTTCATTTAATCCAGTTATAGAGAGCAGAATTATCTTTCGCAGTAATACATTGAGAAGTGACGTAGTTGAGTTATTATTTATATCCTTCTATGTCTTTGCCACTAAATAACTTTGACAAATGTCTTTTAAGGCCATTTCTGCAGACTCTTCTGCGTGATCTCCATAATGGCGCTTACTTAGCGGATATTCTGTTAGGATTTTAGTCCCTCAGATACCTTACATACATTTGTTTTTTTAAGTTTTTATTTGAAATAATGTTAATAACTGTATAACTTTGCCGTTTGATCTGTATTTTGGTACATTTTATTGGCTATTTTATTGTGAGATTTTATTGGTTGTATTGGCCTTATCTATCCTCAAAAAGACTCCATTTACCTATCCTATTTGGTAATCAAGGTCGAGTTTTTTTAAGCTTTCTACTCAAGTTTTATGGGATTTCTCTAGATGCTCAGGTTCGTTTCGTAAGTTTTTTTTGGCAAGGATTCAACGTACTTAAGCACATCTCTTGATTTTCTTTTTGTCTTACGAATCTTTCATGATATTCTAATAATTTGGATTTTATGTTTTAGTAATAGCTTTGCTTTTATTCATTGAGATTAAAAGAATTTTTGCTCAAATAGTATTGGGTTTATAATGTAAACCTTAAATATTGAAAAATAAAAAATATAGATTAGCCGATATATAATTTTGCCGATTAGTTCAATATGGTGATACAGTGATCCCTAGTCTGAAGGTATTATAAATGTAACTTTAGAATAGAATATCCCAAATGTCTTTACAATCCCGTTGTAAGATATGTGGTATCTATATTTTTAATTTTAATTTGTGTTACGTTTGTGAATTTTAATTGTCAGTTTACTCTATGTGGTATAACGAATAAATATTGGCGATTTAAACAATTTTCACCTCTTAGTAAAACCTATCCAAGGCTTCATTCAATGTAGTTTTTCACAATTTGGTTATTTAATTTTACAAAGCACTATAGTTAAATACTCTTCAGTTGCATACTCTTCATTGATTAATAAAATCCTGATTACATCAGAATTAAGAAATCACTCTAATAGCATACAAATTTATACAGAAGCTTTAAAAAATGCTGAAGGTAATAAAGCAGAAATTTCTATTTCTTCAATAGATATTAGGCTTCGATTCCAAATGAATTAACATTGCAGCATATTTAAATCTCATGCTAATAGTATTAGACTTATTTGGTCATTTGTTCAGATTCCTGTCTGTACTTCAAGAAAATAGATAAAGATAAATTCTATAATATGGGAAATTATGAAATTTATTAGACATGTAACTTATCAGAATAAAAATATTTATATGGGTTATGCACATTGATGGTTAAGTGGTAACGAGATCGTAAATACACTAGCCACAAATTGAGAAAGTCAAGGAGAACTGATCACACTCTCATTATGCTAGTGATATTGCTGTAATATTAAAAACGTTATAGCTACTAAATAAAACAAATCACGGAAAAAAAGAAGCGCCAACAAATAACTGTTAGTTAATAACAAAAATACCTTCCAAATACTAGCATAAAGAACTTAACGAGTCCAGGAGTTTTATACTAACAATTATCAGAATGAAACTTGGACAAGCTAGCTTATCAGCCCATCTCAAGGAAATTCAAGTTTAACCAACTGATTATTATATTGTCGGCAAAACTACAAGTAATTTATATGACTTATTTCTCGGGTGTAAAAAATATATTCAAAAATTGAAGCATTACTATTAAAACTTATTATTACTGTCACTCTAATGTTGAAAATGCTTCATATGAAGTTTGAATGGTTTCCAGGAGGCCATAAAATGACGTCATTGGTTTGACCTTGAGTGGACGTCTTTAAGGTCAAATGAAGGTTAACTTCACTTTTTTGCATAGAAACCTCTATTTTTTTAATAGTATCTGATTTAGCGTTAAAAAATAAGTAACTCTTATTAGACACTTTTTTCCATGCGACTTCTCCTTTTCAAGATATTAATTCTTGATTCTTTTAGGATTTTTTTCCTTGACAATGACATTTGCTCTTGTAGGTAGTATCTGATGAGATATTAAAAGAAGCGAAAGTATCTTATGATCTTATGATGGTGCAGCATCTGTGGAGTTATCGGCCCGCAAACCACCGTGATTCGCAGCTTCATATTTTCGGGAGTCGATCTCCTTCAAATAACCCCATAGAAAAAAATCTATGGGCATCAAATCAGGTGACCGTGGCGGCCAGTGGACTGCTCCACCGCGACCTATCCAACGTCCATTGAAGTCACGATCTAAAACTTGGCGCACAATGAGTGTATAATGTGCAGGACAACCATCATGCTGGTACCACATATTTAGTCTCACTTCAAAACACATATCTTCCAAAAATACTGGTAGATTCTCCAGCAAAAAATTACGGTATTTTTGGTCTGTAAGGACACCATCAATAAAATAAGGTTTTATGACTTTATCATTGATGATGCCACACCAGAGATTCACAGACCATGACCGCTGATGTTCTATCGCTCGAAACCACCTGGGATTTTCAACTGCCCAATAATGCACGTTATGACGATTAACTACATCATAGGTTGTAAATGAAGCTTTATTGTTGAATAAGACGCGCAGAAAGAAATTGTTATTTTCATGCAACTGATTTTGGGCCCATTCACAAAACAACACTCGATTTTGGAAATCGTTGCCGTGAAGCTCTTGATGTAACGACAAGTGGTACGGATGAAACTTGTGGCGTTTCAAAATTCTCAGGACACTTGTTTTGAAGATTCCAGAAGCAGAAGAAATTGATCGTGAGCTGACTCCAGGATTATGGGCAACTGCAGCTAAGACGGCAATTTCATTATTTTGACTGGTAATGCTTCCCTTTCGTGATTGATTGATCGTTCTCGCACTTCCATCTTCTATAAAGTGGTTCACTACACGATAAAATGATGCTCGCGATGGAAGTCGCCGTTGAGGATGTCGCATGGTATGCAGTTCAATGGCTCTATTAATATTCCGTTCAGATTCACCATAGATAAGAACCATTTCAACTTTTTTATTTATTGTTAGGCATTCCATAGTCGATCAACAAAATAGTCAAATACTTAATAAATAACTGAACAAATACTGTGAACCAAAATAGTCTCTCATTTACCTTATTCATCAGTATTTGCTTACAATCGCCTGAAGTACCTGGGATAAACACGTGAGATCTGTTCACTATAGAAAAATGTCGCATCATAACAACTTGCATTGATCAATGATCAACAATGCCTTGTCACAACAATATTAAAGAATTGCTGAACCTGTTATTAAAATGCTATTCCTGCTTCTAATGTCATTTTCAGGGAAAAAATTTATAAAAGAATCAAGAATTAATATCTTGAAAAGAAGAGGTCGCATGTAAAAAAGTGTCAGATGAAAGTTACTTATTTTTTAACGCATAATCAGATTCTATTAAAAAAAATAGAGGTTTCCGAGTAAAAAAGTAAAGCTGACCTTCATTTGACCTTGAAGACGTCCACTCAAGGTCAAACCAATGACGTCATTTTATGGCCCCCTGGAAACCATTCAAACTTCACGTGAAACATTTTCTGGATACATGTTTAGTTTTTGAGATATTGCGATTTCTCAAGTTAAATGGACCACCCTGTATATATATATATATATATATATATATATATATATATATATATATATATATATAATATTTTCTTGGATTTAAAGTAATGTATATATTAAGTACATTGTAAGTAATATAATATAAGCCCTATCATTACTTTAAATCCAAGAAAATATTTAGAATATAAAAGAAGTACAACTAAATATAATACAAAAATTATTATATCTAAAAATACAACTGGCCATCGCCTCATGGCAAAAAAAGAGAGAAAACTTTTAATACTTTTAATAAAAATTTCAATATGAAGTGTTAAATGAAATGAGAATTTTTACTTATGCAACAGGTTTTTGTTAATATTAAAAGGGGTCATTATCTGAACTATGTGTTTTTAAACTTAAGGGGGATCTCAAATGCCAATTTACTTAATTTTAACCCTATACTATCCAAATCCTTTGCTATACTTTGGATAGTTTCAAGCCATAGAAGGAAAGTTAAATTTATTAAATACTGAGAAGAGTGAGTTTGGTTTTCAATTTCTACAACAGAATTATGATTAATACGAATGAGCCATCGAGTAGCTCTTTTGAAGACAAAAAAACAGCAAATTTTATGTTTGACGATTCTACAAACCAAATTCAATAACTCTACATCTTGGACAATCATTAATGGACAGAGACCTCCCTAGGATTTAAGTATCAATTTAAATGTGAATGAGCTAAGTAAGTTCTTTACAGATGTTGCCGATAGTTTTTGAATGAGTGTTATATAACAGAAGAAAAAGCTGAAGTTTTATGGTTTGCGTAAAGGAATTTATCAGTCAGAGAAGAGTTTATAAAATTTGTAATAAGTAGGTGTCAAGTGAGAGAAGTATAAGAAATTGGGTGCCCTAAAGTTTTATTCTGGAGTTTCTGCTCGTCCATGTATATTTAAATGATATAGTAAATTAAACATCTGAAGGGTACAGGTTAAAAAGGGGGAATATCAAAAATCGTTGATTTTCAGGAAATCATTTTTTAATTTTAAAACCCAATACCAAAAATTTATTATTTTATTACTTTGTATTGAATGTATTAATGGATTTAGTTTGTTATGTCTATTTGGGATTGGAATTGAGAAAATATTAATGAAATTTCATTTAAAAAAATTTTTAGAGCAAAAAAGAAGAAGAAACTATAGATTTTAACAAACAAGAAGGGGGAATGTCATATATTTTCACTGTAGTTTTGTAGTATCATCAGTTTTTTATACATAAGCAATTCTAAAGCAAAACAGCAAAGGTTAATTCGAATTTCTCATTTAATTGGAAAAGATACAGAAAAAATTCAAACACTTTATTTTGCGCTTCTTACACACGAAGCTTTGGGAAAGGAAGCCTTGTCTTTGACATTTCTGGTATGTTTTAATGTAGAGAAATATTTTCTAGCGGCTGGATTGCGACAGTGTATCATTAAGCACTGCAGGTCATTGTACTTGGCTAGTGTTATAGGCAGTATTCCTGCAAATAGATAAAACATCCTTTACATTGGAAAATAATATTATGTGTATAGTTAGGTACCTTTGTATAATTGGCTTGGTAATTCGAACAAATTGTTTGATAAATTATTGATAAATTTTTCCTTCGGTTCAATCAAAACAGCCGATTCCCACATACCATTCCTTGTTGATCGATGGTAGACAAGCCGGGATGATCTTTAACGACTTTTAGTTCACGTATGGGCTGGATCTTTATTGGACACTTATTTTTGTAAAGTGTAGAAAAATGTATAGTCCAGTATTTAAAAAAATCGAAAGTGATTTCCCTAACATCAAAAGGATTTGGTTTAACTCGTGCAGCTCTAAAAACATCAGCCCATTCATTCGGAAGTTCCACACGCGACTTTTGCTGAACTAGTCTTGATTTCATCAAACCTTTTTTGCACATGCACTAAGTGATGGAGGTAACGGATAACTGTGTAATTCTTATTCTGTCCCCCACATGAGTCGCAAAATATATCGAGGACTCGAACACTACTAGGTAGAAAGTTGTAAACAAAATGATGCAACATCGAACATACATCGTCAGAGCCTTTTCGACCGTTTGTTTCAGGATAAGTATAGAAAATACCTTGACTAGTCGACAAAACATGAATATTAAAAGAGAATACAGATTTTTAGCAAAATCCATGGATGCATATTGCTTCTTTGTTCTCATTTACCCGACTAGATAATTTTGTAGCCTTTTTCCTTGAATAAAACACTTCAGTTTTATCCTTGTAAAGTAGATTTTCCTGTTGGATGGTAGTGATTTTGTTATCTAGTTGTTTTTTTTCTATGGCATTTTTTGACACATTCTTCATTTTGGCCTCTAGGGACCTAATATTTGCCAAGTATTCGTCACAGATACTGCACGTATCCGACCTTGGGTAAGCAAATGAAATGTTGAAGTCTCGTGAGAAAATAGATCTATATGTTTCATATGACACACAATATTTTTGATCTGTAACGGTATTTTTGTATATATTGTACATTTTTCTGATATTTAAATCTTTGGGCAGGTAAGTTTTTGAAGAATCCTTTAGGCTGTAATGGCTTTGTCGTCCTTTGGACGAACTAATATGATTGACTACTAGATCTTTAGCTTCCTGTTTCAGCTTGAGAGGCCTATTTAAGTGTTTTCCTCGTTTATCAGTTGGGGCGCTACCAATCATTTTTAAAGATTTCTGGAGAATTTCAAGCTTTTTTTTGATTATACAAACTGTACTGTTGTCTCACCATCTAAAGAGATTCTGACACGATAAGCAAATGAACTCTCATGTAATCTTGCGACCTCTTCTGCGTTACGTGGACGTCGCTTTTGTACAGGACAGACACTAATAACTCCACACAAATAGATGTTTTGCTCATCCACGGATTTTAATAAATTAAACTCACTTATTATCTTTTGTCTTAGGCACTAAGTGGAACTTTATCAAAACATTTGAGACGTTTACATTGGCAGTCGCTTCTCATCACGTGGCTTTGTAGGTTAAGTTTTTTAGAAACATCGGTTAGTCTTCCGTAACTTTTTCTTTTTTTTCCCTGAACTGGCATAACAACAAAGTCTTCACTGTCACTGACACTTGGATTCATTTTATACTGTTTATTAGCACTACAATATTAAAATACGACTTGTCACTTATATTTCCACAAGTTTGACGAACAATAAATAAACAACAGAACCGGCAAACACAATCAGAAAATAAAAGTAACTGCAGTCAAGAGAGCCTTCTGACAGTTCCTGAATAACATGCATTTGTGACGTTCCCCCTTCTTAGCATGTGGCGCGCGGACTCTTCTTCTTTTAAGCCAGTACAGATTAATTTAAATTGTCGATATCTGGCGACTCTTCCCTTTTTTCGCCTGTATAATGTTACTAGGTGATACTGTCTATTAAAAGTTGAACGGACTGAACAGCTCAAAATGAGCAAAAAGTGACATTCCGCCTTTTTAGCCTGTACCCTTCATCTATTACTAAGAGTAAAGTTACTCTTTATGTTAATTATTATAATAGTTTACTTTTGTGAACAAAAACACTTTTAGATGTGACTATGGGTGAGTGCACAAGAGTTGACTTGCGAGACTCAGCATAATAGGTATATTTGTATAAGAGCGACAATTAAAATATTTTTTCCTTTAAATGTCTTGAGTTTTTGATAAGCCTGTTTGCGTGATGGCATATAACCTCTCATTTAGTCTGCCTGTATAATCTAGAGTTTACAGGTTGCAGCGTACAGTTGCTAGGGTTCAGGCAAGTATCGCATATTTTGATAATATTCAGCTATGCTTCGTGAGGCTTTATTTACTTATCTTAAATTCTAAATACAAGAATGTAATTAGAATTCAAGGTAATCTGTGTAGTTTAGAATTTAGGATAATCAAGTGTCTCTTATATGTTTATAAAATGTACACATTAAATTTTATTTCAAGTTAACCAACATTTTCATCTCTAAGAAAAAAGATGGCGGGCGTCAAGAACGCATCGTCAAGTGACTCGTCATCAAATATCTATTTTGAGTGCCATAAATCTACTAAGTCAAGTACAATTGTGTGCATAAAGTGTGGAAAAGCATTTCATAGATCTTGTGCCGAACGCGACTATTCCAAAAAAGTGCAATTTATTGACGCCACTCGTTTAACATGTTGTGATCATGACTTAACCTCCAACACCAGGGAATATCCAGAAACGGAAACCAATAATGTTGACCAACATAATGAACAACTGAGGTACAACTATTACGAACTCTTGTTAAAGAACTACAGGAAAAAAACCTATTATTAGTGGAAAATACTGCCCTCTTAAAAGAAAAAATTAAGTTTTTAGAGGAAAATAAGATGACAAAAAACATAAACCAAGGTAACAAAAAATCCCAACAGAATAATGTCAACATCCCAAATATGCACGTACCACTTCCAAACACAACTGATACTGTCACCGAGCAGCTTGAAGTTAGCCGCGAAGCAAGTGGCCATAAACAAGTAGCAACCGAAACGAAGGATGGTTTTCAACTAGTTGAAAGAAGACGGAAGACTAGAGCTGGGCAACAACTATCGACTGAAGTCAAAGTCGATGGTCGTTCTATCTCTGAGCATAAAATGCCCACAAGAAAAAGAGCAAACATAGGAACGCGTGTGTAGGATGGAACTATATTCGGTCAAGCTACTGAAAAAAACGAGGACAGAAAAATATGGTTGTACCTTAGCAAAATCTCGAAAGCAATTACTAGCGAGGTGATTAGAACCTACGTAGCAAAGCACATTGATACCATTCCAGAAAACGTAACCATTAAAGAATGTCTACCCAAAACAACAAAATCTGAGCGGAAGAGATATATGATTGGCGTAAGCCCCGTCCACAAAGACTTAGTGTATGATAAGAATTTCTGGCCACGTGGAGTAAGTTTCGAAAGGTTTAACTTCTCGCGTGGTCGTAATTTTTTAGACCATCATCAGAGAAGTCAACAAGCCACATGAGTCTGCATTCTAACCTAACAGTTGCTATACGGGATTTGCATCGCAAGAAGCATAAAAACTATTCTCAGTGTGGGTCTCACCATTCTGACGCTGAATACTTGTCACCAAATACAAATACTTTCAGTAATTCTGTACTAAAGCTGCTTAACTACAATGTGCAAAGCTTAAACAATAAAGTTCTGGAGCTCGACGTTCTGCTGGCTACACTATCTCCTGACATTCTCACAATTACTGAACATTGGCAAAAAAACCAGGACATAACACTTGTAAAGATACATGGGTATAACCTCTCAAGTTACTATGGTCGCTCTTGTTCAAAAGGAGGTGGCACTGCTATATTTTATAAAGATGATCTCAGTGATCATGTTAAAGTAGAGGAAGTAAACAGTCTACAGACTGGCACAGAAAAAGACTTTGAATTTTGCATTTCTAAAATTGTTATTAATAGCAATAATTCCATAATAGTTGTTTGTGTCTACAGATCACCTAGTGGTAACAGCCAATTTTTTCTCCACAATCTTGATAACCTACTTGATGAGATGTATAATAACAAAATTTCTTTAACTTTAACTTTAGTAACCCTGATGACCATGGCATAATGGCCTCGCTTGGACTAATGCAGACCTTTGGTCTAATACCTTACATTAACTCCAACACTAGAATCACTGCTCACTGTGCCTCTCAGTTGGATAACATCTTTACAAATATGAACTCAAGTGTTGTCATATCTTCTGAAGTCCTTGTTTCTAATCTGTCTGATCATTATCCTTAAATTTTTGTTTTTAAGAGACAGATGGAGGTTCCCCAATGTGGTATGGTTGTGAAGCGACGAAAATTCTCAACACACAACATGAATCGATTTTACAATATGCTGATGTCGGAGGCATGGGAGGAGGTCTATTCTGCTGAAGGAGTTGAAGGAAAATATAATACTTTCTTTCGTATTCTCTTCTATTATTTTGATTTGGCTTTTCCAATATGTACAACTAGGTTGAAGAATAAGAAGCCAACCTAGATTACACCAGAGATAAAAAGATATTCAAACTACATAAAAGATCTCTATGTTTGGTACAAATATACTAATTCTAGGGAACACTACGTTACATACAAACATGAAAGGAAACAATATCGATGTTACATCTCCTCTTATAAAAAGTCTATAAATGATAACAAAATCCAAAATTCAAAAAACAAGATAAAATCAGCATGGTCAATCATAAAATCTAAGTCTTGAGGTAAAAATAAAACTAACAACAATATTGTTTTAAGGGAAGATGGTCAGTCCTTTGAAAACCCAGCTTTAATCACCAAATTATTTGCTAAACATTTTACTCTTGACCATCAACAAAGCTGTAACTCCAATATACATAACTTGCATAATGATTATCCAACCATATTTCTCAATCCTGTTAATTCTCAGGATATCTTTAAGATATTGATGAACCTTCCAAATAAATTTTCCTCTGGCTTGGATGAAATTCCGGTATTCGTCTTAAAGTTTGTTGGGATTCACTTAGCCGGACCCATTTCCAATGTGATCAATGAGAGTCTTTCTACCCAAATTTTTCCTTCTGCTCTTAAGCGGGCAAAAGTAGTGCCTGTTTTTAAGAAGAGAGAAAAAACGAATATTGCCAACTATCGGCCAGTATCCGTATTACCATCCATATCAAAGGTATTTGAAAGGGTTATCTATCAAATAGTTATGAATTATTTAACTCACCATCAAATAATAAATAAACACCAATACGGATTCGTTCCCAAAAGATCGACGGAAATGGCCATTTATAGTGCAATACAATATATCATGGAGAATCTTGAGAGAAAGGCCGGTGTAGCTGGACTGTATTTCGATTTGTCTAAGGCGTTTGACACGGTTGACCATTCTTTACTGCTGGACATCCTGGAACGGTATGGCATCAGGGGTGCAGCATCTAAATTACTCAGTTCATATCTAGAGCAAAGAGAACAAATAGTTTGTGTGACACATTCCGGCTCACCAACGTTTTTCCGCCCCCAAATTATAGGAAGAGGTGTGCCTCAGGGCTCAATCTTGGGACCTGTGCTCTTCCTATTATATGTCAATGGCTTGCCTGAGCTGTTCCCTTCTGATATGATTTGTCAATTCGCCGACGACACATCAGTTATAGTTGCCAGGAAGACAGTGGCAGATCTTTCACGGGGCTGCTCATCCGCAGTGGAGCGCATGAGGACCTGGTGTCTGGACAGTAAGTTGTCTTTGAACTCTGGTAAGACGGGGTTGATTAATTTTTCGAAGGCCAATATTGTCTTAGAATCTCTACTTGTGTGGTCTGGTGGGCAGTCAATCCCTGTAGCCAATAGTATTAAATTCTTAGGAATACACATTGACCCCAATTTAAATTGGGAGAAACATATTAAAAACCTTTATTCCAGATTAGCTAGCTTGTGCGGATTGATTAGAAGATTAAGGGATGTAGTGTCTGAGGTATCTCTTCGCCTATTTTATTTCGGACAGGTACAGTCGATCTTACAATATGGTATCTGTTTCTGGGGATCAGCAAGACGAGCTCTAGATATATTTAGAATGCAAAAGCGTATCATTCGTTGTTTATTGGGCATGACCTACAGAACTTCCTGTAGACCTTACTTCTGCAAACTAAAAATACTCACCCTTCCCTTCTTATATTTTTCTTCCTTGGTGTTATTTGTGAAGAGGCACAATCATTTGTTTGTTGAGACTAGGGCAATGTACGCTGAGGATGTGACTATGATTACACGACATAGAAGCGATTCCGCATTCCATTGCATAATTCAGCTTACTATGAAAGAGGTTCTCATTATATGGCCATCAGGGCTTATAGAATGCTACCTGCTGATATTAGAAGCATTGAATCTACAGTCCAATTTAAAAAAGCTGTTTACCACTGGTTGCAGATTAAATGTTTTTATAATTTTACTTTTGGATAATAATTTTAACTTGTGTTAGATATTTAGAATATTTATTTTAAATTTTGTTATTTTGTTTATATAAGTATATTGCCTCTATGAATTCTAGATAAGAAAAATTAATGTACCCTATGCGAGCTAGATCCTCCTTTGTATGACGTTGCTTTGTCGTCCTGTATACGATTTTGTTGGCAAATAAAGGATATTATTATTATTATTATTATGCTAGAAGAGCTCAAAACGAATTTAGATTTCACGGATAGAATTTCATGAAAGACAACGCTCCACTATGCGCCAATAGTTTTTATTATGCTATCCCATAGAGTAAAAGAACCTTCTTTATTGTCACTTAAAAAAAACGTTTATTGTAACCGAACTCTGGAATACACTTATACCAGAAATATACTTTCTTCTAAGAACACATTCTTTCCATTATCAACGGCAGACCCTAAACTCTCACATTTAACTGTTTCTAAAATCAACAAAAAAACTGATAGAAATGCCTAAAACATCTCACATTGTTCCGGCAAAGCAAATTCACACTACTAAGATTTATAATAAAATAAGTAGACTTTTCCAACGAACTCAAATTACAAAATAAAATAGTACAAAAACTATAAAAACAACCAATGCATTTATATTTTCAGAACAATATTTAAAATTATTTAATCAAAGCTTTTATATCAAAAAGAGGCAATTAATTTTTCAAACTTATAATTTATTGCACTTCATGAAATTATTTTTTAATTTAAGTTTCTTTACAATATATTTGTTATTTTAGGAGTATGTAGTTTGCATTTTAGGGTATTTTCTTTGTTGTTATTTTATATTATAAGATATAATTTATTATATTTCTTGCTCATTGTAATGATTTTTGAAATTGTGTTGGCTTTTAAACAAATTCGATTTATCAATATCTAATCTCAATACATCTTTTTTTTATTAAGAACTAAGTTATGCAGCAAATATTGCTATTTTTATTGAAGGTATATTGAATGCAAGTAAATATTTTTTATTATTTACATTTCCTGTATACCTGATGATTAAACTTTTGTTTATCGGGGTACTGTGATATTTAAATGGCAAATTGTCACCCTATAATCAATTTTAATATTAAAAAAAATTCTAGAGTGGGTACATCATGCATGGCTGGAAATACTTTAACTGTGATAAAAGTACTGTGAAAAAAAACTAAAAATTAATTTTGTGTAGTTTAACGAAAAAAATTATTGGAATACTTGAGAAAAAATATTGAAAAGTACCTAAATGATCCTTTAAAAACTTACCTAACCAAAGCAAAAGAGGGATATAAGAAAGAAAGGTTTAATCATCTTATACTAAGCGCATTGTATAATGTTAATATACAACTTTATATATTTTTTCCAATTTGGTCTATTCTAAACTAACTATTTTAATAATGGTCTTCTTCGCAACTCTGAGTAAACTTAATTTTATTAATTTTTATGGTTTTAAGGACTTTTTTGCATACTTTATTATTTCACTATTTTCATTTTAAATTTTAACCACTAATTTTTATACTTCTTTTCATGCTTTATGTTATTAATAGATTGATCAAAAGTAATAAACGATCTGAATATTTAAGCTATAACTAAAAAAATTTAAACTTTTTTAAATTACAATTTTATTAGCTAATCCAAAAATTTTATTAATTTGTCAACCGCGCAAAAAATTGAATGAGACCAATTTTTTTTTAAATGATTTAAGTATTTGCTTAGAGATATACTGCTTTATATAGTGTAACGGTAAAATCAGTTTTATATTTAATATGTAAATAAGAACGCATTTAAAATACGTGTTTGCTTTAAAACATGCATTTTTGTTAGAAAACATGTTTCGTACATATGTTGTGCTCAAGTATGTTCATAAAGAATAAAGTTTTTTTTAGGGTTAACCTATAAAGACCGGCCGGAAACACACAAATTTAAGGCACCTAATAAATTTTAGATCATCTCCATTTTTCATTTGCTTATTATACTTCCACATCTGGCTCAGACAAAGAAATTATGTTGCTCGAAATAATAAAGCGAATAACGCGAACGATAATAAAAAAGGGAAAAACAATATACAAATTCTGGCAAAATAAAAAATGATACACCTCTATGTTGGGTGCTTGGAGGCAGCGTGAGATTTATGACCATTATTAAGACTATTGGATTTTCTCGCCTCCGCCTGAATGCTAAATGGTCGCCTTTTATAAGAAAATGCTTCCCTTCTAAAATAATGATTTACTGTGAGAAGTTTACGAGCGGAAAACAAATTGATCAAATTACCCCGATAAGAGAACGACCAAACAGGTAAGCCCCAAAGGATTAAACTTCCTAGTTCAACTATTGATTTTATGGTTTATTTATGTTGATTAATCCAGAGCTTACTATTGCTATTCAATATTTAATTTTCTTAACCAAATTATGTTGATAAGATAAATACCGAAAAATCTATCATTAGTTAATTAAACTTCAAATAATTAATATCATTTAACACGCAATATAGCTCGCAACCCTTTCCATTATGCTTCTATCTTTCAATAAAATTTTCAATCTTACAGTGTCGGAAACGTGCCTCCCAAGTTGATGAAGGGCTATAATTAGGAGTCCTTTGACGCCATCATTGCAGCATTTTTAAGCGCAAACTTCAAAGTTGGAATAAGTTTGTTTCGTGAGAATCCCTCGCAGTTTTACAGATCTTTTGAATTGTTAATTGCGAGAATTTTTCGTTAAGAATGCTTCTGTGCAAAATCGTACGCCCGATGAATTAGAAACGAAAACGCAATTAAAGCCCCGAAAGTACTTTACTTCTTCGACGCTTTATGAATGATTCAGGTGTCGGCGACCGAAATGTGAGTCTATTTGTATTTTAAAATTAAAATTATGCTGAGATTTTTGTTTTTAATAGAGTACTTTTCAAAACCATTTTTTTGTAGGTTTTAAAGATCTTAGGAATTATAGGAGGAAAATCATTTAACAAAAAAGATGCTAAATTATAAAATAATATACTAAATCAATATAGATAGAATACCTATTATAAAATTTGCCATAAACGAAGTTTTTGGTAGTTCTTTATAAACAAGAAATACTTGGGGATATAGACAATGATTAAGTCAATGCTTACCGTAGAGTCTCTAAAAAAAAATTTAGGCTTTGTCTATTTCTGATATCTGAAAGATATTTGATAACTTTATAATAACTACTTAATGAAAATATGGGAAACAGTAGCTCAAGCGTTATCCTAAGTATTGTTTAATATTTTGTTAAACCTCTAGTTTATCCAACCAACTAATTTTTTTGTCATGTCATGGATTCAAATGGTTCTAAAATTTCAATGACCAATCCCTTTTAAAAACTGATAACCTGGTCTTATTGCAGACTTACAGACTTGCTTACATCAATACTTACTTACTTACTTTCTTACCTGTTTATATATTTACTCCATGGCTGTTTAGTCATTTTCTCTACTTTACCATACGTGCTTTTAATCCACTGGGTTCTAACTAGATCCCGAACGGGTCAACATATTTTGTTTAAAGCTTTATTCTCGAAGAAGAATAGACTTTCTTGTTCTCTAATAGTTACCCATACAAGACCACACGGATTACTATTATAGTGTATACAGTGCGAACGTAAAAGTTGGAATACATTCATTTAAAATTCAGGGGTATGTTCAAAAAAAAAAACGCTCGGACATGTCGATTTTTATTTTTAACTGCGGGTTTTCTTACTATAATTTTATGTATACAGGGTGGTCCAAAAATAAGTTACGGTCATCAACGTAATTTTTTAAAATGTAAATACCTATTTTTTATTTTAGATTTAGGTTCTACATCAAATTCTAAGTACATTTCATGTACCATGTCCTATATCTAAACTCGACCGTTGACGATTGAACACAATAAAAGGCTATTTTTGGAAGAGTTATTTATATCAAGCAAGAATACATAAAAATATTTTAATTAATTTATTAAGTGTTAAAAATGACTGCCACGAACCTCTTGGCAATATCCCAGTCGATGCTGAAATTCTTGTAAAACGTTATCGATAACAGAAGGTTCTATCAATCTTATTTCTTCCGTTATTCTAATTTTTAAGTCTTCAATGTTGTTTGGCCGATTAACATAAACTATGGACCTAAGATACCCCCACAAAAAAAAATCTAAAGGAGTCAGATCCGGCGATCTGGCCGACCATTCAATTGCACCCCTCCGACCAATCCAACGTCCAGGGAAAACGGTATCCAGGTACTGGCGCACGGGACGAGTGTAATGGGCTGGAGCTCCATCTTGCTGATACCATAAGAAATTATCTAATATATCCGGGTCTTCTGGATCGGGGTATAAAGTGGCAAGGCATGGAACTAAGTCATTTTCTAAAAACTCTAAATACCTCTCACCATTCAAGTATCCTTCAAAGAAAAAGGGCCCTATAACCCTGTTTTCAATCACCCCCGCCCAAACATTTACTTTTTGAGGGACTTGGCTGTGGCACTCCATCATCCAGTGCGGATTTTCAGTAGCTCAATATCGGTAGTTTTGCCGGTTTACACTACCATGAAGACAAAACGTTGCCTCATCAGAAAATACAATTTTTTTTGAAAATTGTGGATTAGCATGGCACAAGTCCATAAGTCTCTCACAAAATTCTAAACGCCTACCTGGGTCATCTTCATTTAGTTCATGAACCAATTGAACTTTGTAAGGGTGCCATTTATTTATACCTAAATACTTAACGACGAATGTCTGGGATATCTGATTTTCTAACGCAATATTGCGAGTCGTTTTATGGCAATCTTCTTCAACTGCCAGCAAAACATTTAGTTGCTTCTCTTCTGATATACTTGACCGACCTTTCGTATAATTATCCCTGACATGACCAAAATCCCGATATTTCTGTTCTATTTTACTGACAGTACTTTGAGATATACGTGGCCTATCAGGATACTTGGGATGATAAATTTCACAGACTTGCATCTGAGTGCGCATCCTGTTTCCATAACCAATCATCATTAAAATCTCTATTTGCTCTCGCTCACTAAGACGTACCATTTTTTGAAATTTTAATTTTATCTTTTGATAAACTTAACACAAGCAAAACTTTGCTTCTAAATCAAACTAAATTCACTCAAAATTATTTGATGTCAACAAATTGTGACAAGTTAACAATCAAAAACACCAACCACAAATGCAAATAACCAAACAATAACTGATAGGTTGCTTGATATAAATAACTCTTTCAAAAATAGCCTTTTATTGTGTTCAATCGTCAACGGTTGAGTTTAGGTATAGGACATGGTACATGAAATGTACTTAGAATTTGATGTAGAACCTAAATCTAAAATAAAAAATAGGTGTTTACATTAAAAAAAATTACGTTGATGACCGTAACTTATTTTTGGGCCACCCTGTATACATAAAATTATAGTAAGAAAACCCGCAGTTAAAAATAAAAATCGACATGTCCGAGCGTTTTTTTTTTGAACATACCCCTGAATTTTAAATGAATTTATTCCAACCTTTACGTTCGCACTGTATATTAAATATCACTTCTCTTGCTAGATTTCGTAGTTGAAGCAAATTGCTCAGGGCAATATGCCTTTTTCGCTAATTTCTTTTCTAACATCACTTGATTCGTTTATTCGTGAGTTCAGAAGTCTTTCATTTTTTCAAATGATCCATTATCTGTTATTATGTCTCAGTGTATTTCTCTTGGATCTAATGATTTTATGTATTTATTTTTTTCTTAACTTATCCTGATCTATTAGTACATAGAGTCTTTTAGGCCATTTCTTGCATCCATCATTCCACATCATCCCCAAATCGTCCGCGTATCGTATACTAACGCCTTGAATTTCATTCCCATTCATTCATTTCTACACTCTTACCTTTATCAATAAAAACTCTTATCACACATTCTGTCACAGTCCACTTTGAATACTAAAGGGTTCTGACGTTTTGCCTCAACTTTAACCCAGGCCTTGAATTTAAGGATGCACATCTTCGTCAGATTAATGACTTGATTTAGGAAAACATAATTTTTTTGATGGTCCATAGGCTTCTGCGATGGATGCTGTCATAAGCCTGTTTATAGTCTACAAATAGAGTAGCTTGATCGTGTTCCTACGGCTTTTCCAGTATTTGTCTCGCGTTGAACATCTGATCTATTGTTCTGCTTCCCGTTTTAATACCCACACTGATATTTCTCAATACACCTTTCAGCAAAAGGAGTCAGTCTATTTAGCAGGATATTAGAGAGTACTTAGTATAACCAATTGGTATTATTATAGCCTCCTTCCATTTGTTTAGGATTTTTTTATAGATGTGTCTCCTAAGATTTTGTATTTAGTTTTTTTTTTGGTCCACTGTACTTTGTAAGTTATGCTTGAATGTTCTGCTTTTTGTGAGTTCATTTAAATTTTTCTTTTTTTAAGGCTAATTCTGTCTTAAAGACCTTGTTTGCCTTATTCCTTTATAGAAGCTTCTTATTCTACCCTGATAATAGTGTTCCGCTATATCATTAATTTTTTCTTTCATGTACCTTCCTTTTTCTGCTTAATAAATTTATTAACGTTGTTTTTATTTTTTCTGTTTTCCATTAATTTTCTCTATATGGCCTTTTAATTTATTTGGTGTTCGCAATGTTCGTTAAACTCTTTTCTTACTTAGGGAGGCTAGTGGCTCTAAGATTTTCCCTGCACTTGTTTGAATACTTTCTATTATAATTGTCCAGTGTTCATATTTCGTCATCATTACCTATCTAACTGCTTAAAGTGTCAAATTTATTTTTTATTTAATAGACTATTTTACCCTCGGGATGTTGTAGTTAATTTACGTTGACTTTAAACCCGCTCCCTGGGGAGGTTGGTTTTTAAGTATTCGTATTTTATTCTTTATTGTGACCACATCACTGTCAGACTCTGCGCCCCTGAAGCTTCTCACATTTGTAATATCAGTTTCGTGACGTTTTTCTATCAAAAAACGGTTAGTTTCATTTTTAGTGTATTGGCCAGGCGAAATTCATATTTAATTGTTAATGTTTTTAGTGGAAAATATTTGTTCGCAATTATTATGTTGCCTGCTTCGAGTATTGTTAAACTATTACCGCTGTCATTAGAGATTGTATAGAGGCTCTCTTTACCTAATTTTTTAAGAATAAATTTTGGCTATCTTCTTTTTTTTTGCCTATTTTCGCGTTTACATCCCTTAGCATAATTTAGATATCGTTCGAGGGTAGCTGCTGATATACCCCTTCTACCTCATCGTAAACGTCATCTTTGATTACGTCTGTCGCTTCCTCTATGAACTCATAAATATTCACGAAAAGCGATATTTTTCCGGGTGCTTCCAGTACTGATTACACATATTTTGTCATTGATAAGACTAAATCCAGGGACAGCATTCTTTTTTTGTAAAGAACGAAGCCGTCTTCATATTTGTTCTCTCTGGAACGTCCACTATAGTATAATCTCAGGTCACTTTCATCGATAATACCACAGTCTAACATAGTTGAAATCTATATACTTTGATAATACTAGCTGCCGTCTGTTAAACTTTTTGTATTGCAAATACATCAAGATTATACTGGCCGATCTCACGAGCCAAGGTTTGAGGATTTCTAAACCGGTTTATTTCAAAGGAGCTACTAGTAGGTGGTTGGCCTAGCGTCTCACCCTCCTCTTTTATCCGGGCTTGGGACTATTTATTGCACCACTAAGTTACTTAGTTTACCCAACCGTACAGAAGGCAGAGTTGCCTTCATCCATATTATTATTAAAATCATAAAAATGACTGAAAAGCTTGCTTCTCTATAAATTCCATGTCAGAACTTAAATTGCACGTTTAAATGTGCACCTAGTCCGGGACTCTTTACTTTGTTTATTAATGGAATATTTGACGCTTTTCCAAAGGACAGAGCTTTTTATTATGCTGACGACACCATGCTTATAATTCAACAACTGTGCGGATATATTTGACTTTAAGCTAAGAGACAAAAACAAAGTTTATAAAAAATGGCGCTTTTATAAAAATCTAGTCGATTACGCCTTGTACAAGTATTTTTATGCACGTTTGACGAAATTTATTGATGTTGACAATAAAAACTACATAAAGTCTTTAGTAAATGACCTTGTTATAAGTCCAAACCGATTTTGGTATTATGCTAAGAAAACGAAATATTATATAATAATGGAAATGATATAAGTAATATATTTAAGTCATATTTCCTTGGTGTTTTCGAACCAGAACGGCATCATTTTAAATATACTTTTATTTCATGTTTTAAAAATAATATTTAGCTTCTTAATAATATCTAATCCGAAGGCCAGAGTTGCAAGACACTAGTGGGTAATATTAAAACGGAAGCCGGTCCACATAGCATACCTCCATTTAAAAAAAAAAAAATACGCCATTAAACATTGTTAAACCACTCTTATCACTTTCCCTTTTTAGAACTGATGAATTTCCTGTGGAGTGGAAAACAGCAATGGTAGTATCGATTTTTAAGAATGGGTAAAAAAAGATATTACAAATATCAACCAATCAGTAAAATGTCAGTGGTCGCTAAAACTTCTAAAAAGTTAATTTACAAATATTTATTTAATCTAACTAAAAACACTATATGCAACGAGAAGCACGGATTTTACAAAAGCCGATTTATTGATACACATTTTTTTACCTTTTCCACAGTGACATGGATGATCGGGTTCAGGTGGATGCCATGTACACGGACTTCAGTAAGGCATTTAACAAAATAAGGCGCAACATGACCGTGAGGCTGATCAAATTATATTATGGCGTAAGAGGGACCGACATTAGGTATCCCTCAGGGATCTTATTTAGGATCCTTGAGGGATTTATATTGTATGTTGGTGAAATTAAATCTTATTTTGAGTTATATGAGTTTCGTGGTTGTGCAAATGATTTGAAGTATTACAGGAGTTTATTGTCTGCTGTGGATTATTGACAGGCTCGATATTTTCTGCGATCAGAAAAATGAAAGAAAAGAAAATCATTAATTTCAACTATAAAATTTTTACTCTTCCAAAAGTAACACATATACTGGACGCTCGACACAAAACTGGTTTTTGATATCCATATAATAATAATAATAATGATAATAATAATAATAATAATAATAATAATATAACCACGCTGATTGACGTTGTTATACCTAATAACAATAACCTTCAAGGAAAATACAACGAAAAGATTATCAAATATTGAGATCTTGAAGGGCAAATCAGACGGCAACGGGTGATGGAGCATGTTCAAACAATTCCAATAATAATCTCGTCAACTGGACTTATACCAAAAACCCTTGTAGAGAACCTCAAACAACTGGGACTAAGTGAGCACCAATACAAAAACATGCAAAAAGCGGTGCTAGTGGGGACAGCACGGGTCGTCAGAGAGTTCATGGGTACAGAAGACCGAACACCATCCAGGGCCCGACAACCTGGAAAGGGTCCCCTCAGAGCTTAATCCTTTTAATATCTTAGATATCTGGGATAAGTGAATGTTCCCCGTAAAACGGGAGTGTGATTGCCGCAAGGAAAAAATCTATAATAATAATAATAATAAAGGTCTTTTTATTTAGCAAAAAAAAAACAATAATTCAAGGTTAATAGTTTAAAGGCGAGATTCAGCACACAATGATTCAGATATTTAAATGCCTGTTCTTCTATCTAATAGATGGAAGATTTAGTTGTTATATTATCAAAAAGTTTGCTACGTTTTCAAATAGTAAGATGATTATTTTTATGTATAATTTAATTGTTCTCGATCGACTTACATTTGGAAGCGTGCAACGATGCAAGTTGCTCGAAGACACTTTGGTATATTGTCACTCTTGTCGCAACGATGAGACAAGATTCGCAACGAATTTCGTAAAACCAGACAGCAATTATTAGAACGGGCATTCTGTTACCGACTGGTTAACTATAATGTTCCTGAAATATTATTGACTATCTCTTTGAATAATCCTCAAATTCTTTTAAGATCCAATTATAATTTTTTTATTACGTTTAAGAAACCAAATTGTTCAAAAAATGCTTCATTGGTCAAAATAACCAAAATTGGAAGAACGTTTGAGAATACAGTAGATTTCTTTAGTCTCTCTCTCTATGGCTTTAAAGCCAACGTCAAAAATATGTTATTATACACCAAAATTAATTTATTTTCATTATTCTCTTATCCAGTATAAACTTGTTGTCCTGGGGACGTACTAGGTTGGTCGCAAATGTCTATGATGGTCTAAATAAAAGTACCGTGGGACGTCTCTTGGACGTCCTGGGTGGGATTGTCAGATTTAGGACATTTATGGGATGTTTCTGGGATATTTACATTTATATATCTATATATTAAATGTATATCATTATATAATCTAAAATCTTGTATATTTTTTTAGTTAGTTAGCTTGTTTATCGTTTTGTTGAAATTAAAAGACTTATGTATATATATACTTATAATAAAAGAAATACCGAAAATAGTTTCCCTAAGAACAGTACATTTTCAACAGTAATTTTAAGCAGACACTACTATAGAGTTAAATTCAAATTTCGTGCCTTATTAGGCCGTTTCCGTTTAGTTCTACTCCATGACATGAAGAGGTCATTGTCGATTTGCTCTGTTATTTAAATGCACATTGCGGAAGGTATGTTCAGTTCATTACGATGTTGTAACTGATATGCTCTGCATCCTGCATTTCCTTTTTAGATTTGAAGAATTTGATCCCTAGTGGCAATTAATTTTTTGTAATAAATAACTTACTTTTGTTTCGCAAGGTTTCATTTCATCACTATATCGTAGTGTTTTGTGGCCGTAACGATAAGCAAAAGTGATTTTAAATTGGAGGCTTTGGATTGGACTCCCTCAATTTTGGCTTCATTTTAAGGTGCCACAGTATAGTGCTTTAAGAAGATTAGTACCTAAATTATATTTAAAATGCCTGAAGATGCAAAACCTTTCAGTAAAAGAACTTCATTTAAAAATAAAAACGCCTGCAAGAAATATTTTTTTGATTTAGAAGAAGTAATGCTTAACCCTTAGAACATTGAATTTACTAGAATAAGCATTTGCTGGCTTGGATTGAGCGTAACATCTACAGAGGGATCAGAGGAGACAGTTTTTTGATGAACATGCTTAATATTCGATGTTGGATACTCAGTTTTACTAGAAGAAAATAAAGTAATGTAATAAATTATTATAATAAGCAGAAACTTAATTGCATTTTTTATTATAGAGCAAGATAAAGAATCAAATTCGTTTAATAACCAAACCTATTTTGTACTATATTTACCCTAGTCACTAATAATAATTAATATTTATCGCCAAATTTCGCCACAGAACGGCGACGCTGTAAATTTCACCCAGAATTATTTTCTCGATAAAGGTACTTGGCAACTACCCTCGTTGGTTACATTGGGATGGCCTTTTCTATAATATTAGTATCAAAAGAATATTTTGAGTGACGTCAGTGCATGTTTTTAATTAAATCTATAAAGGGGTCACATATATTTGGAAACAGAAGCTTTCAAATCGTTCCTTTCACAGGCGAGTTAGGTGTCATCCTAATAGATTGTAATATTATAAAAGACGACATATTTGTGAAGTATCTAGCGAGTATTGGATACGAAAATTAAGCTTTTTTCCTTAATTTTTTTTAGGAAAATAATGTATAGTTAAGCATATTGTTACAATCTGGTAAATTTTTCGCCCATTTGAATCAGTAAACGCCGCAAAAATAATGTGTGCAAAAATGAAATGTTTGGTCGGCGCGTCGACGTCCAGCAACTTTATCGAGAACGCAGCATATGTCGTTTGCCAGCAACCTATTTATAATCTGCACCCACTATTATTTAATCGATAGAATGCTCATCTTTTCTGGAATTCTCAAGAAATTTTAATATTTTTTTGTCTAGATATTTTTTTGTCTAGATTTAATCGAAAATTAAATTACGAGACAGTTTAACCACTTACCAAATAACTTATTTTATTCTCGACACGTGTTTCGCTAACAATGTTAGCATTAGGGAAGATCAAAACTTAGTTGAACAGATCAGTAACTTGAACGTCACACCAAAGGTTCCAACCATAGGACTCTACAAACGAAAGTTGTTTGGTAAAAAATTATTGAGTTCCCTCCCAAGGAAAGATGAATCTCCAAAGGATATGGATAAAACTTTTGCTTATAGCCGTTTATATTTTTTAAAATCTAACAATTTCTATAATTTTTTACGAAAAAACTTTATTTTGTAGAGGCTTGCAACTTTCTTAATTTCATTTAGATATTTATTATATATTATAAAACAAAGTTTAAGTCAAATTCGTTGGAAGCCTTAACAATTTCTTTAATATTAGACTTTTTAATTAATTTTCTCAAAAAAAAACCTTTGATTGTAGAGGTTTGTAATCACCATAAGTTGCTAATATCTAGACAAACAATTATTAAAATTTCTTGGAAATTGAACGAGATAGTTATCGATAGTATATCAATTAATTACCAGCCGACGCAAACTATAAATAGAGTGGCACACATATGCAAAAATATTTTGAAAAAAAACGTCATCTGAAATTTGCGTTGTAAAAATATAGGTATTCTACGTTGCCAAGATGCTTTCTTTCATTTACTTTTTGGTTAAGAATATTTTTTTATACTAAAAAATATGTCGATTAAAAACGAAGTATATATTATTAGTTAGCAATTAAGAGAAAATTTTAAAAATATTCACTGGATAAAAAAAAAATTATATTGTATAAAAAATTGGAAAATCAATTTGATATCATTTTCTCAGAGATAGTGAACTCACGCACCTCGCCTATGGTTTGCAGCTAGTCTTATTCTAGGTATTCAATGTTCTAAGGCTTAACCCACAAATTACACAAGTTACACAAATAAATATTGAGATAATGTCATAATACGGGAGCCCGTGTACAAACATGTACACATGTGGTACAAGTTGGAAGTAACTTAAACTTGTTGACGACATACCATTGGATGATGAATCGACCGTCAGCTGGCCAGGTTGCGTTGCGTAGAATTGCTCAGGTATTACAAAAACGTAAAAAAAAATATGAGAACCATTTGATACAGGTTGAAACTCACATGAGCGTAAGTTTTTGTTATAAAATTAACATATAAAGTCCTTAGCTGGCCAGAGAGCGTTGCTTTATCCGTCAGCTGACCAATCAAACCCATTAAAATTCACGAAAATTTAGAATCATTTGATACAAATTGAAACATTTGTGGATATTAGTATTCATACTACTATTCACAAAAAACATCGTCAGCTGCGTGTATGTTGTTGCGAAAGTCGTCAGCTAATGCGGAGAAGGTGCTAAGCGCTCGACCATCGCGCGCTTGCTTGCGTACATCAACTGACGATGTTTACATTATAATACAAGCAGCTAACGATGTTTTTCAGGTATATTAATATAAGTATTAACACCCACAAAAATCTCACGCTGTATCAAATGGTTCTTATTATATATCTGATATTTAAAAAGACACAGAACATGAATTATAATCTCAGTGTAAAAAACTTTTTCAGCACTAAATTTCAATTTTAAAACAATAATTATGAATGAAAACATTTATTATCATTTAAGAAAAAATTTATTGTTAACACAACTCTATAAAATACCACTTCATAAATTTTTTTTTAATTCACTCTTTGAAATATTATCGTCTTCATCCGATTCATCGCTTTCTTCAAGTTCAATAGATGCCAGGTCATTGTCCACTTGTTCATTCTCTTCTAAAAATTATAAATTATTATTTTTAGAACAATTTATATTAATAACGATTGAAATTAAATAAACAATCTAAGATAAATAAATACCTGTATTGTTTTCAGCTTCCTGAGTAATAATTTTTACATTTTGAGGTAACTAATCGCCATTAAACCATTTGCAAACTAATTTTCCTCCCTCGAGCTGCCAGCCATGCTCCAAGTAATCTAATGAGGATGGCACTTATTTGTGTGCGTTACTCCAAATTTTGGAAATATATATTGTTCTTAATATGTGCTGTACAAGTTCCGATTGCGATGGTGGCAAAAGTAAAGCGTCGAAATTTTTTTCTGGTATTCGAAATTCATTTCCATCCTTGCTCATTTTATATACTTTAAAATACAACGCTACACGGGCTTCGTTAACACGCTTTATAGTCTTAAAACCATACATAGCACAAACATAATTTTCAATCATGCTAACAAGTTCCTCTAGATCACTCGACAATCTGTTCATGAGAGGGGGAGAGAGAGCAAGACATACAATAAAGGGCAGGCGGAGAGAAAGCAAAATATCCAAGGATGATTCCTTTTCTTTCCTATTACTTTCAGTTTGGACTATGTTTTTTTCACATTACAGGTTGAGAACCATTTGATACAGCGTGAGACTTTTGTGGGTTTCAATTTGTATCAAATGATTCTAACTTTTCCTGATTTTTAATGGGTTTGATTGGTCAGCTGACGGATAAAGCAACGCTCCCTGGCCAGCTGACGAATGTATATGTTAATTTTAGAACATAAACTTACGCTCATATGAGTTTCAACCTGTATCAAATGGTTCTCATATTTTTTTTAACGTTTTTGTAATACCTTAGCAATCCTACGCAACGCAACCTTGCCAGCTGACGGTCGATTCATCATCCAATAGTATGTCGGCAACAAGTTTAAGTTACTTCTAACTTGTACCACATGTGTACATGTCTTGTACACGGGCTCCCGCACTATCATGGTTACGCCACGTCCCTGAAAGACTAAAAAGTAAAAAATTAATATCGTCAATGTATTATTTATTTATTTATTTATTTATTTATTCAAAAAACTTTACAAACACTACAAATCGGGTAATAGTAATTATATGTAACGCCTATAACAGGAAAAAAAAAACAAACAAAAAACATATTAAAACAATTTCACAACAATAACACTAAATCTAAGAGAAAAAAAAGATAAGAAGAAAAAAGTAAAACATGACTCCTAAACTATGTCCCGATGCTCAAGCAACCTCCTAATTTCCCTAACCCTAATATTAAATATATCTACATCTTCAAAGCAATTTAAGAAATGGTTATCCTTAACATATTATTGATTGGAGATGTAGTATTAAAATTATTTATATAAAAAAGCTCTTTATTAGTTATTCTTAATCTAGTCTTTGGTATCTTAAAAGACATGTATTCAATTAGATCACAGCTCAAGTAGTTAACATTATTTACAATGAAATATATAAAAATGACTGCCTGATTTTGCCTTCTGGTACAGAGCATCTGGAAGTCAAACGTTTTTAACATTGCCCTGTATGACACCTTATATGGGTATCCTTTGTTCATTCTGATATACAGAAATCTTAAAAATCTTTTCTGTACCTATTCAATCATGTCTGAATGTGATGATGCTTCAGGTGACCAGATAGTAGAGCCATACTCCATATGTGGCCTAACAAGGGCATTATAAAGTCTAATGATAGTGCTGACTTAATTTTTACTGTTTCTTGTTACAAAATCTAAAGATCGGTAAGCCTTATTAACTATTTCACTATAGTGAGAATTAAATTTCATATTGGTCTGAAAAGTTACTCCCAAATCTCTAATAAAGTTTTTTCTAGGAATTTTGGTATTATCAATATAGTAGTCTTCAAGAAAATAGTTTACAAGTGAAAGTGACCACAGCACATTTTTGAACATTAAGGGACATCTTATTAATCTTAAACCAATTAACCACAGAACATAGGTCATATTTTAATTTTACAGCATCTTTCTTAACATCTTAACCACGTTATTTCTCCCAGATAAATGAAGATTTCATGAAATTACAAGCTTTTTTAGAAAAACCAAAGCCAAATTATATTAAAATTAAAGTGATCTTTTACAAAATATACCCCTTTGTATAGTTTTTCTACCATCATTTTTATATCTTATAAATATTCGAAAAACGTAAATATTGTTGTCACATATAATATGTCCGCTGCACAACCAATAAGTCCCCTGTAAGTTTATAGTACTATCCAAAGGACATCTATAAGATCAACTTGGGATGATCCCATTTGTGACCCGTACTGTTCCAAAAGCACATCCATGGGATGTCCCAAAGGTTTCATGAGATGTAACGGGACGTCCCTGGGATTTATTCTATGTCCCATTTTTGCGTCACTGAGATTTCCAAGGGACTGACTAATGCTGACTGGGTATGCTGTAGTTTTTCTCGCGATATCTGTACTACATACATAATTCAAGTTTGTTGGAATCTGTTTATTTTTTATAGTATGTTATTATGTTGAGTTAATTTTGTAAATACTATTTTATGTTTTTAAACCTGTCTACTATTTAATGTGTTTATTCCTATCTTTATCAAATAAATTAATAAACAAAATAAATAAATAAATATGATAATGGAAATTTATGATATAACATAAGGTGTTCTGAGATGAGGAAAATTTGGTCTAAAAGTATTTTATGTGTATTTTAATATGTGTATAATTAATGTTTATCATTAGCTTATAAATTAATTTTTAAATAAAGGGTAAGGAGTAAAGTTTGAGGCTGATTGTATCGTTATTTGTGAAACTGAGATATGTCGATAAGGATACTTGTCTTATTGAGTCAAGAAAGTATTTGTTCATTGAGAAACTTGTGTTATATGCAGCAATGCCTTCCCATTATTATAGAGTCTTTTGGCCAAGTTTAAAGGGTTAAAATTGTCCATGATAATTTGTTTAGATTGTTTTAATATATTGTCCTTAAAATCAGGGTAAGAAAGCTTAGCATGTAAGCTTATTAGCCTAGGCCTCCTCCTTTTCAAAACGTTAAGTTTCGATTTCATTAAATAATGAGGAGTGAAAACTATTAAATCTCTTAATACAGTATGAATTTCTGAGGGATTCAGAAGTCTTCTAAATTATAAGGAAGGTCAAAGAATGGTAAGTTTACTTATGTTTATGAAGAAATAAAATAACAAGAGCAAAATAATAGTTGAATTATTTACCTTAATCTCGATCGGTCATTTACTTAAATTTATAGAATAGGAACTTTTTAGTGAGCAGTACGGAAAACTGATCTAATATAACTAGTTTGTTACACGTTAGCAAGTTATTTACTGAAAACTGGATAAAGGGGTTTAATTTTTTCTAATACAAAATATAAAAGATGTTTTGTGTGAGTTGCACATTGCAACAAAAAGAGTGCAAATGTTGACACCAATAATCTAAGCGTAGTTTTGTTAATTTAACAAAAAACCTATAAGACCCTATACGCTATTTCTTATCCTTTTGAACGTAATTTTCCTAAACACACAAACGCTAAATTTGATTCACCTCCTTGATATCGTTCCGGTTGCCACATAGATTCTCAAATCCGTGCCATATTTTAACCGTCCTATTTAAAAAAGGTACGCTCTTTAAAGAAACCGTGAAAATTACCTAAGATTTTTATTTTAGATAAGCCCTTATAACCGAACTTTATCCCTTCGCATAATTTGTATTCTGCTCTGCAGCAGGTTGTGTCGGGGACTTTTTTGTTTGAGAGTTTTTTTATTAGGCTAGAGTTTTATTTTGTACCTACGCATTACTAACTATCTCACGAGCCCTTTATGTCGATTGGGTTAAACCTATATAGCTCCCTAAAGAGATTTTTTTCTTTCAAGGAATTCCCTGACATCATAAAAGGTACAACACAGAGAGATTTATAAGAAGTGATATAAAGAGAAGTGGTAAAGTGCCACGAAAAACTTTAGTGACTTGCAAAAGTTTGAAGTTTAGATGTTTTGTAAATAAAAGATGTTTCTTTAATGTATAACATTTATATATGTATATTTGGAAGTAATTTGCATTTTTAAGATGCTCTATGATCAAAAAGTCACCAATATAACAATTCCTTGAAGTCAGTTAACAATATTTAATATTTTGATCAAAATAAATTTAAAAAAATTAAAATGTTTTAACTTTCTAGCATTAAATTACTCTTAATATTATATTATACAACTTTTATAAAACTAATAAGAAGCAGTTAACATATGTTTTTTTATTTTTTTTTATTTATAACATATAGGTTAAGTTCTATTTTTTTTATTTCGTAAGCATATTTATTTTTTATTTTTAAATAAAATAAAACAATAGTAAGCTACAAGTAGGGGTAGCAAGGCTGAGAAGCTACGCCACACATATTTTGTCCCATGACCATCTTTATGTATCCATCTATTCCCCAAGAGGTTCCCCAAGAGTTTTTCATTAGCCAATAATTTAAACCATTTTCAGAACCGTAACCAACAGCTAACACTGCATGGTTAATAGTTTGAGAACAGCTACTATCTTGGAAAACTCCACCACCATAGTTCATTATAAGATCGCAATTAATGCATACAGATACTGGACCAACACTACCTACAGCATCAAGTAAATTATTTTCGTCGTTTTGAACTGTACTTGTATAGCCAGAAATTTGGAGAACAGGAGGCTGTTGTCTGCAAGTATCTTCTATTTCTTCATAGGGGTATTCGTCATAGTAATCAATTCCGTTGTCCTGGACGTATTGCAAAGCTGACTGAGGAACTCCACCGCTACAACCATTACAGTCGTATCCATTTGCGGCAGTGGCACAATCCAGAAGGTTTTGTTCAGAAAGTTGTAGAAGCTGTCCAGTTCTAAAGGCGTATAATCCTTCTAGTGCGCCTGCCTAAAAAAGAAATATCCCAATTATCAATTTTTCGACGCGACAACGTTGCAAATTGCAATGCAACGTTGCATTGTTACGTTGTCTTAACCGCAGAAACAATTCCGGTTTACACCAATTTGAAAGAGATTTTTTTGGTTGTCTCAACGTTACGCAGTGACTACCCATTAACTTTCTAAACGCTTTTGCAATGTTTTTAGAGTTACTGATTTTTGGACGAATGGACGCCATAACGACAGAAAAATTTATTAATTTTTGAACAATAAACTAGTAGAAAGATAACTCCAGTAGGCAGCTACTCCAAAAATAAAACCTTTTTAATCCATCTTTTGAACAGTCCTTATTAATATTTGTTTTGTTTGTAGTTTAATATAGTGAATTATATAAGGGGTGAAATAGCCGATTTGAAAGATTTACAAGTACTTAATTTATAAACTGAACATAGTTTACTGTGAAAAGATGTTGTTTTAGCCCTAAATAAGACGCGCGCCCTGAATTTATAGCGGACTCCGGAAAAAAAAATAATAAGTAATTTTTTTTATTGGTTACATAAGAAACTCGCTGTCGTTGTCCCTGGTTGGCCTGAAGCAAGAGGAAGAAGTAGATGGACCTAACCTAAAATTTTAATAATTCAATTATTGTTTGCAGTTTGTTGTGCGTATGAATCACGTTTTTTTACAAACTTTAATAAACAAAACCTTTAATTTTTACAAAAAAATTCATAAGCTCTTTGAAAAATATAAGATGTAATGTAAACATTACATTCTTAGTTCTCATTCCTGCTGCTGCTATAATCCTAAAAAATAAAATTTTATAAGATTTACCATTGTTTTCAAACTGGTTATTCTCTTTTGTAAAGAAAGGCTATAAAGTAGGTAATAGGAACGATGAAGGAAACCATTTCCTCATAAGTAAACCTAGTATTTTAAACGTTAAATATGCAAAATTTAATACAAATCTTTTAACTGCTAACTTCCACCACTTCCATTGAGTCTACATAATACATATCAACTTCAGGTAAGCTAGTTGTAGGCACTTTTGTTTCCATTGCAAGTTTTTTTGCGTCTATAGTAAGTTGCAGAATATTTAAAGTCTTTATATCTCTTATTTTTTTTAAAGCAACAGATAAATAATAAATCCCAAAAATTCCAAGCAAAAAATGAATTATAAAAATAAAAATATAGATTAAGTAGGTTATGTTGAATTGAATATTTTTTCTTCCTCTTATTCCTTCTTCCTTTGTTTTTCATCTTCTTTCTAAAACTCTTAAGCTACCTCTACAGCGAAAAATGCTCAACACAGACGATCAGATAATGTAATACCCATTCGCTAACGAGAAGGTAACCTTGTTCTTACTGGGTTTTTGATTCAAAAAATTGAACAAGTCTGCACGTCGTTGTTTTAAGTGTAAATTACTACTGCTACCATCTATAATAAAAAAATACGTTGTAAAAACAGCAGAGTTTTACAACAAATGCGATATAGGTGCAATACGTCGAAGTTTGGTCGAAAATAAACGCCGTTGCAAAACCAATTAAATTTTGCACTGAAAACAACATTGCAACTAGTGAAAATAAGAATTTCTTAAATTATACTCTATTTCAGAAGTGTGTAGAGCAATAAAACCTCATTAGGTATGCAAAAGTGGTACCTGGTGATCCACCAATATTTTATGCCACTACCTTAGTTGGGTATTAGTTTCAATGTAAAATTCTTTCTTTTCTTTGATTGCAGGTAGTGCCACCCGGTTTTGGGTCAATTTATGAGTTTTGCCCATTGTTACTCACTGATAAACATTGAAAACGGTTCGCCAAAGGCGTGCAACTGGGACTTGTTTTTTACCTTATAATTAATGTACTTAAATGCTATTTTATTTTAGAAAGTTACTTTTGTTTAAATGGAATAGTATATTTTTTTCACAAATTTATTGAACATAATATGTAGAGTAAAACAGTTGAAAATGTCACTTTTGGATCTGTCACTTTTTGAACAGTGTATAACAATTTTAAATTATAATAGATTGTAGTCTTCTTCGTCATCTGACGAACTGTCATCACCTCTTGACATTATAATTAAAGGATCGACTGTCTGATCGATGAGGTTGTCAAGATCCCACATTTTGTCCTCTTGCTTAATTACATGCTGGACTGCTTTTCGCCAATTCTCTGGTGTCGCTTCCGTAATGGCTTGATCAAACAGTAGCTTAACATCTTTCATTTTAAAAGTCGTGTTTTGTCTTGCTACAAATCCTTTTACCTGTGCCCATATCAGTTCTATAGGATTTAGTTCGCAATGATATGGCGGTAAGCGCAGTACAGTTATATTATATTTTTCGGCTATATCTTCCACGGCGTATTTCATAAAACGAGTTTTGTGTAAGTTTGCTATTGCCAGCAGTTCTTTTTTTATCAAATTTGCTTCAAACGCAATACCTTTTGCAGTCAGCCAATCGATAATTTCTTGCTTTCTCCAACTTGAAGTTGGCGTCTTCTCTATTCGCCGTGAATAATAGCTTGCGTTATCCATAACCACCACCGAATTAGTCGGAAGAAATTTTATCATTTCACCAAAATAGTCCTCGAAAACGGCTGAGTTCATGTCTTCATGGTAATCTCCTGTGCGAGTCGACTCAAAGGTTAGCAGACCTTCTTTTAAAAATCCCTCTTCGCTTCCAATATGCGTGATTATAAGTCTTTTTCCTTTTCTCGAAGGTACTTTAATACCCGTAGACAGGCCTTCTATGAAAGCTTGGCGAGCACTGGTTATATTTTTGTCTTGCCACATTTTTTGGACTATATAACCTTCGTTAATCCACGTCTCATCAAGATAAAAAAACTTTCTTTTGCTCCCTGCGGTACTGCTTGATACTTCTCAAGTATTGTCGTCTCCAACAAACAATTTCGTCGCTCTCCAGTAAAAGTGCTTTGCGGTTATGCTTTTCCCAGGCAAAATCCATATTTTTTAAAGTTTCCCATAAAAGTTTTCTACTTATCAATGGAATACTGTCATCTCGGCCAAGCTCCATTAAAATTTTGTCTAGGGTGGGTATTTCCTTTTTAAAATAAAAAGAGTGAACTTTTCTTCGAATTATACATTTAGCATTTTCATCAAGGACTTTTGTAGGTCGTCCTGGCTTTTGCTTGGGAGATTCCACTTGACCTGCTACTTTTCTTTCCCGCAACAATTTGAAAATGGTGGACTTTCCAATTCCACTCATTCGAGAACATTTTTCAACAATTTCTTGCACAGTAAAACTAGGGTAATCGTGTTTTATGCAATCATGTACATTTAAAATAATAACTTTTTCACTCAGCGATAGTGGAGAATTTTTAGTACATCTTTTCGTTGGACTGAATACCTCCATTTTTTAAATATTGGGATAATAATATTGTGATTACACTACAGCGTAGCAGTGACTACTAACGTTTAAAATATGATTTAAAAGTATTTATAGTCTGTATATATTACCTGACCCCATTTTTGCATGTTACAAAGCGTTAAAAGATAGGTACCTATACAAAAGGATTAAAAGTATTTATTTAGTATTTAATCTCTTGCAAAATAAAGGCATTTAATCCGTGAAAATTAAATTCATAAATATTATAAGTACCTGCGCCTATGAACTACCACGAAATGTAGCCAAACAGAACGGAATTCCCCAGTTTATTGCTCTATACACTTCTGAAATAGAGTATAGGTGACTTCAAATTGTTACTTGGTATATTACAATTTTATGTGATACAAGGTTACGAGTAAGGAAACTATAAGAATTGAAAGCATTACACTGCCGTGTTAAGATTAAGAGTCGTATCTGCAATTTTTGGTAATTTGAGATTTTCAGGTATTTCACATCACATCAAAGTTATACATCTATTTGTTAGATCAAAATGTAGTAAAACATTCTTTCTGGCCAATAAACTATATACTTTCTTTGTCATATGTGAAATTTTGCTTACTTTGTTAAGAAAAATTGACCACACTGCATATTTTTAGCTATACAGGGTGTTCCGTTCATGTTACAAACTTATAAACTCCTAGGGTAGATAGGAACCAGAAATTAGCTACCATAACCAAATTTGGAATATAAATTACTGTTAGTACGTTTATTTTTTTGAACCTACTTAACGAAAATAATTTGGCGTGGACGCCAGGCGGATATTTGGTAAATTTAACCCCATTTCTCTAAAATTTGAATTTCGGCCAGATCAAATTATGATGCTCCTATAGCTTTTATATAAAAAAGGTGCTCATAGCAAAAATCGCTAAATATTACCGTTTTTGTAAAAATTGACTAAAAGTAAGTTAAGATACAGCACTAGAATTAATGAATTTATTAATAATGCTATTCAACAAATTCATTTGCTTAAAAGCGATAGTGCATGTTAACAAGGTTCGAAAGTTAATCAGGACTAAGCTTTTAACTTTCTGCTGGATGTCTTAAATACTGTGCAAGTATTGTTGTGTCAAGTAATTTTAAACATTATATAAATTTTTATCTACCTGATCAAAATTTATTTTAACTCCTATAAAATTATGTTTAAATGTTATAAAATCACTCATTAATAGATTCAATTAAATTTTCCTAATACAGTCCTAGAGTAGAAACAAGCCACAACCCGTCAAAAGATTTGTATTTTAGGACGCATCCTATTACTATCGCTTTTCGGCAAATGGAATAACATTTATTGTTATAACATGTCATTGTCAGTAACCGATTCTACACAGTATTAGTTCTCTTTTTATTGCGATTAAGCAATAGAGATTTAGATTAAGCATTAGCCGCCGAATTCAAATATACTGACTAAAACAGTTCTTTTAGTATCTAAGTTAAAACCAAAGGACTGAGATCGCTCAGTCTTCAGCTCGACTCACTCAGGCTTTATTTTCTCTGCGAGGCATGTGGCTCGGACTCTGGCTCCGCCCAAAGATAACTGGCAACCTTTCCCCGAAGCCTAATTACTCTTTCCTATCCTGAAAGAAGTTAAAAATCCTTTAATCCAACCTCAGCACCCAGATGCTACAGAGAAAAGTAGTATAGGAGATCAAAGTACCATAGCACGCAGTTGCAACTGAGAAGACCGGCAAGAGAAATAACAGTTAGTCCGGAAGAAACCAGTGTAACAAGCAATAGAGGATTATACATTTGCTGAATATACCGATATGCTATTAATGTATGGGGAAGTTCGATGCAATGGTAGACCTGCTTCTCGATTATATGAAGAGCGGTTTCCCCAAAGGCAAGTACCAGCTCACACACTTTTTTAAAAAGTCAATCGACGGCTCAGGGAGACTGGCTCCGTAAAAACGGCCAAATATTGGTGCGTAAAGGAATATCCAGACCCCGGATTTCGCGGCAGAATTTTTTAACGATTTGAAGACAACCCATCTGTAACTACTTGAGCAGTAGAGTACAGAACATTGCTCATGAACAGCTTCTTTAGCCCTACCAGCTGTAAAAAGTACAATCAGTGAGACCAAATGATTTAATGTCCCGTATACATTTTTATCAGTGGTTTCTTGAGCGGTGTACAGAAAAACCTCAATTTCCAAAATATGTTCTTTTACTGACGAAGCTATATTTACGAAGGAAGGCATTTTTAATTCTAAAAATAATCATTTGTGGGCTAAGGAAAGCCCACATGGTATTCATTTAAGGGGATATCAACATCGGTTCTCGGCAGTTGGAGTAAGAAATTTTTTTTTCATTATTTCATTCCTTTCAGTATTCGAGCTAGCAGTTGAACAGTTGTGAGCAGTTAGCAGCATAGCAGTATCCACAGCGAACAACACATATATTTCCTCAACCAGTCAAGTTATCAAAACAAACGGCGGAGAAAAGCGTCGACTCGCCTCCCATTATCAGTAGGGGCTAAACCAACGCCGCAAGGAGCAAGAAGAGAGACAAAAAATGGACCTATTTGACGGCTACCTAGCCGATAGGTCAACAAAAAGTGAAGACAACAACAGATCAAAAAGTAGACTAGCGAGAGAGCGGGGTAGGGCTTCTGATGACTCCTCAAAGTTCAGAAAACCATCATCACAATCCCGTCTTGATCCTAGACTCTCGAAACAGTTAAAAACCCCTCCAAACCCCGACTTGGGAGCTGGTAAGCCGCTACCTCAGAGTGCGCAGCTGAAGCTCAGTGAGGAATGAAAGAGGAAACTCGAGGAAGAAATTCGGGAAAGGGATCTGCGAATTGAGAAAAGGGACAACGAGATCTACGAGATCAAGTTCAAAAATTCTCAAATCATCGTGACAATCAAACTCCTAGAGTATAAAATAAACTCGTTGATCTCTGAAAATCATTCTTTTAAGACGCAGATCTCTGACTTGAGTAGAAAACTCGAAGGGGTGTTGAACCAAAACAACGCCCTAATTAACAAAAATGCTAAACTCGAAGAGCATCTGACGGTGCTGGGGGGTCCGGCTAAAGACATGATTAATCTTTAAGAACAAAAAAATAAAAGAACCAGGGACGATGCGAGGCTGTCTCCATCTTTACAGGATGGAGGCATGCTGACGTCTGAACTGGTTCACCTTGTAAAAATACAGCAAATAGGGAGCCTACCCCCTCAACATCGTCAGATTCTAACCCAAACCCAAACCCAACTGTAAATCCCATCCAAAATCCTAAAAACCTATTACATATGCCTTAATAGCCTCTCCTTAGCGCAAAAGGGGAAAAGCATTAATCCCAATATATCTAAAGTCTCAAATGTAGTGCTAAGAGACACGTCCAACTGGGCTACAAAATTTAAATTATTTTGCGAAAATAAACTATTCATATAAATATTCATAAACATTTTAAAAGTACAGAAGGATAGATTGCGATTAGCGCTTTTCCCCAAAACATCCAAATGCCATCGAGAACTCACAAGACTCCTCAAGGAAGACGGAATGAAATACTTTTCTTTCTTCCTTGAAGAAGACAGAAAATGAAATGTTATTCTGAGAGGACTCAACCAAAACTTGAAACTAGAAGAAAATGAGGAGAAGCTCAGAAAATTAGGGTTCGAGCCTGAGGAATTGGGTTGGTCTAAAACCAGCCCAGGCACGGACCCACACTATCGATAATATGAAGAAAATTGGGCAGTGCCCTTGATGCCAAGAGTATGGACACGACATGAGCAATTGACACGCAAAGCCGCGTTGCCATAAATGCAAGGGCAATCACTTTTACTCTAATTGTGATAAAATCAGAACAGCTCCGGCGGAGTGTTGCAATTGTGGTGGCGACCATCCGGCGAGTTTTTTGCGCTGCTTAAAAGACCCAAATCTACAAAACATAAACAAACAAAAAAACAGCTCCGCGGATACCTTGAAAAAAAACGACCGACACGGACTCTATCACCGGGAGGGCGAAGCCTACGGCTGGCACTTCAGTATTACATATGAAATATCCCGAGTTTTCTATCAAGAATACAAACCTCTTGAATCTGCTAAGTTTGCCTGATGGGATGTTAGAAAAAAAAATTGACAACCTAATGGCAAAATTAGAAAAACTGAACTCAAACTCGGCAATCAAGCTTCTTCTAGGAGTCGAGGTATAAGTCCTAACAGTGTGCATTTCTTTTCTTCCTAGTATGTTCCAAGCCCAAATTCCATTCTTACTAACCACTCTAAACACAAAACCCAGTGTTTGGATTTAATTTAATTTAATATGAAATAAACCGCGAAATCATACATAGGTCGCAGACAGAGTCTCAACCTGCAAGCGTCAATATTTCTTAGAACGGCTATTTATGCGAAAAAATATATTTTTATGCACGGCAAGACAAATAAGTCAGTCAGTCGCCTCTGAACCTGTAATTGGGTTACGTCACACGCTGCATTCTTTCTCCCGCGCTTTTCGTATTTTACCGCGTCTTTCGTTCCCTAACAGTTGAGTTTCGGTCACTAGAAAATTGTGAATTTGTAAAACGGGAAACCGTTAATTACGTGTGTAATATTTAGTAGTGTAGCTGTTTGGAAAGTAAATTCTAAATAGAAAGAAATTCGTGTGTTTTCTTGTAAAACCGCTGGTCCTTCGCTGGGTGGGGCAAATCACAATATATTAAGGCTGAAGGCTTACAAGGGACGTCCGCAGTACTTGTACAGGACCGGGCCTACACAAGACCGTAAACAAAAACGCCGAACCAGTGTCCACATCGAAGTGTTTACAGATCAAAAGATCACGATTCTATTCATGGTCCAATCGATCCGGATAGTTGAGTTTACGGGATTTATTATGGGATTTTACTGAAGGGGCTAATTTGCTGTTGCTGCTGAAGTAATGATTGGGCATTTTTACGACTTCAACACTTCAAGCAAGGCTCCAAGGGACTTCTACGGAGAGTCAGATAGGTAGCGACGTGAATACTTAGTACAGCTGGGTTTATTGGTAGGAGGTTGTAGGCGACTCTGGGCAAACTGGGACTGGAAATTTTCCACTACAACCGGAAATTGAAGCAAATTCAAGGTTAGATCTTTCTTGTTTATTAAAACTGGGGTTCATTAAAGAAGAAGTACCTACAGTGTTTTAAACGTACCTACTTGTGAATTGGTGAATTTAATTAAGTTGATTAGATCTGTTCATGTTTAAGGCTAGATCTACAAAAGCGATTTTTTACAATAAATGTAGGGTCTTTTATAATAAAAGTTAACGTTAATAATGATAATAATATAATGGTTACTGAGGTGAATGTTTGCAACATCTTTAAGGTTTTTAATTAACATTTTATATTTATTTTACAACTGACGGCATTGCTTGGGTTTACATTTTTGCCAAATTTTAGGTTTTAGGTAAAAAGCTAAAATATTTATGGGTTAAGGATTTAGATTTAATCTTGGGTTGTTGAGCTTTAAGTTGAAGTTGAGCTTTAATTTGCATTAAAAGATTATATAGGTAAAGTAAAGCAATATTTACACAAAATATTCTTGTTTTTGTACTGTGAAGTAGGTATTAGTAAAAGGGCTAATTTAGATTTTTAATTTAAGTTGAAATCAAAAGTTTATAATGGAGGGTTATAAAAAAGAGCGTACAAAGCAGAAAAAAGCTATTACTAGAATAGCAACTTATGTTGAGACAAATGAAAACAATTTAGAAGTAGATTTTAATGAATTTGTTATCAGGGAAACGTATTTACAAAGTGCATTTGAGTTATATAATACTGTTCAATCAAAGATTGAAGATGAAGATGACCTTGAGTCAACTGATAGGGAAAATATTGAAATGCAATTTTTTAGAATTTGTGCTAAAATAAAAACCATAATTCAGAATCGAGGCAGGGTAACAATAGCACCTAGTTTACAGCAATCCAGCCATCCAATCTCTCTTAGCGATCCTCAGGGTAGAGTGAGGTTGCCAAACATAAATGCTCCCACTTTTTCCGGGAAATATGAGGAGTGGAAATCATTTTTTGATTTATTTACAGCATTAATTCACGACAATATTCAGTTGACTGACGTTCAAAGGTTTTTATATTTAAAGGGTGCACTCTCACAGGAGGCATTAAATCTAATAGACAATTTGTCATTAACAAATGAGAATTATAAGGTGGCTTTAGATATCTTAAAAAAAAGATATGATAACAATTTAGTTATTATAAATTCTCACATTAAAGGGTTAATGGAAATGCCACAAATTATAAAAGGGCACGGGGACCAAATAAGGTCATTTTTGACAAAAATTCGGCAACATTTAAATTCACTTAAGGCGTTAAAACAGCCTGTAGAATCTTGGGACATTTTGCTTGTGTACATTCTTTGCCAAAAATTGGATTTTACAACACGCAGGGCATTTGAACTTGAAAGGGATGGTACAGTGTTGCCAACTGTGGAAGGTTTTCTAGAATTTTTGGAGAAACGATGCATGGCATTGGAAAATATTACTGATAGTGAAAGGTCAAAGCAAGTTAAGTGTCAATATCTAGGGAAAAGAGAAAAATCATTATCTTTTGTAGCAACACAGCAAAATTATAAGCAGCATTGTTTATTTTGCAATGTAGAAGGGCATTTTATAAATAGATGTTTTAAATTTAAAGGAATTGGGCTCATACAGAAAAGGGAATTTGTTCAGGGACATAAGCTCTGCTACAATTGTTTGGGTAATAATCATGGTGTAGCACAATGTAAATCTACAGGGTGTAACATCTGTAAAAGAAAGCATAATACACTTTTGCATGATGAGAATTTCAGCAATAAAAATAAAATACAAGAGCAAAAACTTGATCAAAATATAAATGTTAATAGGGATAATCAAGGGGATTCTCGAGGGGATAATGCTGCTAGCGCAAGTAGCACAGATATTCAAAGAACATTACATATTCAGGGACTCAAATCACATGTATTGCTAGCTACGGCTATTGTTCATTTATGTGCTAGGGATGGGAAGCTGATAAAGGCTCGTGCAGTTCTCGATTCAGGGTCACAGTCTAGCTTCATATCTTCGAGTTTGTTACAAAGGTTAAAGGTTCAACCATATAAACAAACATTAACTATTGGTGGTATAGGGAATAGTGTTACCCAGGTGAATGACATGGTTGACATTCAACTGCAATTGGGTTCTTTTAACAATAAAACTGTCACTACTAGTTGCTACATATTAAAAACTGTAACATGTCCTTTGCCACATGTAACTATAGATATAAATAACCTTAAAATTCCTGGTAATTTCAAACTTGCCGACCCATATTTTTACAAGACATCTGACATAGATATGCTTATTGCAGCTGACATTTACTTTGATTTGCTTTTACCGGGTTTAGTGAAACTGGGGGATGGGTTACCTGTTTTGCAAGAGACCCAGTTGGGGTGGTTGGTATGTAGAGCTGTGTCAGCTCTGTCAAGCAGTCATTTTAAGACATGTAATTTTCAAGTTTCATTATTTGGGCATTCTTTAGGGATTAAAGGCAATCAAGAAGACATTAATTTGACAATGCTTAAGTTTTGGCAAATGGAGGAAGTCATGTATAAAAGAAATTTATCACCTGAAGATAAACAGTGTGAACAAATTTTTATAGATTCTGTTAGGAACTTAAATAATGGACAGTATCAGGTAGATTTACCACTTTATAATAAAAATGACGTTTTTAAATTGGGGGATTCTTTATCCATGGCAATTAAAAGATTTTCTTCTCTGGAGAAAAGATTTTTACATAACCCCGACATATTTCTTGAATATAAAAAATTTATTGAAGAATATGTTTCATTGGGTCATGCAAGACTTATAAATTATGATTTTGATCAAAATAAGGATGAGGTAGGGATTCAAAGGAACTTTTTACCGCACCATTGTGTAATAAGGGAGTCAAATTTAACAACAAGGTTGAGGGTTGTTTTCGACGCATCTGCAAAGACTTCAACTGGGCTCTCATTGAATGACATCATGCTGAAAGGGTTTCCAACTCAGCCGGAGCTGTTTGACATTTTATGTAGATTTAGGACCTTTCAATATGTCATAACTGCGGATATTAAAAAAATGTATAGGATGGTGAGAGTGAATCCTGAACAATGTTTTTTACAAAACATTATTTGGAGAGATTCTCCAAGGGACAAATTTAAATGCATTGAGCTTCAAACGGTCACTTATGGCACTAACTGTGCTCCATATTTTGCAACAAGATGCTTAAACAAATTAAGTGAAGATAGGGCGTTAGATTTTCCTTTAGCATCTCAAGCGCTGTTGCAACAGTGTTTTATGGACGATATTTTAGGAGGGGGTAATTCCAGGGAAGAGGCCATTGAGTTGTTGACACAGCTCACACAATTGTTAGGTTCAGCAGGATTTTACCTGCACAAATTGGCATCAAATGACATTTCTTTGTTAAAGGATAGAAATAATTGTATCAAGGAAATAGAGTTTAAAGATGAAAATTCATCTAATAAAATTTTGGGTTTATCGTGGTCTCCTTTTAAAGACCATTTTAAAATACTAGCTCCAGTTATTGAGGAAGATAGTAAGTTTACAAAAAGGATTGTATTGTCAAATATTGCACAAATGTTTGATCCGTTGGGGCTTATAGGGCCAGTAGTATTATTAGCAAAAATTTTCATGCAACAAATTTGGGTTAGCAAAATAGATTGGGATGAGGAGCTTCCTTTAAATTTGTTGGAAAAATGGAAAGGTTTCGTTGTGTGTTTTCCGGATTTAGGAAAACTAAAGATTTCTCGATTATTATTTTTGGGTTCCCGAAATTTGCTTGAAATCCAAGTTCATGGGTTTTCAGATTCTTCAACAAAGGCATATGGAGCATGCATTTACGTGAAAGGTATTTATGAAAGTGGTGAGGTTAGTTGCAATCTATTATGCTCAAAATCTAGAGTGGCACCGCTGAAGACGGTAACACTTCCACGACTTGAACTTTGTGGGGCTTTATTACTCGCTAGATTGATGAGTAAAATTTTACCAATATTGAGAATAGACTCTAATTCTAGGGTAATTTTGTGGACAGACTCCAGCATTGTTTTGTGTTGGTTAAGGGGCACACCTTCACGATGGACGACTTTCGTTGCAAATCGTGTTTCGGAGATACAGGAACTAACTACTAATTTTGAGTGGAGACATGTCAACTCGGAGAATAATCCAGCGGATTACGTTTCACGTGGGGCTTTCCCAGCCGACTTACTTTCATGTAACTTATGGTGGAATGGGCCAAAATTTTTGAGAGAGAATAAGGGATTTCCAAAGAATGAGCCAAATATTTCTTTAGCTACGCCTGTACCTGAAGAGAAAAAGATTGTCCTAGTTCAATCCTTTCAGCAGGATTTGACGATAATTTGGGAACGCTATTCTAGTTTTTCTTTTTTACAAAGAGCTGTAGCTTTTTGTTTCAGGTTTTCAAAAAATTGTAAAGGGGAAAAACAGTTGGGTCTTTTGATAGTTGATGAGCTGGAGGTGTCGCTCAAGGCTATCCTCAGATTGGTACAAAAAGAAGCATTCGCTCAGGAAATTGACTATTTGTGTAATTTAAAATTAAACGGGGAGGAAAATAAAGACAATTTGGTATTCAAAAGTAGTAAAATTAAATGTTTGAACCCTTTTTTAGATGCTGATGGGTTGTTAAAGGTTCATGGGCGCCTAGCAAATGCAGCAGTGGGTTATAGTCAGAAATTTCCTATAATACTATCTGCTAAGCATCATGTTACAAAGCTTCTCATCATGTTAGAACACAAAACACTTTTACATGCCGGGGCTCAAACAATTTTATCCAACTTGAGATTGAGATATTGGCCAGTAAATGGTTTAAACTTGGTTAAATCGGTTATTAAAGGCTGTATAACATGCTATAGATTTAAGGCTAAGGTAGCTAGCCAATTAATGGGTTCTTTACCATTAGATAGAGTTTCGGTCTCGCGACCATTTCTAAAGGTTGGAATAGATTTTGGGGGTCCTTTTTTCATTAAGCAGACCCGAGTCCGGAAGGCAGTAGTTTGTAAGGCATATATTGCTTTGTTTGTGTGTATGGCTACAAAGGCCATACATATAGAATTGGTTTCCAGTTTAACCACTCAAGCTTTTCTTTTGACTCTGAAAAGATTCATAGCAAGGAGAGGTTGCCCAGCTATTATTCATAGTGATAATGGTACTAATTTCCATGGGGCCAAAAATCAATTAAGGGATTTGTATGATTTCTTCAAATCACATTCAAATATGAATTCAATAAATGAATATTTATCGATAAGGGAAATAGAATGGAAATGTATACCACCCAACAGTCCTCATTGGGGCGGATTGTGGGAGGCGGGTATTAAAGCCACAAAAACATTTCTGAAAAAGATTGTAGGTGACAACCAATTATCATTTGAGGAGTTTTCTACAGTTCTCGCCCAAATAGAGGCAATTTTGAACTCGAGACCTTTGTGTCCGGTTTCGAGTGATCCGAACGATTTTAGTTGTTTAACGCCTTCTCACTTCTTAATCGGAGAACCTTTGACTGGTTATCCTGAACGAGACTTGCTGTCTGTTCCAGAGAATCGATTGACTTATTGGCAGCAGTGTACTAAGATACAGCAAGCCTTTTGGAAGCGTTGGTCAACTGAATATTTGAACCGGCTACAGAACCGTCCGAAGTGGTTTGTACCTTCAAAGAATTTACAGATCAATTCTGTGGTTCTGGTGAAAGAGGATAATGTACCGCCCTTAAGGTGGAATATAGCACGAATTCTAGAGGTTTTTCCGGGTAGTGACAATAAAGTGCGTGTTGCTAAGATTAAAACCAAAGACGGGGAATTTATAAGACCAATAGCAAAGTTGTGTCCTTTGCCTTACGATACTAATTGAGGACGTTGCCTCAAGGGGGGGAGGATGTTTGGATTTAATTTAATTTAATATGAAATAAACCGCGAAATCATACATAGGTCGCAGACAGAGTCTCAACCTGCAAGCGTCAATATTTCTTAGAACGGCTATTTATGCGAAAAAATATATTTTTATGCACGGCAAGACAAATAAGTCAGTCAGTCGCCTCTGAACCTGTAATTGGGTTACGTCACACGCTGCATTTTTTCTCCCGCGCTTTTCGTATTTTACCGCGTCTTTCGTTCCCTAACAGTTGAGTTTCGGTCACTAGAAAATTGTGAATTTGTAAAACGGGAAACCGTTAATTACGTGTGTAATATTTAGTAGTGTAGCTGTTTGGAAAGTAAATTCTAAATAGAAAGAAATTCGTGTGTTTTCTTGTAAAACCGCTGGTCCTTCGCTGGGTGGGGCAAATCACAATATATTAAGGCTGAAGGCTTACAAGGGACGTCCGCAGTACTTGTACAGGACCGGGCCTACACAAGACCGTAAACAAAAACGCCGAACCAGTGTCCACATCGAAGTGTTTACAGATCAAAAGATCACGATTCTATTCACCCAGATAAAACCCAAATCACACGCTAAATAATCAAGAACAATTCTAAACACCGTAAGAGAAAAGTTACGTTCACACCTCCGTCCGACCATTTCTCAGCAGCCAAAAGTTCTGCATACTGAAGGGGCGTGGCTTTTTCCGTAGGCTCGCGTCCAATAACATCACACCCAGACCTTATAAATACAAGCAACCAAATCTTATCCCTTATCCTCATACAGAGTTCGTCCTCCGTTGAATGCAGATCACCTGCACTTAACGTCGAAGTGTTCTCTGAACCAGTTTCGCTGTACCGAGTCACCGAACATAAACTAGAATAGAAGGATCACTCTAAGCGCCGCCCAAAATGTTGCCTTTCTCACTCGCTTTCTGATGCTACTCTTTTTTGCTGCCCGGTGGCGACTGCGTTATACAGGGGCGTCTTCAATATTAGAACTATAATAGCGTTGTGCGGAAGTTTTGTACTTTAAAAATGCCAGCGATATGTTGCGTAGATGGCTGCAGGAGTAAAAGGGGATATACATTTTTTTTAAAATAAAAATGGATTAGTTTACAAAAAAAATACACGCTTTTCTTCAGTATTTCTGAAATATCTCGGAAAATTGAGATCCTACAAAAAAATCTAATAAACAAAAGTTGGTTTAAAAACAAAAGATTGGCTTTTGTTTGATTTATCTAGGTGCTATAGGCGCTAAGACACAACTGTGTGAACATAACCCCTTTTTTTAGATAACAAAATATAATGACGTAAAATAATAACGTGAAATAATAAAAAAAAAAAAACGTTTTTTAGACAAATATCTAGCACATTTTTTCAAGTATGTACTATCGAAAACTTTAAAAATAAACTTGATTGTAAGTCATTAGCATAAAAATTAAAAAAGTTAGGAATAAAATAAAAATAATTGCAGTTTTAAAAAATTTATCATAAAAAATTATGTATTTATTTCAAAAATTACAGCGTAGCCTTCTACAATGGACTATATATAGGTACCAATAATATGTTCAAAAAGTGTCAGCGATTTAGAGTACATATTTTTTTTTAATCGTGATTTTAATCTAAAAACATACAAAATTTTTGGTATTCTGTTATTAGTGGTGGTTTTTAATAGTGAAAGCTATCCGATTTATTATTAGTTGCATTGCAATCATTTGAATGATATAAATTTTAGCCACTTATACCGTCTAACCATACTTAAAAATGCATTTTTTTCGTCAATAAGGGTGGTTTTTAAGGGTTTAAGTTTCAAAATATTGATGTGTACTATAATCCCCAATGTAAAACTATATTCATTTTGTATATTTATATGAATTCTAGGTTGTAAAACACCTATTTTCGTTTTATTTGAATTTTAGTGGTTTGTTCTTTCATCCCCTATTTAAAAAGCAAATAATTAGGCATTTAATAAGTGTTTTTTATTTAACTGCCTTTTTATATTTCACTGTTACCGAGTTCCATATGCTTGAGTGTTGTTATCACATTATTATGTAAATTTTATTAAATATTTAAAAAATGGGTATATTAACGAAGTTATTATTAATTAAGTGTATGTAATATTAGGTAGGTAGTTTCTTGGTCAGTTAAGAAAAGAGCATGAAAGGAACGCAAAGCTAAGATTTAATTGTGTACATTCTAATAAACTTAATTTTAAAGCTATCTACCAAGTGTTTTTCTTACAGTTATTTGTTCAAAAGAGATACTTAATATTATTCTTTCAATTTCATTTTAACAATAATACAAAGTGCCTTTAATTTCAAAAAATTCCATATATTACACGCTGCCCGCCGCGATGTACGAAAATATTCCTTATTAAAAATGTTTCAAACACCCCCCGTATCGTAAAGGATTGCCGTCGAAACTAAATAATGATTTACGACCGCGTAAAAAAAGTCGGCACTGTTTAGAAGTCCCTACTTCAAACGGCCGCAAGAGAGTGAACCTACTGTCTTGTTCTTTATACTGTGACCGAGTGTACCAGTACGACCGACCCCGCTGTCCTTCTGCCCGACGATCGAGTCAACCATGGCTCAAGAAAACTCTTCCTTCCTGTTGGAGGATGACAAGGATGGACTTTCGGAATTCTTCAACACGGACGAGGATGAGGAAACATCCCAAGACGAGGCCGAACTAAGAGCGCGGACCTAGCCATCCTACAATCCACCCCGTCAAGCCAAGAAGAGCTATCCCACTACTACGTTGTCCTCATGCCTAGTGCCAAGAGGAGGCACGATAAAGAAATGAACGATCCCCGCCGAGCCTTCCACCGGACGACCAGAGCACTTAAGAACTGAATAAAGGCTCTTGAGTCCGCTCTGCCGTCTGCTAACACTGCGGTGCAGGCCAGTACCGCAGTCAAATGCATGAAGTGTGGCCAACCTCACGCAACCGCTGACTGTACAAAACCAAGAGACCAGCCAGCCACATGCGCAAACTGCGGAGGCCCGCACACAGCAAACTACCTGGGATGCCCCAGAAACCCCAAACAAATCCTGAAGGCCAAAGCGGCCAGACGGGATCGCCCATTCACCTGGGGCACCCAGGACAACAGCCGTCTTGTCGCGCCCCCCACACTCCAGCTTCCAGCAACAGCTGCCGCCCCTCCTCAACCCGGTGCAGTTTCCTTAATTTTTAAGAAAATATCCCCTTAGCTCAGTAGGCATGAATCTTAAGATCCTGTGTATATATTTTTATATAAATAAATATTAGTTTCATAGAAAGGTAACTTCAGTCTACAATTATCTACCAGTAACAATTATCTAGTTTTTTAAGACATTTACTGCCAGAACTGTTAGATGATCTGCCCCCAAATATACGACAAAACTTATGGCCACAACACGATGTAGCGCTAGCTCATTTTTCACTTACTGTTCGCGGGTTTAAAAATCAAAATTTTGAAAAGCGCTGGATTGGCCGCGGAGGCCCTATCACCTGGACAGCGCGCCCTCCAGATTTAGCACCGTTTTTTCAGATTTTTTTACTGGAGGCATATGAAAACTCTCGTTTATAAAACTCGAGTCGAAAAAGAGGATGATTTAGTGGTTGGCTAGAATTTCCACAGCTGCTAAAGTTATACAAAATATGCCTGATGTTTTTAACCATGTCAACCTTAATCTATTGCGTAGGTACAATAAATGTATCGAGTATGGTGGCCGGCATTTTGAGCAATTATTACTTTAAGTTTTTCTTGTAATTCCAATTATTACAAGAATCTGTTGACTTTTATAAAATTAATATTTGTTGTTTTTTTGTTACACCTAAAATCATTGAAAAATGCCTTAAGTTAATTAAGTGCTACCTTAACTTTTTTAAGACAGTTTTGTTTAATATACGGCACAGATTAAATTTTGTAAGTATAATTGATTTTTGTCTCATATTACTTGCTTTTAGCCAATTTTCACAAGAACAAAATATCAGCGTTTTCGTTTAAGTTACAAATACAAATAATGTTTAATTGTTACGTAAAACATTGTTTAAGTTAAACAGTTATAGATTACAAGTAAGTACTGCTCAGCGTCTCATCAGCATTAAATATCTGTTTTTGTAAAATCATTTATATGAACTAATTGAAGTTATAATATACATTTTAATCTATGTTAAGTGTAGTTTTTCTATAGAGATGGTCACTTACGATTTGTTTAACTAATCGTCGTTACTATTTTAGTTTTTGATTGTTAGGAAAGTTGTATTATTAGGAAAGTTGTATTTAAATTTTACGCCAAAAAATATATAAATCAAGGTAACTACAGACTTACGACGCTAAATGCCCAACAAGCTCCACAGCTCCCTTGTTGTTGTACTTCTGTGACTACTCCATAATCTCTCCAATCAATAGAGCTAGGAACTTTAACACCTGATGGCACATGAAACTTCTCGTTTTTGGTGTGATTGTAGGGCATTGCTCCTAAAAGTTGCCTAAACTCCTTAACAGTCCAATCTGACATATGGTTTATTGCTTGGTACCAAGTTACTTCGCCCCTTTCGTATTTTAAATTATGTTCCTTAATAGATTCAACGTTAGATTTAAAGATTTTATAGCGACGGGCTTCTTCGGTTTTTGTTGGATAAGTTTTCGCATGCTTGGCCTTGAGAACATTTTGATTAATTAAAAAAAAAGCAGTTAAAGTTAAAAAAAAACAAGTTTAATTACTTACTTTAAATTCTTTCCACTCTTGAGAATTGCCATCGACAATGATTATTAAGTAAATCACTAACGCTAATTTAGCCCACATTGTTTAAATGTAAATTAAAATTAGTTTAAGAAAAATCTGAACCACAATTTATTGATATGATAAGCTAAATAGTTTATGTAAATCAATAAGGTAATCTCAAAATTATAGCTGTCAAATTACTAATTTATTATTTTACTGTTCAGTTTTAAATGTGGGAAGTAATCGATACATATTGTATTTATACCTAATGAAATATATTGTCCCTAGCTTATTTTCATAATTTTTGCAAGTGCCGAGTCTTTTTTTTCTTATATTTCTAATTATAACATACAATTGCTTAATTGTTTATTTGTTTTCTTGTTTGATAAGATTTGTAGAAAAAATTCACCTTAACTTGAACTTGAATTGAAAACAAGTATTTATTAAATCGTAATTGTGTGCATTAAGTGATTTGCCTATAATGTTATTAGTCTAGTTGCAGCTGTTTTTTTTGTTATTTCTTATCGTAGCTTCTTACAACATCTCAGCCAAAAGTGCATTTTTAAGTATTTCGATTTATTTATATTAATAGTTTTTATAGTAGAAAAGTCATGTTGGATTGGTTATATTGGATGGATTATATCCATGCCTTTTGCAAAACGGGTTAGAAGTACTAACCCCACACATAGTCAGACAATTCAGGACGTCCCTTGCTCAGGGTTACGTCCCAAAGTTATGGCGTCAAGTGAAAATCGTCTTCATTCCGAAACCCGGAAAAAGCGATTTTACAGATCCTAAATCGTACCGAGCTATCAGCCTTATCAGCTTTTCTGCTGAAGGCGATGGAGAGGCTGTTTGATCGGCACCTTAAGGAAAGCATTCTGGTCAAAAATCCACTGCATGTGCACCAATACGCCTATCAGGCGGGCAAATCCACGGACCTGGCCCTACACCACCTTGTGAGGAAGATAAAGGGTGCTCTGGCTAGTGGTAAGGCCTGTCTGAGTGCGTTTCTAGACATTGAAGGGCCGTTCGATAACACCCCTTTCACATTAATCTGCCAAGCACTCGAGACCCGCGGCTCAGAACCCTGTTTGGTTAGCTGGATAGAGGCCATGCTCTCGAAACGTCATTGTGGTGCCTTGTGGTCGACAGCCTGATAAATCTTTTAAACAATGCTGGCCTATACATACAGGCCTACGCTGATGATCTGGTAATCCTTTGCCCGGGAAAAGACGCTGTCTCAACGCCCTATGATGAGAGCCCTGCGTATGGTGGACATATGGTGCCTCTCGGGGGTCTCAGGATTAAACCCAAAAAAGCAGAGCTCCTACTATTCACGAGAAGACGTAACTTTGGTACGCCCCCCGTTATATCTCTAGGTGGCGTGCAGCTGCATTACTCCAGGACAGTTAGATTTGTGGAAATCAAGTTAGATCTCAAACTCTCCTGGTACGATCATGCAGACACCAGAATGAAGAAGGCCACCTACGCGCTATGGGCCTGCAGGCGGGCTTTCGGCAATATCTGGGGTCTGTCTCCTAAGATCCTCCACTGGATCTACTCGCGCATTGTGAGACCTCTTTTCACATACGGGGCTATCGTTTGGTAGCCATGTACGGAGAAAGCGAAAATTCGTGCTCAACTGGACAGAGTTCAACGTCTTGCATGTCTCAGCATAACGGGTTCCATGCGGATGGCGCCAACTAGAGCGCTTGAGACTGCTGAGCCTTCCGCCTCTGGACCTCGTTGTGCAATTCGAGGCAATGAGGACTGCGTACAGGCTATACGTCCTCGGCGAACTACGTGATGGCGAGACCGGTCACGCAAAAATTTGGTCACGGGCCATATAGGAATGTCCTCTCCTTCTGATGGGCAGTGACTGCATGGCTGCAGTGACTGTAGACTGCAAGGGATTCGTGACGCACATTGCAGGTAGAGAGAAGTGGCAGCATTCCAATACACGCCACTGTCTTCCAGGCCGAAGTATTCGCTGTATTAAAATGCGGACAGAAAATCCTAAGCTGTGGACATCGCAATACAGTCGTATCAATATGCTCGGACAGCAGAGCTGCCATTATGGCTATCACGGCCGCAAAGGTAAACTCCAAGCTTGTACTAGAGGACACTCTAGTACACGCTTGTCATATAAAAGTCCTAAAAAAACTGGTCTGAATACCTGGAAGCGGACTCTCTTGCCAGACTGGGATCCGCGAATGTGCCGATGGGGCCGGAACCCATAGTTGGTATCGCCAAATGCATTGCGGTCGCGTCAATGAAGGGTCTGCTGGACAAGTGGACCCACCGAAGATGGACTGAGTCCCCTGGTATGAGACAGGCCAAAGCGCACATAGGTGGGCCCTCTGCCTGTCTCACCAAAAATCTACTACGTCTGAAAAGACGCGAAATTCGGCTAGTGACAGGTCTTTTAACCGGTCACTAGCACTTAAGAAGCCATCTCCATACTATCGGTATTACGGACAACCCGGAATGCCGATGGTGCTATAAGGTGGATGAAACCATTGACCATGTAGTCGGGGAGTGCCCAGCACTCACGTGCGCCAGGTTCAAATACTTGGGTAACACTTTCAGTGTACCGAGTGACTTTAAGTCTTTCAGACCAGACAGCCTTATCGGTTTCTCTAAGGCCGTTGGGCTCTGGTAACCCCCGTTGGGGTATGACGGATCCATTAGGAGATCTATATGCATAACTGCCTTGGCAGCCCACTGTTTCGACAATTCAATAAATGAGAATATATAACAAAAAAACTCCGAAGAAAAAAACAAAGCGAATTTTTTTAACTAGCAAAATAACGAATTAAATTATCGAATTTAATTAAGTAAATAAGAAAAATTAAATTTTCTAAAACCATATAATTATCTGCTTAAAAACAAGACTTATAAACTTTCAAAAAAATACTTTGATAGGAACCAAAGAAAGTCTAGGAACTTTTAGAAAGCCAAGGTGCACACCATATAACAACACAATTTTTTTTTAGACGTGAAATATGGTATTTCCTGTTACATTTTTGACATTTCATACCATTTTTCAATAATTTATAATGTAAACCCATATAAAACTTAAACCTATTTCTGCTGCTACATACTGGGTGTAGGAGCTAATAACAATAGAGAATTAAATAAATGTTTAACGTGAACATTTTATTTTGAAATTTTCTGAACTTATAACTACTTCGTGATTAGGAAACTAAAACATATTTTTGAAGAACATATTTTTTAATATTACAACAATAATTAACCCCTTTGAAATTGTACATATTTTTAGTCAACAGTTTATTCTTTTGCCTACAAAAAACAGCCTGAACTCTACCCAAGCACAATTCAACTTTTCACATTCAACAGATCATCAGGAAATATTTCGATTCTTGATGACTCCTAACAAATTCTCATGTGGTCTTGATGAGATTCCTATAAAGATGGTATGGTCATTAAGCTACATCATAAATGAAATTTTCTCTACAGGTGTTTTCCCGAATAAACCTAAAAAAGGGAAAATTATCCCAGTTTATAAAAAGGGTGACCCCAGTAATGCAAAAAACTATAGACCTGTATCTTTATTATCATCCATTTCTAAAATAATTGAGATGGCCTTAAGGTGGCTACACACACAACTGCAAGCTTGACAAGCATGCATGAACAATCTTTTTGTACAAGCAAACTGTAGCATCTGTAGGCAAATTTTGCGCAAGCATTTTAATTGTGCAAGCCACTTGATGATTGATTGAATTTGAATAATGCAAGCTTGGACAAGCCATGCGCACGCAAGCGGAACGGTACGTGTGTACCGCATGCATTCGGCTTGTACAAACAATTTAGTCACTCCGTGACCGTGAATGAGGCTCTACGTCGGCGTCGGTCGGCGTCGCCATCATCATGTCCAGCGATTTAAAAAGGAGCAATCAAGAATTATTGGAAGATTTTATTCATACATACAAAAATCTGCTGTCTCTTTGGCGAATTAAATCACCAGAATATCATGATAGGATGAAGAAGGATGCAACATACAAAATCTTGCTTAATAAGTATAAATTAATTGACAGCTAAGCCGATAAGGCTGCCGTTATTAAAAAGGTAAATACCTTCAGAATGAATTATAGGAGAGAAAAGAAATAAGTTGACGCATCTCATCGCTCCGGCAGTGGCACAGATGACTTATATGAACCTACACTATGGTACTACCACTTATTTAGCTTTTTGGCAGATCAAGGGACTCCAAGAATTTCTACGTCCAATTTGAATGATACAGAGGTAAGTTTATTATATAAATTTTTATAATATAAACACAAATTTCTTGGGAATTATAAGGTTCTACGTTCCAAAAAACAAATTTTTGATTTTTAGCTAATTATTTCTTCTAATTTACACAAAAAGTAAAATATATAACCTAATTACACGTATATTTTTGTTTTTTTTTAATGTTGTTTTTTTTTAATGTACAAAGTTTTGCTGCCATGGAACTTGTCCTTCGATGCTAAAGTACTCCATGAATTGTTGTTTTACTTGTTAAGCATCAAAGGGTATATCTCCAGCGATACGGGATCTTTGTAGAGGAATTATATTAGTGCTAGCGGTACAAGAAAAAAAACTGCACTTTGTGATACAAGCAAGCCACTTTGCACAGGTGTAATATGAACCTAGTAGATTGATTTGACCCCTAGTTCTTAAGTTTTCATCCCTTAGGATTTTGGTTTGGGGGTGGAGGGGGTATATTTTAAAAGTAAAATATTGAAATGCGTAAATACATCTAAAAAGGTGTGTTTAAAATGGTTATCACTTTATTTGTACCTTCATAAGGCAATGCTAATGTCTGAATACACAAACATTCACCGGCAGATGAATTACAGCGCCATTTTTCAAAATGGCGGCAAAAAAAGTAACATTTATCTACATCTCCAAATGTTAATGTGTTTGGTATCATTTCATAGGTTTTTAAGTTCGCTGAATACGTTTTTGAGCATAAAAATGCGATTAAATATGCCTTTGAGCTATATAGCAACTAGTATGGAAATTATTGTAGTAGTAAATACAAGCAGTTGCACCGTTGACTATCACATCCTTTAGTGCAACCACAATTGTCAAGGACCCTACACACACTCCAAACCTCTGGAAGAAGTGTCCAAAACGGTTTAAATTGTCCCTTATCTTTGGTCCAACCACACAGTGTTGGTGAAGGAGGACAGTCTGGTTTAACCTTAATAGACGGGGTGACGCTCTGCAATTCGGCAAGTCGAGATGAGTACATTTTTTTTAATATTCCCATGCGAAAAATGTACTTAAAAGAAATTGGCAGTTTGTTTTGAATAAAAGAAGGAGGTCTGCGAAAGCAATACTTTCGCACAAAATATCATTTTTTTCACGCTCGCTGGTAGATTCTGTCCGGCGGCATCGATTATACAGCCGAGTCAAACAAATACAATGATATTTAGCTTCTTGTGCCACTAAATCACCATTTACTTCCAAAACAAAAAAGGAGGTTCGTATCATTTAGGATCTGGGCACAGCGCTTTACCTTAAGATACAAGTCTTTGGTCTCGCACCGTCTCAGAGGCTTTCTCCAAGTTTTCGGACCACTACACAAGAAGCATACATCGTCTTTGGTATTAATTTGTATGATGCTGGTTGCTCTGTTACCAGCTGACCTCGTAACAAGGTGATTAATAACATCTTCTTCTGACTCTTGGGACTCAGGTGACAAAATTTGAACAAGAATCTCATTAAATTTTGGTTTCAAAAATTTTTAAGTACAATTCTTGTGCCATTTAGCACCATTTTTTTAAAAAGATGCAAGGATTCCACTACCCTCGTCTAAATTCTTAATGTCAAGTCCGCATGGAAGTTTATACTCGTAGCCCTTTAGTTTTTTCAGATTCGACGCAAGAGATGCATAACTCAAACTTCTTCTTGCCACTACCGGATTATTCAATGGACAAGTTAAAACACCACCACCGATCTGGCATATGCAACATAAAGTCCAATTAAAGGGAGAAGCGGAAGCAACATCAAGGGGACTAAAGCCCGCCACCACTAACTTTCCATCTGCCATAACCTAAAACATGCATGTCTAATAAATAAGAAATAAATACAGTTTTTTTTCAAAACTAACCACCTCAAATATTTAAATAAAAATAAACAAAAACAAAAAAGTCGTGGATGAGTTTTAAAGTTGTATGTTATCTTTATAGGTGTCACTTGTGTAATACATTGTCTTTGTATATTGTCTGTTTATTAGTTATTAGTACATAACTGTTTTAATAAAACTATAAATCCCATTTTTACGTAAATCGTAAAAAAACGCACCACTTACCTTGTATAGATAAACAGATCTATCGTTACTTCTAAATCTTAATTAATATGTAGAAAATAACACATAATAAGTATAAGTTTAACAAACTAAACTAAAAACACTCCGCATATAATTCTAAAACAAACAAAACTGAGGAACGATCTCATTTGCACCGCAGAATGTTGTCTTATGCGAGCGGCAACCTGCAAATCGAATTGGCGAAAAGTTGCGCGTATAGATAGGTACTCTAAAGGGCTCTATACACCTCGTTTTTTTCATAGATTTTACTACATACTTAGGTCGTATATAATCGTATTTTTACCATTAAAAACGTATTCAGCGACCTCAACAACCTATGAAATGATACCAAACACTTGGAGTTGGAGATTTGGAGATGTTGACAAATGTTACTTTTTTCGCCGCCATTTTGAAAAATGGCGCTGTAATTCGTCTGTCGGTGAATGTTTGTATATTCAGACATTAGCATTGCCTTATGAAGGTACAAATAAAGCGATAACCATTTTAAACACGCCTTTCTAGATGTATTTACGCATTTCAATATTTTACTTTTAAAATATACCCCCTCCACCCCCAAACCAAAATCCTAAGGGCTGAAAACTTAAGAACTACGAGTCAAATCAATCTATTAGGTTCATATTACACCTGTGCAAAATGGCTTGCTTGTATCACAAAGTGCGCCTTTTTCTTGTTATTTGGCTTGTACCGCTAGCACTATATTGGAATTCTCTGGTGTTAATCCAACACGTGCCGCACCATTTTCGATGTTTTTAGAGTGAAAGAGTTAGAAATAGCGTAGGTCCTTCAGTACGTTGACACACAGTTGACATACAAGTTGCTTTAATTATTTCATCAATATGCTCTAATTCTAAATTGATGGCTGTATAAAAAATTTTGGAAACGCGCTGTCAACATCCCAAATACGTTTTCTATAATTCGTCGTGCTCTAGATAATCAGTAGTTAAATTTTTTTTTCCATGCAGGTTAAATCGCTCTGTACAAATGGTTTGACATGTCAAAACCATTTGTAAGGGCACCAACTGCAACCATTTGCAGGCCTTAAATAAAAAGCATCATCTGCAACGAAAACATAGGGCAGTATACGTGAACTGTGAGTGACTTCTGCTTCTCTTGGTATGTTGAGTGAATTACTTTGTAGTCTCCTAAAAAAATCTGTTTTCTGAAGAACGCCCCCGTCAGATACTCTGCGATTCGTACCAAAATCAAAAAAAATTCTGTAGTTTGCATCTGCAAGAGCAAGTAGCACCATGCTATGTCGATGTTTATAATTTAAAAAAAATGAACCACTTCCAGCTGGAGGAACAATCTCGATATGTTTCCCATCTAGGCTGCCAAGGCAATGTGGAAAATTCCACCTCTTTTCAAAATCCCTCGCTATCGTGATCCAGTTATATTCATTTTGTGGAAACTGGAAAGAAATATAGGCACTCATTATTACATGACAATTTTTATCTAAATATAACGTGTAACATGTAAATATCTAATAGGATATATAATTGTTATGAATAAATAACTATTTTTATTATTATTATTATCATTTTCAGGAAAAAAATTAAGAACAACCAACTCCATTTACAGAAGATTCAGAAGAATCTTGCCAAGGAAATGAAGCAACTACTTCAACAGCACAAGACACATCCACTTTATCTGTTCAATCAACTCCGAAAACAATGCCTTCTACTAGACCTACTAAGAGAGGTGGAGACAAAATGAGGGATATACCAGATAACACTCAAAGATTGGTAGCAGAAAAAATAATTATTGAGAGATTATTTATGGCTGAAATGGGTCAGTTGACTCAGACACATTCTATTTGTCAATCTAGTAACAGTGAGCCCAAGAATGTTTCTTTATCTCGTCAGCATATTAATAATAATAATAATAACGATGGTTTTTTCAAGCAATCTGGATCAACATATTTTTAGTTGCAATCTGCTTTAAGTGAGGAAAGCGATAGTTCCCTTCAATCCTTATCTTCGTATTATTCTAATTTCGCAAACTAAATTTTTAATATTTTGTTTTTGACAATTATTTTCCTGTTTTGTACCTACTAGAAAAATAAATTACTTAAAAACAACAAGGATTTTTCTTACCTTCAAAAAATCTCTTTTCAGCACCTCGTAGATAGCTTGGCACGTTTCAGGAATTATATAACTCAGAGCTTGTGGTGAAATTCTAGTTGAATATTTAAGATCTTCACAGCTCCTTTCGGTTGCGAGAAATCGTAATGTTGCTGTTAATCTTTCGTGGGGAGTTATAGCTTTTCTCATAAGCGTATCTTGCTTTTTAATTAAAGGTATTACAAGTGACCAAAGCTTTAGGTAAGTTTCTTCACTCATTCTGAAATAATTATGCCAATCACGCGGATATATCCTTAATTCAGACAGTAAATTAATGTGGGAATAGGTTCTTCTTTTCAGTAACCACTCTATACACCATATATCACGTTTCTTTTTTCGCATTTTCTTCCTACGAATAAGGTAAAAAGCGGTCAAAGCAAGCAAGGTATCGTCTGAATCAGACATTTTTACAGCATAAACTGAAGCTTGTTAAAGCATGCATGTCCGTGTGGCGGCGAAGGAAAATTATGTATGCTTATATAAAAAGATTGTTTATGCATGCTTGTCAAGCTTGCAGTTGTGTGTGTAGACACTTTATACAATTTGTTAAATTTCATAATATCTTATCAGAAAGTCAGTACGGTTTTGTGCCACTTAAATCAACGGAGCTAGCAATTTATATGGCAATAGAACATATCGTTGAACCTATAGACAACAACTATAAAGTTGCAGGTCTTTATTTTGATCTGTCAAAAGCATTTGATATGATAAATCATGGGCTGTTGCTGGATAGGCTCAGTTCAGTTGGTTTGAGAGGTACCTGCTTATTCCTATTAGACAGTTACCCGAGAGAAAGAAAGTATCACCCAGAATGGGAAAACATACTTTTCAGAACCAACAGCAGTGGAGCAGGGTGTTCCTCAGGGACAACTTGTACTTATATTATATGTAAATGGGCTCTCGGGGGATTTGTCGGGAGGACATGTCTGTCAGTATGCAGATGACACATCAGTTATACTATCAAGTGGCTCCGTGGCTGGTCTATCGGATGCTTGTTCAAGAGTGGTAAATGAAATAGAGAATTGGTGTAGAAAGTAGAGAAAGGGTAACTTGCTGAAACTTAATAGAGATAAAATTGCAATAATACACTTTAATAAAGTCCAATCTAATGAACCTTATACAGATATGATTATTCTAACTTCGCCTATAGAAATTTTATATCGCCGTAGGTCTGGCAACGTTGTGACAACATACTCGCACTAGCGGACCTCGCCGAAGCCCGAACCCGAAACCTTTCAGTATTCTTAAGGCGTTCGAGAGGGAATGCACTGCTCTGTGGCAAATTTAAAAAAAGGGCTTCGTTTGAGTCTTTGCTGCTGCCTATCCTAACAGCAAAAAATAAACTAAAAACCGACTGCAATAATGTTGTAAACATAAATTAACTAAATTATTGGACAGGAAAATGAAAAAAATTAATTCGAAATCAAGGAAAAAATTAATTTAATAATATTAAATAAAAATTAAAATTATCTTATGTCAGGTTCAAAAAGGCCACCCTGTTTGGCAGTGCCGCACGTCAATCGATCATAAAACGACCTTCTCGTGTTCGACAACATTTCGATGGAGATGCTAATAAATGCTTGTATAATTTTAACACAAAGCTCTTCTAAATTAGTAGCCCGTTCATTTTCGTGTCTATAAATTTCTTCTTTTATGTATCCCCAAAGAAAAAAAATCATTGATGGCTAAATCTGGGCTTCTGGCGGGCCATTTAATAATACCGTTTCCACTGATTGTTCGATCAGGGAAAGACGTTTCGAGAAATTGACGTACCACTAATGCGTTATGAGCAGGACAATCATCCTGTTGAAACCAAACTTGTTCTAAATTGATATTGAGCCCTCGAATAGCAGGAAGAACTTCATCCCTCAAAAGATTAAGGTATTTGTTGGCATTAAGGTTTCCATCGCTAAATCACCTAAAATGCCAGCCCATACATTAACCTTTTGAGGGTATTGTGTACGTGTTGGTATGCTTATGTGCTTATTTTCCCTTGAATAACCCATTGTAATGGACGGATTATGTTTACCACAAATAGAGAAAGAGGACTCATCTGAAAACAAAACGTTACTAATAAACATTTCGTCCCGATTTGCCCTTTCCAATACTTTATGGCAAAATTCCATCCGTCTCTCATGGTCCTGTGGGAAAATTTCTTGGGTTTTTTGCAACTTATAGCACTTGCACTTATTTCTTTTTAAAATTCTTCTAACCTTTAAAGGCCCAATACCCGTTTCTTTGGCAATGGTTGTACTATTGCAAGGAAACTTCGCCTAGCCGTCTAACAACAGGTGATTGCTCATTTGCGTAGCATTTTCTACAATTTTGCAAGCACCCAAAGGTCTCAAAACTATGGATAATTACAGAAATTGTGCTGCGTACGGGAATGGGCCGATTTGCGAACGTGAATGCAATTCTACCTGATATTTCATCGACAGAACTGCCGGCATAATACCACTTAATAATCTGCTTTTTTTACTCAAGAGAACACATTTTAACAAGAAAATAGCGAGCTTATATTTAATCTTTGCTGATTAAGCAGAAAACTAAGCATAAAAATAACGTTAAACGTTTAAAATGCAGTGTGGTGGGGATAAGAATTGTCTCGTTTTTCGATGAACGAGCAGGAAGCCGTGTGGCAGAAATATCAGTGTTGCCAAACGTATTACTTTGGAAACGGCATATATTGTGCCCTCTGTCTGTCTCATGCGGACTCAATATGTCCCCTCTCGCTTACGCTCATAGACTATTTCCTATAGGCGAGGTTTGAATGATTATATCTGTATGTCAAAGGAGTTAATAAAATAATTCCGATAATGGAATCATTTAAGTTTCTTGGGAAGCATGTTGATTGTTGATCCATTGCCAAATTGGAGTCACCATTGCAAGACACTAATTTCCAGACTGAATAGTAACTCTGGTCCGCAAACTCAGATACAATTTATTCATTGATACCAGTCAATTGTACTGTTATTAAATTGTCTTGCATTCAGTCAATATTGAATTATGGAATTTTATTTTGGGGGTCCTGTGTTGATGCTATGGGTGTTCTTAGGGCACAGAAATACATCATTAGATGTGTTTTTGAAGTTTCAGCAGGAACTAGCTGTAGGACGTATTCAAAAAAACTGTGGGTTTTAACTGCTCCATCTTTGTATTTTTTGGCATTGGTTATATTTATCAAAAAGCAGCCAGATCTTTTTTAGTGAAATGATCAACACTATTCAGAGGAAATGTTACGGAAATGATTACGAGGGATCATAGTGACTTACGTATCCGTTTACATCATTCAGCTTTTTTTGAAATAGGGCCTAAGTTCAGGGCGGTAAAAGCCTACCGCTCTTTGCCACAGTACATTAGAGAAATAAATAGTGCAAAAATCTTTAGAGAGGAAACAATGAAATTCCTTCAAACAAAATGTCTTTATAGTCTTAATATGTGCTAGATATTATGGTACGTGAATGCATTAGTACTATTACTTTTAGTTGTATTTTTTGTTTTATTTCTATAGCTAAATAAATCTGTTTTTAATAACTATTAACCCGTAACTGCTACCGACGGGGTCTGTGTGACCCGGCGTTAGTGCTAATACGCACTTTCTATGTAACCTTGGTGGTAGGGGAGCTGTACGTCCAGCTATTCTCCTATTAGTTAGTGCTTCTGTCGGAGACATGGCAGGTGGTTTTGTTGAATTTGCCAAATTCGAAATAATTACGTAGTTGGGTCTCCGTGACCCGTCTGTAGTACTTACGTAAACAAAGTGTTATCTCATTATGTACTCGTTTGTACTCGTTTTTACTATTATTTTTTGTGTAAACGTTTGTTAATTGCTTAGGCAATTTTTAGATTTAAATTGAAATACGTTTTTTTACTGATAGACTTTTTTTTTCTAGATAAAATGGCTTCTACAAGCAAGCAGCTAACTTCAGCGGAGCTGGAAGACATTCTAAATAGCAAAGAGTTTTGGGAAGAGTTAAAAGATGTAAATGAGGCGGCAGAAACTCTTCAAGAAGTAGAAAATGGATCGCAAGCCGCACAAATATTATTTGATCATGCAGGCGAAAGTGATTACGACGAAGTTGACGACAAAATTTACAGTAAACACGATACGGATAGTGAATTTGAGACTGAATCTGTGCAAGAAAAACCTCGTCTAGTGACATCGAAATTGAAAATGCTTCGAGGAACCAAACAGCCATTTTTAACATGTCAGTCAGCTTGGTACGGAAAAGATTCCACAAAATGGGCCAAACAACCTCCACAAAGATCTAAGGTAAAATCCAATAACATTATTAGGGTTTTATCCGGACTGAAAGGTCCTGCTCGACAGAAGGAACCATTGAGCCCCTTAGAATCTTGGAAATTGTTAAGAACTAATGAAATGTTGAAAATTATAGTTGAGCACACAAATACAAAAATTGACATAATGGCATCAAAATACGCCACCTTCAAACGACGTAAAAACTCTCGCCAAAAATTTGCTCCAACTTCCATTGGTAAGACAGATAAAATTGAGATAGAAGCCTTCATCGGTCTTTCATTCATGCAGGGTATATTTAAGTCAGGCCATGAGGATTTAAAATCATTATGGGTAACAGATGGAACTGGAAGAGATTTATTTAGATGTACAATGTTCCTTGCACGATATCTCTTTTTGTTGAGCTTTTTAAGGTTTGACAATCATCTTACAAGGTCCGAGAGAGTAAAAACTAATAAGCTAGCTGCAATATCCGATCTTTTTGAAGCTTTTGTGAAAAACTCTTAGCAGAACTATATTCCAGAACCTCACGTAACTATAAATGGAATGCTGGTTCCATTCCGGGGAAGATGTGCATTTAGAATGTACATACCTAATAAGCCTGCAAAATACGGGCTAAAAGTGCAGATCTTGGCCGATTCCCAAACACACTATATGTATAACGCTGAGGTCTATACTGGAAAAAATATCCAACATGAAAAAAAATCGCCATTTTCACATCCAACTGATGTCGTTCTTCGGATGATCAAACCAATTGAGAAATCCAACCGAAATGTCACTGGAGATAATTGGTACCCATCAATGGAGTTGACTAATGAGTTAAAAAAACAAGGGATTACCTATGTAGGTACAGTGAAAAAAAATAAAAGAATGATCCCTCCAGAATTTTTACTGGACAGAAAAAGGCCTGTTAAATCTTCAAACTTCGGACTTACATCAGACAGAACCATAGTATCTTTCGTCCCGAAGAAAGGAAAATCTGTTGTCTTAATATTGTCAATGCATCACGACAGCACTATTGATGGAAGTACTGAGAAATCCGAAATAATTATGTTCTATAACAGCACTAAAGCAGGTGTAGATGCTTTAGATGAAAAATGTGCAACGTATTCCACTTCTCGGCGAACCCGTCAATGGCCAATGGCAATTTTTCACTGTATTTTGAATGTGTCTGGTGTAAATAGTCGTATAATATATCGGTTTTCACGTGGAGAGGAAATAACTCGCTACAACTTTCTAAAATAACTAGGTATTGCACTATATACTCCACATATTATGAAGCAAAGACTTTACAACCAAAAAGTTCCCCGGAAACTTCGTTGCCTCGCCGCCGATATTCTTGGAGTAGATATGGAGGATACACCTACACAACCGCCAACCCAAAATTTATCAAGAAGAAAGAGGTGCTCAATTTGCCCTAGAAAAAAAGATAGGAAAACAAATGCATGTTGCATTGTGTGCAAATTACCTGTTTGCAATGTGCTTTGAAAGTGTGCCCAAATTGTAAATAAAAAGTTTTTTTTGTACTACCCAAGTTCTATATTATATAAATAATGTTTTTGATATCAAATAAAAGTTTTGGTTAATGTTTTTTTCATTCATTTTAATATTTTAAAACCGGAGTTATCGACGGGTCAGAGTGACCCGTCGATAGCAGTTGCGGGAAAACTATTTGTCAGTAACAGTCATGGGTTAAGTGTCTGGTTGATGAATCTTAACCGTGTGTTTATATTTTATCTTTGTTAGCATATTTTAAATTTTATTAGTCAATTTTAATTATGTTAAGTGTGAAAGTAATCATTATATATGTTTTTTTATCTTATTTATGTTTTTAAATTGTATCACACATAACACTATAATGGTGCACTAGCTTGACGTTGCTTTGTGATTAGAGATCATTATTATTATATCCACCAGAAAACTTATTAATCTTAAAAACTTAAATATACAGGGTGTCCTGTTTAAAAAACCAAAGGTGTTGCCATTTTTCTATATAAGTGGCAACGCTGAAGTGCTAAATCAGCGATTCAAAATATTTTAGATCGATACAGCATTATCTGTCACGATAGCTACCCAATATTTATAAAAATGCTCCG